>NC_137153.1:5992138-6592138 GCF_951394435.1 Stenella coeruleoalba
AAGCCATCCTGCGGTGTTGCGGCCAGCTCAAAAGAAAGCGAGTTGAGGAAAGGAGCTCAGGGGCACTGTAATTCACAAACCTGCAGAGTTATAAATGACAGCTATCGTCCAAAAATAGACTGAAGTAAGGCTGCCAAGAGGACTTGAAAGCGGGGCAGAATTGCAGGAAACCGATTTCAGGAGGTAGACTGGAATTGCATTGAAAGCATAGGAAAAGAGGCAGAACGTCCACAATGATGCACTTGGCCAAAAAGGGCGTATGCGTTTTTTCCTGAATATATTCAGGAAAAAACACATACGCCCTTTTTGGCCAACCAAGCAAGCTTGCAAAGGAAATCTGCACTACAATGAAGTCTCACTTCCCCCCGGTCAAAAGGGCCATCTGAAAAAAGTGTAAAATCCAGAAAGGCAGGACAGGCCATGGAGAACTGGGAGCCTTGTTATGCTGAAGGGCGGGATGTAAATTGCCAACAACCACTCGGGAGAAGTGTATGGTGTTTCCTGAAACATCTAAAAAACAAAGCAACAGAGCCTAGGGCACTTCCACTTATGGTCCTATAGCTTAGGGAATTTAAAATCAAAAAGACACAGCCACCCCAAAGTTTGGAACGGCTCTGTTTACAAGAACCTCGTTTACAGTACAAGTTCAACATCGCAGAAAGTGAAAAATGGATAAAAAAGTTGTGGTATTTACTTACACAGCAATATCACTCAGCAATGAAATCTGTGTCATCAGGCCCTTAGTAGCACAATGAGTGGATTCAGGTATGATGATTCTAACTGAAATAAGTCACACAGAAAAAGAAACATCATAAGATATCAGTAATACACGGAATGTAAACTTGGCTACACAGGAACTGAATTACAGAACAGAACAGGGTCTCAAATTTAGAAAACCAACTTATGCTTGCTTAAGGGTAAAGGTGAGTTGGGGTACTGCATAAAACCAGAGATTGAAATGAGCACAGATAAAGTTCCTTAAGCCAAATATGGAATAGACAAGAGCTACTCCTTGCTCAACGAAATGGACTCAAAACCCCATATTAAACGCCTAAGAATGTACCTGACTAGTAAGTATCTTAAAACCTATGGATTGCTATGTCTCCAAAAGAGAATCAAGCGTGTGTACAGGGGCATAAATGCAGCAGTGATAGGATTGGAGAGGTTCGGTGAGCAAATGAAGACCCTTTGAAGTCATATTGCACGGTACCCATTCCACGGGTCTCAACTCTCCAGGTTTAAGGTATTCTTCCTTCAGCTAAAACATGCATGTGGAACCCAGAGTATGATCAACCATGTGAACGGGAGACGTGTTCAAATATGTCTCAGTTTTCCTACCCTGGTACTCGGGTGCAACACTCCAGACGCTTTACTAACACTCTCCCGACTTGGAGAGTCAGTCCCTTTAACCTCCTGTTTGGCCCAGTTTGCAATTTCTGCGGAAGATGAACAGGAATAGCGAGAACCAATGAGAGGCTAGCTGCAGGTGTCTGGACGGGCAAATTTAACTCTCATTTCCCACCAGGAAGAGGAATTAACCAAAGGCTCAGCATGCCGGGCCGGAACCAGATTAGGGCCTGAAGCCATCCTGCGGTGTTGCGGCCAGCTCACAAGAAAGCGAGTTGAAGAAAGGAGCTCAGGGGCACTGTAATTCACAAACCTGCAGAGTTATAAATGACAGCTATCGTCCAAAAATAGACTGAAGTAAGGCTGCCAAGAGGACTTGAAAGCGGGGCAGAATTGCAGGAAACCGATTTCAGGAGGTAGACTGGAATTGCATTGAAAGCATAGGAAAAGAGGCAGAACGTCCACAATGATGCACTTGGCCAAAAAGGGCGTATGCGTTTTTTCCTGAATATATTCAGGAAAAAACGCATACGCCCTTTTTGGCCAATCAAGCAAGCTTGCAAAGGAAATCTGCACTACAATGAAGTCTCACTTCCCCCCGGTCAAAAGGGACATCTGAAAAAAGTGTAAAATCCAGAAAGGCAGGACAGGCCATGGAGAACTGGGAGCCTTGTTATGCTGATGGGCGGGATGTAAATTGCCAACAACCACTCGGGAGAAGTGTATGGTGTTTCCTGAAACATCTAAAAAACAAAGCAACAGAGCCTAGGGCACTTCCACTTATGGTCCTATAGCTTAGGGAAATTAAAATCAAAAAGACACAGCCACCCCAAATTTTGGGACGCCTCCGTTTACAAGAACCTCGTTTACCGTACAAGTTCAATATCACAGAAAGTGAAAAATGGATAAAGAACTTGTGGTACTTACGTACAATGCAGTATCACTCAGCAATGAAATCTATGTCATCAGGCCCGTAGCAGCATAATGAGTGGATTCAGGTACGATGATTCTAACTGAAATAAGTCACACAGAAAAAGAAACATCATAAGATATCACTAATACACGGAATGTAAACTTGGCTACACAGGAACTGCATTCCAAAACAGAACAGGGTCTCAAATTTAGAAAACCAACTTATGCTTGCTTAAGGGGAAAGGTGAGTTGGGGTGCTGCATAAAACCAGAGATTGAAATGAGCACAGATAAAGTTCCTTAAGCCAAATATGGAATAGACAAGAGCTACTCCTTGCTCAACGAAATGGACTCAAAACCCCATATTAAACGCCTAAGAATGTACCTGACTAGTAAGTATCTTAAAACCTATGGATTGCTATGTCTCCAAAAGAGAATCAAGCGTGTGTACAGGGGCATAAATGCAGCAGTGATAGGATTGGAGAGGTTCGGTGAGCAAATGAAGACCCTTTGAAGTCATATTGCACGGTACCCATTCCACGGGTCTCAACTCTCCAGGTTTAAGGTATTCTTCCTTCAGCTAAAACATGCATGTGGAACCCAGAGTATGATCAACCATGTGAACGGGAGACGTGTTCAAATATGTCTCAGTTTTCCTACCCTGGTACTCGGGTGCAACATTCCAGACGCTTTACTAACACTCTCCCGACTTGGAGAGTCAGTCCCTTTAACCTCCTGTTTGGCCCAGTTTGCAATTTCTGCGGAAGATGAACAGGAATAGCGAGAACCAATGAGAGGCTAGCTGCAGGTGTCTGGACGGGCAAATTTAACTCTCATTTCCCACCAGGAAGAGGAATTAACCAAAGGCTCAGCATGCCGGGCCGGAACCAGATTAGGGCCTGAAGCCATCCTGCGGTGTTGCGGCCAGCTCACAAGAAAGCGAGTTGAAGAAAGGAGCTCAGGGGCACTGTAATTCACAAACCTGCAGAGTTATAAATGACAGCTATCGTCCAAAAATAGACTGAAGTAAGGCTGCCAAGAGGACTTGAAAGCGGGGCAGAATTGCAGGAAACCGATTTCAGGAGGTAGACTGGAATTGCATTGAAAGCATAGGAAAAGAGGCAGAACGTCCACAATGATGCACTTGGCCAAAAAGGGCGTATGCGTTTTTTCCTGAATATATTCAGGAAAAAACGCATACGCCCTTTTTGGCCAACCAAGCAAGCTTGCAAAGGAAATCTGCACTACAATGAAGTCTCACTTCCCCCCGGTCAAAAGGGCCATCTGAAAAAAGTGTAAAATCCAGAAAGGCAGGACAGGCCATGGAGAACTGGGAGCCTTGTTATGCTGATGGGTGGGATGTAAATTGCCAACAGACACTTGGGAGAAGTGTATGGTGTTTACTGAAACATCTAAAAAACAAAGCAACAGAGCCTAGGGCACTGCCACTTATGGTCCTATAGCTTAGGGAAATTAAAATCAAAAAGACACAGCCACCCCAAAGTTTGGGACGCCTCTGATTACAAGAACCTCGTTTAGAGTACAAGTTCAACATCGCAGAAAGTGAAAAATGGATAAAGAAGTTGTGGTATTTACTTACAAAGCAATATCACTCAGCAATGAAATCTATGTCATCAGGCCCTTAGCAGCACAATGAGTGGATTCAGGTACGATGATTCTAACTGAAATAAGTCACACAGAAAAAGAAACATCATAAGATATCAGTAATACACGGAATGTAAACTTGGCTACACAGGAACTGAATTACAGAACAGAACAGGGTCTCAAATTTAGAAAACCAACTTATGCTTGCTTAAGGGGAAAGGTGAGTTGGGGTGCTGCATAAAACCAGAGATTGAAATGAGCACAGATAAAGTTCCTTAAGCCAAATATGGAATAGACAAGAGCTACTCCTTGCTCAACGAAATGGACTCAAAACCCCATATTAAACGCCTAAGAATGTACCTGACTAGTAAGTATCTTAAAACCTATGGATTGCTATGTCTCCAAAAGAGAATCAAGCGTGTGTATAGGGGCATAAATGCAGCAGTGATAGGATTGGAGAGGTTCGGTGAGCAAATGAAGACCCTTTGAAGTCATATTGCACGGTACCCATTCCACGGGTCTCAACTCTCCAGGTTTAAGGTATTCTTCCTTCAGCTAAAACATGCATGTGGAACCCAGAGTACGATAAACCATGTGAACGGGAGACGTGTTCAAATATGTCTCAGTTTTCCTACCCTGGTACTCGGGTGCAACACTCCAGACGCTTTACTAACACTCTCCCGACTTGGAGAGTCAGTCCCTTTAACCTCCTGTTTGGCCCAGTTTGCAATTTCTGCGGAAGATGAACAGGAATAGCGAGAACCAATGAGAGGCTAGCTGCAGGTGTCTGGACGGGCAAATTTAACTCTCATTTCCCACCAGGAAGAGGAATTAACCAAAGGCTCAGCATGCCGGGCCGGAACCAGATTAGGGCCTGAAGCCATCCTGCGGTGTTGTGGCCAGCTCACAAGAAAGCGAGTTGAAGAAAGGAGCTCAGGGGCACTGTAATTCACAAACCTGCAGAGTTATAAATGACAGCTATCGTCCAAAAATAGACTGAAGTAAGGCTGCCAAGAGGACTTGAAAGCGGGGCAGAATTGCAGGAAACCGATTTCAGGAGGTAGACTGGAATTGCATTGAAAGCATAGGAAAAGAGGCAGAACGTCCACAATGATGCACTTGGCCAAAAAGGGCGTATGCGTTTTTTCCTGAATATATTCAGGAAAAAACGCATACGCCCTTTTTGGCCAACCAAGCAAGCTTGCAAAGGAAATCTGCACTACAATGAAGTCTCACTTCCCCCCGGTCAAAAGGGACATCTGAAAAAAGTGTAAAATCCAGAAAGGCAGGACAGGCCATGGAGAACTGGGAGCCTTGTTATGCTGATGGGTGGGATGTAAATTGCCAACAGACACTTGGGAGAAGTGTATGGTGTTTACTGAAACATCTAAAAAACAAAGCAACAGAGCCTAGGGCACTGCCACTTATGGTCCTATAGCTTAGGGAAATTAAAATCAAAAAGACACAGCCACCCCAAAGTTTGGGACGCCTCTGATTACAAGAACCTCGTTTAGAGTACAAGTTCAACATCGCAGAAAGTGAAAAATGGATAAAGAAGTTGTGGTATTTACTTACAAAGCAATATCACTCAGCAATGAAATCTATGTCATCAGGCCCTTAGCAGCACAATGAGTGGATTCAGGTACGATGATTCTAACTGAAATAAGTCACACAGAAAAAGAAACATCATAAGATATCAGTAATACACGGAATGTAAACTTGGCTACACAGGAACTGAATTACAGAACAGAACAGGGTCTCAAATTTAGAAAACCAACTTATGCTTGCTTAAGGGTAAAGGTGAGTTGGGGTGCTGCATAAAACCAGAGATTGAAATGAGCACAGATAAAGTTCCTTAAGCCAAATATGGAATAGACAAGAGCTACTCCTTGCTCAACGAAATGGACTCAACACCGCATATTAAACGCCTAAGAATGTACCTGACTAGTAAGTATCTTAAAACCTATGGATTGCTATGTCTCCGAAAGAGAATCAAGCGTGTGTACAGGGACATAAACGCAGCAGTGATAGGATTGGAGAGGTTCGGTGAGCAAATGAAGACCCTTTGAAGTCATATTGCATGATACCCATTACACGGGTCTCAACTCTCCAGGTTTAAGGTATTCTTCCTTCAGCTAAAACATGCACGTGGAACCCAAGTATGATCAACCATGTGAACGAGAGACGTGTTCAAATATGTCTCAGTTTTCCTCCCCTGGTACTCGGGTGCAACATTCCAGATGCTTTACTAACACTCTCCCCACTTGGAGAGTCAGCGCGTTTAACCTCCTGTTTGGCCCAGTTTGCAATTTCTGCGGAAGATGAACAGGAATAGCGAGAACCAATGAGAGGCTAGCTGGAGGTGTCTGGACGGGCAAATTTAACTCTCATTTCCCACCAGGAAGAGGAAATAACCAAAGGCTCAGCGTGCCGTGCCGGAACCAGATTAGGGCCTGAAGCCATCCTGCGGTGTTGCGGCCAGCTCAAAAGAAAGCGAGTTGAAGAAAGGAGCTCAGGGGCACTGTAATTCACAAACCTGCAGAGTTATAAATGACAGCTATCGTCCAAAAATAGACTGAAGTAAGGCTGCCAAGAGGACTTGAAAGCGGGGCAGAATTGCAGGAAACCAATTTCAGGAGGTAGACTGGAATTGCATTGAAAGCATAGGAAAAGAGGCAGAACGTCCACAATGATGCACTTGGCCAAAAAGGGCGTATGCGTTTTTTCCTGAATATATTCAGGAAAAAACGCATACGCCCTTTTTGGCCAACCAAGCAAGCTTGCAAAGGAAATCTGCACTACAATGAAGTCTCACTTCCCCCCGGTCAAAAGGGCCATCTGAAAAAAGTGTAAAATCCAGAAAGGCAGGACAGGCCATGGAGAACTGGGAGCCTTGTTATGCTGAAGGGCGGGATGTAAATTGCCAACAACCACTCGGGAGAAGTGTATGGTGTTTCCTGAAACATCTAAAAAACAAAGCAACAGAGCCTAGGGCACTTCCACTTATGGTCCTATAGCTTAGGGAATTTAAAATCAAAAAGACACAGCCACCCCAAAGTTTGGAACGGCTCTGTTTACAAGAACCTCGTTTACAGTACAAGTTCAACATCGCAGAAAGTGAAAAATGGATAAAAAAGTTGTGGTATTTACTTACAAAGCAATATCACTCAGCAATGAAATCTGTGTCATCAGGCCCTTAGTAGCACAATGAGTGGATTCAGGTATGATGATTCTAACTGAAATAAGTCACACAGAAAAAGAAACATCATAAGATATCAGTAATACACGGAATGTAAACTTGGCTACACAGGAACTGAATTACAGAACAGAACAGGGTCTCAAATTTAGAAAACCAACTTATGCTTGCTTAAGGGTAGAGGTGAGTTGGGGTACTGCATAAAACCAGAGATTGAAATGAGCACAGATAAAGTTCCTTAAGCCAAATATGGAATAGACAAGAGCTACTCCTTGCTCAAAGAAATTGACTCAACACCGCATATTAAACGCCTAAGAATGTACCTGACTAGTAAGTATCTTAAAATCTAGGGATTGCTATGTCTCCGAAAGAGAATCAAGCATGTGTACAGGGGCATAAACGCAGCAGTGATAGGATTGGAGAGGTTCGGTGAGCAAATGAAGACCCTTTGAAGTCATATTGCATGGTACCCATTCCACGGGTTTCAACTACCCAGGTTTTAGGTATTCTTCCTTCAGCTAAAACATGCATGTGGAACCCAGAGTATGATCAACCATGTGATCGGGAGACGTGTTCAAATATGTCTCAGTTTTCCTCCCCTGGTACTCGGGTGCAACATTCCAGACGCTTTACTAACACTCTCCCCACTTGGAGAGTCAGCGCCTTTAACCTCCTGTTTGGCACAGTTTGCAATTTCTGCGGAGGATGAACAGGAATAGCGAGAACCAATAAGAGATTAGCTGGAGGTGTCTGGACGGGCAAATTTAACTCTCATTTCCCACCAGGAAGAGGAAATAACCAAAGGCTCAGCGTGCCGTGCCGGAACCAGATTAGGGCCTGAAGCCATCCTGCGGTGTTGCGGCCAGCTCAAAAGAAAGCGAGTTGAAGAAAGGAGCTCAGGGGCACTGTAATTCACAAACCTGCAGAGTTATAAATGACAGCTATCGTCCAAAAATAGACTGAAGTAAGGCTGCCAAGAGGACTTGAAAGCGGGGCAGAATTGCAGGAAACCGATTTCAGGAGGTAGACTGGAATTGCATTGAAAGCATAGGAAAAAAGGCAGAACGTCCACAATGATGCACTTGGCCAAAAAGGGCGTATGCGTTTTTTCCTGAATATATTCAGGAAAAAACGCATACGCCCTTTTTGGCCAACCAAGCAAGCTTGCAAAGGAAATCTGCACTACAATGAAGTCTCACTTCCCCCCGGTCAAAAGGGCCATCTGAAAAAAGTGTAAAATCCAGAAAGGCAGGACAGGCCATGGAGAACTGGGAGCCTTGTTATGCTGAAGGGCGGGATGTAAATTGCCAACAACCACTCGGGAGAAGTGTATGGTGTTTCCTGAAACATCTAAAAAACAAAGCAACAGAGCCTAGGGCACTTCCACTTATGGTCCTATAGCTTAGGGAATTTAAAATCAAAAAGACACAGCCACCCCAAAGTTTGGAACGGCTCTGTTTACAAGAACCTCGTTTACAGTACAAGTTCAACATCGCAGAAAGTGAAAAATGGATAAAAAAGTTGTGGTATTTACTTACACAGCAATATCACTCAGCAATGAAATCTGTGTCATCAGGCCCTTAGTAGCACAATGAGTGGATTCAGGTATGATGATTCTAACTGAAATAAGTCACACAGAAAAAGAAACATCATAAGATATCAGTAATACACGGAATGTAAACTTGGCTACACAGGAACTGAATTACAGAACAGAACAGGGTCTCAAATTTAGAAAACCAACTTATGCTTGCTTAAGGGTAAAGGTGAGTTGGGGTACTGCATAAAACCAGAGATTGAAATGAGCACAGATAAAGTTCCTTAAGCCAAATATGGAATAGACAAGAGCTACTCCTTGCTCAACGAAATGGACTCAAAACCCCATATTAAACGCCTAAGAATGTACCTGACTAGTAAGTATCTTAAAACCTATGGATTGCTATGTCTCCAAAAGAGAATCAAGCGTGTGTACAGGGGCATAAATGCAGCAGTGATAGGATTGGAGAGGTTCGGTGAGCAAATGAAGACCCTTTGAAGTCATATTGCACGGTACCCATTCCACGGGTCTCAACTCTCCAGGTTTAAGGTATTCTTCCTTCAGCTAAAACATGCATGTGGAACCCAGAGTATGATCAACCATGTGAACGGGAGACGTGTTCAAATATGTCTCAGTTTTCCTACCCTGGTACTCGGGTGCAACACTCCAGACGCTTTACTAACACTCTCCCGACTTGGAGAGTCAGTCCCTTTAACCTCCTGTTTGGCCCAGTTTGCAATTTCTGCGGAAGATGAACAGGAATAGCGAGAACCAATGAGAGGCTAGCTGCAGGTGTCTGGACGGGCAAATTTAACTCTCATTTCCCACCAGGAAGAGGAATTAACCAAAGGCTCAGCATGCCGGGCCGGAACCAGATTAGGGCCTGAAGCCATCCTGCGGTGTTGCGGCCAGCTCACAAGAAAGCGAGTTGAAGAAAGGAGCTCAGGGGCACTGTAATTCACAAACCTGCAGAGTTATAAATGACAGCTATCGTCCAAAAATAGACTGAAGTAAGGCTGCCAAGAGGACTTGAAAGCGGGACAGAATTGCAGGAAACCGATTTCAGGAGGTAGACTGGAATTGCATTGAAAGCATAGGAAAAGAGGCAGAACGTCCACAATGATGCACTTGGCCAAAAAGGGCGTATGCGTTTTTTCCTGAATATATTCAGGAAAAAACGCATACGCCCTTTTTGGCCAACCAAGCAAGCTTGCAAAGGAAATCTGCACTACAATGAAGTCTCACTTCCCCCCGGTCAAAAGGGCCATCTGAAAAAAGTGTAAAATCCAGAAAGGCAGGACAGGCCATGGAGAACTGGGAGCCTTGTTATACTGATGGGTGGGATGTAAATTGCCAACAGACACTTGGGAGAAGTGTATGGTGTTTACTGAAACATCTAAAAAACAAAGCAACAGAGCCTAGGGCACTGCCACTTATGGTCCTATAGCTTAGGGAAATTAAAATCAAAAAGACACAGCCACCCCAAAGTTTGGGACGCCTCTGATTACAAGAACCTCGTTTAGAGTACAAGTTCAACATCGCAGAAAGTGAAAAATGGATAAAGAAGTTGTGGTATTTACTTACAAAGCAATATCACTCAGCAATGAAATCTATGTCATCAGGCCCTTAGCAGCACAATGAGTGGATTCAGGTATGATGATTCTAACTGAAATAAGTCACACAGAAAAAGAAACATCATAAGATATCAGTAATACACGGAATGTAAACTTGGCTACACAGGAACTGAATTACAGAACAGAACAGGGTCTCAAATTTAGAAAACCAACTTATGCTTGCTTAAGGGTAAAGGTGAGTTGGGGTGCTGCATAAAACCAGAGATTGAAATGAGCACAGATAAAGTTCCTTAAGCCAAATATGGAATAGACAAGAGCTACTCCTTGCTCAACGAAATGGACTCAACACCGCATATTAAACGCCTAAGAATGTACCTGACTAGTAAGTATCTTAAAACCTATGGATTGCTATGTCTCCGAAAGAGAATCAAGCGTGTGTACAGGGGCATAAACGCAGCAGTGATAGGACTGGAGAGGTTCGGTGAGCAAATGAAGACCCTTTGAAGTCATATTGCATGATACCCATTACACGGGTCTCAACTCTCCAGGTTTAAGGTATTCTTCCTTCAGCTAAAACATGCACGTGGAACCCAAGTATGATCAACCATGTGAACGAGAGACGTGTTCAAATATGTCTCAGTTTTCCTCCCCTGGTACTCGGGTGCAACATTCCAGATGCTTTACTAACACTCTCCCCACTTGGAGAGTCAGCGCCTTTAACCTCCTGTTTGGCCCAGTTTGCAATTTCTGCGGAAGATGAACAGGAATAGCGAGAACCAATGAGAGACTAGCTGGAGGTGTCTGGACGGGCAAATTTAACTCTCATTTCCCACCAGGAAGAGGAAATAACCAAAGGCTCAGCGTGCCGTGCCGGAACCAGATTAGGGCCTGAAGCCATCCTGCGGTGTTGCGGCCAGCTCAAAAGAAAGCGAGTTGAAGAAAGGAGCTCAGGGGCACTGTAATTCACAAACCTGCAGAGTTATAAATGACAGCTATCGTCCAAAAATAGACTGAAGTAAGGCTGCCAAGAGGACTTGAAAGCGGGGCAGAATTGCAGGAAACCGATTTCAGGAGGTAGACTGGAATTGCATTGAAAGCATAGGAAAAGAGGCAGAACGTCCACAATGATGCACTTGGCCAAAAAGGGCGTATGCGTTTCTTCCTGAATATATTCAGGAAAAAACGCATACGCCCTTTTTGGCCAACCAAGCAAGCTTGCAAAGGAAATCTGCACTACAATGAAGTCTCACTTCCCCCCGGTCAAAAGGGCCATCTGAAAAAAGTGTAAAATCCAGAAAGGCAGGACAGGCCATGGAGAACTGGGAGCCTTGTTATGCTGAAGGGCGGGATGTAAATTGCCAACAACCACTTGGGAGAAGTGTATGGTGTTTCCTGAAACATCTAAAAAACAAAGCAACAGAACCTAGGGCACTTCCACTTATGGTCCTATAGCTTAGGGAATTTAAAATCAAAAAGACACAGCCACCCCAAAATTTGGAACGGCTCTGTTTACAAGAACCTCGTTTACAGTACAAGTTCAACATCGCAGAAAGTGAAAAATGGATAAAAAAGTTGTGGTATTTACTTACAAAGCAATATCACTCAGCAATGAAATCTGTGTCATCAGGCCCTTAGTAGCACAATGAGTGGATTCAGGTATGATGATTCTAACTGAAATAAGTCACACAGAAAAAGAAACATCATAAGATATCAGTAATACATGGAATGTAAACTTGGCTACACAGGAACTGAATTACAGAACAGAACAGGGTCTCAAATTTAGAAAACCAACTTATGCTTGCTTAAGGGTAGAGGTGAGTTGGGGTACTGCATAAAACCAGAGATTGAAATGAGCACAGATAAAGTTCCTTAAGCCAAATATGGAATAGACAAGAGCTACTCCTTGCTCAAAGAAATTGACTCAACACCGCATATTAAACGCCTAAGAATGTACCTGACTAGTAAGTATCTTAAAATCTAGGGATTGCTATGTCTCCGAAAGAGAATCAAGCATGTGTACAGGGGCATAAACGCAGCAGTGATAGGATTGGAGAGGTTCGGTGAGCAAATGAAGACCCTTTGAAGTCATATTGCATGGTACCCATTCCACGGGTTTCAACTACCCAGGTTTTAGGTATTCTTCCTTCAGCTAAAACATGCATGTGGAACCCAGAGTATGATCAACCATGTGATCGGGAGACGTGTTCAAATATGTCTCAGTTTTCCTCCCCTGGTACTCGGGTGCAACATTCCAGACGATTTACTAACACTCTCCCCACTTGGAGAGTCAGCGCCTTTAACCTCCTGTTTGGCACAGTTTGCAATTTCTGCGGAGGATGAACAGGAATAGCGAGAACCAATAAGAGACTAGCTGGAGGTGTCTGGACGGGCAAATTTAACTCTCATTTCCCACCAGGAAGAGGAAATAACCAAAGGCTCAGCGTGCTGTGCCGGAACCAGATTAGGGCCAGAAGCCATCCTGCGGTGTTGCGGCCAGCTCAAAAGAAAGCGAGTTGAAGAAAGGAGCTCAGGGGCACTGTAATTCACAAACCTGCAGAGTTATAAATGACAGCTACCGTCCAAAAATAGACTGAAGTAAGGCTGCCAAGAGGACTTGAAAGCGGGGCAGAATTGCAGGAAACCGATTTCAGGAGGTAGACTGGAATTGCATTGAAAGCATAGGAAAAGAGGCAGAACGTCCACAATGATGCACTTGGCCAAAAAGGGCGTATGCGTTTTTTCCTGAATATATTCAGGAAAAAACGCATACGCCCTTTTTGGCCAACCAAGCAAGCTTGCAAAGGAAATCTGCACTACAATGAAGTCTCACTTCCCCCCGGTCAAAAGGGCCATCTGAAAAAAGTGTAAAATCCAGAAAGGCAGGACAGGCCATGGAGAACTGGGAGCCTTGTTATGCTGAAGGGCGGGTTGTAAATTGCCAACAACCACTCGGGAGAAGTGTATGGTGTTTCCTGAAACATCTAAAAAACAAAGCAACAGAGCCTAGGGCACTTCCACTTATGGTCCTATAGCTTAGGGAATTTAAAATCAAAAAGACACAGCCACCCCAAAGTTTGGAACGGCTCTGTTTACAAGAACCTCGTTTACAGTACAAGTTCAACATCGCAGAAAGTGAAAAATGGATAAAAAAGTTGTGGTATGTACTTACAAAGCAATATCACTCAGCAATGAAATCTGTGTCATCAGGCCCTTAGTAGCACAATGAGTGGATTCAGGTATGATGATTCTAACTGAAATAAGTCACACAGAAAAAGAAACATCATAAGATATCAGTAATACACGGAATGTAAACTTGGCTACACAGGAACTGAATTACAGAACAGAACAGGGTCTCAAATTTAGAAAACCAACTTATGCTTGCTTAAGGGTAAAGGTGAGTTGGGGTACTGCATAAAACCAGAGATTGAAATGAGCACAGATAAAGTTCCTTAAGCCAAATATGGAATAGACAAGAGCTACTCCTTGCTCAAAGAAATGGACTCAACACCGCATATTAAACTCCTAAGAATGTACCTGACTAGTAAGTATCTTAAAATCTAGGGATTGCTATGTCTCCGAAAGAGAATCAAGCATGTGTACAGGGGCATAAACGCAGCAGTGATAGGATTGGAGAGGTTCGGTGAGCAAATGAAGACCCTTTGAAGTCATATTGCATGGTACCCATTCCACGGGTTTCAACTACCCAGGTTTTAGGTATTCTTCCTTCAGCTAAAACATGCATGTGGAACCCAGAGTATGATCAACCATGTGATCGGGAGACGTGTTCAAATATGTCTCAATTTTCCTCCCCTGGTACTCGGGTGCAACATTCCAGACGCTTTACTAACACTCTCCCCACTTGGAGAGTCAGCGCCTTTAACCTCCTGTTTGGCCCAGTTTGCAATTTCTGCGGAAGATGAACAGGAATAGCGAGAACCAATGAGAGACTAGCTGGAGGTGTCTGGACGGGCAAATTTAACTCTCATTTCCCACCAGGAAGAGGAAATAACCAAAGGCTCAGCGTGCCATGCCGGAACCAGATTAGGGCCTGAAGTCATCCTGTGGTGTTGCGGCCAGCTCAAAAGAAAGCGAGTTGAAGAAAGGAGCTCAGGGGCACTGTAATTCACAAACCTGCAGAGTTACAAATGACAGCTATCGTCCAAAAATAGACTGAAGTAAGGCTGCCAAGAGGACTTGAAAGCGGGGCAGAATTGCAGGAAACCGATTTCAGGAGGTAGACTGGAATTGCATTGAAAGCATAGGAAAAGAGGCAGAACGTCCACAATGATGCACTTGGCCAAAAAGGGCGTATGCGTTTTTTCCTGAATATATTCAGGAAAAAACGCATACGCCCTTTTTGGCCAACCAAGCAAGCTTGCAAAGGAAATCTGCACTACAATGAAGTCTCACTTCCCCCCGGTCAAAAGGGCCATCTGAAAAAAGTGTAAAATCCAGAAAGGCAGGACAGGCCATGGAGAACTGGGAGCCTTGTTATGCTGAAGGGCGGGATGTAAATTGCCAACAACCACTCGGGAAAAGTGTATGGTGTTTCCTGAAACATCTAAAAAACAAAGCAAAAGAGCCTAGGGCACTTCCACTTATGGTCCTATAGCTTAGGGAATTTAAAATCAAAAAGACACAGCCACCCCAAAGTTTGGAACGGCTCTGTTTACAAGAACCTCGTTTACAGTACAAGTTCAACATCGCAGAAAGTGAAAAATGGATAAAAAAGTTGTGGTATTTACTTACAAAGCAATATCACTCAGCAATGAAATCTGTGTCATCAGGCCCTTAGTAGCACAATGAGTGGATTCAGGTATGATGATTCTAACTGAAATAAGTCACACAGAAAAAGAAACATCATAAGATATCAGTAATACACGGAATGTAAACTTGGCTACACAGGAACTGAATTACAGAACAGAACAGGGTCTCAAATTTAGAAAACCAACTTATGCTTGCTTAAGGGTAAAGGTGAGTTGGGGTACTGCATAAAACCAGAGATTGAAATGAGCACAGATAAAGTTCCTTAAGCCAAATATGGAATAGACAAGAGCTACTCCTTGCTCAAAGAAATGGACTCAACACCGCATATTAAACACCTAAGAATGTACCTGACTAGTAAGTATCTTAAAATCTAGGGATTGCTATGTCTCCGAAAGAGAATCAAGCATGTGTACAGGGGCATAAACGCAGCAGTGATAGGATTGGAGAGGTTCGGTGAGCAAATGAAGACCCTTTGAAGTCATATTGCATGGTACCCATTCCACGGGTTTCAACTACCCAGGTTTTAGGTATTCTTCCTTCAGCTAAAACATGCATGTGGAACCCAGAGTATGATCAACCATGTGATCGGGAGACGTGTTCAAATATGTCTCAGTTTTCCTCCCCTGGTACTCGGGTGCAACATTCCAGACGCTTTACTAACACTCTCCCCACTTGGAGAGTCAGCGCCTTTAACCTCCTGTTTGGCACAGTTTGCAATTTCTGCGGAAGATGAACAGGAATAGCGAGAACCAATGAGAGACTAGCTGGAGGTGTCTGGACGGGCAAATTTAACTCTCATTTCCCACCAGGAAGAGGAAATAACCAAAGGCTCAGTGTGCCGTACCGGAACCAGATTAGGGCCTGAAGCCATCCTGCGGTGTTGCGGCCAGCTCAAAAGAAAGCGAGTTGAAGAAAGGAGCTCAGGGGCACTGTAATTCACAAACCTGCAGAGTTATAAATGACAGCTATCGTCCAAAAATAGACTGAAGTAAGGCTGCCAAGAGGACTTGAAAGCGGGGCAGAATTGCAGGAAACCGATTTCAGGAGGTAGACTGGAATTGCATTGAAAGCATAGGAAAAGAGGCAGAACGTCCACAATGATGCACTTGGCCAAAAAGGGCGTATGCGTTTTTTCCTGAATATATTCAGGAAAAAACGCATACGCCCTTTTTGGCCAACCAAGCAAGCTTGCAAAGGAAATCTGCACTACAATGAAGTCTCACTTCCCCCCGGTCAAAAGGGCCATCTGAAAAAAGTGTAAAATCCAGAAAGGCAGGACAGGCCATGGAGAACTGTGAGCCTTGTTATGCTGATGGGCGGGATGAAAATTGCCAACAAACACTCAGGAGAAGTGTATGGTGTTTCCTGAAACATCTAAAAAACAAAGCAACAGAGCCTAGGGCACTGCCACTTATGGTCCTATAGCTTAGGGAAATTAAAATCAAAAAGACACAGCCACCCCAAAGTTTGGGACGCCTCTGTTTACAAGAACCTCGTTTACCGTACAAGTTCAATATCACAGAAAGTGAAAAATGGATAAAGAACTTGTGGTACTTACGTACAATGCAGTATCACTCAGCAATGAAATCTATGTCATCAGGCCCGTAGCAGCATAATGAGTGGATTCAGGTACGATGATTCTAACTGAAATAAGTCACACAGAAAAAGAAACATCATAAGATATCACTAATACACGGAATGTAAACTTGGCTACACAGGAACTGCATTCCAAAACAGAACAGGGTCTCAAATTTAGAAAACCAACTTATGCTTGCTTAAGGGGAAAGGTGAGTTGGGGTGCTGCATAAAACCAGAGATTGAAATGAGCACAGATAAAGTTCCTTAAGCCAAATATGGAATAGACAAGAGCTACTCCTTGCTCAACGAAATGGACTCAAAACCCCATATTAAACGCCTAAGAATGTACCTGACTAGTAAGTATCTTAAAACCTATGGATTGCTATGTCTCCAAAAGAGAATCAAGCGTGTGTACAGGGGCATAAATGCAGCAGTGATAGGATTGGAGAGGTTCGGTGAGCAAATGAAGACCCTTTGAAGTCATATTGCACGGTACCCATTCCACGGGTCTCAACTCTCCAGGTTTAAGGTATTCTTCCTTCTGCTAAAACATGCATGTGGAACCCAGAGTATGATCAACCATGTGAACGGGAGACGTGTTCAAATATGTCTCAGTTTTCCTCCCCTGGTACTCGGGTGCAACACTCCAGACGCTTTACTAACACTCTCCCGACTTGGAGAGTCAGTCCCTTTAACCTCCTGTTTGGCCCAGTTTGCAATTTCTGCGGAAGATGAACAGGAATAGCGAGAACCAATGAGAGGCTAGCTGGAGGTGTCTGGACGGGCAAATTTAACTCTCATTTCCCACCAGGAAGAGGAAATAACCAAAGGCTCAGCGTGCCGTGCCGGAACCAGATTAGGGCCTGAAGCCATCTTGCGGTGTTGCGGCCAGCTCAAAAGAAAGCGAGTTGAAGAAAGGAGCTCAGGGGCACTGTAATTCACAAACCTGCAGAGTTATAAATGACAGCTATCGTCCAAAAATAGACTGAAGTAAGGCTGCCAAGAGGACTTGAAAGCGGGGCAGAATTGCAGGAAACCGATTTCAGGAGGTAGACTGGAATTGCATTGAAAGCATAGGAAAAGAGGCAGAACGTCCACAATGATGCACTTGGCCAAAAAGGGCGTATGCGTTTTTTCCTGAATATATTCAGGAAAAAACGCATACGCCCTTTTTGGCCAACCAAGCAAGCTTGCAAAGGAAATCTGCACTACAATGAAGTCTCACTTCCCCCCGGTCAAAAGGGCCATCTGAAAAAAGTGTAAAATCCAGAAAGGCAGGACAGGCCATGGAGAACTGGGAGCCTTGTTATGCTGATGGGCGGGATGTAAATTGCCAACAACCACTCGGGAGAAGTGTATGGTGTTTCCTGAAACATCTAAAAAACAAAGCAACAGAACCTAGGGCACTTCCACTTATGGTCCTATAGCTTAGGGAAATTAAAATCAAAAAGACACAGCCACCCTAAAGTTTGGAACGGCTCTGTTTACAAGAACCTCGTTTACAGTACAAGTTCAACATCGCAGAAAGTGAAAAATGGATAAAGAACTTGTGGTATTTACTTACAAAGCAATATCACTCAGCAATGAAATCTGTGTCATCTGGCCCTTAGCAGCACAATGAGTGGATTCAGGTATGATGATTCTAACTGAAATAAGTCACACAGAAAAAGAAACATCATAAGATATCAGTAATACATGGAATGTAAACTTGGCTACACAGGAACTGAATTACAGAACAGAACAGGGTCTCAAATTTAGAAAACCAACTTATGCTTGCTTAAGGGTAAAGGTGAGTTGGGGTGCTGCATAAAACCAGAGATTGAAATGAGCACAGATAAAGTTCCTTAAGCCAAATATGGAATAGACAAGAGCTACTCCTTGCTCAACGAAATGGACTCAACACCCCATATTAAACGCCAAAGAATGTACCTGACTAGTAAGTATCTTAAAACCTATGGATTGCTATGTCTCCGAAAGAGAATCAAGCATGTGTACAGGGGCATAAACGCAGCAGTGATAGGATTGGAGAGGTTCGGTGAGCAAATGAAGACCCTTTGAAGTCATATTGCATGGTACCCATTACACGGGTCTTAACTCTCCAGGTTTAAGGTATTCTTCCTTCAGCTAAAACATGCATGTGGAACCCAAGTATGATCAACCATGTGAACAGGAGACGTGTTCAAATATGTCTCAGTTTTCCTCCCCTGGTACTCGGGTGCAACATTCCAGACGCTTTACTAAAACTCTCCCCACTTGGAGAGTCAGCGCCTTTAACCTCCTGTTTGGCCCAGTTTGCAATTTCTGCGGAAGATGAACAGGAATAGCGAGAACCAATGAGAGACTAGCTGGAGGTGTCTGGACGGGCAAATTTAACTCTCATTTCCCACCAGGAAGAGGAAATAACCAAAGGCTCAGCGTGCCGTGCCGGAACCAGATTAGGGCCTGAAGCCATCCTGCGGTGTTGCAGCCAGCTCAAAAGAAAGCGAGTTGAAGAAAGGAGCTCAGTGGCACTGTAATTCACAAACCTGCAGAGTTATAAATGACAACTATCGTCCAAAAATAGACTGAAGTAAGGCTGCCAAGAGGACTTGAAAGCGGGGCAGAATTGCAGGAAACCGATTTCAGGAGGTAGACTGGAATTGCATTGAAAGCATACGAAAAGAGGCAGAACGTCCACAATGATGCACTTGGCCAAAAAGGGCGTATGCGTTTTTTCCTGAATATATTCAGGAAAAAACGCATACGCCCTTTTTGGCCAACCAAGCAAGCTTGCAAAGGAAATCTGCACTACAATGAAGTCTCACTTCCCCCCGGTCAAAAGGGCCATCTGAAAAAAGTGTAAAATCCAGAAAGGCAGGACAGGCCATGGAGAATTGGGAGCCTTGTTATGCTGAAGGGCGGGATGTAAATTGCCAATAAACACTCGGGAGAAGTGTATGGTGTTTCCTGAAACATCTAAAAAACAAAGCAACAGAGCCTAGGGCACTTCCACTTATGGTCCTATAGCTTAGGGCATTTAAAATCAAAAAGACACAGCCACCCCAAAGTTTCGAACGGCTCTGTTTACAAGAACCTCGTTTACAGTACAAGTTCAACATCGAAGAAAGTGAAAAATGGATAAAAAAGTTGTGGTATTTACTTACAAAGCAATATCACTCAGCAATGAAATCTGTGTCATCAGGCCCTTAGCAGCACAATGAGTGGATTCAGGTATGATGATTCTAACTGAAATAAGTGACACAGGAAAAGAAACATCATAAGATATCAGTAATACACGGAATGTAAACTTGGCTACACAGGAACTGAATTACAGAACAGAACAGGGTCTCAAATTTAGAAAACCAACTTATGCTTGCTTAAGGGTAAAGGTGAGTTGGGGTACTGCATAAAACCAGAGATTGAAATGAGCACAGATAAAGTTCCTTAAGTCAAATATGGAATAGACAAGAGCTACTCCTTGCTCAACGAAATGGACTAAACACCGCATATTAAACGCCTAAGAATGTACCTGACTAGTAAGTATCTTAAAACCTATGGATTGCTATGTCTCCGAAAGAGAATCAAGCATGTGTACAGGGGCATAAACGCAGCAGTGATAGGATTGGAGAGGTTCGGTGAGCAAATGAAGACCCTTTGAAGTCATATTGCATGGTACCCATTCCACGGGTCTTAACTCTCCAGGTTTAAGGTATTCTTCCTTCAGCTAAAACATGCATGTGGAACCCAAGTATGATCAACCATGTGAACGGGAGACGTGTTCAAATATGGCTCAGCTTTCCTCCACTGGTACTCGCGTGCAACATTCCAGACGCTTTACTAACACTCTCCCCACTTGGAGAGTCAGCGCCTTTAACCTCCTGTTTGGCACAGTTTGCAATTTCTGCGGAAGATGAACAGGAATAGCGAGAACCAATGAGAGACTAGCTGGAGGTGTCTGGACGGGCAAATTTAACTCTCATTTCCCACCAGGAAGAGGAAATAACCAAAGGCTCAGCGTGCCGTGCCGGAACCAGATTAGGGCCTGAAGCCATCCTGTGGTGTTGCGGCCAGGTCACAAGAAAGCGAGTTGAAGAAAGGAGCTCAGGGGCACTGTAATTCACAAACCTGCAGAGTTACAAATGACAGCTATCGTCCAAAAATAGACTGAAGTAAGGCTGCCAAGAGGACTTGAAAGCGGGGCAGAATTCCAGGAAACCGATTTCAGGAGGTAGACTGGAATTGCATTGAAAGCATAGGAAAAGAGGCAGAACGTCCACAATGATGCACTTGGCCAAAAAGGGCGTATGCGTTTTTTCCTGAATATATTCAGGAAAAAACGCATACGCCCTTTTTGGCCAACCAAGCAAGCTTGCAAAGGAAATCTGCACTACAATGAAGTCTCACTTCCCCCCGGTCAAAAGGGCCATCTGAAAAAAGGGTAAAATCCAGAAAGGCAGGACAGGCCATGGAGAACTGGGAGCCTTGTTATGCTGATGGGCGGGATGTAAATTGTCAACAACCACTCAGGAGAAGTGTATGGTGTTTCCTGAAACATCTAAAAAACAAAGCAAGAGAACCTAGGGCACTTCCACTTATGGTCCTATAGCTTAGGGAAATTAAAATCAAAAAGACACAGCCACCCCAAAGTTTGGAACGGCTCTGTTTACAAGAACCTCGTTTACAGTACAAGTTCAACATCGCAGAAAGTGAAAAATGGATAAAGAAGTTGTGGTATTTACTTACAAAGCAATATCACCAATCAATGAAATCTGTGTCATCAGGCCCTTAGCAGCACAATGAGTGGATTCAGGTATGATGATTCTAACTGAAATAAGTCACACAGAAAAAGAAACATCATAAGATATCAGTAATACACGGAATGTAAACTTGGCTACACAGGAACTGAATTACAGAACAGAACAGGGTCTCAAATTTAGAAAACCAACTTATGCTTGCTTAAGGGGAAAGGTGAGTTGGGGTGCTGCATAAAACCAGAGATTGAAATGAGCACAGATAAAGTTCCTTAAGCCAAATATGGAATAGACAAGAGCTACTCCTTGCTCAACGAAATGGACTCAACACCGCATATTAAACGCCTAAGAATGTACCTGACTAGTAAGTATCTTAAAACCTATGGATTGCTATGTCTCCGAAAGAGAATCAAGCATGTGTACAGGGGCATAAACGCAGCAGTGATAGGATTGGAGAGGTTCGGTGAGCAAATGAAGACCCTTTGAAGTCATATTGCATGGTACCCATTCCACGGGTTTCAACTACCCAGGTTTAAGGTATTCTTCCTTCAGCTAAAACATGCATGTGGAACCTAGAGTATGATCAACCATGTGATCGGGAGACGTGTTCAAATATGTCTCAGTTTTCCTCCCCTGGTACTCGGGTGCAACATTCCAGACGCTTTACTAACACTCTCCCGACTTGGAGAGTCAGTCCCTTTAACCTCCTGTTTGGCCCAGTTTGCAATTTCTGCGGAAGCTGAACAGGAATAGCGAGAACCAATGAGAGACTAGCTGCAGGTGTCTGGACGGGCAAATTTAACTCTCATTTCCCACCAGGAAAAGGAATTAACCAAAGGCTCAGCATGCCGGGCCGGAACCAAATTAGGGCCTGAAGCCATCCTGCGGTGTTGCGGCCAGGTCACAAGAAAGCGAGTTGAAGAAAGGAGCTCAGGGGCACTGTAATTCACAAACCTGCAGAGTTATAAATGACAGCTATCGTCCAAAAATAGACTGAAGTAAGGCTGCCAAGAGGACTTGAAAGCGGGGCAGAATTGCAGGAAACCGATTTCAGGAGGTAGACTGGAATTGCATTGAAAGCATAGGAAAAGAGGCAGAACGTCCACAATGATGCACTTGGCCAAAAAGGGCGTATGCGTTTTTTCCTGAATATATTCAGGAAAAAACGCATACGCCCTTTTTGGCCAACCAAGCAAGCTTGCAAAGGAAATCTGCACTACAATGAAGTCTCACTTCCCCCCGGTCAAAATGGCCATCTGAAAAAAGTGTAAAATCCAGAAAGGCAGGACAGGCCATGGAGAACTGGGAGCCTTGTTATGCTGAAGGGCGGGATGTAAATTGCCAATAAACACTCGGGAGAAGTGTATGGTGTTTCCTGAAACATCTAAAAAACAAAGCAACAGAGCCTAGGGCACTTCCACTTATGGTCCTATAGCTTAGGGAATTTAAAATCAAAAAGACACAGCCACCCCAAAGTTTCGAACGGCTCTGTTTACAAGAACCTCGTTTACAGTACAAGTTCAACATCGCAGAAAGTGAAAAATGGATAAAAAAGTTGTGGTATTTACTTACAAAGCAATATCACTCAGCAATGAAATCTGTGTCATCAGGCCCTTAGCAGCACAATGAGTGGATTCAGGTATGATGATTCTAACTGAAATAAGTCACACAGAAAAAGAAACATCATAAGATATCAGTAATACACGGAATGTAAACTTGGCTACACAGGAACTGAATTACAGAACAGAACAGGGTCTCAAATTTAGAAAACCAACTTATGCTTGCTTAAGGGGAAAGGTGAGTTGGGGTGCTGCATAAAACCAGAGATTGAAATGAGCACAGATAAAGTTCCTTAAGCCAAATATGGAATAGACAAGAGCTACTCCTTGCTCAACGAAATGGACTCAACACCCCATATTAAACTCCTAAGAATGTACCTGACTAGTAAGTATCTTAAAACCTAGGGATTGCTATGTCTCCGAAAGAGAATCAAGCATGTGTACAGGGGCATAAACGCAGCAGTGATAGGATTGGAGAGGTTCGGTGAGCAAATGAAGACCCTTTGAAGTCATATTGCATGGTACCCATTCCACGGGTTTCAACTACCCAGGTTTAAGGTATTCTTCCTTCAGCTAAAACATGCATGTGGAACCTAGAGTATGATCAACCATGTGATCGGGAGACGTGTTCAAATATGTCTCAGTTTTCCTCCCCTGGTACTCGGGTGCAACATTCCAGACGCTTTACTAACACTCTCCCGACTTGGAGAGTCAGTCCCTTTAACCTCCTGTTTGGCCCAGTTTGCAATTTCTGCGGAAGATGAACAGGAATAGCGAGAACCAATGCGAGGCTAGCTGCAGGTGTCTGGACGGGCAAATTTAACTCTCATTTCCCACCAGGAAGAGGAATTAACCAAAGGCTCAGCATGCCGGGCTGGAACCAGATTAGGGCCTGAAGCCATCCTGCGGTGTTGCGGCCAGGTCACAAGAAAGCGAGTTGAAGAAAGGAGCTCAGGGGCACTGTAATTCACAAACCTGCAGAGTTATAAATGACAGCTATCGTCCAAAAATAGACTGAAGTAAGGCTGCCAAGAGGACTTGAAAGCGGGGCAGAATTGCAGGAAACCGATTTCAGGAGGTAGACTGGAATTGCATTGAAAGCATAGGAAAAGAGGCAGAACGTCCACAATGATGCACTTGGCCAAAAAGGGTGTATGCGTTTTTTCCTGAATATATTCAGGAAAAAACGCATACGCCCTTTTTGGCCAACCAAGCAAGCTTGCAAAGGAAATCTGCACTACAATGAAGTCTCACTTCCCCCTGGTCAAAAGGGCCATCTGAAAAAAGTGTAAAATCCAGAAAGGCAGGACAGGCCATGGAGAACTGGGAGCCTTGTTATGCTGATGGGCGGGATGTAAATTGCCAACAGACACTTGGGAGAAGTGTATGGTGTTTCCTGAAACATCTAAAAAACAAAGCAACAGAGCCTAGGGCACTTCCACTTATGGTCCTATAGCTTAGGGAATTTAAAATCAAAAAGACACAGCCACCCCAAAGTTTCGAACGGCTCTGTTTACAAGAACCTCGTTTACAGTACAAGTTCAACATCGCAGAAAGTGAAAAATGGATAAAAAAGTTGTGGTATTTACTTACAAAGCAATATCACTCAGCAATGAAATCTGTGTCATCAGGCCCTTAGCAGCACAATGAGTGGATTCAGGTATGATGATTCTAACTGAAATAAGTGACACAGAAAAAGAAACATCATAAGATATCAGTAATACACGGAATGTAAACTTGGCTACACAGGAACTGAATTACAGAACAGAACAGGGTCTCAAATTTAGAAAACCAACTTATGCTTGCTTAAGGGGAAAGGTGAGTTGGGGTGCTGCATAAAACCAGAGATTGAAATGAGCACAGATAAAATTCCTTAAGCCAAATATGGAATAGACAAGAGCTACTCCTTGCTCAACGAAATGGACTCAACACCCCATATTAAACTCCTAAGAATGTACCTGACTAGCAAGTATCTTAAAACCTAGGGATTGCTATGTCTCCGAAAGAGAATCAAGCATGTGTACAGGGGCATAAACGCAGCAGTGATAGGATTGGAGAGGTTCGGTGAGCAAATGAAGACCCTTTGAAGTCATATTGCATGGTACCCATTCCACGGGTTTCAACTACCCAGGTTTAAGGTATTCTTCCTTCAGCTAAAACATGCATGTGGAACCTAGAGTATGATCAACCATGTGATCGGGAGACGTGTTCAAATATGTCTCAGTTTTCCTCCCCTGGTACTCGGGTGCAACATTCCAGACGCTTTACTAACACTCTCCCGACTTGGAGAGTCAGTCCCTTTAACCTCCTGTTTGGCCCAGTTTGCAATTTCTGCGGAAGCTGAACAGGAATAGCGAGAACCAATGAGAGGCTAGCTGCAGGTGTCTGGACGGGCAAATTTAACTCTCATTTCCCACCAGGAAGAGGAATTAACCAAAGGCTCAGCATGCCGGGCTGGAACCAGATTAGGGCCTGAAGCCATCCTGCGGTGTTGCGGCCAGGTCACAAGAAAGCGAGTTGAAGAAAGGAGCTCAGGGGCACTGTAATTCACAAAACTGCAGAGTTATAAATGACAGCTATCGTCCAAAAATAGACTGAAGTAAGGCTGCCAAGAGGACTTGAAAGCGGGGCAGAATTGCAGGAAACCGATTTCAGGAGGTAGACTGGAATTGCATTGAAAGCATAGGAAAAGAGGCAGAACGTCCACAATGATGCATTTGGCCAAAAAGGGTGTATGCGTTTTTTCCTGAATATATTCAGGAAAAAACGCATACGCCCTTTTTGGCCAACCAAGCAAGCTTGCAAAGGAAATCTGCACTACAATGAAGTCTCACTTCCCCCCGGTCAAAAGGGCCATCTGAAAAAAGTGTAAAATCCAGAAAGGCAGGACAGGCCATGGAGAACTGGGAGCCTTGTTATGCTGATGGGCGGGATGTAAATTGCCAACAGACACTGGGAGAAGTGTATGGTGTTTCCTGAAACATCTAAAAAACAAAGCAACAGAACCTAGGGCACTTCCACTTATGGTCCTATAGCTTAGGGAATTTAAAATCAAAAAGACACAGCCACCCCAAAGTTTGGAACGGCTCTGTTTACAAGAACCTCGTTTACAGTACAAGTTCAACATCGCAGAAAGTGAAAAATGGATAAAGAAGTTGTGGTATTTACTTACAAAGCAATATCACTCAGCAATGAAATCTGTGTCATCAGGCCCTTAGCAGCACAATGAGTGGATTCAGGTATGATGATTCTAACTGAAATAAGTCACACAGAAAAAGAAACATCATAAGATATCAGTAATACATGGATTGTAAACTTGGCTACACAGGAACTGAATTACAGAACAGAACAGGGTCTCAAATTTAGAAAACCAACTTATGCTTGCTTAAGGGTAAAGGTGAGTTGGGGTGCTGCATAAAACCAGAGATTGAAATGAGCACAGATAAAGTTCCTTAAGTCAAATATGGAATAGACAAGAGCTACTCCTTGCTCAACGAAATGGACTCAACACCGCATATTAAACGCCTAAGAATGTACCTGACTAGTAAGTATCTTAAAACCTATGGATTGCTATGTCTCCGAAAGAGAATCAAGCATGTGTACAGGGGCATAAACGCAGCAGTGATAGGATTGGAGAGGTTCGGTGAGCAAATGAAGACCCTTTGAAGTCATATTGCATGGTACCCATTCCACGGGTTTCAACTACCCAGGTTTAAGGTATTCTTCCTTCAGCTAAAACATGCATGTGGAACCTAGAGTATGATCAACCATGTGATCGGGAGACGTGTTCAAATATGTCTCAGTTTTCCTCCCCTGGTACTCGGGTGCAACATTCCAGACGCTTTACTAACACTCTCCCGACTTGGAGAGTCAGTCCCTTTAACCTCCTGTTTGGCCCAGTTTGCAATTTCTGCGGAAGCTGAACAGGAATAGCGAGAACCAATGAGAGGCTAGCTGCAGGTGTCTGGACGGGCAAATTTAACTCTCATTTCCCACCAGGAAGAGGAAATAACCAAAGGCTCAGCGTGCCGTGCCGGAACCAGATTAGGGCCTGAAGCCATCCTGCGGTGTTGCGGCCAGCTCACAAGAAAGCGAGTTGAAGAAAGGAGCTCAGGGGCACTGTAATTCACAAACCTGCAGAGTTATAAATGACAGCTATCGTCCAAAAATAGACTGAAGTAAGGCTGCCAAGAGGACTTGAAAGCGGGGCAGAATTGCAGGAAACCGATTTCAGGAGGTAGACTGGAATTGCATTGAAAGCATAGGAAAAGAGGCAGAACGTCCACAATGATGCACTTGGCCAAAAAGGGCGTATGCGTTTTTTCCTGAATATATTCAGGAAAAAACGCATACGCCCTTTTTGGCCAACCAAGCAAGCTTGCAAAGGAAATCTGCACTACAATGAAGTCTCATTCCCCCCGGTCAAAAGGGCCATCTGAAAAAAGTGTAAAATCCAGAAAGGCAGGACAGGCCATGGAGAACTGGGAGCCTTGTTATGCTGAGGGGCGGGATGTAAATTGCCAACAACCACTTGGGAGAAGTGTATGGTGTTTCCTGAAACATCTAAAAAACAAAGCAACAGAACCTAGGGCACTTCCACTTATGGTCCTATAGCTTAGGGAAATTAAAATCAAAAAGACACAGCCACCCCAAAGTTTGGAACGGCTCTGTTTACAAGAACCTCGTTTACAGTACAAGTTCAACATCGCAGAAAGTGAAAAATGGATAAAGAAGTTGTGGTATTTACTTACAAAGCAATATCACTCAGCAATGAAATCTGTGTCATCAGGCCCTTAGCAGCACAATGAGTGGATTCAGGTATGATGATTCTAACTGAAATAAGACACACCGAAAAAGAAACATCATAAGATATCAGTAATACATGGAATGTAAACTTGGCTACACAGGAACTGAATTACAGAACAGAACAGGGTCTCAAATTTAGAAAACCAACTTATGCTTGCTTAAGGGTAAAGGTGAGATGGGGTGCTGCATAAAACCAGAGATTGAAATGAGCACAGATAAAGTTCCTTAAGTCAAATATGGAATAGACAAGAGCTACTCCTTGCTCAACGAAATGGACTCAACACCGCATATTAAACGCCTAAGAATGTACCTGACTAGTAAGTATCTTAAAACCTATGTATTGCTATGTCTCCGAAAGAGAATCAAGCATGTGTACAGGGGCATAAACGCAGCAGTGATAGGATTGGAGAGGTTTGGTGAGCAAATGAAGACCCTTTGAAGTCATATTGCATGGTACCCATTCCACGGGTTTCAACTACCCAGGATTAAGGTATTCTTCCTTCAGCTAAAACATGCATATGGAACCTAGAGTATGATCAACCATGTGATCGGGAGAAGTGTTCAAATATGTCTCAGTTTTCGTACCCTGGTACTCGGGTGCAACATTCCAGACACTTTACTAACACTCTCCCGACTTGGAGAGTCAGTCCCTTTAACCTCCTGTTTGGCCCAGTTTGCAATTTCTGCGGAAGATGAACAGGAATAGCGAGAACCAATGAGAGACTAGCTGGAGGTGTCTGGACGGGCAAATTTAACTCTCATTTCCCACCAGGAAGAGGAAATAACCAAAGGCTCAGCGTGCCGTGCCGGAACCAGATTAGGGCCTGAAGCCATCCTGCGGTGTTGCGGCCAGGTCACAAGAAAGCGAGTTGAAGAAAGGAGCTCAGGGGCACTGTAATTCACAAACCTGCAGAGTTATAAATGACAGCTGTCGTCCAAAAATAGACTGAAGTAAGGCTGCCAAGAGGACTTGAAAGCGGGGCAGAATTACGGGAAACTGATTTCAGGAGGTAGACTGGAATTGCATTGAAAGCATAGGAAAAGAGGCAGAACGTCCACAATGATGCACTTGGCCAAAAAGGGTGTATGCGTTTTTTCCTGAATATATTCAGGAAAAAACGCATACGCCCTTTTTGGCCAACCAAGCAAACTTGCAAAGGAAATCTGCACTACAATGAAGTCTCACTTCCCCCCGGTCAAAAGGGCCATCTGAAAAAAGTGTAAAATCCAGAAAGGCAGGACAGGCCATGGAGAACTGGGAGCCTTGTTATGCTGATGGGCGGGATGTAAATTGCCAACAGACACTCAGGAGAAGTGTATGGTGTTTCCTGAAACATCTAAAAAACAAAGCAACAGAGCCTAGGGCACTTCCACTTATGGTCCTATAGCTTAGGGAAATTAAAATCAAAAAGACACAGCCACCCCAAAGTTTGGGACGCCTCCGCTTACAAGAACCTCGTTTACCGTACAAGTTCAATATCACAGAAAGTGAAAAATAGATAAAGAACTTGTGGTACTTACGTACAATGCAGTATCACTCAGCAATGAAATCTATGTCATCAGGCCCGTAGCAGCATAATGAGTGGATTCAGGTACGATGATTCTAACTGAAATAAGTCACACAGAAAAAGAAACATCATAAGATATCACTAATACACGGAATGTAAACTTGGCTACACAGGAACTGCATTCCAAAACAGAACAGGGTCTCAAATTTAGAAAACCAACTTATGCTTGCTTAAGGGGAAAGGTGAGTTGGGGTGCTGCATAAAAACAGAGATTGAAATGAGCACAGATAAAGTTCCTTAAGCCAAATATGGAATAGACAAGAGCTACTCCTTGATCAACGAAATGGACTCAAAACCCCATATTAAACGCCTAAGAATGTACCTGACTAGTAAGTATCTTAAAACCTATGGATTGCTATGTCTCCAAAAGAGAATCAAGCGTGTGTACAGGGGCATAAATGCAGCAGTGATAGGATTGGAGAGGTTCGGTGAGCAAATGAAGACCCTTTGAAGTCATATTGCACGGTACCCATTCCACGGGTCTCAACTCTCCAGGTTTAAGGTATTCTTCCTTCAGCTAAAACATGCATGTGGAACCCAGAGTATGATCAACCATGTGAACGGGAGACGTGTTCAAATATGTCTCAGTTTTCCTACCCTGGTACTCGGGTGCAACACTCCAGACGCTTTACTAACACTCTCCCGACTTGGAGAGTCAGTCCCTTTAACCTCCTGTTTGGCCCAGTTTGCAATTTCTGCGGAAGATGAACAGGAATAGCGAGAACCAATGAGAGGCTAGCTGCAGGTGTCTGGACGGGCAAATTTAACTCTCATTTCCCACCAGGAAGAGGAATTAACCAAAGGCTCAGCATGCCGGGCCGGAACCAGATTAGGGCCTGAAGCCATCCTGCGGTGTTGCGGCCAGGTCACAAGAAAGCGAGTTGAAGAAAGGAGCTCAGGGGCACTGTAATTCACAAACCTGCAGAGTTATAAATGACAGTAGACTGAAGTAAGGCTGCCAAGAGGACTTGAAAGCGGGGCAGAATTACGGGAAACTGATTTCAGGAGGTAGACTGGAATTGCATTGAAAGCATAGGAAAAGAGGCAGAACGTCCACAATGATGCACTTGGCCAAAAAGGGTGTATGCGTTTTTTCCTGAATATATTCAGGAAAAAACGCATACGCGCTTTTTGGCCAACCAAGCAAACTTGCAAAGGAAATCTGCACTACAATGAAGTCTCACTTCCCCCAGGTCAAAAGGGCCATCTGAAAAAAGTGTAAAATCCAGAAAGGCAGGACAGGCCATGGAGAACTGGGAGCCTTGTTATGCTGATGGGCGGGATGTAAATTGCCAACAGACACTCAGGAGAAGTGTATGGTGTTTCCTGAAACATCTAAAAAACAAAGCAACAGAGCCTAGGGCACTTCCACTTATGGTCCTATAGCTTAGGGAAATTAAAATCAAAAAGACACAGCCACCCCAAAGTTTGGGACGCCTCCGCTTACAAGAACCTCGTTTACCGTACAAGTTCAATATCACAGAAAGTGAAAAATAGATAAAGAACTTGTGGTACTTACGTACAATGCAGTATCACTCAGCAATGAAATCTATGTCATCAGGCCCGTAGCAGCATAATGAGTGGATTCAGGTACGATGATTCTAACTGAAATAAGTCACACAGAAAAAGAAACATCATAAGATATCACTAATACACGGAATGTAAACTTGGCTACACAGGAACTGCATTCCAAAACAGAACAGGGTCTCAAATTTAGAAAACCAACTTATGCTTGCTTAAGGGGAAAGGTGAGTTGGGGTGCTGCATAAAAACAGAGATTGAAATGAGCACAGATAAAGTTCCTTAAGCCAAATATGGAATAGACAAGAGCTACTCCTTGATCAACGAAATGGACTCAAAACCCCATATTAAACGCCTAAGAATGTACCTGACTAGTAAGTATCTTAAAACCTATGGATTGCTATGTCTCCAAAAGAGAATCAAGCGTGTGTACAGGGGCATAAATGCAGCAGTGATAGGATTGGAGAGGTTTGGTGAGCAAATGAAGACCCTTTGAAGTCATATTGCACGGTACCCATTCCACGGGTCTCAACTCTCCAGGTTTAAGGTATTCTTCCTTCAGCTAACACATGCATGTGGAACCCAGAGTATGATCAACCATGTGAACGGGAGACGTGTTCAAATATGTCTCAGTTTCCTCCCCTGGTAATCGGGTGCAACACTCCAGACGCTTTACTAACACTCTCCCGACTTGGAGAGTCAGTCCCTTTAACCTCCTGTTTGGCCCAGTTTGCAATTTCTGCGGAAGATGAACAGGAATAGCGAGAACCAATGAGAGGCTAGCTGCAGGTGTCTGGACGGGCAAATTTAACTCTCATTTCCCACCAGGAAGAGGAATTAACCAAAGGCTCAGCATGCCGGGCCGGAACCAGATTAGGGCCTGAAGCCATCCTGCGGTGTTGCGGCCAGCTCACAAGAAAGCGAGTTGAAGAAAGGAGCTCAGGGGCACTGTAATTCACAAACCTGCAGAGTTATAAATGACAGCTATCGTCCAAAAATAGACTGAAGTAAGGCTGCCAAGAGGACTTGAAAGCGGGGCAGAATTGCAGGAAACCGATTTCAGGAGGTAGACTGGAATTGCATTGAAAGCATAGGAAAAGAGGCAGAACGTCCACAATGATGCACTTGGCCAAAAAGGGCGTATGCGTTTTTTCCTGAATATATTCAGGAAAAAACGCATACGCCCTTTTTGGCCAACCAAGCAAGCTTGCAAAGGAAATCTGCACTACAATGAAGTCTCACTTCCCCCCGGTCAAAAGGGCCATCTGAAAAAAGTGTAAAATCCAGAAAGGCAGGACAGGCCATGGAGAACTGGGAGCCTTGTTATGCTGATGGGCGGGATGTAAATTGCCAACAGACACTCGGGAGAAGTGTATGGTGTTTCCTGAAACATCTAAAAAACAAAGCAACAGAGCCTAGGGCACTGCCACTTATGGTCCTATAGCTTAGGGAAATTAAAATCAAAAAGACACAGCCACCCCAAAGTTTGGGACGCCTCTCTTTACAAGAACCTCGTTTACAGTACAAGTTCAACATCGCAGAAAGTGAAAAATGGATAAAGAAGTTGTGGTATTTACTTACAAAGCAATATCACTCAGCAATGAAATCTATGTCATCAGGCCCTTAGCAGCACAATGAGTGGATTCAGGTATGATGATTCTAACTGAAATAAGTCACACAGAAAAAGAAACATCATAAGATATCAGTAATACACGGAATGTATACTTGGCTACACAGGAACTGAATTACAGAACAGAACAGGGTCTCAAATTTAGAAAATCAACTTATGCTTGCTTAAGGGGAAAGGTGAGTTGGGGTGCTGCATAAAACCAGAGATTGAAATGAGCACAGATAAAGTTCCTTAAGCCAAATATGGAATAGACAAGAGCTACTCCTTGCTCAAAGAAATGGACTCAACACCGCATATTAAACGCCTAAGAATGTACCTGACTAGTAAGTATCTTAAAACCTATGGATTGCTATGTCTCCGAAAGAGAATCAAGCATGTGTACAGGGGCATAAACGCAGCAGTGACAGGATTGGAGATGTTCGGTGAGCAAATGAAGACCCTTTGAAGTCATATTGCATGGTACCCATTCCACGGGTCTCAACTCTCCAGGTTTAAGGTATTCTTCCTTCAGCTAAAACATGCATGTGGAACCCAGAGTATGATCAACCATGTGATCGGGAGACGTGTTCAAATATGTCTCAGTTTTCGTACCCTGGTACTCGGGTGCAACATTCCAGATGCTTTACTAACACTCTCCCGACTTGGAGAGTCAGTCCCTTTAACCTCCTGTTTGGCCCAGTTTGCAATTTCTGCGGAAGATGAACAGGAATAGCGACAACCAATGAGAGACTAGCTGGAGGTGTCTGGATGGGCAAATTTAACTCTCATTTCCCACCAGGAAGAGGAATTAACCAAAGGCTCAGCGTGCCGTGCCAGAACCAGATTAGGGCCTGAAGACATCCTGCGGTGTTGCGGCCAGGTCACAAGAAAGCGAGTTGAAGAAAGGAGCTCAGGGGCACTGTAATTCACAAACCTGCAGAGTTACAAATGACAGCTATCGTCCAAAAATATACTGAAGTAAGGCTGCCAAGAGGACTTGAAAGCGGGGCAGAATTACGGGAAACTGATTTCAGGAGGTAGACTGGAATTGCATTGAAAGCATAGGAAAAGAGGCAGAACGTCCACAATGATGCACTTGGCCAAAAAGGGTGTATGCGTTTTTTCCTGAATATATTCAGGAAAAAACGCATACGCCCTTTTTGGCCAACCAAGCAAACTTGCAAAGGAAATCTGCACTAAAATGAAGTCTCACTTCCCCCCGGTCAAAAGGGCCATCTGAAAAAAGTGTAAAATCCAGAAAGGCAGGACAGGCCATGGAGAACTGGGAGCCTTGTTATGCTGATGGGCGGGATGTAAATTGCCAACAGACACTCAGGAGAAGTGTATGGTGTTTCCTGAAACATCTAAAAAACAAAGCAACAGAGCCTAGGGCACTTCCACTTATGGTCCTATAGCTTAGGGAAATTAAAATCAAAAAGACACAGCCACCCCAAAGTTTGGGACGCCTCCGCTTACAAGAACCTCGTTTACCGTACAAGTTCAATATCACAGAAAGTGAAAAATAGATAAAGAACTTGTGGTACTTACGTACAATGCAGTATCACTCAGCAATGAAATCTATGTCATCAGGCCCGTAGCAGCATAATGAGTGGATTCAGGTACGATGATTCTAACTGAAATAAGTCACACAGAAAAAGAAACATCATAAGATATCACTAATACACGGAATGTAAACTTGGCTACACAGGAACTGCATTCCAAAACAGAACAGGGTCTCAAATTTAGAAAACCAACTTATGCTTGCTTAAGGGGAAAGGTGAGTTGGGGTGCTGCATAAAAACAGAGATTGAAATGAGCACAGATAAAGTTCCTTAAGCCAAATATGGAATAGACAAGAGCTACTCCTTGCTCAACGAAATGGACTCAAAACCCCATATTAAACGCCTAAGAATGTACCTGACTAGTAAGTATCTTAAAACCTATGGATTGCTATGTCTCCAAAAGAGAATCAAGCGTGTGTACAGGGGCATAAATGCAGCAGTGATAGGATTGGAGAGGTTCGGTGAGCAAATGAAGACCCTTTGAAGTCATATTGCACGGTACCCATTTCACGGGTCTCAACTCTCCAGGTTTAAGGTATTCTTCCTTCAGCTAAAACATGCATGTGGAACCCAGAGTATGATCAACCATGTGAACGGGAGACGTGTTCAAATATGTCTCAGTTTTCCTACCCTGGTACTCGGGTGCAACACTCCAGACGCTTTACTAACACTCTCCCGACTTGGAGAGTCAGTCCCTTTAACCTCCTGTTTGGCCCAGTTTGCAATTTCTGCGGAAGATGAACAGGAATAGCGAGAACCAATGAGAGGCTAGCTGCAGGTGTCTGGACGGGCAAATTTAACTCTCATTTCCCACCAGGAAGAGGAATTAACCAAAGGCTCAGCATGCCGGGCCGAAACCAGATTAGGGACTGAAGCCATCCTGCGGTGTTGCGGCCAGCTCACAAGAAAGCGAGTTGAAGAAAGGAGCTCAGGGGCACTGTAATTCACAAACCTGCAGAGTTATAAATGACAGCTATCGTCCAAAAATAGACTGAAGTAAGGCTGCCAAGAGGACTTGAAAGCGGGGCAGAATTGCAGGAAACCGATTTCAGGAGGTAGACTGGAATTGCATTGAAAGCATAGGAAAAGAGGCAGAACGTCCACAATGATGCACTTGGCCAAAAAGGGCGTATGCGTTTTTTCCTGAATATATTCAGGAAAAAACGCATACGCCCTTTTTGGCCAACCAAGCAAGCTTGCAAAGGAAATCTGCACTACAATGAAGTCTCACTTCCCCGCGGTCAAAAGGGCCATCTGAAAAAAGTGTAAAATCCAGAAAGGCAGGACAGGCCATGGAGAACTGGGAGCCTTGTTATGCTGATGGGCGGGATGTAAATTGCCAACAGACACTTGGGAGAAGTGTATGGTGTTTCCTGAAACATCTAAAAAACAAAGCAACAGAGCCTAGGGCACTGCCACTTATGGTCCTATAGCTTAGGGAAATTAAAATCAAAAAGACACAGCCACCCCAAAGTTTGGAACGGCTCTGTTTACAAGAACCTCGTTTACAGTACAAGTTCAACATCGCAGAAAGTGAAAAATGGATAAAGAAGTTGTGGTATTTACTTACAAAGCAATATCACTCAGCAATGAAATCTATGTCATCAGGACCTTAGCAGCACAATGAGTGGATTCAGGTATGATGATTCTAACTGAAATAAGTCACACAGAAAAAGAAATATCATAAGATATCAGTAATACACGGAATGTAAACTTGGCTACACAGGAACTGAATTACAGAACACAACAGGGTCTCAAATTTAGAAAACCAACTTATGCTTGCTTAAGGGTAAAGGTGAGTTGGGGTGCTGCATAAAACCAGAGATTGAAATGAGCACAGATAAAGTTCCTTAAGCCAAATATGGAATAGACAAGAGCTACTCCTTGCTCAACGAAATGGACCCAACACCGCATATTAAACGCCTAAGAATGTACCTGACTAGTAAGTATCTTAAAACCTATGGATTGCTATGTCTCCGAAAGAGAATCAAGCGTGTGTACAGGGGCATAAACGCAGCAGTGATAGGATTGGAGAGGTTCGGTGAGCAAATGAAGACCGTTTGAAGTCATATTGCATGGTACCCATTACACGGGTCTCAACTCTCCAGGTTTAAGGTATTCTTCCTTCAGCTAAAACATGCATGTGGAACCCAAGTAAGGTCAACCATGTGAACGAGAGACGTGTTCAAATATGTCTCAGTTTTCCTCCCCTGGTACTCGGGTGCAACATTCCAGATGCTTTACTAACACTCTCCCCACTTGGAGAGTCAGCGCCTTTAACCTCCTGTTTGGCCCAGTTTGCAATTTCTGCGGAAGATGAACAGGAATAGCGAGAACCAATGAGAGGCTAGCTGGAGGTGTCTGGACGGGCAAATTTAACTCTCATTTCCGACCAGGAAGAGGAAATAACCAAAGGCTGAGCGTGCCGTGCCGGAATCAGATTAGGGCCTGAAGCCATCCTGCGGTGTTGCGGCCAGCTCAAAAGAAAGCGAGTTGAAGAAAGGAGCTCAGGGGCACTGTAATTCACAAACCTGCAGAGTTATAAATGACAGCTATCGTCCAAAAATAGACTGAAGTAAGGCTGCCAAGAGGACTTGAAAGCGGGGCAGAATTGCAGGAAACCGATTTCAGGAGGTAGACTGGAATTGCATTGAAAGCATAGGAAAAGAGGCAGAACGTCCACAATGATGCACTTGGCCAAAAAGGGCGTATGCGTTTTTTCCTGAATATATTCAGGAAAAAACGCATACGCCCTTTTTGGCCAACCAAGCAAGCTTGCAAAGGAAATCTGCACTACAATGAAGTCTCACTTCCCCCTGGTCAAAAGGGCCATCTGAAAAAAGTGTAAAATCCAGAAAGGCAGGACAGGCCATGGAGAACTGGGAGCCTTGTTATGCTGAAGGGCGGGATGTAAATTGCCAACAACCACTCGGGAGAAGTGTATGGTGTTTCCTGAAACATCTAAAAAACAAAGCAACAGAGCCTAGGGCACTTCCACTTATGGTCCTATAGCTTAGGGAATTTAAAATCAAAAAGACACAGCCACCCCAAAGTTTGGAACGGCTCTGTTTACAAGAACCTCGTTTACAGTACAAGTTCAACATCGCAGAAAGTGAAAAATGGATAAAAAAGTTGTGGTATTTACTTACAAAGCAATATCACTCAGCAATGAAATCTGTGTCATCAGGCCCTTAGTAGCACAATGAGTGGATTCAGGTATGATGATTCTAACTGAAATAAATCACACAGAAAAAGAAACATCATAAGATATCAGTAATACACGGAATGTAAACTTGGCTACACAGGAACTGAATTACAGAACAGAACAGGGTCTCAAATTTAGAAAACCAACTTATGCTTGCTTAAGGGTAAAGGTGAGTTGGGGTGCTGCATAAAACCAGAGATTGAAATGAGCACAGATAAAGTTCCTTAAGCCAAATATGGAATAGACAAGAGCTACTCCTTGCTCAAAGAAATGGACTCAACACCGCATATTAAACGCCTAAGAATGTACCTGACTAGTAAGTATCTTAAAATCTAGGGATTGCTATGTCTCCGAAAGAGAATCAAGCATGTGTACAGGGGCATAAACGCAGCAGTGATAGGATTGGAGAGGTTCGGTGAGCAAATGAAGACCCTTTGAAGTCATATTGCATGGTACCCATTCCACGGGTTTCAACTACCCAGGTTTTAGGTATTCTTCCTTCAGCTAAAACATGCATGTGGAACCCAGAGTATGATCAACCATGTGATCGGGAGACGTGTTCAAATATGTCTCAGTTTTCCTCCCCTGGTACTCGGGTGCAACATTCCAGACGCTTTACTAACACTCTCCCCACTTGGAGAGTCAGCGCCTTTAACCTCCTGTTTGGCCCAGTTTGCAATTTCTGCGGAAGATGAACAGGAATAGCGAGAACCAATGAGAGACTAGCTGGAGGTGTCTGGACGGGCAAATTTAACTCTCATTTCCCACCAGGAAGAGGAAATAACCAGAGGCTCAGCGTGCCGTGCCGGAACCAGATTAGGGCCTGAAGCCCTCCTGCGGTGTTGCGGCCAGCTCAAAAGAAAGCGAGTTGAAGAAAGGAGCTCAGGGGCACTGTAATTCACAAACCTGCAGAGTTATAAATGACAGGTATCGTCCAATAATAGACTGAAGTAAGGCTGCCAAGAGGACTTGAAAGCGGGGCAGAATTGCAGGAAACCGATTTCAGGAGGTAGACTGGAATTGCATTGAAAGCATAGGAAAAGAGGCAGAACGTCCACAATGATGCACTTGGCCAAAAAGGGCGTATGCGTTTTTTCCTGAATATATTCAGGAAAAAACGCATACGCCCTTTTTGGCCAACCAAGCAAACTTGCAAAGGAAATCTGCACTACAATGAAGTCTCACTTCCCCCCGGTCAAAAGGGCCATCTGAAAAAAGTGTAAAATCCAGAAAGGCAGGACAGGCCATGGAGAACTGGGAGCCTTGTTATGCTGATGGGCGGGATGTAAATTGCCAACAGACACTCAGGATAAGTGTATGGTGTTTCCTGAAACATCTAAAAAACAAAGCAACAGAGCCTAGGGCACTTCCACTTATGGTCCTATAGCTTACGGAAATTAAAATCAAAAAGACACAGCCACCCCAAAGTTTGGGACGCCTCCGTTTAAAAGAACCTCGTTTACCGTACAAGTTCAATATCACAGAAAGTGAAAAATGGATAAAGAACTTGTGGTACTTACGTACAATGCAGTATCACTCAGCAATGAAATCTATGTCATCAGGCCCGTAGCAGCATAATGAGTGGATTCAGGTACGATGATTCTAACTGAAATAAGTCACACAGAAAAAGAAACATCATAAGATATCACTAATACACGGAATGTAAACTTGGCTACACAGGAACTGCATTCCAAAACAGAACAGGGTCTCAAATTTAGAAAACCAACTTATGCTTGCTTAAGGGGAAAGGTGAGTTGAGGTGCTGCATAAAACCAGAGATTGAAATGAGCACAGATAAAGTTCCTTAAGCCAAATATGGAATAGACAAGAGCTACTCCTTGCTCAACGAAATGGACTCAAAACCCCATATTAAACGCCTAAGAATGTACCTGACTAGTAAGTATCTTAAAACCTATGGATTGCTATGTCTCCAAAAGAGAATCAAGCGTGTGTACAGGGGCATAAATGCAGCAGTGATAGGATTGGAGAGGTTCGGGGAGCAAATGAAGACCCTTTGAAGTCATATTGCACGGTACCCATTCCACGGGTCTCAACTCTCCAGGTTTAAGGTATTCTTGCTTCAGCTAAAACATGCATGTGGAACCCAGAGTATGATCAACCATGTGAACGGGAGACGTGTTCAAATATGTCTCAGTTTTCCTACCCTGGTACTCGGGTGCAACACTCCAGACGCTTTACTAACACTCTCCCGACTTGGAGAGTCAGTCCCTTTAACCTCCTGTTTGGCCCAGTTTGCAATTTCTGCGGAAGATGAACAGGAATAGCGAGAACCAATGAGAGGCTAGCTGCAGGTGTCTGGACGGGCAAATTTAACTCTCATTTCCCACCAGGAAGAGGAATTAATCAAAGGCTCAGCATGCCGGGCCGGAACCAGATTAGGGCCTGAAGCCATCCTGCGGTGTTGCGGCCAGGTCACAAGAAAGCGAGTTGAAGAAAGGAGCTCAGGGGCACTGTAATTCACAAACCTGCAGAGTTATAAATGACAGCTATCGTCCAAAAATAGACTGAAGTAAGGCTGCCAAGAGGACTTGAAAGCGGGGCAGAATTGCAGGAAACCGATTTCAGGAGGTAGACTGGAATTGCATTGAAAGCATAGGAAAAGAGGCAGAACGTCCACAATGATGCACTTGGCCAAAAAGGGCGTATGCGTTTTTTCCTGAATATATTCAGGAAAAAACGCATACGCCCTTTTTGGCCAACCAAGCAAGCTTGCAAAGGAAATCTGCACTACAATGAAGTCTCACTTCCCCCCGGTCAAAAGGGCCATCTGAAAAAAGTGTAAAATCCAGAAAGGCAGGACAGGCCATGGAGAACTGGGAGCCTTGTTATGCTGATGGGCGGGATGTAAATTGCCAACAGACACTTGGGAGAAGTGTATGGTGTTTACTGAAACATCTAAAAAACAAAGCAACAGAGCCTAGGGCACTTCCACTTATGGTCCTATAGCTTAGGGAAATTAAAATCAAAAAGACACAGCCACCCCAAAGTTTGGAACGGCTCTGTTTACAAGAACCTCGTTTACAGTACAAGTTCAACATCGCAGAAAGTGAAAAATGGATAAAGAAGTTGTGGTATTTACTTACAAAGCAATATCACTCAGCAATGAAATCTATGTCATCAGGCCCTTAGCAGCACAATGAGTGGATTCAGGTATGATGATTCTAACTGAAATAAGTCACACAGAAAAAGAAACATCATAAGATATCAGTAATACACGGAATGTAAACTTGGCTACACAGGAACTGAATTACAGAACACAACAGGGTCTCAAATTTAGAAAACCAACTTATGCTTGCTTAAGGGTAAAGGTGAGTTGGGGTGCTGCATAAAACCAGAGATTGAAATGAGCACAGATAAAGTTCCTTAAGCCAAATATGGAATAGACAAGAGCTACTCCTTGCTCAACGAAATGGACCCAACACCGCATATTAAACGCCTAAGAATGTACCTGACTAGTAAGTATCTTAAAACCTATGGATTGCTATGTCTCCGAAAGAGAATCAAGCGTGTGTACAGGGGCATAAACGCAGCAGTGATAGGATTGGAGAGGTTCGGTGAGCAAATGAAGACCGTTTGAAGTCATATTGCATGGTACCCATTACACGGGTCTCAACTCTCCAGGTTTAAGGTATTCTTCCTTCAGCTAAAACATGCATGTGGAACCCAAGTAAGGTCAACCATGTGAACGAGAGACGTGTTCAAATATGTCTCAGTTTTCCTCCCCTGGTACTCGGGTGCAACATTCCAGATGCTTTACTAACACTCTCCCGACTTGGAGAGTCAGTCCCTTTAACCTCCTGTTTGGCCCAGTTTGCAATTTCTGCGGAAGATGAACAGGAATAGCGAGAACCAATGAGAGGCTAGCTGCAGGTGTCTGGACGGGCAAATTTAACTCTCATTTCCCACCAGGAAGAGGAATTAACCAAAGGCTCAGCATGCCGGGCCGGAACCAGATTAGGGCCTGAAGCCATCCTGCGGTGTTGCGGCCAGCTCACAAGAAAGCGAGTTGAAGAAAGGAGCTCAGGGGCACTGTAATTCACAAACCTGCAGAGTTATAAATGACAGCTATCGTCCAAAAATAGACTGAAGTAAGGCTGCCAAGAGGACTTGAAAGCGGGGCAGAATTGCAGGAAACCGATTTCAGGAGGTAGACTGGAATTGCATTGAAAGCATAGGAAAAGAGGCAGAACGTCCACAATGATGCACTTGGCCAAAAAGGGCGTATGCGTTTTTTCCTGAATATATTCAGGAAAAAACGCATACGCCCTTTTTGGCCAACCAAGCAAGCTTGCAAAGGAAATCTGCACTACAATGAAGTCTCACTTCCCCCCGGTCAAAAGGGCCATCTGAAAAAAGTGTAAAATCCAGAAAGGCAGGACAGGCCATGGAGAACTGGGAGCCTTGTTATGCTGATGGGCGGGATGTAAATTGCCAACAGACACTCCGGAGAAGTGCATGGTGTTTCCTGAAACATCTAAAAAACAAAGCAACAGAGCCTAGGGCACTTCCACTTATGGTCCTATAGCTTAGGGAAATTAAAATCAAAAAGACACAGCCACCCCAAAGTTTGGAACGGCTCTGTTTACAAGAACCTCGTTTACAGTACAAGTTCAACATCGAAGAAAGTGAAAAATGGATAAAAAAGTTGTGGTATTTACTTACAAAGCAATATCACTCAGCAATGAAATCTGTGTCATCAGGCCCTTAGCAGCACAATGAGTGGATTCAGGTATGATGATTCTAATTGAAATAAGTGACACAGAAAAAGAAACATCATAAGATATCAGTAATACACGGAATGTAAACTTGGCTACACAGGAACTGAATTACAGAACACAACAGGGTCTCAAATTTAGAAAACCAACTTATGCTTGCTTAAGGGTAAAGGTGAGTTGGGGTGCTGCATAAAACCAGAGATTGAAATGAGCACAGATAAAGTTCCTTAAGCCAAATATGGAATAGACAAGAGCTACTCCTTGCTCAACGAAATGGACTCAACACCGCATATTAAACGCCTAAGAATGTACCTGACTAGTAAGTATCTTAAAACCTATGGATTGCTATGTCTCCGAAAGAGAATCAAGCGTGTGTACAGGGGCATAAACGCAGCAGTGATAGGATTGGAGATGTTCGCTGAGCAAATGAAGACCCTTTGAAGTCATATTGCATGGTACCCATTCCACGGGTTTCAAATACACAGGTTTAAGGTATTCTTCCTTCAGCTAAAACATGCATGTGGAACCCAAGTATGATCAACCATGTGAATGGGAGACGTGTTCAAATATGGCTCAGCTTTCCTCCACTGGTACTCGTGTGCAACATTCCAGACGCTTTACTAACACTCTCCCCACTTGGAGAGTCAGCGCCTTTAACCTCCTGTTTGGCACAGTTTGCAATTTCTGCGGAAGATGAACAGGAATAGCGAGAACCAATGAGAGACTAGCTGGAGGTGTCTGGACGGGCAAATTTAACTCTCATTTCCCACCAGGAAGAGGAAATAACCAAAGGCTCAGCGTGCCGTGCCGGAACCAGATTAGGGCCTGAAGCCATCCTGTGGTGTTGCGGCCAGGTCACAAGAAAGCGAGTTGAAGAAAGGAGCTCAGGGGCACTGTAATTCACAAACCTGCAGAGTTACAAATGACAGCTATCGTCCAAAAATAGACTGAAGTAAGGCTGCCAAGAGGACTTGAAAGCGGGGCAGAATTCCAGGAAACCGATTTCAGGAGGTAGACTGGAATTGCATTGAAAGCATAGGAAAAGAGGCAGAACGTCCACAATGATGCACTTGGCCAAAAAGGGCGTATGCGTTTTTTCCTGAATATATTCAGGAAAAAACGCATACGCCCTTTTTGGCCAACCAAGCAAGCTTGCAAAGGAAATCTGCACTACAATGAAGTCTCACTTCCCCCCGGTCAAAAGGGCCATCTGAAAAAAGGGTAAAATCCAGAAAGGCAGGACAGGCCATGGAGAACTGGGAGCCTTGTTATGCTGATGGGCGGGATGTAAATTGTCAACAACCACTCAGGAGAAGTGTATGGTGTTTCCTGAAACATCTAAAAAACAAAGCAACAGAACCTAGGGCACTTCCACTTATGGTCCTATAGCTTAGGGAAATTAAAATCAAAAAGACACAGCCACCCCAAAGTTTGGAACGGCTCTGTTTACAAGAACCTCGTTTACAGTACAAGTTCAACATCGCAGAAAGTGAAAAATGGATAAAGAAGTTGTGGTATTTACTTACAAAGCAATATCACCAATCAATGAAATCTGTGTCATCAGGCCCTTAGCAGCACAATGAGTGGATTCAGGTATGATGATCCTAACTGAAATAAGTCACACAGAAAAAGAAACATCCTAAGATATGTGTAATACACGGAATGTAAACTTGGCTACACAGGAACTGAATTACAGAACAGAACAGGGTCTCAAATTTAGAAAACCAACTTATGCTTGCTTAAGGGGAAAGGTGAGTTGGGGTGCTGCATAAAACCAGAGATTGAAATGAGCACAGATAAAGTTCCTTAAGCCAAATATGGAATAGACAAGAGCTACTCCTTGCTCAACGAAATGGACTCAACACCGCATATTAAACGCCTAAGAATGTACCTGACTAGTAAGTATCTTAAAACCTATGGATTGCTATGTCTCCGAAAGAGAATCAAGCATGTGTACAGGGGCATAAACGCAGCAGTGATAGGATTGGAGAGTTTCGGTGAGCAAATGAAGACCCTTTGAAGTCATATTGCATGGTACCCATTCCACGGGTTTCAACTACCCAGGTTTAAGGTATTCTTCCTTCAGCTAAAACATGCATGTGGAACCTAGAGTATGATCAACCATGTGATCGGGAGACGTGTTCAAATATGTCTCAGTTTTCCTCCCCTGGTACTCGGGTGCAACATTCCAGACGCTTTACTAACACTCTCCCGACTTGGAGAGTCAGTCCCTTTAACCTCCTGTTTGGCCCAGTTTGCAATTTCTGCGGAAGCTGAACAGGAATAGCGAGAACCAATGAGAGGCTAGCTGCAGGTGTCTGGACGGGCAAATTTAACTCTCATTTCCCACCAGGAAGAGGAATTAACCAAAGGCTCAGCATGCCGGGCCGGAACCAGATTAGGGCCTGAAGCCATCCTGCGGTGTTGCGGCCAGGTCACAAGAAAGCGAGTTGAAGAAAGGAGCTCAGGGGCACTGTAATTCACAAACCTGCAGAGTTATAAATGACAGCTATCGTCCAAAAATAGACTGAAGTAAGGCTGCCAAGAGGACTTGAAAGCGGGGCAGAATTGCAGGAAACCGATTTCAGGAGGTAGACTGGAATTGCATTGAAAGCATAGGAAAAGAGGCAGAACGTCCACAATGATGCATTTGGCCAAAAAGGGCGTATGCGTTTTTTCCTGAATATATTCAGGAAAAAACGCATACGCCCTTTTTGGCCAACCAAGCAAGCTTGCAAAGGAAATCTGCACTACAATGAAGTCTCACTTCCCCCCGGTCAAAAGGGCCATCTGAAAAAAGTGTAAAATCCAGAAAGGCAGGACAGGCCATGGAGAAATGGGAGCCTTGTTATGCTGATGGGTGGGATGTAAATTGCCAACAGACACTGGGGAGAAGTGTATGGTGTTTCCTGAAACATCTAAAAAACAAAGCAACAGAACCTAGGGCACTTCCACTTATGGTCCTATAGCTTAGGGAATTTAAAATCAAAAAGACACAGCCACCCCAAAGTTTGGAACGGCTCTGTTTACAAGAACCTCGTTTACAGTACAAGTTCAACATCGCAGAAAGTGAAAAATGGATAAAGAAGTTGTGGTATTTACTTACAAAGCAATATCACTCAGCAATGAAATCTGTGTCATCAGGCCCTTAGCAGCACAATGAGTGGATTCAGGTATGATGATTCTAACTGAAATAAGTCACACAGAAAAAGAAACATCATAAGATATCAGTAATACACGGAATGTAAACTTGGCTACACAGGAACTGAATTACAGAACAGAACAGGGTCTCAAATTTAGAAAACCAACTTATGCTTGCTTAAGGGTAAAGGTGAGTTGGGGTGCTGCATAAAACCAGAGATTGAAATGAGCACAGATAAAGTTCCTTAAGTCAAATATGGAATAGACAAGAGCTACTCCTTGCTCAACGAAATGGACTCAACACCGCATATTAAACGCCTAAGAATGTACCTGACTAGTAAGTATCTTAAAACCTATGGATTGCTATGTCTCCGAAAGAGAATCAAGCATGTGTACAGGGGCATAAACGCAGCAGTGATAGGATTGGAGAGGTTCGGTGGGCAAATGAAGACCCTTTGAAATCATATTGCATGGTACCCATTCCACGGGTCTTAACTCTCCAGGTTTAAGGTATTCTTCCTTCAGCTAAAACATGCATGTGGAACCCAAGTATGATCAACCATGTGAACGGGAGACGTGTTCAAATATGGCTCAGCTTTCCTCCACTGGTACTCGGGTGCAACATTCCAGACGCTTTACTAACACTCTCCCCACTTGGAGAGTCAGCGCCTTTAACCTCCTGTTTGGCACAGTTTGCAATTTCTGCGGAAGATGAACAGGAATAGCGAGAACCAATGAGAGACTAGCTGGAGGTGTCTGGACGGGCAAATTTAACTCTCATTTCCCACCAGGAAGAGGAATTAACCAAAGGCTCAGCATGCCGGGCCGGAACCAGATTAGGGCCTGAAGCCATCCTGCGGTGTTGCGGCCAGGTCACAAGAAAGCGAGTTGAAGAAAGGAGCTCAGGGGCACTGTAATTCACAAACCTGCAGAGTTATAAATGACAGCTATCGTCCAAAAATAGACTGAAGTAAGGCTGCCAAGAGGACTTGAAAGCGGGGCAGAATTGCAGGAAACCGATTTCAGGAGGTAGACTGGAATTGCATTGAAAGCATAGGAAAAGAGGCAGAACGTCCACAATGATGCACTTGGCCAAAAAGGGCGTATGCGTTTTTTCCTGAATATATTCAGGAAAAAACGCATACGCCCTTTTTGGCCAACCAAGCAAGCTTGCAAAGGAAATCTGCACTACAATGAAGTCTCACTTCCCCCTGGTCAAAAGGGCCATCTGAAAAAAGTGTAAAATCCAGAAAGGCAGGACAGGCCATGGAGAACTGGGAGCCTTGTTATGCTGAAGGGCGGGATGTAAATTGCCAACAACCACTCGGGAGAAGTGTATGGTGTTTCCTGAAACATCTAAAAAACAAAGCAACAGAGCCTAGGGCACTTCCACTTATGGTCCTATAGCTTAGGGAATTTAAAATCAAAAAGACACAGCCACCCCAAAGTTTGGAACGGCTCTGTTTACAAGAACCTCGTTTACAGTACAAGTTCAACATCGCAGAAAGTGAAAAATGGATAAAAAAGTTGTGGTATTTACTTACAAAGCAATATCACTCAGCAATGAAATCTGTGTCATCAGGCCCTTAGTAGCACAATGAGTGGATTCAGGTATGATGATTCTAACTGAAATAAATCACACAGAAAAAGAAACATCATAAGATATCAGTAATACACGGAATGTAAACTTGGCTACACAGGAACTGAATTACAGAACAGAACAGGGTCTCAAATTTAGAAAACCAACTTATGCTTGCTTAAGGGTAAAGGTGAGTTGGGGTGCTGCATAAAACCAGAGATTGAAATGAGCACAGATAAAGTTCCTTAAGCCAAATATGGAATAGACAAGAGCTACTCCTTGCTCAAAGAAATGGACTCAACACCGCATATTAAACGCCTAAGAATGTACCTGACTAGTAAGTATCTTAAAATCTAGGGATTGCTATGTCTCCGAAAGAGAATCAAGCATGTGTACAGGGGCATAAACACAGCAGTGATAGGATTGGAGAGGTTCGGTGAGCAAATGAAGACCCTTTGAAGTCATATTGCATGGTACCCATTCCACGGGTTTCAACTACCCAGGTTTTAGGTATTCTTCCTTCAGCTAAAACATGCATGTGGAACCCAGAGTATGATCATCCATGTGATCGGGAGACGTGTTCAAATATGTCTCAGTTTTCCTCCCCTGGTACTCGGGTGCAACATTCCAGACGCTTTACTAACACTCTCCCCACTTGGAGAGTCAGCGCCTTTAACCTCCTGTTTGGCCCAGTTTGCAATTTCTGCGGAAGATGAACAGGAATAGCGAGAACCAATTAGAGACTAGCTGGAGGTGTCTGGACGGGCAAATTTAACTCTCATTTCCCACCAGGAAGAGGAAATAACCAGAGGCTCAGCGTGCCGTGCCGGAACCAGATTAGGGCCTGAAGCCCTCCTGCGGTGTTGCGGCCAGCTCAAAAGAAAGCGAGTTGAAGAAAGGAGCTCAGGGGCACTGTAATTCACAAACCTGCAGAGTTATAAATGACAGGTATCGTCCAATAATAGACTGAAGTAAGGCTGCCAAGAGGACTTGAAAGCGGGGCAGAATTGCAGGAAACCGATTTCAGGAGGTAGACTGGAATTGCATTGAAAGCATAGGAAAAGAGGCAGAACGTCCACAATGATGCACTTGGCCAAAAAGGGCGTATGCGTTTTTTCCTGAATATATTCAGGAAAAAACGCATACGCCCTTTTTGGCCAACCAAGCAAACTTGCAAAGGAAATCTGCACTACAATGAAGTCTCACTTCCCCCCGGTCAAAAGGGCCATCTGAAAAAAGTGTAAAATCCAGAAAGGCAGGACAGGCCATGGAGAACTGGGAGCCTTGTTATGCTGATGGGCGGGATGTAAATTGCCAACAGACACTCAGGATAAGTGTATGGTGTTTCCTGAAACATCTAAAAAACAAAGCAACAGAGCCTAGGGCACTTCCACTTATGGTCCTATAGCTTACGGAAATTAAAATCAAAAAGACACAGCCACCCCAAAGTTTGGGACGCCTCCGTTTAAAAGAACCTCGTTTACCGTACAAGTTCAATATCACAGAAAGTGAAAAATGGATAAAGAACTTGTGGTACTTACGTACAATGCAGTATCACTCAGCAATGAAATCTATGTCATCAGGCCCGTAGCAGCATAATGAGTGGATTCAGGTACGATGATTCTAACTGAAATAAGTCACACAGAAAAAGAAACATCATAAGATATCACTAATACACGGAATGTAAACTTGGCTACACAGGAACTGCATTCCAAAACAGAACAGGGTCTCAAATTTAGAAAACCAACTTATGCTTGCTTAAGGGGAAAGGTGAGTTGAGGTGCTGCATAAAACCAGAGATTGAAATGAGCACAGATAAAGTTCCTTAAGCCAAATATGGAATAGACAAGAGCTACTCCTTGCTCAACGAAATGGACTCAAAACCCCATATTAAACGCCTAAGAATGTACCTGACTAGTAAGTATCTTAAAACCTATGGATTGCTATGTCTCCAAAAGAGAATCAAGCGTGTGTACAGGGGCATAAATGCAGCAGTGATAGGATTGGAGAGGTTCGGGGAGCAAATGAAGACCCTTTGAAGTCATATTGCACGGTACCCATTCCACGGGTCTCAACTCTCCAGGTTTAAGGTATTCTTGCTTCAGCTAAAACATGCATGTGGAACCCAGAGTATGATCAACCATGTGAACGGGAGACGTGTTCAAATATGTCTCAGTTTTCCTACCCTGGTACTCGGGTGCAACACTCCAGACGCTTTACTAACACTCTCCCGACTTGGAGAGTCAGTCCCTTTAACCTCCTGTTTGGCCCAGTTTGCAATTTCTGCGGAAGATGAACAGGAATAGCGAGAACCAATGAGAGGCTAGCTGCAGGTGTCTGGACGGGCAAATTTAACTCTCATTTCCCACCAGGAAGAGGAATTAACCATGGGCTCAGCATGCCGGGCCGGAACCAGATTAGGGCCTGAAGCCATCCTGCGGTGTTGCGGCCAGGTCACAAGAAAGCGAGTTGAAGAAAGGAGCTCAGGGGCACTGTAATTCACAAACCTGCAGAGTTATAAATGACAGCTATCGTCCAAAAATAGACTGAAGTAAGGCTGCCAAGAGGACTTGAAAGCGGGGCAGAATTGCAGGAAACCGATTTCAGGAGGTAGACTGGAATTGCATTGAAAGCATAGGAAAAGAGGCAGAACGTCCACAATGATGCACTTGGCCAAAAAGGGCGTATGCGTTTTTTCCTGAATATATTCAGGAAAAAACGCATACGCCCTTTTTGGCCAACCAAGCAAGCTTGCAAAGGAAATCTGCACTACAATGAAGTCTCACTTCCCCCCGGTCAAAAGGGCCATCTGAAAAAAGTGTAAAATCCAGAAAGGCAGGACAGGCCATGGAGAACTGGGAGCCTTGTTATGCTGATGGGCGGGATGTAAATTGCCAACAGACACTCCGGAGAAGTGCATGGTGTTTCCTGAAACATCTAAAAAACAAAGCAACAGAGCCTAGGGCACTTCCACTTATGGTCCTATAGCTTAGGGAAATTAAAATCAAAAAGACACAGCCACCCCAAAGTTTGGAACGGCTCTGTTAAAAAGAACCTCGTTTACAGTACAAGTTCAACATCGCAGAAAGTGAAAAATGGATAAAGAAGTTGTGGTATTTACTTACAAAGCAATATCACTCAGCAATGAAATCTATGTCATCAGGCCCTTAGCAGCACAATGAGTGGATTCAGGTATGATGATTCTAACTGAAATAAGTCACACAGAAAAAGAAACATCATAAGATATCAGTAATACACGGAATGTAAACTTGGCTACACAGGAACTGAATTACAGAACAGAACAGGGTCTCAAATTTAGAAAAGCAACTTATGCTTGCTTAAGGGTAAAGGTGAGTTGGGGTGCTGCATAAAACCAGAGATTGAAATGAGCACAGATAAAGTTCCTTAAGCCAAATATGGAATAGACAAGAGCTACTCCTTGCTCAACGAAATGGACCCAACACCGCATATTAAACGCCTAAGAATGTACCTGACTAGTAAGTATCTTAAAACCTATGGATTGCTATGTCTCCGAAAGAGAATCAAGCGTGTGTACAGGGGCATAAACGCAGCAGTGATAGGATTGGAGAGGTTCGGTGAGCAAATGAAGACCGTTTGAAGTCATATTGCATGGTACCCATTACACGGGTCTCAACTCTCCAGGTTTAAGGTATTCTTCCTTCAGCTAAAACATGCATGTGGAACCCAAGTAAGGTCAACCATGTGAACGAGAGACGTGTTCAAATATGTCTCAGTTTTCCTCCCCTGGTACTCGGGTGCAACATTCCAGATGCTTTACTAACACTCTCCCGACTTGGAGAGTCAGTCCCTTTAACCTCCTGTTTGGCCCAGTTTGCAATTTCTGCGGAAGATGAACAGGAATAGCGAGAACCAATGAGAGGCTAGCTGCAGGTGTCTGGACGGGCAAATTTAACTCTCATTTCCCACCAGGAAGAGGAATTAACCAAAGGTTCAGCATGCCGGGCCGGAACCAGATTAGGGCCTGAAGCCATCCTGCGGTGTTGCGGCCAGGTCACAAGAAAGCGAGTTGAAGAAAGGAGCTCAGGGGCACTGTAATTCACAAACCTGCAGAGTTATAAATGACAGCTATCGTCCAAAAATAGACTGAAGTAAGGCTGCCAAGAGGACTTGAAAGCGGGGCAGAATTGCAGGAAACCGATTTCAGGAGGTAGACTGGAATTGCATTGAAAGCATAGGAAAAGAGGCAGAACGTCCACAATGATGCACTTGGCCAAAAAGGGCGTATGCGTTTTTTCCTGAATATATTCAGGAAAAAACGCATACGCCCTTTTTGGCCAACCAAGCAAGCTTGCAAAGGAAATCTGCACTACAATGAAGTCTCACTTCCCCCCGGTCAAAAGGGCCATCTGAAAAAAGTGTAAAATCCAGAAAGGCAGGACAGGCCATGGAGAACTGGGAGCCTTGTTATGCTGATGGGCGGGATGTAAATTGCCAACAGACACTCCGGAGAAGTGCATGGTGTTTCCTGAAACATCTAAAAAACAAAGCAACAGAGCCTAGGGCACTTCCACTTATGGTCCTATAGCTTAGGGAAATTAAAATCAAAAAGACACAGCCACCCCAAAGTTTGGAACGGCTCTGTTTACAAGAACCTCGTTTACAGTACAAGTTCAACATCGAAGAAAGTGAAAAATGGATAAAAAAGTTGTGGTATTTACTTACAAAGCAATATCACTCAGCAATGAAATCTGTGTCATCAGGCCCTTAGCAGCACAATGAGTGGATTCAGGTATGATGATTCTAATTGAAATAAGTGACACAGAAAAAGAAACATCATAAGATATCAGTAATACACGGAATGTAAACTTGGCTACACAGGAACTGAATTACAGAACAGAACAGGGTCTCAAATTTAGAAAACCAACTTATGCTTGCTTAAGGGTAAAGGTGAGTTGGGGTGCTGCATAAAACCAGAGATTGAAATGAGCACAGATAAAGTTCCTTAAGCCAAATATGGAATAGACAAGAGCTACTCCTTGCTCAACGAAATGGACTCAACACCGCATATTAAACGCCTAAGAATGTACCTGACTAGTAAGTATCTTAAAACCTATGGATTGCTATGTCTCCGAAAGAGAATCAAGCGTGTGTACAGGGGCATAAACGCAGCAGTGATAGGATTGGAGATGTTCGGTGAGCAAATGAAGACCCTTTGAAGTCATATTGCATGGTACCCATTCCACGGGTTTCAAATACACAGGTTTAAGGTATTCTTCCTTCAGCTAAAACATGCATGTGGAACCCAAGTATGATCAACCATGTGAACGGGAGACGTGTTCAAATATGGCTCAGCTTTCCTCCACTGGTACTTGTGTGCAACATTCCAGACGCTTTACTAACACTCTCCCCACTTGGAGAGTCAGCGCCTTTAACCTCCTGTTTGGCACAGTTTGCAATTTCTGCGGAAGATGAACAGGAATAGCGAGAACCAATGAGAGACTAGCTGGAGGTGTCTGGACGGGCAAATTTAACTCTCATTTCCCACCAGGAAGAGGAAATAACCAAAGGCTCAGCGTGCCGTGCCGGAACCAGATTAGGGCCTGAAGCCATCCTGTGGTGTTGCGGCCAGGTCACAAGAAAGCGAGTTGAAGAAAGGAGCTCAGGGGCACTGTAATTCACAAACCTGCAGAGTTACAAATGACAGCTATCGTCCAAAAATAGACTGAAGTAAGGCTGCCAAGAGGACTTGAAAGCGGGGCAGAATTCCAGGAAACCGATTTCAGGAGGTAGACTGGAATTGCATTGAAAGCATAGGAAAAGAGGCAGAACGTCCACAATGATGCACTTGGCCAAAAAGGGCGTATGCGTTTTTTCCTGAATATATTCAGGAAAAAACGCATACGCCCTTTTTGGCCAACCAAGCAAGCTTGCAAAGGAAATCTGCACTACAATGAAGTCTCACTTCCCCCCGGTCAAAAGGGCCATCTGAAAAAAGGGTAAAATCCAGAAAGGCAGGACAGGCCATGGAGAACTGGGAGCCTTGTTATGCTGATGGGCGGGATGTAAATTGTCAACAACCACTCAGGAGAAGTGTATGGTGTTTCCTGAAACATCTAAAAAACAAAGCAACAGAACCTAGGGCACTTCCACTTATGGTCCTATAGCTTAGGGAAATTAAAATCAAAAAGACACAGCCACCCCAAAGTTTGGAACGGCTCTGTTTACAAGAACCTCGTTTACAGTACAAGTTCAACATCGCAGAAAGTGAAAAATGGATAAAGAAGTTGTGGTATTTACTTACAAAGCAATATCACCAATCAATGAAATCTGTGTCATCAGGCCCTTAGCAGCACAATGAGTGGATTCAGGTATGATGATCCTAACTGAAATAAGTCACACAGAAAAAGAAACATCCTAAGATATGTGTAATACACGGAATGTAAACTTGGCTACACAGGAACTGAATTACAGAACAGAACAGGGTCTCAAATTTAGAAAACCAACTTATGCTTGCTTAAGGGGAAAGGTGAGTTGGGGTGCTGCATAAAACCAGAGATTGAAATGAGCACAGATAAAGTTCCTTAAGCCAAATATGGAATAGACAAGAGCTACTCCTTGCTCAACGAAATGGACTCAACACCGCATATTAAACGCCTAAGAATGTACCTGACTAGTAAGTATCTTAAAACCTATGGATTGCTATGTCTCCGAAAGAGAATCAAGCATGTGTACAGGGGCATAAACGCAGCAGTGATAGGATTGGAGAGGTTCAGTGAGCAAATGAAGACCCTTTGAAGTCATATTGCATGGTACCCATTCCACGGGTTTCAACTACCCAGGTTTAAGGTATTCTTCCTTCAGCTAAAACATGCATGTGGAACCTAGAGTATGATCAACCATGTGATCGGGAGACGTGTTCAAATATGTCTCAGTTTTCCTCCCCTGGTACTCGGGTGCAACATTCCAGACGCTTTACTAACACTCTCCCGACTTGGAGAGTCAGTCCCTTTAACCTCCTGTTTGGCCCAGTTTGCAATTTCTGCGGAAGCTGAACAGGAATAGTGAGAACCAATGAGAGGCTAGCTGGAGGTGTCTGGACGGGCAAATTTAACTCTCATTTCCCACCAGGAAGAGGAATTAACCAAAGGCTCAGCATGCCGGGCTGGAACCAGATTAGGGCCTGAAGCCATCCTGCGGTGTTGCGGCCAGGTCACAAGAAAGCGAGTTGAAGAAAGGAGCTCAGGGGCACTGTAATTCACAAACCTGCAGAGTTATAAATGACAGCTATCGTCCAAAAATAGACTGAAGTAAGGCTGCCAAGAGGACTTGAAAGCGGGGCAGAATTGCAGGAAACCGATTTCAGGAGGTAGACTGGAATTGCATTGAAAGCATAGGAAAAGAGGCAGAACGTCCACAATGATGCATTTGGCCAAAAAGGGCGTATGCGTTTTTTCCTGAATATATTCAGGAAAAAACGCATACGCCCTTTTTGGCCAACCAAGCAAGCTTGCAAAGGAAATCTGCACTACAATGAAGTCTCACTTCCCCCCGGTCAAAAGGGCCATCTGAAAAAAGTGTAAAATCCAGAAAGGCAGGACAGGCCATGGAGAAATGGGAGCCTTGTTATGCTGATGGGTGGGATGTAAATTGCCAACAGACACTGGGGAGAAGTGTATGGTGTTTCCTGAAACATCTAAAAAACAAAGCAACAGAACCTAGGGCACTTCCACTTATGGTCCTATAGCTTAGGGAATTTAAAATCAAAAAGACACAGCCACCCCAAAGTTTGGAACGGCTCTGTTTACAAGAACCTCGTTTACAGTACAAGTTCAACATCGCAGAAAGTGAAAAATGGATAAAGAAGTTGTGGTATTTACTTACAAAGCAATATCACTCAGCAATGAAATCTGTGTCATCAGGCCCTTAGCAGCACAATGAGTGGATTCAGGTATGATGATTCTAACTGAAATAAGTCACACAGAAAAAGAAACATCATAAGATATCAGTAATACATGGAATGTAAACTTGGCTACACAGGAACTGAATTACAGAACAGAACAGGGTCTCAAATTTAGAAAACCAACTTATGCTTGCTTAAGGGTAAAGGTGAGTTGGGGTGCTGCATAAAACCAGAGATTGAAATGAGCACAGATAAAGTTCCTTAAGCCAAATATGGAATAGACAAGAGCTACTCCTTGCTCAACGAAATGGACTCAACACCGCATATTAAACGCCTAAGAATGTACCTGACTAGTAAGTATCTTAAAACCTATGGATTGCTATGTCTCCGAAAGAGAATCAAGCATGTGTACAGGGGCATAAACGCAGCAGTGATAGGATTGGAGAGGTTCGGTGAGCAAATGAAGACCCTTTGAAATCATATTGCATGGTACCCATTCCACGGGTCTTAACTCTCCAGGTTTAAGGTATTCTTCCTTCAGCTAAAACATGCATGTGGAACCCAAGTATGATCAACCATGTGAACGGGAGACGTGTTCAAATATGGCTCAGCTTTCCTCCACTGGTACTCGGGTGCAACATTCCAGACGCTTTACTAACACTCTCCCCACTTGGAGAGTCAGCGCCTTTAACCTCCTGTTTGGCACAGTTTGCAATTTCTGCGGAAGATGAACAGGAATAGCGAGAACCAATGAGAGACTAGCTGGAGGTGTCTGGACGGGCAAATTTAACTCTCATTTCCCACCAGGAAGAGGAAATAACCAAAGGCTCAGCGTGCCGTGCCGGAACCAGATTAGGGCCTGAAGCCATCCTGTGGTGTTGCGGCCAGGTCACAAGAAAGCGAGTTGAAGAAAGGAGCTCAGGGGCACTGTAATTCACAAACATGCAGAGTTACAAATGACAGCTATCGTCCAAAAATAGACTGAAGTAAGGCTGCCAAGAGGACTTGAAAGCGGGGCAGAATTGCAGGAAACCGATTTCAGGAGGTAGACTGGAATTGCATTGAAAGCATAGGAAAAGAGGCAGAACGTCCACAATGATGCACTTGGCCAAAAAGGGCGTATGCGTTTTTTCCTGAATATATTCAGGAAAAAACGCATACGCCCTTTTTGGCCAACCAAGCAAGCTTGCAAAGGAAATCTGCACTACAATGAAGTCTCACTTCCCCCCGGTCAAAAGGGCCATCTGAAAAAAGTGTAAAATCCAGAAAGGCAGGACAGGCCATGGAAAACTGGGAGCCTTGTTATGCTGATGGGCGGGATGTAAATTGTCAACAACCACTCAGGAGAAGTGTATGGTGTTTCCTGAAACATCTAAAAAACAAAGCAACAGAACCTAGGGCACTTCCGCTTATTGTCCTACAGCTTAGGGAAATTAAAATCAAAAAGACACAGCCACCCCAAAGTTTGGAACGGCTCTGTTTACAAGAACCTCGTTTACAGTACAAGTTCAACATCGCAGAAAGTGAAAAATGGATAAAGAAGTTGTGGTATTTACTTACAAAGCAATATCACTCAGCAATGAAATCTGTGTCATCAGGCCCTTAGCAGCACAATGAGTGGATTCAGGTATGATGATTCTAACTGAAATAAGTGACACAGAAAAAGAAACATCATAAGATATCAGTAATACACGGAATGTAAACTTGGCTACACAGGAACTGAATTACAGAACAGAACAGGGTCTCAAATTTAGAAAACCAACTTATGCTTGCTTAAGGGGAAAGGTGAGTTGGGGTGCTGCATAAAACCAGAGATTGAAATGAGCACAGATAAAATTCCTTAATTCAAATATGGAATAGACAAGAGCTACTCCTTGCTCAACGAAATGGACTCAACACCCCATATTAAACTCCTAAGAATGTACCTGACTAGTAAGTATCTTAAAACCTAGGGATTGCTATGTCTCCGAAAGAGAATCAAGCATGTGTACAGGGGCATAAACGCAGCAGTGATAGGATTGGAGAGGTTCGGTGAGCAAATGAAGACCCTTTGAAGTCATATTGCATGGTACCCATTCCACGGGTTTCAACTACCCAGGTTTAAGGTATTCTTCCTTCAGCTAAAACATGCATGTGGAACCTAGAGTATGATCAACCATGTGATCGGGAGACGTGTTCAAATATGTCTCAGTTTTCCTCCCCTGGTACTCGGGTGCAACATTCCAGACGCTTTACTAACACTCTCCCGACTTGGAGAGTCAGTCCCTTTAACCTCCTGTTTGGCCCAGTTTGCAATTTCTGCGGAAGCTGAACAGGAATAGCGAGAACCAATGAGAGGCTAGCTGCAGGTGTCTGGACGGGCAAATTTAACTCTCATTTCCCACCAGGAAGAGGAATTAACCAAAGGCTCAGCATGCCGGGCTGGAACCAGATTAGGGCCTGAAGCCATCCTGCAGTGTTGCGGCCAGGTCACAAGAAAGCGAGTTGAAGAAAGGAGCTCAGGGGCACTGTAATTCACAAACCTGCAGAGTTATAAATGACAGCTATCGTCCAAAAATAGACTGAAGTAAGGCTGCCAAGAGGACTTGAAAGCGGGGCAGAATTGCAGGAAACCGATTTCAGGAGGTAGACTGGAATTGCATTGAAAGCATAGGAAAAGAGGCAGAACGTCCACAATGATGCACTTGGCCAAAAAGGGCGTATGCGTTTTTTCCTGAATATATTCAGGAAAAAACGCATACGCCCTTTTTGGCCAACCAAGCAAGCTTGCAAAGGAAATCTGCACTACAATGAAGTCTCACTTCCCCCCGGTCAAAAGGGCCATCTGAAAAAAGTGTAAAATCCAGAAAGGCAGGACAGGCCATGGAGAACTGGGAGCCTTGTTATGCTGATGGGCGGGATGTAAATTGCCAACAGACACTGGGGAGAAGTGTATGGTGTTTCCTGAAACATCTAAAAAACAAACCAACAGAACCTAGGGCACTTCCACTTATGGTCCTATAGCTTAGGGAATTTAAAATCAAAAAGACACAGCCACCCCAAAGTTTGGAACGGCTCTGTTTACAAGAACCTCGTTTACAGTACAAGTTCAACATCGCAGAAAGTGAAAAATGGATAAAGAAGTTGTGGTATTTACTTACAAAGCAATATCACTCAGCAATGAAATCTGTGTCATCAGGCCCTTAGCAGCACAATGAGTGGATTCAGGTATGATGATTCTAACTGAAATAAGTCACACAGAAAAAGAAACATCATAAGATATCAGTAATACACGGAATGTAAACTTGGCTACACAGGAACTGAATTACAGAACAGAACAGGGTCTCAAATTTAGAAAACCAACTTATGCTTGCTTAAGGGGAAAGGTGAGTTGGGGTGCTGCATAAAACCAGAGATTGAAATGAGCACAGATAAAGTTCCTTAAGCCAAATATGGAATAGACAAGAGCTACTCCTTGCTCAACGAAATGGACTCAACACCGCATATTAAACGCCTAAGAATGTACCTGACTAGTAAGTATCTTAAAACCTATGGATTGCTATGTCTCCGAAAGAGAATCAAGCATGTGTACAGGGGCATAAACGCAGCAGTGATAGGATTGGAGAGGTTCGGTGAGCAAATGAAGACCCTTTGAAGTCATATTGCATGGTACCCATTCCACGGGTTTCAACTACCCAGGTTTAAGGTATTCTTCCTTCAGCTAAAACATGCATGTGGAACCTAGAGTATGATCAACCATGTGATCGGGAGACGTGTTCAAATATGTCTCAGTTTTCCTCCCCTGGTACTCGGGTGCAACATTCCAGACGCTTTACTAACACTCTCCCGACTTGGAGAGTCAGTCCCTTTAACCTCCTGTTTGGCCCAGTTTGCAATTTCTGCGGAAGCTGAACAGGAATAGCGAGAACCAATGAGAGGCTAGCTGCAGGTGTCTGGACGGGCAAATTTAACTCTCATTTCCCACCAGGAAGAGGAATTAACCAAAGGCTCAGCATGCCGGGCTGGAACCAGATTAGGGCCTGAAGCCATCCTGCGGTGTTGCGGCCAGCTCAAAAGAAAGCGAGTTGAAGAAAGGAGCTCAGGGGCACTGTAATTCACAAACCTGCAGAGTTATAAATGACAGCTATCGTCCAAAAATAGACTGAAGTAAGGCTGCCAAGAGGACTTGAAAGCGGGGCAGAATTGCAGGAAACCGATTTCAGGAGGTAGACTGGAATTGCATTGAAAGCATAGGAAAAGAGGCAGAACGTCCACAATGATGCACTTGGCCAAAAAGGGCGTATGCGTTTTTTCCTGAATATATTCAGGAAAAAACGCATACGCCCTTTTTGGCCAACCAAGCAAGCTTGCAAAGGAAATCTGCACTACAATGAAGTCTCACTTCCCCCCGGTCAAAAGGGCCATCTGAAAAAAGTGTAAAATCCAGAAAGGCAGGACAGGCCATGGAGAACTGGGAGCCTTGTTATGCTGAAGGGCGGGATGTAAATTGCCAACAAACACTCGGGAGAAGTGTATGGTGTTTCCTGAAACATCTAAAAAACAAAGCAACAGAGCCTAGGGCACTTCCACTTATGGTCCTATAGCTTAGGGAATTTAAAATCAAAAAGACACAGCCACCCCAAAGTTTGGAACGGCTCTGTTTACAAGAACCTCGTTTACAGTACAAGTTCAACATCGAAGAAAGTGAAAAATGGATAAAAAAGTTGTGGTATTTACTTACAAAGCAATATCACTCAGCAATGAAATCTGTGTCATCAGGCCCTTAGCAGCACAATGAGTGGATTCAGGTATGATGATTCTAATTGAAATAAGTGACACAGAAAAAGAAACATCATAAGATATCAGTAATACACGGAATGTAAACTTGGCTACACAGGAACTGAATTACAGAACAGAACAGGGTCTCAAATTTAGAAAACCAACTTATGCTTGCTTAAGGGTAAAGGTGAGTTGGGGTGCTGCATAAAACCAGAGATTGAAATGAGCACAGATAAAGTTCCTTAAGCCAAATATGGAATAGACAAGAGCTACTCCTTGCTCAACGAAATGGACTCAACACCGCATATTAAACGCCTAAGAATGTACCTGACTAGTAAGTATCTTAAAACCTAGGGATTGCTATGTCTCCGAAAGAGAATCAAGCATGTGTACAGGGGCATAAACGCAGCAGTGATAGGATTGGAGAGGTTCGGTGAGCAAATGAAGACCCTTTGAAGTCATATTGCACGGTACCCATTCCACGGGTCTCAACTCTCCAGGTTTAAGGTATTCTTGCTTCAGCTAAAACATGCATGTGGACCCCAGAGTATGATCAACCATGTGAACGGGAGACGTGTTCAAATATGTCTCAGTTTTCCTACCCTGGTACTCGGGTGCAACACTCCAGACGCTTTACTAACACTCTCCCAACTTGGAGAGTCAGTCCCTTTAACCTCCTGTTTGGCCCAGTTTGCAATTTCTGTGGAAGCTGAACAGGAATAGCGAGAACCAATGAGAGGCTAGCTGCAGGTGTCTGGACGGGCAAATTTAACTCTCATTTCCCACCAGGAAGAGGAATTAACCAAAGGCTCAGCATGCCGGGCCGGAACCAGATTAGGGCCTGAAGCCATCCTGCGGTGTTGCGGCCAGGTCACAAGAAAGCGAGTTGAAGAAAGGAGCTCAGGGGCACTGTAATTCACAAACCTGCAGAGTTATAAATGACAGCTATCGTCCAAAAATAGACTGAAGTAAGGCTGCCAAGAGGAATTGAAAGCGGGGCAGAATTGCAGGAAACCGATTTCAGGAGGTAGACTGGAATTGCATTGAAAGCATAGGAAAAGAGGCAGAACGTCCACAATGATGCACTTGGCCAAAAAGGGCGTATGCGTTTTTTCCTGAATATATTCAGGAAAAAACGCATACGCCCTTTTTGGCCAACCAAGCAAGCTTGCAAAGGAAATCTGCACTACAATGAAGTCTCACTTCCCCCCGGTCAAAAGGGCCATCTGAAAAAAGTGTAAAATCCAGAAAGGCAGGACAGGCCATGGAGAACTGGGAGCCTTGTTATGCTGATGGGCGGGATGTAAATTGCCAACAGACACTCCGGAGAAGTGCATGTTGTTTCCTGAAACATCTAAAAAACAAAGCAACAGAGCCTAGGGCACTTCCACTTATGGTCCTATAGCTTAGGGAAATTAAAATCAAAAAGACACAGCCACCCCAAAGTTTGGAACGGCTCTGTTTACAAGAACCTCGTTTACAGTACAAGTTCAACATCGCAGAAAGTGAAAAATGGATAAAGAAGTTGTGGTATTTACTTACAAAGCAATAACACTCAGCAATGAAATCTATGTCATCAGTCCCTTAGCAGCACAATGAGTGGATTCAAGTATGATGATTCTAACTGAAATAAGTCACACAGAAAAAGAAACATCATAAGATATCAGTAATACACGGAATGTAAACTTGGCTACACAGGAACTGAATTACAGAACAGAACAGGGTCTCAAATTTAGAAAACCAACTTATGCTTGCTTAAGGGGAAAGGTGAGTTGGGGTGCTGCATAAAACCAGAGATTGAAATGAGCACAGATAAAGTTCCTTAAGCCAAATATGGAATAGACAAGAGCTACTCCTTGCTCAACGAAATGGACTCAACACCGCATATTAAACGCCTAAGAATGTACCTGACTAGTAAGTATCTTAAAACCTAGGGATTGCTATGTCTCCGAAAGAGAATCAAGCATGTGTACAGGGGCATAAACGCAGCAGTGATAGGATTGGAGAGGTTCGGTGAGCAAATGAAGACCCTTTGAAGTCATATTGCACGGTACCCATTCCACGGGTCTCAACTCTCCAGGTTTAAGGTATTCTTGCTTCAGCTAAAACATGCATGTGGAACCCAGAGTATGATCAACCATGTGAACGGGAGACGTGTTCAAATATGTCTCAGTTTTCCTACCCTGGTACTCGGGTGCAACACTCCAGACGCTTTACTAACACTCTCCCGACTTGGAGAGTCAGTCCCTTTAACCTCCTGTTTGGCCCAGTTTGCAATTTCTGCGGAAGATGAACAGGAATAGCGAGAACCAATGAGAGGCTAGCTGCAGGTGTCTGGACGGGCAAATTTAACTCTCATTTCCCACCAGGAAGAGGAATTAACCAAAGGCTCAGCATGCCGGGCCGGAACCAGATTAGGGCCTGAAGCCATCCTGCGGTGTTGCGGCCAGGTCACAAGAAAGCGAGTTGAAGAAAGGAGCTCAGGGGCACTGTAATTCACAAACCTGCAGAGTTATAAATGACAGCTATCGTCCAAAAATAGACTGAAGTAAGGCTGCCAAGAGGACTTGAAAGCGGGGCAGAATTGCAGGAAACCGATTTCAGGAGGTAGACTGGAATTGCATTGAAAGCATAGGAAAAGAGGCAGAACGTCCACAATGATGCACTTGGCCAAAAAGGGCGTATGCGTTTTTTCCTGAATATATTCAGGAAAAAACGCATACGCCCTTTTTGGCCAACCAAGCAAGCTTGCAAAGGAAATCTGCACTACAATGAAGTCTCACTTCCCCCCGGTCAAAAGGGCCATCTGAAAAAAGTGTAAAATCCAGAAAGGCAGGACAGGCCATGGAGAACTGGGAGCCTTGTTATGCTGATGGGCGGGATGTAAATTGCCAACAGACACTCCGGAGAAGTGCATGTTGTTTCCTGAAACATCTAAAAAACAAAGCAACAGAGCCTAGGGCACTTCCACTTATGGTCCTATAGCTTAGGGAAATTAAAATCAAAAAGACACAGCCACCCCAAAGTTTGGAACGGCTCTGTTTACAAGAACCTCGTTTACAGTACAAGTTCAACATCGCAGAAAGTGAAAAATGGATAAAGAAGTTGTGGTATTTACTTACAAAGCAATAACACTCAGCAATGAAATCTATGTCATCAGTCCCTTAGCAGCACAATGAGTGGATTCAAGTATGATGATTCTAACTGAAATAAGTCACACAGAAAAAGAAACATCATAAGATATCAGTAATACACGGAATGTAAACTTGGCTACACAGGAACTGAATTACAGAACAGAACAGGGTCTCAAATTTAGAAAACCAACTTATGCTTGCTTAAGGGTAAAGGTGAGTTGGGGTGCTGCATAAAACCAGAGATTGAAATGAGCACAGATAAAGTTCCTTAAGCCAAATATGGAATAGACAAGAGCTACTCCTTGCTCAACGAAATGGACTCAACACCGCATATTAAACGCCTAAGAATGTACCTGACTAGTAAGTATCTTAAAACCTATGGATTGCTATGTCTCCGAAAGAGAATCAAGCGTGTGTACAGGGGCATAAACGCAGCAGTGATAGGATTGGAGATGTTCGGTGAGCAAATGAAGACCCTTTGAAGTCATATTGCATGGTACCCATTCCACGGGTTTCAAATACACAGGTTTAAGGTATTCTTCCTTCAGCTAAAACATGCATGTGGAACCCAAGTATGATGAACCATGTGAACGGGAGACGTGTTCAAATATGGCTCAGCTTTCCTCCACTGGTACTCGTGTGCAACATTCCAGACGCTTTACTAACACTCTCCCCACTTGGAGAGTCAGCGCCTTTAACCTCCTGTTTGGCACAGTTTGCAATTTCTGCGGAAGATGAACAGGAATAGCGAGAACCAATGAGAGACTAGCTGGAGGTGTCTGGACGGGCAAATTTAACTCTCATTTCCCACCAGGAAGAGGAAATAACCAAAGGCTCAGCGTGCCGTGCCGGAACCAGATTAGGGCCTGAAGCCATCCTGTGGTGTTGCGGCCAGGTCACAAGAAAGCGAGTTGAAGAAAGGAGCTCAGGGGCACTGTAATTCACAAACCTGCAGAGTTACAAATGACAGCTATCGTCCAAAAATAGACTGAAGTAAGGCTGCCAAGAGGACTTGAAAGCGGGGCAGAATTCCAGGAAACCGATTTCAGGAGGTAGACTGGAATTGCATTGAAAGCATAGGAAAAGAGGCAGAACGTCCACAATGATGCACTTGGCCAAAAAGGGCGTATGCGTTTTTTCCTGAATATATTCAGGAAAAAACGCATACGCCCTTTTTGGCCAACCAAGCAAGCTTGCAAAGGAAATCTGCACTACAATGAAGTCTCACTTCCCCCCGGTCAAAAGGGCCATCTGAAAAAAGGGTAAAATCCAGAAAGGCAGGACAGGCCATGGAGAACTGGGAGCCTTGTTATGCTGATGGGCGGGATGTAAATTGTCAACAACCACTCAGGAGAAGTGTATGGTGTTTCCTGAAACATCTAAAAAACAAAGCAACAGAACCTAGGGCACTTCCACTTATGGTCCTATAGCTTAGGGAAATTAAAATCAAAAAGACACAGCCACCCCAAAGTTTGGAACGGCTCTGTTTACAAGAACCTCGTTTACAGTACAAGTTCAACATCGCAGAAAGTGAAAAATGGATAAAGAAGTTGTGGTATTTACTTACAAAGCAATATCACCAATCAATGAAATCTGTGTCATCAGGCCCTTAGCACCACAATGAGTGGATTCAGGTATGATGATTCTAACTGAAATAAGTCACACAGAAAAAGAAACATCCTAAGATATGTGTAATACACGGAATGTAAACTTGGCTACACAGGAACTGAATTACAGAACAGAACAGGGTCTCAAATTTAGAAAACCAACTTATGCTTGCTTAAGGGGAAAGGTGAGTTGGGGTGCTGCATAAAACCAGAGATTGAAATGAGCACAGATAAAGTTCCTTAAGCCAAATATGGAATAGACAAGAGCTACTCCTTGCTCAACGAAATGGACTCAACACCGCATATTAAACGCCTAAGAATGTACCTGACTAGTAAGTATCTTAAAACCTATGGATTGCTATGTCTCCGAAAGAGAATCAAGCATGTGTACAGGGGCATAAACGCAGCAGTGATAGGATTGGAGAGGTTCGGTGAGCAAATGAAGACCCTTTGAAGTCATATTGCATGGTACCCATTCCACGGGTTTCAACTACCCAGGTTTAAGGTATTCTTCCTTCAGCTAAAACATGCATGTGGAACCTAGAGTATGATCAACCATGTGATCGGGAGACGTGTTCAAATATGTCTCAGTTTTCCTCCCCTGGTACTCGGGTGCAACATTCCAGACGCTTTACTAACACTCTCCCGACTTGGAGAGTCAGTCCCTTTAACCTCCTGTTTGGCCCAGTTTGCAATTTCTGCGGAAGCTGAACAGGAATAGCGAGAACCAATGAGAGGCTAGCTGCAGGTGTCTGGACGGGCAAATTTAACTCTCATTTCCCACCAGGAAGAGGAATTAACCAAAGGCTCAGCATGCCGGGCTGGAACCAGATTAGGGCCTGAAGCCATCCTGCGGTGTTGCGGCCAGGTCACAAGAAAGCGAGTTGAAGAAAGGAGCTCAGGGGCACTGTAATTCACAAACCTGCAGAGTTATAAATGACAGCTATCGTCCAAAAATAGACTGAAGTAAGGCTGCCAAGAGGACTTGAAAGCGGGGCAGAATTGCAGGAAACCGATTTCAGGAGGTAGACTGGAATTGCATTGAAAGCATAGGAAAAGAGGCAGAACGTCCACAATGATGCATTTGGCCAAAAAGGGCGTATGCGTTTTTTCCTGAATATATTCAGGAAAAAACGCATACGCCCTTTTTGGCCAACCAAGCAAGCTTGCAAAGGAAATCTGCACTACAATGAAGTCTCACTTCCCCCCGGTCAAAAGGGCCATCTGAAAAAAGTGTAAAATCCAGAAAGGCAGGACAGGCCATGGAGAAATGGGAGCCTTGTTATGCTGATGGGTGGGATTTAAATTGCCAACAGACACTGGGGAGAAGTGTATGGTGTTTCCTGAAACATCTAAAAAACAAAGCAACAGAACCTAGGGCACTTCCACTTATGGTCCTATAGCTTAGGGAATTTAAAATCAAAAAGACACAGCCACCCCAAAGTTTGGAACGGCTCTGTTTACAAGAACCTCGTTTACAGTACAAGTTCAACATCGCAGAAAGTGAAAAATGGATAAAGAAGTTGTGGTATTTACTTACAAAGCAATATCACTCAGCAATGAAATCTGTGTCATCAGGCCCTTAGCAGCACAATGAGTGGATTCAGGTATGATGATTCTAACTGAAATAAGTCACACAGAAAAAGAAACATCATAAGATATCAGTAATACACGGAATGTAAACTTGGCTACACAGGAACTGAATTACAGAACAGAACAGGGTCTCAAATTTAGAAAACCAACTTATGCTTGCTTAAGGGTAAAGGTGAGTTGGGGTGCTGCATAAAACCAGAGATTGAAATGAGCACAGATAAAGTTCCTTAAGTCAAATATGGAATAGACAAGAGCTACTCCTTGCTCAACGAAATGGACTCAACACCGCATATTAAACGCCTAAGAATGTACCTGACTAGTAAGTATCTTAAAACCTATGGATTGCTATGTCTCCGAAAGAGAATCAAGCATGTGTACAGGGGCATAAACGCAGCAGTGATAGGATTGGAGAGGTTCGGTGAGCAAATGAAGACCCTTTGAAATCATATTGCATGGTACCCATTCCACGGGTCTTAACTCTCCAGGTTTAAGGTATTCTTCCTTCAGCTAAAACATGCATGTGGAACCCAAGTATGATCAACCATGTGAACGGGAGACGTGTTCAAATATGGCTCAGCTTTCCTCCACAGGTACTCGGGTGCAACATTCCAGACGCTTTACTAACACTCTCCCCACTTGGAGAGTCAGCGCCTTTAACCTCCTGTTTGGCACAGTTTGCAATTTCTGCGGAAGATGAACAGGAATAGCGAGAACCAATGAGAGACTAGCTGGAGGTGTCTGGACGGGCAAATTTAACTCTCATTTCCCACCAGGAAGAGGAAATAACCAAAGGCTCAGCGTGCCGTGCCGGAACCAGATTAGGGCCTGAAGCCATCCTGTGGTGTTGCGGCCAGGTCACAAGAAAGCGAGTTGAAGAAAGGAGCTCAGGGGCACTGTAATTCACAAACCTGCAGAGTTACAAATGACAGCTATCGTCCAAAAATAGACTGAAGTAAGGCTGCCAAGAGGACTTGAAAGCGGGGCAGAATTGCAGGAAACCGATTTCAGGAGGTAGACTGGAATTGCATTGAAAGCATAGGAAAAGAGGCAGAACGTCCACAATGATGCACTTGGCCAAAAAGGGCGTATGCGTTTTTTCCTGAATATATTCAGGAAAAAACGCATACGCCCTTTTTGGCCAACCAAGCAAGCTTGCAAAGGAAATCTGCACTACAATGAAGTCTCACTTCCCCCCGGTCAAAAGGGCCATCTGAAAAAAGTGTAAAATCCAGAAAGGCAGGACAGGCCATGGAAAACTGGGAGCCTTGTTATGCTGATGGGCGGGATGTAAATTGTCAACAACCACTCAGGAGAAGTGTATGGTGTTTCCTGAAACATCTAAAAAACAAAGCAACAGAACCTAGGGCACTTCCACTTATTGTCCTACAGCTTAGGGAAATTAAAATCAAAAAGACACAGCCACCCCAAAGTTTGGAACGGCTCTGTTTACAAGAACCTCGTTTACAGTACAAGTTCAACATCGCAGAAAGTGAAAAATGGATAAAGAAGTTGTGGTATTTACTTACAAAGCAATATCACTCAGCAATGAAATCTGTGTCATCAGGCCCTTAGCAGCACAATGAGTGGATTCAGGTATGATGATTCTAACTGAAATAAGTCACACAGAAAAAGAAACATCATAAGATATCAGTAATACACGGAATGTAAACTTGGCTACACAGGAACTGAATTACAGAACAGAACAGGGTCTCAAATTTAGAAAACCAACTTATTCTTGCTTAAGGGTAAAGGTGAGTTGGGGTGCTGCATAAAACCAGAGATTGAAATGAGCACAGATAAAGTTCCTTAAGTCAAATATGGAATAGACAAGAGCTACTCCTTGCTCAACGAAATGGACTCAACACCGCATATTAAACGCCTAAGAATGTACCTGACTAGTAAGTATCTTAAAACCTATGGATTGCTATGTCTCTGAAAGAGAATCAAGCATGTGTACAGGGGCATAAACGCAGCAGTGATAGGATTGGAGAGGTTCGGTGAGCAAATGAAGACCCTTTGAAGTCATATTGCATGGTACCCATTCCACGGGTTTCAACTACCCAGGTTTAAGGTATTCTTCCTTCAGCTAAAACATGCATGTGGAACCTAGAGTATGATCAACCATGTGATCGGGAGACGTGTTCAAATATGTCTCAGTTTTCCTCCCCTGGTACTCGGGTGCAACATTCCAGACGCTTTACTAACACTCTCCCGACTTGGAGAGTCAGTCCCTTTAACCTCCTGTTTGGCCCAGTTTGCAATTTCTGCGGAAGATGAACAGGAATAGCGAGAACCAATGAGAGGCTAGCTGCAGGTGTCTGGACGGGCAAATTTAACTCTCATTTCCCACCAGGAAGAGGAATTAACCAAAGGCTCAGCATGCCGGGCCGGAACCAGATTAGGGCCTGAAGCCATCCTGCGGTGTTGCGGCCAGGTCACAAGAAAGGGAGTTGAAGAAAGGAGCTCAGGGGCACTGTAATTCACAAACCTGCAGACTTATAAATGACAGCTATCGTCCAAAAATAGACTGAAGTAAGGCTGCCAAGAGGACTTGAAAGCGGGGCAGAATTGCAGGAAACCGATTTCAGGAGGTAGACTGGAATTGCATTGAAAGCATAGGAAAAGAGGCAGAACGTCCACAATGATGCACTTGGCCAAAAAGGGCGTATGCGTTTTTTCCTGAATATATTCAGGAAAAAACGCATACGCACTTTTTGGCCAACCAAGCAAGCTTGCAAAGGAAATCTGCACTACAATGAAGTCTCACTTCCCCCTGGTCAAAAGGGCCATCTGAAAAAAGTGTAAAATCCAGAAAGGCAGGACAGGCCATGGAGAACTGGGAGCCTTGTTATGCTGAAGGGCGGGATGTAAATTGCCAATAAACACTCGGGAGAAGTGTATGGTGTTTCCTGAAACATCTAAAAAACAAAGCAACAGAACCTAGGGCACTTCCACTTATGGTCCTATAGCTTAGGGAATTTAAAATCAAAAAGACACAGCCACCCCAAAGTTTCGAACGGCTCTGTTTACAAGAACCTCGTTTACAGTACAAGTTCAACATCGAAGAAAGTGAAAAATGGATAAAGAAGTTGTGGTATTTACTTACAAAGCAATATCACTCAGCAATGAAATCTGTGTCATCAGGCCCTTAGCAGCACAATGAGTGGATTCAGGTATGATGATTCTAACTGAAATAAGTGACACAGAAAAAGAAACATCATAAGATATCAGTAATACACGGAATGTAAACTTGGCTACACAGGAACTGAATTACAGAACAGAACAGGGTCTCAAATTTAGAAAACCAACTTATGCTTGCTTAAGGGGAAAGGTGAGTTGGGGTGCTGCATAAAACCAGAGATTGAAATGAGCACAGATAAAGTTCCTTAATTCAAATATAGAATAGACAAGAGCTACTCCTTGCTCAACGAAATGGACTCAACACCCCATATTAAACTCCTAAGAATGTACCTGACTAGTAAGTATCTTAAAACCTAGGGATTGCTATGTCTCCGAAAGAGAATCAAGCATGTGTACAGGGGCATAAACGCAGCAGTGATAGGATTGGAGAGGTTCGGTGAGCAAATGAAGACCCTTTGAAGTCATATTGCATGGTACCCATTCCACGGGTTTCAACTACCCAGGTTTAAGGTATTCTTCCTTCAGCTAAAACATGCATGTGGAACCTAGAGTATGATCAACCATGTGATCGGGAGACGTGTTCAAATATGTCTCAGTTTTCCTCCCCTGGTACTCGGGTGCAACATTCCAGACGCTTTACTAACACTCTCCCGACTTGGAGAGTCAGTCCCTTTAACCTCCTGTTTGGCCCAGTTTGCAATTTCTGCGGAAGCTGAACAGGAATAGCGAGAACCAATGAGAGGCTAGCTGCAGGTGTCTGGACGGGCAAATTTAACTCTCATTTCCCACCAGGAAGAGGAATTAACCAAAGGCTCAGCATGCCGGGCTGGAACCAGATTAGGGCCTGAAGCCATCCTGCGGTGTTGCGGCCAGCTCAAAAGAAAGCGAGTTGAAGAAAGGAGCTCAGGGGCACTGTAATTCACAAACCTGCAGAGTTATAAATGACAGCTATCGTCCAAAAATAGACTGAAGTAAGGCTGCCAAGAGGACTTGAAAGCGGGGCAGAATTGCAGGAAACCGATTTCAGGAGGTAGACTGGAATTGCATTGAAAGCATAGGAAAAGAGGCAGAACGTCCACAATGATGCACTTGGCCAAAAAGGGCGTATGCGTTTTTTCCTGAATATATTCAGGAAAAAACGCATACGCCCTTTTTGGCCAACCAAGCAAGCTTGCAAAGGAAATCTGCACTACAATGAAGTCTCACTTCCCCCCGGTCAAAAGGGCCATCTGAAAAAAGTGTAAAATCCAGAAAGGCAGGACAGGCCATGGAGAACTGGGAGCCTTGTTATGCTGATGGGCGGGATGTAAATTGCCAACAGACACTGGGGAGAAGTGTATGGTGTTTCCTGAAACATCTAAAAAACAAACCAACAGAACCTAGGGCACTTCCACTTATGGTCCTATAGCTTAGGGAAATTAAAATCAAAAAGACACAGCCACCCCAAAGTTTGGAACGGCTCTGTTTACAAGAACCTCGTTTACAGTACAAGTTCAACATCGCAGAAAGTGAAAAATGGATAAAGAAGTTGTGGTATTTACTTACAAAGCAATATCACTCAGCAATGAAATCTGTGTCATCAGGCCCTTAGCAGCACAATGAGTGGATTCAGGTATGATGATTCTAACTGAAATAAGTCACACAGAAAAAGAAACATCATAAGATATCAGTAATACACGGAATGTAAACTTGGCTACACAGGAACTGAATTACAGAACAGAACAGGGTCTCAAATTTAGAAAACCAACTTATTCTTGCTTAAGGGTAAAGGTGAGTTGGGGTGCTGCATAAAACCAGAGATTGAAATGAGCACAGATAAAGTTCCTTAAGTCAAATATGGAATAGACAAGAGCTACTCCTTGCTCAACGAAATGGACTCAACACCGCATATTAAACGCCTAAGAATGTACCTGACTAGTAAGTATCTTAAAACCTATGGATTGCTATGTCTCTGAAAGAGAATCAAGCATGTGTACAGGGGCATAAACGCAGCAGTGATAGGATTGGAGAGGTTCGGTGAGCAAATGAAGACCCTTTGAAGTCATATTGCATGGTACCCATTCCACGGGTTTCAACTACCCAGGTTTAAGGTATTCTTCCTTCAGCTAAAACATGCATGTGGAACCTAGAGTATGATCAACCATGTGATCGGGAGACGTGTTCAAATATGTCTCAGTTTTCCTCCCCTGGTACTCGGGTGCAACATTCCAGACGCTTTACTAACACTCTCCCGACTTGGAGAGTCAGTCCCTTTAACCTCCTGTTTGGCCCAGTTTGCAATTTCTGCGGAAGATGAACAGGAATAGCGAGAACCAATGAGAGGCTAGCTGCAGGTGTCTGGACGGGCAAATTTAACTCTCATTTCCCACCAGGAAGAGGAATTAACCAAAGGCTCAGCATGCCGGGCCGGAACCAGATTAGGGCCTGAAGCCATCCTGCGGTGTTGCGGCCAGGTCACAAGAAAGGGAGTTGAAGAAAGGAGCTCAGGGGCACTGTAATTCACAAACCTGCAGACTTATAAATGACAGCTATCGTCCAAAAATAGACTGAAGTAAGGCTGCCAAGAGGACTTGAAAGCGGGGCAGAATTGCAGGAAACCGATTTCAGGAGGTAGACTGGAATTGCATTGAAAGCATAGGAAAAGAGGCAGAACGTCCACAATGATGCACTTGGCCAAAAAGGGCGTATGCGTTTTTTCCTGAATATATTCAGGAAAAAACGCATACGCACTTTTTGGCCAACCAAGCAAGCTTGCAAAGGAAATCTGCACTACAATGAAGTCTCACTTCCCCCTGGTCAAAAGGGCCATCTGAAAAAAGTGTAAAATCCAGAAAGGCAAGACAGGCCATGGAGAACTGGGAGCCTTGTTATGCTGAAGGGCGGGATGTAAATTGCCAATAAACACTCGGGAGAAGTGTATGGTGTTTCCTGAAACATCTAAAAAACAAAGCAACAGAACCTAGGGCACTTCCACTTATGGTCCTATAGATTAGGGAATTTAAAATCAAAAAGACACAGCCACCCCAAAGTTTCGAACGGCTCTGTTTACAAGAACCTCGTTTACAGTACAAGTTCAACATCGAAGAAAGTGAAAAATGGATAAAGAAGTTGTGGTATTTACTTACAAAGCAATATCACTCAGCAATGAAATCTGTGTCATCAGGCCCTTAGCAGCACAATGAGTGGATTCAGGTATGATGATTCTAACTGAAATAAGTGACACAGAAGAAGAAACATCATAAGATATCAGTAATACACGGAATGTAAACTTGGCTACACAGGAACTGAATTACAGAACAGAACAGGGTCTCAAATTTAGAAAACCAACTTATGCTTGCTTAAGGGGAAAGGTGAGTTGGGGTGCTGCATAAAACCAGAGATTGAAATGAGCACAGATAAAGTTCCTTAATTCAAATATAGAATAGACAAGAGCTACTCCTTGCTCAACGAAATGGACTCAACACCCCATATTAAACTCCTAAGAATGTACCTGACTAGTAAGTATCTTAAAACCTAGGGATTGCTATGTCTCCGAAAGAGAATCAAGCATGTGTACAGGGGCATAAACGCAGCAGTGATAGGTTTGGAGAGGTTCGGTGAGCAAATGAAGACCCTTTGAAGTCATATTGCATGGTACCCATTCCACGGGTTTCAACTACCCAGGTTTAAGGTATTCTTCCTTCAGCTAAAACATGCATGTGGAACCTAGAGTATGATCAACCATGTGATCGGGAGACGTGTTCAAATATGTCTCAGTTTTCCTCCCCTGGTACTCGGGTGCAACATTCCAGACGCTTTACTAACACTCTCCCGACTTGGAGAGTCAGTCCCTTTAACCTCCTGTTTGGCCCAGTTTGCAATTTCTGCGGAAGCTGAACAGGAATAGCGAGAACCAATGAGAGGCTAGCTGCAGGTGTCTGGACGGGCAAATTTAACTCTCATTTCCCACCAGGAAGAGGAATTAACCAAAGGCTCAGCATGCCGGGCTGGAACCAGATTAGGGCCTGAAGCCATCCTGCGGTGTTGCGGCCAGCTCAAAAGAAAGCGAGTTGAAGAAAGGAGCTCAGGGGCACTGTAATTCACAAACCTGCAGAGTTATAAATGACAGCTATCGTCCAAAAATAGACTGAAGTAAGGCTGCCAAGAGGACTTGAAAGCGGGGCAGAATTGCAGGAAACCGATTTCAGGAGGTAGACTGGAATTGCATTGAAAGCATAGGAAAAGAGGCAGAACGTCCACAATGATGCACTTGGCCAAAAAGGGCGTATGCGTTTTTTCCTGAATATATTCAGGAAAAAACGCATACGCCCTTTTTGGCCAACCAAGCAAGCTTGCAAAGGAAATCTGCACTACAATGAAGTCTCACTTCCCCCCGGTCAAAAGGGCCATCTGAAAAAAGTGTAAAATCCAGAAAGGCAGGACAGGCCATGGAGAACTGGGAGCCTTGTTATGCTGATGGGCGGGATGTAAATTGCCAACAGACACTGGGGAGAAGTGTATGGTGTTTCCTGAAACATCTAAAAAACAAACCAACAGAACCTAGGGCACTTCCACTTATGGTCCTATAGCTTAGGGAAATTAAAATCAAAAAGACACAGCCACCCCAAAGTTTGGAACGGCTCTGTTTACAAGAACCTCGTTTACAGTACAAGTTCAACATCGCAGAAAGTGAAAAATGGATAAAGAAGTTGTGGTATTTACTTACAAAGCAATATCACTCAGCAATGAAATCTGTGTCATCAGGCCCTTAGCAGCACAATGAGTGGATTCAGGTATGATGATTCTAACTGAAATAAGTCACACAGAAAAAGAAACATCATAAGATATCAGTAATACACGGAATGTAAACTTGGCTACACAGGAACTGAATTACAGAACAGAACAGGGTCTCAAATTTAGAAAACCAACTTATGCTTGCTTAAGGGTAAAGGTGAGTTGGGGTGCTGCATAAAACCAGAGATTGAAATGAGCACAGATAAAGTTCCTTAAGCCAAATATGGAATAGACAAGAGCTACTCCTTGCTCAACGAAATGGACTCAACACCGCATATTAAACGCCTAAGAATGTACCTGACTAGTAAGTATCTTAAAACCTATGGATTGCTATGTCTCCGAAAGAGAATCAAGCATGTGTACAGGGGCATAAACGCAGCAGTGATAGGATTGGAGAGGTTCGGTGAGCAAATGAAGACCCTTTGAAGTCATATTGCATGGTACCCATTCCACGGGTTTCAACTACCCAGGTTTAAGGTATTCTTCCTTCAGCTAAAACATGCATGTGGAACCTAGAGTATGATCAACCATGTGATCGGGAGACGTGTTCAAATATGTCTCAGTTTTCCTCCCCTGGTACTCGGGTGCAACATTCCAGACGCTTTACTAACACTCTCCCGACTTGGAGAGTCAGTCCCTTTAACCTCCTGTTTGGCCCAGTTTGCAATTTCTGCGGAAGCTGAACAGGAATAGCGAGAACCAATGAGAGACTAGCTGGAGGTGTCTGGACGGGCAAATTTAACTCTCATTTCCCACCAGGAAGAGGAAATAACCAAAGGCTCAGCGTGCCGTGCCGGAACCAGATTAGGGCCTGAAGCCATCCTGTGGTGTTGCGGCCAGGTCACAAGAAAGCGAGTTGAAGAAAGGAGCTCAGGGGCACTGTAATTCACAAACCTGCAGAGTTACAAATGACAGCTATCGTCCAAAAATAGACTGAAGTAAGGCTGCCAAGAGGACTTGAAAGCGGGGCAGAATTCCAGGAAACCGATTTCAGGAGGTAGACTGGAATTGCATTGAAAGCATAGGAAAAGAGGCAGAACGTCCACAATGATGCACTTGGCCAAAAAGGGCGTATGCGTTTTTTCCTGAATATATTCAGGAAAAAACGCATACGCCCTTTTTGGCCAACCAAGCAAGCTTGCAAAGGAAATCTGCACTACAATGAAGTCTCACTTCCCCCCGGTCAAAAGGGCCATCTGAAAAAAGGGTAAAATCCAGAAAGGCAGGACAGGCCATGGAGAACTGGGAGCCTTGTTATGCTGATGGGCGGGATGTAAATTGTCAACAACCACTCAGGAGAAGTGTATGGTGTTTCCTGAAACATCTAAAAAACAAAGCAACAGAACCTAGGGCACTTCCACTTATGGTCCTATAGCTTAGGGAAATTAAAATCAAAAAGACACAGCCACCCCAAAGTTTGGAACGGCTCTGTTTACAAGAACCTCGTTTACAGTACAAGTTCAACATCGCAGAAAGTGAAAAATGGATAAAGAAGTTGTGGTATTTACTTACAAAGCAATATCACCAATCAATGAAATCTGTGTCATCAGGCCCTTAGCACCACAATGAGTGGATTCAGGTATGATGATTCTAACTGAAATAAGTCACACAGAAAAAGAAACATCCTAAGATATGTGTAATACACGGAATGTAAACTTGGCTACACAGGAACTGAATTACAGAACAGAACAGGGTCTCAAATTTAGAAAACCAACTTATGCTTGCTTAAGGGGAAAGGTGAGTTGGGGTGCTGCATAAAACCAGAGATTGAAATGAGCACAGATAAAGTTCCTTAAGCCAAATATGGAATAGACAAGAGCTACTCCTTGCTCAACGAAATGGACTCAACACCGCATATTAAACGCCTAAGAATGTACCTGACTAGTAAGTATCTTAAAACCTATGGATTGCTATGTCTCCGAAAGAGAATCAAGCATGTGTACAGGGGCATAAACGCAGCAGTGATAGGATTGGAGAGGTTCGGTGAGCAAATGAAGACCCTTTGTAGTCATATTGCATGGTACCCATTCCACGGGTTTCAACTACCCAGGTTTAAGGTATTCTTCCTTCAGCTAAAACATGCATGTGGAACCTAGAGTATGATCAACCATGTGATCGGGAGACGTGTTCAAATATGTCTCAGTTTTCCTCCCCTGGTACTCGGGTGCAACATTCCAGACGCTTTACTAACACTCTCCCGACTTGGAGAGTCAGTCCCTTTAACCTCCTGTTTGGCCCAGTTTGCAATTTCTGCGGAAGCTGAACAGGAATAGCGAGAACCAATGAGAGGCTAGCTGCAGGTGTCTGGACGGGCAAATTTAACTCTCATTTCCCACCAGGAAGAGGAATTAACCAAAGGCTCAGCATGCCGGGCTGGAACCAGATTAGGGCCTGAAGCCATCCTGCGGTGTTGCGGCCAGGTCACAAGAAAGCGAGTTGAAGAAAGGAGCTCAGGGGCACTGTAATTCACAAACCTGCAGAGTTATAAATGACAGCTATCGTCCAAAAATAGACTGAAGTAAGGCTGCCAAGAGGACTTGAAAGCGGGGCAGAATTGCAGGAAACCGATTTCAGGAGGTAGACTGGAATTGCATTGAAAGCATAGGAAAAGAGGCAGAACGTCCACAATGATGCATTTGGCCAAAAAGGGCGTATGCGTTTTTTCCTGAATATATTCAGGAAAAAACGCATACGCCCTTTTTGGCCAACCAAGCAAGCTTGCAAAGGAAATCTGCACTACAATGAAGTCTCACTTCCCCCCGGTCAAAAGGGCCATCTGAAAAAAGTGTAAAATCCAGAAAGGCAGGACAGGCCATGGAGAAATGGGAGCCTTGTTATGCTGATGGGTGGGATTTAAATTGCCAACAGACACTGGGGAGAAGTGTATGGTGTTTCCTGAAACATCTAAAAAACAAAGCAACAGAACCTAGGGCACTTCCACTTATGGTCCTATAGCTTAGGGAATTTAAAATCAAAAAGACACAGCCACCCCAAAGTTTGGAACGGCTCTGTTTACAAGAACCTCGTTTACAGTACAAGTTCAACATCGCAGAAAGTGAAAAATGGATAAAGAAGTTGTGGTATTTACTTACAAAGCAATATCACTCAGCAATGAAATCTGTGTCATCAGGCCCTTAGCAGCACAATGAGTGGATTCAGGTATGATGATTCTAACTGAAATAAGTCACACAGAAAAAGAAACATCATAAGATATCAGTAATACACGGAATGTAAACTTGGCTACACAGGAACTGAATTACAGAACAGAACAGGGTCTCAAATTTAGAAAACCAACTTATGCTTGCTTAAGGGTAAAGGTGAGTTGGGGTGCTGCATAAAACCAGAGATTGAAATGAGCACAGATAATGTTCCTTAAGTCAAATATGGAATAGACAAGAGCTACTCCTTGCTCAACGAAATGGACTCAACACCGCATATTAAACGCCTAAGAATGTACCTGACTAGTAAGTGTCTTAAAACCTATGGATTTCTATGTCTCCGAAAGAGAATCAAGCATGTGTACAGGGGCATAAACGCAGCAGTGATAGGATTGGAGAGGTTCGGTGAGCAAATGAAGACCCTTTGAAATCATATTGCATGGTACCCATTCCACGGGTCTTAACTCTCCAGGTTTAAGGTATTCTTCCTTCAGCTAAAACATGCATGTGGAACCCAAGTATGATCAACCATGTGAACGGGAGACGTGTTCAAATATGGCTCAGCTTTCCTCCACTGGTACTCGGGTGCAACATTCCAGACGCTTTACTAACACTCTCCCCACTTGGAGAGTCAGCGCCTTTAACCTCCTGTTTGGCACAGTTTGCAATTTCTGCGGAAGATGAACAGGAATAGCGAGAACCAATGAGAGACTAGCTGGAGGTGTCTGGACGGGCAAATTTAACTCTCATTTCCCACCAGGAAGAGGAAATAACCAAAGGCTCAGCGTGCCGTGCCGGAACCAGATTAGGGCCTGAAGCCATCCTGTGGTGTTGCGGCCAGGTCACAAGAAAGCGAGTTGAAGAAAGGAGCTCAGGGGCACTGTAATTCACAAACCTGCAGAGTTACAAATGACAGCTATCGTCCAAAAATAGACTGAAGTAAGGCTGCCAAGAGGACTTGAAAGCGGGGCAGAATTGCAGGAAACCGATTTCAGGAGGTAGACTGGAATTGCATTGAAAGCATAGGAAAAGAGGCAGAACGTCCACAATGATGCACTTGGCCAAAAAGGGCGTATGCGTTTTTTCCTGAATATATTCAGGAAAAAACGCATACGCCCTTTTTGGCCAACCAAGCAAGCTTGCAAAGGAAATCTGCACTACAATGAAGTCTCACTTCCCCCCGGTCAAAAGGGCCATCTGAAAAAAGTGTAAAATCCAGAAAGGCAGGACAGGCCATGGAAAACTGGGAGCCTTGTTATGCTGATGGGCGGGATGTAAATTGTCAACAACCACTCAGGAGAAGTGTATGGTGTTTCCTGAAACATCTAAAAAACAAAGCAACAGAACCTAGGGCACTTCCACTTATTGTCCTACAGCTTAGGGAAATTAAAATCAAAAAGACACAGCCACCCCAAAGTTTGGAACGGCTCTGTTTACAAGAACCTCGTTTACAGTACAAGTTCAACATCGCAGAAAGTGAAAAATGGATAAAGAAGTTGTGGTATTTACTTACAAAGCAATATCACTCAGCAATGAAATCTGTGTCATCAGGCCCTTAGCAGCACAATGAGTGGATTCAGGTATGATGATTCTAACTGAAATAAGTCACACAGAAAAAGAAACATCATAAGATATCAGTAATACACGGAATGTAAACTTGGCTACACAGGAACTGAATTACAGAACAGAACAGGGTCTCAAATTTAGAAAACCAACTTATTCTTGCTTAAGGGTAAAGGTGAGTTGGGGTGCTGCATAAAACCAGAGATTGAAATGAGCACAGATAAAGTTCCTTAAGTCAAATATGGAATAGACAAGAGCTACTCCTTGCTCAACGAAATGGACTCAACACCGCATATTAAACGCCTAAGAATGTACCTGACTAGTAAGTATCTTAAAACCTATGGATTGCTATGTCTCTGAAAGAGAATCAAGCATGTGTACAGGGGCATAAACGCAGCAGTGATAGGATTGGAGAGGTTCGGTGAGCAAATGAAGACCCTTTGAAGTCATATTGCATGGTACCCATTCCACGGGTTTCAACTACCCAGGTTTAAGGTATTCTTCCTTCAGCTAAAACATGCATGTGGAACCTAGAGTATGATCAACCATGTGATTGGGAGACGTGTTCAAATATGTCTCAGTTTTCCTCCCCTGGTACTCGGGTGCAACATTCCAGACGCTTTACTAACACTCTCCCGACTTGGAGAGTCAGTCCCTTTAACCTCCTGTTTGGCCCAGTTTGCAATTTCTGCGGAAGATGAACAGGAATAGCGAGAACCAATGAGAGGCTAGCTGCAGGTGTCTGGACGGGCAAATTTAACTCTCATTTCCCACCAGGAAGAGGAATTAACCAAAGGCTCAGCATGCCGGGCCGGAACCAGATTAGGGCCTGAAGCCATCCTGCGGTGTTGCGGCCAGGTCACAAGAAAGGGAGTTGAAGAAAGGAGCTCAGGGGCACTGTAATTCACAAACCTGCAGACTTATAAATGACAGCTATCGTCCAAAAATAGACTGAAGTAAGGCTGCCAAGAGGACTTGAAAGCGGGGCAGAATTGCAGGAAACCGATTTCAGGAGGTAGACTGGAATTGCATTGAAAGCATAGGAAAAGAGGCAGAACGTCCACAATGATGCACTTGGCCAAAAAGGGCGTATGCGTTTTTTCCTGAATATATTCAGGAAAAAACGCATACGCACTTTTTGGCCAACCAAGCAAGCTTGCAAAGGAAATCTGCACTACAATGAAGTCTCACTTCCCCCTGGTCAAAAGGGCCATCTGAAAAAAGTGTAAAATCCAGAAAGGCAGGACAGGCCATGGAGAACTGGGAGCCTTGTTATGCTGAAGGGCGGGATGTAAATTGCCAATAAACACTCGGGAGAAGTGTATGGTGTTTCCTGAAACATCTAAAAAACAAAGCAACAGAACCTAGGGCACTTCCACTTATGGTCCTATAGCTTAGGGAATTTAAAATCAAAAAGACACAGCCACCCCAAAGTTTCGAACGGCTCTGTTTACAAGAACCTCGTTTACAGTACAAGTTCAACATCGAAGAAAGTGAAAAATGGATAAAGAAGTTGTGGTATTTACTTACAAAGCAATATCACTCAGCAATGAAATCTGTGTCATCAGGCCCTTAGCAGCACAATGAGTGGATTCAGGTATGATGATTCTAACTGAAATAAGTGACACAGAAAAAGAAACATCATAAGATATCAGTAATACACGGAATGTAAACTTGGCTACACAGGAACTGAATTACAGAACAGAACAGGGTCTCAAATTTAGAAAACCAACTTATGCTTGCTTAAGGGGAAAGGTGAGTTGGGGTGCTGCATAAAACCAGAGATTGAAATGAGCACAGATAAAGTTCCTTAATTCAAATATAGAATAGACAAGAGCTACTCCTTGCTCAACGAAATGGACTCAACACCCCATATTAAACTCCTAAGAATGTACCTGACTAGTAAGTATCTTAAAACCTAGGGATTGCTATGTCTCCGAAAGAGAATCAAGCATGTGTACAGGGGCATAAACGCAGCAGTGATAGGATTGGAGAGGTTCGGTGAGCAAATGAAGACCCTTTGAAGTCATATTGCATGGTACCCATTCCACGGGTTTCAACTACCCAGGTTTAAGGTATTCTTCCTTCAGCTAAAACATGCATGTGGAACCTAGAGTATGATCAACCATGTGATCGGGAGACGTGTTCAAATATGTCTCAGTTTTCCTCCCCTGGTACTCGGGTGCAACATTCCAGACGCTTTACTAACACTCTCCCGACTTGGAGAGTCAGTCCCTTTAACCTCCTGTTTGGCCCAGTTTGCAATTTCTGCGGAAGCTGAACAGGAATAGCGAGAACCAATGAGAGGCTAGCTGCAGGTGTCTGGACGGGCAAATTTAACTCTCATTTCCCACCAGGAAGAGGAATTAACCAAAGGCTCAGCATGCCGGGCTGGAACCAGATTAGGGCCTGAAGCCATCCTGCGGTGTTGCGGCCAGCTCAAAAGAAAGCGAGTTGAAGAAAGGAGCTCAGGGGCACTGTAATTCACAAACCTGCAGAGTTATAAATGACAGCTATCGTCCAAAAATAGACTGAAGTAAGGCTGCCAAGAGGACTTGAAAGCGGGGCAGAATTGCAGGAAACCGATTTCAGGAGGTAGACTGGAATTGCATTGAAAGCATAGGAAAAGAGGCAGAACGTCCACAATGATGCACTTGGCCAAAAAGGGCGTATGCGTTTTTTCCTGAATATATTCAGGAAAAAACGCATACGCCCTTTTTGGCCAACCAAGCAAGCTTGCAAAGGAAATCTGCACTACAATGAAGTCTCCCTTCCCCCCGGTCAAAAGGGCCATCTGAAAAAAGTGTAAAATCCAGAAAGGCAGGACAGGCCATGGAGAACTGGGAGCCTTGTTATGCTGATGGGCGGGATGTAAATTGCCAACAGACACTGGGGAGAAGTGTATGGTGTTTCCTGAAACATCTAAAAAACAAACCAACAGAACCTAGGGCACTTCCACTTATGGTCCTATAGCTTAGGGAAATTAAAATCAAAAAGACACAGCCACCCCAAAGTTTGGAACGGCTCTGTTTACAAGAACCTCGTTTACAGTACAAGTTCAACATCGCAGAAAGTGAAAAATGGATAAAGAAGTTGTGGTATTTACTTACAAAGCAATATCACTCAGCAATGAAATCTGTGTCATCAGGCCCTTAGCAGCACAATGAGTGGATTCAGGTATGATGATTCTAACTGAAATAAGTCACACAGAAAAAGAAACATCATAAGATATCAGTAATACACGGAATGTAAACTTGGCTACACAGGAACTGAATTACAGAACAGAACAGGGTCTCAAATTTAGAAAACCAACTTATGCTTGCTTAAGGGTAAAGGTGAGTTGGGGTGCTGCATAAAACCAGAGATTGAAATGAGCACAGATAAAGTTCCTTAAGCCAAATATGGAATAGACAAGAGCTACTCCTTGTTCAACGAAATGGACTCAACACCGCATATTAAACGCCTAAGAATGTACCTGACTAGTAAGTATCTTAAAACCTATGGATTTCTATGTCTCCGAAAGAGAATCAAGCATGTGTACAGGGGCATAAACGCAGCAGTGATAGGATTGGAGAGGTTCGGTGAGCAAATGAAGACCCTTTGAAGTCATATTGCATGGTACCCATTCCACGGGTTTCAACTACCCAGGTTTAAGGTATTCTTCCTTCAGCTAAAACATGCATGTGGAACCTAGAGTATGATCAACCATGTGATCGGGAGACGTGTTCAAATATGTCTCAGTTTTCCTCCCCTGGTACTCGGGTGCAACATTCCAGACGCTTTACTAACACTCTCCCGACTTGGAGAGTCAGTCCCTTTAACCTCCTGTTTGGCCCAGTTTGCAATTTCTGCGGAAGCTGAACAGGAATAGCGAGAACCAATGAGAGGCTAGCTGCAGGTGTCTGGACGGGCAAATTTAACTCTCATTTCCCACCAGGAAGAGGAATTAACCAAAGGCTCAGCATGCCGGGCTGGAACCAGATTAGGGCCTGAAGCCATCCTGCGGTGTTGCGGCCAGGTCACAAGAAAGCGAGTTGAAGAAAGGAGCTCAGGGGCACTGTAATTCACAAACCTGCAGAGTTATAAATGACAGCTATCGTCCAAAAATAGACTGAAGTAAGGCTGCCAAGAGGACTTGAAAGCGGGGCAGAATTGCAGGAAACCGATTTCAGGAGGTAGACTGGAATTGCATTGAAAGCATAGGAAAAGAGGCAGAACGTCCACAATGATGCACTTGGCCAAAAAGGGCGTATGCGTTTTTTCCTGAATATATTCAGGAAAAAACGCATACGCCCTTTTTGGCCAACCAAGCAAGCTTGCAAAGGAAATCTGCACTACAATGAAGTCTCACTTCCCCCCGGTCAAAAGGGCCATCTGAAAAAAGTGTAAAATCCAGAAAGGCAGGACAGGCCATGGAGAACTGGGAGCCTTGTTATGCTGAAGGGCGGGATGTAAATTGCCAACAAACACTGGGGAGAAGTGTATGGTGTTTCCTGAAACATCTAAAAAACAAAGCAACAGAGCCTAGGGCACTTCCACTTATGGTCCTATAGCTTAGGGAATTTAAAATCAAAAAGACACAGCCACCCCAAAGTTTGGAACGGCTCTGTTTACAAGAACCTCGTTTACAGTACAAGTTCAACATCGAAGAAAGTGAAAAATGGATAAAAAAGTTGTGGTATTTACTTACAAAGCAATATCACTCAGCAATGAAATCTGTGTCATCAGGCCCTTAGCAGCACAATGAGTGGATTCAGGTATGATGATTCTAATTGAAATAAGTGACACAGAAAAAGAAACATCATAAGATATCAGTAATACACGGAATGTAAACTTGGCTACACAGGAACTGAATTACAGAACAGAACAGGGTCTCAAATTTAGAAAACCAACTTATGCTTGCTTAAGGGTAAAGGTGAGTTGGGGTGCTGCATAAAACCAGAGATTGAAATGAGCACAGATAAAGTTCCTTAAGCCAAATATGGAATAGACAAGAGCTACTCCTTGCTCAACGAAATGGACTCAACACCGCATATTAAACGCCTAAGAATGTACCTGACTAGTAAGTATCTTAAAACCTAGGGATTGCTATGTCTCCGAAAGAGAATCAAGCATGTGTACAGGGGCATAAACGCAGCAGTGATAGGATTGGAGAGGTTCGGTGAGCAAATGAAGACCCTTTGAAGTCATATTGCATGGTACCCATTCCACGGGTTTCAACTACCCAGGTTTAAGGTATTCTTCCTTCAGCTAAAACATGCATGTGGAACCTAGAGTATGATCAACCATGTGATCGGGAGACGTGTTCAAATATGTCCCAGTTTTCGTACCCTGGTACTCGGGTGCAACATTCCAGACGCTTTACTAACACTCTCCCGACTTGGAGAGTCAGCGCCTTTAACCTCCTGTTTGGCCCAGTTTGCAATTTCTGCGGAAGATGAACAGGAATAGCGAGAACCAATGAGAGGCTAGCTGGAGGTTTCTGAACGGGCAAATTTAACTCTCATTTCCCACCAGGAAGAGGAAATAACCAAAGGCTCAGCGTGCCGTGCCGGAACCAGATTAGGGCCTGAAGCCATCCTGCGGTGTTGCGGCCAGGTCACAAGAAAGCGAGTTGAAGAAAGGAGCTCAGGGGCACTGTAATTCACAAACCTGCAGAGTTATAAATGACAGCTATCGTCCAAAAATAGACTGAAGTAAGGCTGCCAAGAGGACTTGAAAGCGGGGCAGAATTGCAGGAAACCGATTTCAGGAGGTAGACTGGAATTGCATTGAAAGCATAGGAAAAGAGGCAGAACGTCCACAATGATGCACTTGGCCAAAAAGGGCGTATGCGTTTTTTCCTGAATATATTCAGGAAAAAACGCATACGCCCTTTTTGGCCAACCAAGCAAGCTTGCAAAGGAAATCTGCACTACAATGAAGTCTCACTTCCCCCGGTCAAAAGGGCCATCTGAAAAAAGTGTAAAATCCAGAAAGGCAGGACAGGCCATGGAGAACTGGGAGCCTTGTTATGCTGAAGGGCGGGATGTAAATTGCCAACAAACACTCGGGAGAAGTGTATGGTGTTTCCTGAAACATCTAAAAAACAAAGCAACAGAGCCTAGGGCACTTCCACTTATGGTCCTATAGCTTAGGGAATTTAAAATCAAAAAGACACAGCCACCCCAAAGTTTGGAACGGCTCTGTTTACAAGAACCTCGTTTACAGTACAAGTTCAACATCGAAGAAAGTGAAAAATGGATAAAAAAGTTGTGGTATTTACTTACAAAGCAATATCACTCAGCAATGAAATCTGTGTCATCAGGCCCTTAGCAGCACAATGAGTGGATTCAGGTATGATGATTCTAATTGAAATAAGTGACACAGAAAAAGAAACATCATAAGATATCAGTAATACACGGAATGTAAACTTGGCTACACAGGAACTGAATTACAGAACAGAACAGGGTCTCAAATTTAGAAAACCAACTTATGCTTGCTTAAGGGTAAAGGTGAGTTGGGGTGCTGCATAAAACCAGAGATTGAAATGAGCACAGATAAAGTTCCTTAAGCCAAATATGGAATAGACAAGAGCTACTCCTTGCTCAACGAAATGGACTCAACACCGCATATTAAACGCCTAAGAATGTACCTGACTAGTAAGTATCTTAAAACCTAGGGATTGCTATGTCTCCGAAAGAGAATCAAGCATGTGTACAGGGGCATAAACGCAGCAGTGATAGGATTGGAGAGGTTCGGTGAGCAAATGAAGACCCTTTGAAGTCATATTGCATGGTACCCATTCCACGGGTTTCAACTACCCAGGTTTAAGGTATTCTTCCTTCAGCTAAAACATGCATGTGGAACCTAGAGTATGATCAACCATGTGATCGGGAGACGTGTTCAAATATGTCCCAGTTTTCGTACCCTGGTACTCGGGTGCAACATTCCAGACGCTTTACTAACACTCTCCCGACTTGGAGAGTCAGCGCCTTTAACCTCCTGTTTGGCCCAGTTTGCAATTTCTGCGGAAGATGAACAGGAATAGCGAGAACCAATGAGAGGCTAGCTGGAGGTGTCTGGACGGGCAAATTTAACTCTCATTTCCCACCAGGAAGAGGAATTAACCAAAGGCTCAGCGTGCCGTGCCGGAAACAGATTAGGGCCTGAAGCCATCCTGCGGTGTTGCTGCCAGCTCAAAAGAAAGCGAGTTGAAGAAAGGAGCTCAGGGGCACTGTAATTCACAAACCTGCAGAGTTACAAATGACAGCTATCGTCCAAAAATACACTGAAGTAAGGCTGCCAAGAGGACTTGAAAGCGGGGCAGAATTGCAGGAAACCGATTTCAGGAGGTAGACTGGAATTGCATTGAAAGCATAGGAAAAGAGGCAGAACGTCCACAATGATGCACTTGGACAAAAAGGGCGTATGCGTTTTTTCCTGAATATATTCAGGAAAAAACGCATACGTCCTTTTTGGCCAACCAAGCAAACTTGCAAAGGAAATCTGCACTACAATGAAGTCTCACTTCCCCCCGGTCAAAAGGGCCATCTGAAAAGAGTGTAAAATCCAGAAAGGCAGGACAGGCCATGGAGAACTGGGAGCCTTGTTATGCTGATGGGCGGGATGTAAATTGCCAACAACCACTCGGGAGAAGTGTATGGTGTTTCCTGAAACATCTAAAAAACAAAGCAACAGAGCCTAGGGCACTTCCACTTATGGTCCTATAGCTTAGGGAAATTAAAATCAAAAAGACACAGCCACCCCAAAGTTTGGGACGCCTCTGTTTACAAGAACCTCGTTTACCGTACAAGTTCAATATCACAGAAAGTGAAAAATGGATAAAGAAGTTTTGGTACTTACGTACAATGCAGTATCACTCAGCAATGAAATCTATGTCATCAGGCCCGTAGCAGCATAATGAGTGGATTCAGGTACGATGATTCTAACTGAAATAAGTCACACAGAAAAAGAAACATCATAAGATATCACTAATACACGGATTGTAAACTTGGCTACACAGGAACTGAATTACAGAACAGAACAGGGTCTCAAATTTAGAAAACCAACTTATGCTTGCTTAAGGGTAAAGGTGAGTTGGGGTGCTGCATAAAACCAGAGATTGAAATGAGCACAGATAAAGTTCCTTAAGCCAAATATGGAATAGACAAGAGCTACTCCTTGCTCAACGAAATGGACTCAACACCGCATATTAAACGCCTAAGAATGTACCTGACTAGTAAGTATCTTAAAACCTATGGATTGCTATGTCTCCGAAAGAGAATCAAGCATGTGTACAGGGGCATAAACGCAGCAGTGATAGGATTGGAGATGTTCGGTGAGCAAATGAAGACCCTTTGAAGTCATATTGCATGGTACCCATTCCACGGGTTTCAAATACCCAGGTTTAAGGTATTCTTCCTTCAGCTAAAACATGCATGTGGAACCTAGAGTATGATCAACCATGTGATCGGGAGACGTGTTCAAATATGTCTCAGTTTTCCTCCCCTGGTACTCGGGTGCAACATTCCAGACGCTTTACTAACACTCTCCCCACTTGGAGAGTCAGTCCCTTTAACCTCCTGTTTGGCCCAGTTTGCAATTTCTGCGGAAGCTGAATAGGAATAGCGAGAACCAATGAGAGGCTAGCTGCAGGTGTCTGGACGGGCAAATTTAACTCTCATTTCCCACCAGGAAGAGGAATTAACCAAAGGCTCAGCGTGCCGTTCCGGAACCAGATTAGGGCCTGAAGCCATCCTGCGGTGTTGCGGCCAGCTCAAAAGAAAGCGAGTTGAAGAAAGGAGCTCAGGGGCACTGTAATTCACAAACCTGCAGAGTTATAAATGACAGCTATCGTCCAAAAATAGACTGAAGTAAGGCTGCCAAGAGGACTTGAATGCGGGGCAGAATTGCAGGAAACCGATTTCAGAAGGTAGACTGGAATTGCATTGAAAGCATAGGAAAAGAGGCAGAACGTCCACAATGATGCACTTGGCCAAAAAGGGCGTATGCGTTTTTTCCTGAATATATTCAGGAGAAAACGCATACGCACTTTTTGGCCAACCAAGCAAGCTTGCAAAGGAAATCTGCACTACAATGAAGTCTCACTTCCCCCCGGTCAAAAGGGCCATCTGAAAAAAGTGTAAAATCCAGAAAGGCAGGACAGGCCATGGAGAACTGGGAGCCTTGTTATGCTGATGGGCGGGATGTAAATTACCAACAGACACTCAGGAGAAGTGTATGGTGTTTCCTGAAACATCTAAAAAACAAAGCAACAGAGCCTAGGGCACTGCCACTTATGGTCCTATAGCTTAGGGAAATTAAAATCAAAAAGACACAGCCACCCCAAAGTTTGGGACGCCTCTGTTTACAAGAACCTCGTTTACAGTACAAGTTCAACATCGCAGAAAGTGAAAAATGGATAAAGAAGTTGTGGTATTTACTTACAAAGCAATATCACTCAGCAATGAAATCTATGTCATCAGGCCCTTAGGAGCACAATGAGTGAATTCAGGTATGATGATTCTAACTGAAATAAGTCACACAGAAAAAGACACATCATAAGATATCAGTAATACACGGAATGTAAACTTGGCTACACAGGAACTGAATTACAGAACAGAACAGGGTCTCAAATTTAGAAAACCAACTTATGCTTGCTTAAGGGGAAAGGTGAGTTGAGGTGCTGCATAAAACCAGAGACTGAAATGAGCACAGATAAAGTTCCTTAAGTCAAATATGGAATAGACAAGAGCTACTCCTTGCTCAACGAAATGGACACAACACCGCATATTAAACGCCTAAGAATGTACCTGACTAGTAAGTATCTTAAAACCTATGGATTGCTATGTCTCCGAAAGAGAATCAAGCATGTGTACAGGGGCATAAACGCAGCAGTGATAGGATTGGAGAGGTTCGGTGAGCAAATGAAGACCCTTTGAAGTCATATTGCATGGTACCCATTCCACGGGTTTCAACTACCCAGGTTTAAGGTATTCTTCCTTCAGCTAAAACATGCATGTGGAACCTAGAGTATGATCAACCATGTGATCGGGAGACGTGTTCAAATATGTCCCAGTTTTCGTACCCTGGTACTCGGGTGCAACATTCCAGACGCTTTACTAACACTCTCCCGACTTGGAGAGTCAGTCCCTTTAACCTCCTGTTTGGCCCAGTTTGCAATTTCTGCGGAAGATGAACAGGAATAGTGAGAACCAATGAGAGACTAGCTGGAGGTGTCTGGACGGGCAAATTTAACTCTCATTTCCCACCAGGAAGAGGAATTAACCAAAGGCTCAGCGTGCCGTACCGGAACCAGATTAGGGCCTGAAGCCATCCTGCGGTGTTGCGGCCAGCTCAAAAGAAAGCGAGTTGAAGTAAGGAGCTCAGGGGCACTGTAATTCACAAACCTGCAGAGTTATAAATGACAGCTATCGTCCAAAAATAGACTGAAGTAAGGCTGCCAAGAGGACTTGAAAGCAGGGCAGAATTGCAGGAAACCGATTTCAGGAGGTAGACTGGAATTGCATTGAAAGCATAGGAAAAGAGGCAGAACGTCCACAATGATGCACTTGGCCAAAAAGGGCGTATGCGGTTTTTCCTGAATATTTTCAGGAAAAAACGCATACGCCCTTTTTGGCCAACCAAGCAAGCTTGCAAAGGAAATCTGCACTACAATGAAGTCTCACTTCCCCCCGGTCAAAAGGGCCATCTGAAAAAAGTGTAAAATCCAGAAAGGCAGGACAGGCCATGGAGAACTGGGAGCCTTGTTATGCTGATGGGCGGGATGTAAATTGCCAACAGACACTCCGGAGAAGTGTATGGTGTTTCCTTAAACATCTAAAAAACAAAGCAACAGAGCCTAGGGCACTGCCACTTATGGTCCTATAGCTTAGGGAAATTAAAATCAAAAAGACACAGCCACCCCAAAGTTTGGGATGCCTCTGTTTACAAGAACCTCGTTTACAGTACAAGTTCAACATCGCAGAAAGTGAAAAATGGATAAAGAAGTTGTGGTATTTACTTACAAAGCAATATCACTCAGCAATGAAATCTGTGTCATCAGGCCCTTAGCAGCACAATGAGTGGATTCAGGTATGATGATTCTAACTGAAATAAGTCACACAGAAAAAGAAACATCATAAGATATCAGTAATACACGGAATGTAAACTTGGCTACACAGGAACTGAATTACAGAACAGAACAGGGTCTCAAATTTAGAAAACCAACTTATGCTTGCTTAAGGGTAAAGGTGAGTTGGGGTGCTGCATAAAACCAGAGATTGAAATGAGCACAGATAAAGTTCCTTAAGCCAAATATGGAATAGACAAGAGCTACTCCTTGCTCAACGAAATGGACTCAACACCCCATATTAAACGCCTAAGAATGTACCTGACTAGTAAGTATCTTAAAACCTATGGATTGCTATGTCTCCGAAAGAGAATCAAGCATGTGTACAGGGGCATAAACGCAGCAGTGATAGGATTGGAGAGGTTCGGTGAGCAAATGAAGACCCTTTGAAGTCATATTGCATGGTACCCATTCCACGGGTTTCAACTACCCAGGTTTAAGGTATTCTTCCTTCAGCTAAAACATGCATGTGGAACCTAGAGTATGATCAACCATGTGATCGGGAGACGTGTTCAAATATGTCCCAGTTTTCGTACCCTGGTACTCGGGTGCAACATTCCAGACGCTTTACTAACACTCTCCCGACTTGGAGAGTCAGTCCCTTTAACCTCCTGTTTGGCCCAGTTTGCAATTTCTGCGGAAGATGAACAGGAATAGCGAGAACCAATGAGAGACTAGCTGGAGGTGTCTGGACGGGCAAATTTAACTCTCATTTCCCACCAGGAAGAGGAATTAACCAAAGGCTCAGCGTGCCGTTCCGGAACCAGATTAGGGCCTGAAGCCATCCTGCGGTGTTGCGGCCAGCTCAAAAGAAAGCGAGTTGAAGAAAGGAGCTCAGGGGCACTGTAATTCACAAACCTGCAGAGTTATAAATGACAGCTATCGTCCAAAAATAGACTGAAGTAAGGCTGCCAAGAGGACTTGAATGCGGGGCAGAATTGCAGGAAACCGATTTCAGAAGGTAGACTGGAATTGCATTGAAAGCATAGGAAAAGAGGCAGAACGTCCACAATGATGCACTTGGCCAAAAAGGGCGTATGCGTTTTTTCCTGAATATATTCAGGAGAAAACGCATACGCACTTTTTGGCCAACCAAGCAAGCTTGCAAAGGAAATCTGCACTACAATGAAGTCTCACTTCCCCCCGGTCAAAAGGGCCATCTGAAAAAAGTGTAAAATCCAGAAAGGCAGGACAGGCCATGGAGAACTGGGAGCCTTGTTATGCTGATGGGCGGGATGTAAATTACCAACAGACACTCAGGAGAAGTGTATGGTGTTTCCTGAAACATCTAAAAAACAAAGCAACAGAGCCTAGGGCACTGCCACTTATGGTCCTATAGCTTAGGGAAATTAAAATCAAAAAGACACAGCCACCCCAAAGTTTGGGACGCCTCTGTTTACAAGAACCTCGTTTACAGTACAAGTTCAACATCGCAGAAAGTGAAAAATGGATAAAGAAGTTGTGGTATTTACTTACAAAGCAATATCACTCAGCAATGAAATCTATGTCATCAGGCCCTTAGGAGCACAATGAGTGGATTCAGGTATGATGATTCTAACTGAAATAAGTCACACAGAAAAAGACACATCATAAGATATCAGTAATACACGGAATGTAAACTTGGCTACACAGGAACTGAATTACAGAACAGAACAGGGTCTCAAATTTAGAAAACCAACTTATGCTTGCTTAAGGGGAAAGGTGAGTTGAGGTGCTGCATAAAACCAGAGACTGAAATGAGCACAGATAAAGTTCCTTAAGTCAAATATGGAATAGACAAGAGCTACTCCTTGCTCAACGAAATGGACTCAACACCGCATATTAAACGCCTAAGAATGTACCTGACTAGTAAGTATCTTAAAACCTATGGATTGCTATGTCTCCGAAAGAGAATCAAGCATGTGTACAGGGGCATAAACGCAGCAGTGATAGGATTGGAGAGGTTCGGTGAGCAAATGAAGACCCTTTGAAGTCATATTGCATGGTACCCATTCCACGGGTTTCAACTACCCAGGTTTAAGGTATTCTTCCTTCAGCTAAAACATGCATGTGGAACCTAGAGTATGATCAACCATGTGATCGGGAGACGTGTTCAAATATGTCCCAGTTTTCGTACCCTGGTACTCGGGTGCAACATTCCAGACGCTTTACTAACACTCTCCCGACTTGGAGAGTCAGTCCCTTTAACCTCCTGTTTGGCCCAGTTTGCAATTTCTGCGGAAGATGAACAGGAATAGCGAGAACCAATGAGAGACTAGCTGGAGGTGTCTGGACGGGCAAATTTAACTCTCATTTCCCACCAGGAAGAGGAATTAACCAAAGGCTCAGCGTGCCGTACCGGAACCAGATTAGGGCCTGAAGCCATCCTGCGGTGTTGCGGCCAGCTCAAAAGAAAGCGAGTTGAAGAAAGGAGCTCAGGGGCACTGTAATTCACAAACCTGCAGAGTTATAAATGACAGCTATCGTCCAAAAATAGACTGAAGTAAGGCTGCCAAGAGGACTTGAAAGCGGGGCAGAATTGCAGGAAACCGATTTCAGGAGGTAGACTGGAATTGCATTGAAAGCATAGGAAAAGAGGCAGAACGTCCACAATGATGCACTTGGCCAAAAAGGGCGTATGCGGCTTTTCCTGAATATTTTCAGGAAAAAACGCATACGCCCTTTTTGGCCAACCAAGCAAGCTTGCAAAGGAAATCTGCACTACAATGAAGTCTCACTTCCCCCCGGTCAAAAGGGCCATCTGAAAAAAGTGTAAAATCCAGAAAGGCAGGACAGGCCATGGAGAACTGGGAGCCTTGTTATGCTGATGGGCGGGATGTAAATTGCCAACAGACACTCCGGAGAAGTGTATGGTGTTTCCTTAAACATCTAAAAAACAAAGCAACAGAGCCTAGGTCACTGCCACTTATGGTCCTATAGCTTAGGGAAATTAAAATCAAAAAGACACAGCCACCCCAAAGTTTGGGATGCCTCTGTTTACAAGAACCTCGTTTACAGTACAAGTTCAACATCGCAGAAAGTGAAAAATGGATAAAGAAGTTGTGGTATTTACTTACAAAGCAATATAACTCAGCAATGAAATCTGTGTCATCAGGCCCTTAGCAGCACAATGAGTGGATTCAGGTATGATGATTCTAACTGAAATAAGTCACACAGAAAAAGAAACATCATAAGATATCAGTAATACACGGAATGTAAACTTGGCTACACAGGAACTGAATTACAGAACAGAACAGGGTCTCAAATTTAGAAAACCAACTTATGCTTGCTTAAGGGTAAAGGTGAGTTGGGGTGCTGCATAAAACCAGAGATTGAAATGAGCACAGATAAAGTTCCTTAAGCCAAATATGGAATAGACAAGAGCTACTCCTTGCTCAACGAAATGGACTCAACACCCCATATTAAACGCCTAAGAATGTACCTGACTAGTAAGTATCTTAAAACCTATGGATTGCTATGTCTCCGAAAGAGAATCAAGCATGTGTACAGGGGCATAAACGCAGCAGTGATAGGATTGGAGAGGTTCGGTGAGCAAATGAAGACCCTTTGAAGTCATATTGCATGGTACCCATTCCACGGGTTTCAACTACCCAGGTTTAAGGTATTCTTCCTTCAGCTAAAACATGCATGTGGAACCTAGAGTATGATCAACCATGTGATCGGGAGACGTGTTCAAATATGTCCCAGTTTTCGTACCCTGGTACTCGGGTGCAACATTCCAGACGCTTTACTAACACTCTCCCGACTTGGAGAGTCAGTCCCTTTAACCTCCTGTTTGGCCCAGTTTGCAATTTCTGCGGAAGATGAACAGGAATAGCGAGAACCAATGAGAGGCTAGCTGGAGGTGTCTGGACGGGCAAATTTAACTCTCATTTCCCACCAGGAAGAGGAATTAACCAAAGGCTCAGCGTGCCGTTCCGGAACCAGATTAGGGCCTGAAGCCATCCTGCGGTGTTGCGGCCAGCTCAAAAGAAAGCGAGTTGAAGAAAGGAGCTCAGGGGCACTGTAATTCACAAACCTGCAGAGTTATAAATGACAGCTATCGTCCAAAAATAGACTGAAGTAAGGCTGCCAAGAGGACTTGAATGCGGGGCAGAATTGCAGGAAACCGATTTCAGAAGGTAGACTGGAATTGCATTGAAAGCATAGGAAAAGAGGCAGAACGTCCACAATGATGCACTTGGCCAAAAAGGGCGTATGCGTTTTTTCCTGAATATATTCAGGAGAAAACGCATACGCACTTTTTGGCCAACCAAGCAAGCTTGCAAAGGAAATCTGCACTACAATGAAGTCTCACTTCCCCCCGGTCAAAAGGGCCATCTGAAAAAAGTGTAAAATCCAGAAAGGCAGGACAGGCCATGGAGAACTGGGAGCCTTGTTATGCTGATGGGCGGGATGTAAATTACCAACAGACACTCAGGAGAAGTGTATGGTGTTTCCTGAAACATCTAAAAAACAAAGCAACAGAGCCTAGGGCACTGCCACTTATGGTCCTATAGCTTAGGGAAATTAAAATCAAAAAGACACAGCCACCCCAAAGTTTGGGACGCCTCTGTTTACAAGAACCTCGTTTACAGTACAAGTTCAACATCGCAGAAAGTGAAAAATGGATAAAGAAGTTGTGGTATTTACTTACAAAGCAATATCACTCAGCAATGAAATCTATGTCATCAGGCCCTTAGGAGCACAATGAGTGGATTCAGGTATGATGATTCTAACTGAAATAAGTCACACAGAAAAAGACACATCATAAGATATCAGTAATACACGGAATGTAAACTTGGCTACACAGGAACTGAATTACAGAACAGAACAGGGTCTCAAATTTAGAAAACCAACTTATGCTTGCTTAAGGGGAAAGGTGAGTTGAGGTGCTGCATAAAACCAGAGACTGAAATGAGCACAGATAAAGTTCCTTAAGTCAAATATGGAATAGACAAGAGCTACTCCTTGCTCAACGAAATGGACTCAACACCGCATATTAAACGCCTAAGAATGTACCTGACTAGTAAGTATCTTAAAACCTATGGATTGCTATGTCTCCGAAAGAGAATCAAGCATGTGTACAGGGGCATAAACGCAGCAGTGATAGGATTGGAGAGGTTCGGTGAGCAAATGAAGACCCTTTGAAGTCATATTGCATGGTACCCATTCCACGGGTTTCAACTACCCAGGTTTAAGGTATTCTTCCTTCAGCTAAAACATGCATGTGGAACCTAGAGTATGATCAACCATGTGATCGGGAGACGTGTTCAAATATGTCCCAGTTTTCGTACCCTGGTACTCGGGTGCAACATTCCAGACGCTTTACTAACACTCTCCCGACTTGGAGAGTCAGTCCCTTTAACCTCCTGTTTGGCCCAGTTTGCAATTTCTGCGGAAGATGAACAGGAATAGCGAGAACCAATGAGAGACTAGCTGGAGGTGTCTGGACGGGCAAATTTAACTCTCATTTCCCACCAGGAAGAGGAATTAACCAAAGGCTCAGCGTGCCGTACCGGAACCAGATTAGGGCCTGAAGCCATCCTGCGGTGTTGCGGCCAGCTCAAAAGAAAGCGAGTTGAAGAAAGGAGCTCAGGGGCACTGTAATTCACAAACCTGCAGAGTTATAAATGACAGCTATCGTCCAAAAATAGACTGAAGTAAGGCTGCCAAGAGGACTTGAAAGCGGGGCAGAATTGCAGGAAACCGATTTCAGGAGGTAGACTGGAATTGCATTGAAAGCATAGGAAAAGAGGCAGAACGTCCACAATGATGCACTTGGCCAAAAAGGGCGTATGCGGTTTTTCCTGAATATTTTCAGGAAAAAACGCATACGCCCTTTTTGGCCAACCAAGCAAGCTTGCAAAGGAAATCTGCACTACAATGAAGTCTCACTTCCCCCCGGTCAAAAGGGCCATCTGAAAAAAGTGTAAAATCCAGAAAGGCAGGACAGGCCATGGAGAACTGGGAGCCTTGTTATGCTGATGGGCGGGATGTAAATTGCCAACAGACACTTGGGAGAAGTGTATGGTGTTTCCTGAAACATCTAAAAAACAAAGCAACAGAGCCTAGGGCACTGCCACTTATGGTCCTATAGCTTAGGGAAATTAAAATCAAAAAGACACAGCCACCCCAAAGTTTGGGACGCCTCTGTTTACAAGAACCTCGTTTACAGTACAAGTTCAACATCACAGAAAGTGAAAAATGGATAAAGAAGTTGTGGTATTTACTTACAAAGCAATATCACTCAGCAATGAAATCTGTGTCATCAGGCCCTTAGCAGCACAATGAGTGGATTCAGGTATGATGATTCTAACTGAAATAAGTCACACAGAAAAAGAAACATCATAAGATATCAGTAATACACGGAATGTAAACTTGGCTACACAGGAACTGAATTACAGAACAGAACAGGGTCTCAAATTTAGAAAACCAACTTATGCTTGCTTAAGGGTAAAGGTGAGTTGGGGTGCTGCATAAAACCAGAGATTGAAATGAGCACAGATAAAGTTCCTTAAGCCAAATATGGAATAGACAAGAGCTACTCCTTGCTCAACGAAATGGACTCAACACCCCATATTAAACGCCTAAGAATGTACCTGACTAGTAAGTATCTTAAAACCTATGGATTGCTATGTCTCCGAAAGAGAATCAAGCATGTGTACAGGGGCATAAACGCAGCAGTGATAGGATTGGAGAGGTTCGGTGAGCAAATGAAGACCCTTTGAAGTCATATTGCATGGTACCCATTCCACGGGTTTCAACTACCCAGGTTTAAGGTATTCTTCCTTCAGCTAAAACATGCATGTGGAACCTAGAGTATGATCAACCATGTGATCGGGAGACGTGTTCAAATATGTCTCAGTTTTCGTACCCTGGTACTTGGGTGCAACATTCCAGACGCTTTACTAACACTCTCCCGACTTGGAGAGTCAGTCCCTTTGACCTCCTGTTTGGCCCAGTTTGCAATTTCTGTGGAAGATGAACAGGAATAGCGAGAACCAATGAGAGACTAGCTGGAGGTGTCTGGACGGGCAAATTTAACTCTCATTTTGCACCAGGAAGAGGAATTAACCAAAGGCTCAACGTGCCGTACCGGAACCAGATTAGGGCCTGAAGCCATCCTGCGGTGTTGCGGCCAGCTCAAAAGAAAGCGAGTTGAAGAAAGGAGCTCAGGGGCACTGTAATTCACAAACCTGCAGAGTTATAAATGACAGCTATCGTCCAAAAATAGACTGAAGTAAGGCTGCCAAGAGGACTTGAAAGCGGGGCAGAATTGCAGGAAACCGATTTCAGGAGGTAGACTGGAATTGCATTGAAAGCATAGGAAAAGAGGCAGAACGTCCACAATGATGCACTTGGCCAAAAAGGGCGTATGCGTTTTTTCCTGAATATATTCAGGAAAAAACGCCTACGCCCTTTTTGGCCAACCAAGCAAGCTTGCAAAGGAAATCTGCACTACAATGAAGTCTCACTTCCCCCGGTCAAAAGGGCCATCTGAAAAAAGTGTAAAATCCAGAAAGGCAGGACAGGCCATGGAGAACTGGGAGCCTTGTTATGCTGAAGGGCGGGATGTAAATTGCCAACAGACACTCGGGAGAAGTGTATGGTGTTTCCTGAAACATCTAAAAAACAAAGCAACAGAGCCTAGGGCACTTCCACTTATGGTCCTATAGCTTAGGGAAATTAAAATCAAAAAGACACAGCCACCCCAAAGTTTGGGACGCCTCTGTTTACAAGAACCTCGTTTACCGTACAAGTTCAATATCACAGAAAGTGAAAAATGGATAAAGAACTTGTGGTACTTACGTACAATGCAGTATCACTCAGCAATGAAATCTATGTCATCAGGCCCGTAGCAGCATCATGAGTGGATTCAGGTACGATGATTCTAACTGAAATAAGTCACACAGAAAAAGAAACATCATAAGATATCACTAATACACGGAATGTAAACTTGGCTACACAGGAACTGAATTCCAAAACAGAACAGGTTCTCAAATTTAGAAAACCAACTTATGCTTGCTTAAGGGGAAAGGTGAGTTGGATTGCTGCATAAAACCAGAGATTGAAATGAGCACAGATAAAGTTCCTTAAGCCAAATATGGAATAGACAAGAGCTACTCCTTGCTCAACGAAATGGACTCAACACCGCATATTAAACGCCTAAGAATGTACCTGACTAGTAAGTATCTTAAAACCTAGGGATTGCTATGTCTCCGAAAGAGAATCAAGCATGTGTACAGGGGCATAAACGCAGCAGTGATAGGATTGGAGAGGTTCGGTGAGCAAATGAAGACCCTTTGAAGTCATATTGCATGGTACCCATTCCACGGGTTTCAAATACCCAGGTTTAAGGTATTCTTCCTTCAGCTAAAACATGCATGTGGAACCTAGAGTATGATCAACCATGTGATCGGGAGACGTGTTCAAATATGTCCCAGTTTTCCTCCCCTGGTACTCGGGTGCAACATTCCAGACGCTTTACTAACACTCTCCCGACTTGGAGAGTCAGTCCCTTTAACCTCCTGTTTGGCCCAGTTTGCAATTTCTGCGGAAGATGAACAGGAATAGCGAGAACCAATGAGAGACTAGCTGGAGGTGTCTGGACGGGCAAATTTAACTCTCATTTCCCACCAGGAAGAGGAAATAACCAAAGGCTCAGCGTGCCGTACCAGAATCAGATTAGGGCCTGAAGCCATCCTGCGGTGTTGCGGCCAGCTCAAAAGAAAGCGAGTTGAAGAAAGGAGCTCAGGGGCACTGTAATTCACAAACCTGCAGAGTTATAAATGACAGCTATCGTCCAAAAATAGACTGAAGTAAGGCTGCCAAGAGGACTTGAAAGCAGGGCAGAATTGCAGGAAACCGATTTCAGGAGGTAGACTGGAACTGCATTGAAAGCATAGGAAAAGAGGCAGAACGTCCACAATGATGCACTTGGCCAAAAAGGGCGTATGCGTTTTTTCCTGAATATATTCAGGAAAAAACGCATACGCCCTTTTTGGCCAACCAAGCAAGCTTGCAAAGGAAATCTGCACTACAATGAAGTCTCACTTCCCCCCGGTCAAAAGGGCCATCTGAAAAAAGTGTAAAATCCAGAAAGGCAGGACAGGCCATGGAGAACTGGGAGCCTTGTTATGCTGATGGGCGGGATGTAAATTGCCAACAACCACTCGGGAGAAGTGTATGGTGTTTCCTGAAACATCTAAAAAACAAAGCAACAGAACCTAGGGCACTTCCACTTATGGTCCTATAGCTTAGGGAAATTAAAATCAAAAAGACACAGCCACCCCAAAGTTTGGATCGGCTCTGTTTACAAGAACCTCGTTTACAGTACAAGTTCAACATCACAGAAAGTGAAAAATGGATAAAGAAGTTGTGGTATTTACTTACAAAGCAATATCACTCAGCAATGAAATCTGTGTCATCAGGCCCTTAGCAGCACAATGAGTGGATTCAGGTATGATGATTCTAACTGAAATAAGTCACACAGAAAAAGAAACATCATAAGATATCAGTAATACACGGAATGTAAACTTGGCTACACAGGAACTGAATTACAGAACAGAACAGGGTCTCAAATTTAGAAAACCAACTTATGCTTGCTTAAGGGTAAAGGTGAGTTGGGGTGCTGCATAAAACCAGAGATTGAAATGAGCACAGATAAAGTTCCTTAAGCCAAATATGGAATAGACAAGAGCTACTCCTTGCTCAACGAAATGGACTCAACACCCCATATTAAACGCCTAAGAATGTACCTGACTAGTAAGTATCTTAAAACCTATGGATTGCTATGTCTCCGAAAGAGAATCAAGCATGTGTACAGGGGCATAAACGCAGCAGTGATAGGATTGGAGAGGTTCGGTGAGCAAATGAAGACCCTTTGAAGTCATATTGCATGGTACCCATTCCACGGGTTTCAACTACCCAGGTTTAAGGTATTCTTCCTTCAGCTAAAACATGCATGTGGAACCTAGAGTATGATCAACCATGTGATCGGGAGACGTGTTCAAATATGTCCCAGTTTTCGTACCCTGGTACTCGGGTGCAACATTCCAGACGCTTTACTAACACTCTCCCGACTTGGAGAGTCAGTCCCTTTAACCTCCTGTTTGGCCCAGTTTGCAATTTCTGCGGAAGATGAACAGGAATAGCGAGAACCAATGAGAGGCTAGCTGGAGGTGTCTGGACGGGCAAATTTAACTCTCATTTCCCACCAGGAAGAGGAATTAACCAAAGGCTCAGCGTGCCGTTCCGGAACCAGATTAGGGCCTGAAGCCATCCTGCGGTGTTGCGGCCAGCTCAAAAGAAAGCGAGTTGAAGAAAGGAGCTCAGGGGCACTGTAATTCACAAACCTGCAGAGTTATAAATGACAGCTATCGTCCAAAAATAGACTGAAGTAAGGCTGCCAAGAGGACTTGAATGCGGGGCAGAATTGCAGGAAACCGATTTCAGAAGGTAGACTGGAATTGCATTGAAAGCATAGGAAAAGAGGCAGAACGTCCACAATGATGCACTTGGCCAAAAAGGGCGTATGCGTTTTTTCCTGAATATATTCAGGAGAAAACGCATACGCACTTTTTGGCCAACCAAGCAAGCTTGCAAAGGAAATCTGCACTACAATGAAGTCTCACTTCCCCCCGGTCAAAAGGGCCATCTGAAAAAAGTGTAAAATCCAGAAAGGCAGGACAGGCCATGGAGAACTGGGAGCCTTGTTATGCTGATGGGCGGGATGTAAATTACCAACAGACACTCAGGAGAAGTATATGGTGTTTCCTGAAACATCTAAAAAACAAAGCAACAGAGCCTAGGGCACTGCCACTTATGGTCCTATAGCTTAGGGAAATTAAAATCAAAAAGACACAGCCACCCCAAAGTTTGGGACGCCTCTGTTTACAAGAACCTCGTTTACAGTACAAGTTCAACATCGCAGAAAGTGAAAAATGGATAAAGAAGTTGTGGTATTTACTTACAAAGCAATATCACTCAGCAATGAAATCTATGTCATCAGGCCCTTAGGAGCACAATGAGTGGATTCAGGTATGATGATTCTAACTGAAATAAGTCACACAGAAAAAGACACATCATAAGATATCAGTAATACACGGAATGTAAACTTGGCTACACAGGAACTGAATTACAGAACAGAACAGGGTCTCAAATTTAGAAAACCAACTTATGCTTGCTTAAGGGGAAAGGTGAGTTGAGGTGCTGCATAAAACCAGAGACTGAAATGAGCACAGATAAAGTTCCTTAAGTCAAATATGGAATAGACAAGAGCTACTCCTTGCTCAACGAAATGGACTCAACACCGCATATTAAACGCCTAAGAATGTACCTGACTAGTAAGTATCTTAAAACCTATGGATTGCTATGTCTCCGAAAGAGAATCAAGCATGTGTACAGGGGCATAAACGCAGCAGTGATAGGATTGGAGAGGTTCGGTGAGCAAATGAAGACCCTTTGAAGTCATATTGCATGGTACCCATTCCACGGGTTTCAACTACCCAGGTTTAAGGTATTCTTCCTTCAGCTAAAACATGCATGTGGAACCTAGAGTATGATCAACCATGTGATCGGGAGACGTGTTCAAATATGTCCCAGTTTTCGTACCCTGGTACTCGGGTGCAACATTCCAGACGCTTTACTAACACTCTCCCGACTTGGAGAGTCAGTCCCTTTAACCTCCTGTTTGGCCCAGTTTGCAATTTCTGCGGAAGATGAACAGGAATAGCGAGAACCAATGAGAGACTAGCTGGAGGTGTCTGGACGGGCAAATTTAACTCTCATTTCCCACCAGGAAGAGGAATTAACCAAAGGCTCAGCGTGCCGTACCGGAACCAGATTAGGGCCTGAAGCCATCCTGCGGTGTTGCGGCCAGCTCAAAAGAAAGCGAGTTGAAGAAAGGAGCTCAGGGGCACTGTAATTCACAAACCTGCAGAGTTATAAATGACAGCTATCGTCCAAAAATAGACTGAAGTAAGGCTGCCAAGAGGACTTGAAAGCGGGGCAGAATTGCAGGAAACCGATTTCAGGAGGTAGACTGGAATTGCATTGAAAGCATAGGAAAAGAGGCAGAACGTCCACAATGATGCACTTGGCCAAAAAGGGCGTATGCGGTTTTTCCTGAATATTTTCAGGAAAAAACGCATACGCCCTTTCTGGCCAACCAAGCAAGCTTGCAAAGGAAATCTGCACTACAATGAAGTCTCACTTCCCCCCGGTCAAAAGGGCCATCTGAAAAAAGTGTAAAATCCAGAAAGGCAGGACAGGCCATGGAGAACTGGGAGCCTTGTTATGCTGATGGGCGGGATGTAAATTGCCAACAGACACTTGGGAGAAGTGTATGGTGTTTCCTGAAACATCTAAAAAACAAAGCAACAGAGCCTAGGGCACTGCCACTTATGGTCCTATAGCTTAGGGAAATTAAAATCAAAAAGACACAGCCACCCCAAAGTTTGGGACGCCTCTGTTTACAAGAACCTCGTTTACAGTACAAGTTCAACATCACAGAAAGTGAAAAATGGATAAAGAAGTTGTGGTATTTACTTACAAAGCAATATCACTCAGCAATGAAATCTGTGTCATCAGGCCCTTAGCAGCACAATGAGTGGATTCAGGTATGATGATTCTAACTGAAATAAGTCACACAGAAAAAGAAACATCATAAGATATCAGTAATACACGGAATGTAAACTTGGCTACACAGGAACTGAATTACAGAACAGAACAGGGTCTCAAATTTAGAAAACCAACTTATGCTTGCTTAAGGGTAAAGGTGAGTTGGGGTGCTGCATAAAACCAGAGATTGAAATGAGCACAGATAAAGTTCCTTAAGCCAAATATGGAATAGACAAGAGCTACTCCTTGCTCAACGAAATGGACTCAACACCCCATATTAAACGCCTAAGAATGTACCTGACTAGTAAGTATCTTAAAACCTATGGATTGCTATGTCTCCGAAAGAGAATCAAGCATGTGTACAGGGGCATAAACGCAGCAGTGATAGGATTGGAGAGGTTCGGTGAGCAAATGAAGACCCTTTGAAGTCATATTGCATGGTACCCATTCCACGGGTTTCAACTACCCAGGTTTAAGGTATTCTTCCTTCAGCTAAAACATGCATGTGGAACCTAGAGTATGATCAACCATGTGATCGGGAGACGTGTTCAAATATGTCTCAGTTTTCGTACCCTGGTACTTGGGTGCAACATTCCAGACGCTTTACTAACACTCTCCCGACTTGGAGAGTCAGTCCCTTTGACCTCCTGTTTGGCCCAGTTTGCAATTTCTGTGGAAGATGAACAGGAATAGCGAGAACCAATGAGAGACTAGCTGGAGGTGTCTGGACGGGCAAATTTAACTCTCATTTTGCACCAGGAAGAGGAATTAACCAAAGGCTCAACGTGCCGTACCGGAACCAGATTAGGGCCTGAAGCCATCCTGCGGTGTTGCGGCCAGCTCAAAAGAAAGCGAGTTGAAGAAAGGAGCTCAGGGGCACTGTAATTCACAAACCTGCAGAGTTATAAATGACAGCTATCGTCCAAAAATAGACTGAAGTAAGGCTGCCAAGAGGACTTGAAAGCGGGGCAGAATTGCAGGAAACCGATTTCAGGAGGTAGACTGGAATTGCATTGAAAGCATAGGAAAAGAGGCAGAACGTCCACAATGATGCACTTGGCCAAAAAGGGCGTATGCGTTTTTTCCTGAATATATTCAGGAAAAAACGCATACGCCCTTTTTGGCCAACCAAGCAAGCTTGCAAAGGAAATCTGCACTACAATGAAGTCTCACTTCCCCCGGTCAAAAGGGCCATCTGAAAAAAGTGTAAAATCCAGAAAGGCAGGACAGGCCATGGAGAACTGGGAGCCTTGTTATGCTGAAGGGCGGGATGTAAATTGCCAACAGACACTCGGGAGAAGTGTATGGTGTTTCCTGAAACATCTAAAAAACAAAGCAACAGAGCCTAGGGCACTTCCACTTATGGTCCTATAGCTTAGGGAAATTAAAATCAAAAAGACACAGCCACCCCAAAGTTTGGGACGCCTCTGTTTACAAGAACCTCGTTTACCGTACAAGTTCAATATCACAGAAAGTGAAAAATGGATAAAGAACTTGTGGTACTTACGTACAATGCAGTATCACTCAGCAATGAAATCTATGTCATCAGGCCCGTAGCAGCATCATGAGTGGATTCAGGTACGATGATTCTAACTGAAATAAGTCACACAGAAAAAGAAACATCATAAGATATCACTAATACACGGAATGTAAACTTGGCTACACAGGAACTGAATTCCAAAACAGAACAGGTTCTCAAATTTAGAAAACCAACTTATGCTTGCTTAAGGGGAAAGGTGAGTTGGATTGCTGCATAAAACCAGAGATTGAAATGAGCACAGATAAAGTTCCTTAAGCCAAATATGGAATAGACAAGAGCTACTCCTTGCTCAACGAAATGGACTCAACACCGCATATTAAACGCCTAAGAATGTACCTGACTAGTAAGTATCTTAAAACCTAGGGATTGCTATGTCTCCGAAAGAGAATCAAGCATGTGTACAGGGGCATAAACGCAGCAGTGATAGGATTGGAGAGGTTCGGTGAGCAAATGAAGACCCTTTGAAGTCATATTGCATGGTACCCATTCCACGGGTTTCAAATACCCAGGTTTAAGGTATTCTTCCTTCAGCTAAAACATGCATGTGGAACCTAGAGTATGATCAACCATGTGATCGGGAGACGTGTTCAAATATGTCCCAGTTTTCCTCCCCTGGTACTCGGGTGCAACATTCCAGACGCTTTACTAACACTCTCCCGACTTGGAGAGTCAGTCCCTTTAACCTCCTGTTTGGCCCAGTTTGCAATTTCTGCGGAAGATGAACAGGAATAGCGAGAACCAATGAGAGACTAGCTGGAGGTGTCTGGACGGGCAAATTTAACTCTCATTTCCCACCAGGAAGAGGAAATAACCAAAGGCTCAGCGTGCCGTACCAGAATCAGATTAGGGCCTGAAGCCATCCTGCGGTGTTGCGGCCAGCTCAAAAGAAAGCGAGTTGAAGAAAGGAGCTCAGGGGCACTGTAATTCACAAACCTGCAGAGTTATAAATGACAGCTATCGTCCAAAAATAGACTGAAGTAAGGCTGCCAAGAGGACTTGAAAGCAGGGCAGAATTGCAGGAAACCGATTTCAGGAGGTAGACTGGAATTGCATTGAAAGCATAGGAAAAGAGGCAGAACGTCCACAATGATGCACTTGGCCAAAAAGGGCGTATGCGTTTTTTCCTGAATATATTCAGGAAAAAACGCATACGCCCTTTTTGGCCAACCAAGCAAGCTTGCAAAGGAAATCTGCACTACAATGAAGTCTCACTTCCCCCCGGTCAAAAGGGCCATCTGAAAAAAGTGTAAAATCCAGAAAGGCAGGACAGGCCATGGAGAACTGGGAGCCTTGTTATGCTGATGGGCGGGATGTAAATTGCCAACAACCACTCGGGAGAAGTGTATGGTGTTTCCTGAAACATCTAAAAAACAAAGCAACAGAACCTAGGGCACTTCCACTTATGGTCCTATAGCTTAGGGAAATTAAAATCAAAAAGACACAGCCACCCCAAAGTTTGGATCGGCTCTGTTTACAAGAACCTCGTTTACAGTACAAGTTCAACATCACAGAAAGTGAAAAATGGATAAAGAAGTTGTGGTATTTACTTACAAAGCAATATCACTCAGCAATGAAATCTGTGTCATCAGGCCCTTAGCAGCACAATGAGTGGATTCAGGTATGATGATTCTAACTGAAATAAGTCACACAGAAAAAGAAACATCATAAGATATCAGTAATACACGGAATGTAAACTTGGCTACACAGGAACTGAATTACAGAACAGAACAGGGTCTCAAATTTAGAAAACCAACTTATGCTTGCTTAAGGGTAAAGGTGAGTTGGGGTGCTGCATAAAACCAGAGATTGAAATGAGCACAGATAAAGTTCCTTAAGCCAAATATGGAATAGACAAGAGCTACTCCTTGCTCAACGAAATGGACTCAACACCCCATATTAAACGCCTAAGAATGTACCTGACTAGTAAGTATCTTAAAACCTATGGATTGCTATGTCTCCGAAAGAGAATCAAGCATGTGTACAGGGGCATAAACGCAGCAGTGATAGGATTGGAGAGGTTCGGTGAGCAAATGAAGACCCTTTGAAGTCATATTGCATGGTACCCATTCCACGGGTTTCAACTACCCAGGTTTAAGGTATTCTTCCTTCAGCTAAAACATGCATGTGGAACCTAGAGTATGATCAACCATGTGATCGGGAGACGTGTTCAAATATGTCCCAGTTTTCGTACCCTGGTACTCGGGTGCAACATTCCAGACGCTTTACTAACACTCTCCCGACTTGGAGAGTCAGTCCCTTTAACCTCCTGTTTGGCCCAGTTTGCAATTTCTGCGGAAGATGAACAGGAATAGCGAGAACCAATGAGAGGCTAGCTGGAGGTGTCTGGACGGGCAAATTTAACTCTCATTTCCCACCAGGAAGAGGAATTAACCAAAGGCTCAGCGTGCCGTTCCGGAACCAGATTAGGGCCTGAAGCCATCCTGCGGTGTTGCGGCCAGCTCAAAAGAAAGCGAGTTGAAGAAAGGAGCTCAGGGGCACTGTAATTCACAAACCTGCAGAGTTATAAATGACAGCTATCGTCCAAAAATAGACTGAAGTAAGGCTGCCAAGAGGACTTGAATGCGGGGCAGAATTGCAGGAAACCGATTTCAGAAGGTAGACTGGAATTGCATTGAAAGCATAGGAAAAGAGGCAGAACGTCCACAATGATGCACTTGGCCAAAAAGGGCGTATGCGTTTTTTCCTGAATATATTCAGGAGAAAACGCATACGCACTTTTTGGCCAACCAAGCAAGCTTGCAAAGGAAATCTGCACTACAATGAAGTCTCACTTCCCCCCGGTCAAAAGGGCCATCTGAAAAAAGTGTAAAATCCAGAAAGGCAGGACAGGCCATGGAGAACTGGGAGCCTTGTTATGCTGATGGGCGGGATGTAAATTACCAACAGACACTCAGGAGAAGTGTATGGTGTTTCCTGAAACATCTAAAAAACAAAGCAACAGAGCCTAGGGCACTGCCACTTATGGTCCTATAGCTTAGGGAAATTAAAATCAAAAAGACACAGCCACCCCAAAGTTTGGGACGCCTCTGTTTACAAGAACCTCGTTTACAGTACAAGTTCAACATCGCAGAAAGTGAAAAATGGATAAAGAAGTTGTGGTATTTACTTACAAAGCAATATCACTCAGCAATGAAATCTATGTCATCAGGCCCTTAGGAGCACAATGAGTGGATTCAGGTATGATGATTCTAACTGAAATAAGTCACACAGAAAAAGACACATCATAAGATATCAGTAATACACGGAATGTAAACTTGGCTACACAGGAACTGAATTACAGAACAGAACAGGGTCTCAAATTTAGAAAACCAACTTATGCTTGCTTAAGGGGAAAGGTGAGTTGAGGTGCTGCATAAAACCAGAGACTGAAATGAGCACAGATAAAGTTCCTTAAGTCAAATATGGAATAGACAAGAGCTACTCCTTGCTCAACGAAATGGACTCAACACCGCATATTAAACGCCTAAGAATGTACCTGACTAGTAAGTATCTTAAAACCTATGGATTGCTATGTCTCCGAAAGAGAATCAAGCATGTGTACAGGGGCATAAACGCAGCAGTGATAGGATTGGAGAGGTTCGGTGAGCAAATGAAGACCCTTTGAAGTCATATTGCATGGTACCCATTCCACGGGTTTCAACTACCCAGGTTTAAGGTATTCTTCCTTCAGCTAAAACATGCATGTGGAACCTAGAGTATGATCAACCATGTGATCGGGAGACGTGTTCAAATATGTCCCAGTTTTCGTACCCTGGTACTCGGGTGCAACATTCCAGACGCTTTACTAACACTCTCCCGACTTGGAGAGTCAGTCCCTTTAACCTCCTGTTTGGCCCAGTTTGCAATTTCTGCGGAAGATGAACAGGAATAGCGAGAACCAATGAGAGACTAGCTGGAGGTGTCTGGACGGGCAAATTTAACTCTCATTTCCCACCAGGAAGAGGAATTAACCAAAGGCTCAGCGTGCCGTACCGGAACCAGATTAGGGCCTGAAGCCATCCTGCGGTGTTGCGGCCAGCTCAAAAGAAAGCGAGTTGAAGAAAGGAGCTCAGGGGCACTGTAATTCACAAACCTGCAGAGTTATAAATGACAGCTATCGTCCAAAAATAGACTGAAGTAAGGCTGCCAAGAGGACTTGAAAGCGGGGCAGAATTGCAGGAAACCGATTTCAGGAGGTAGACTGGAATTGCATTGAAAGCATAGGAAAAGAGGCAGAACGTCCACAATGATGCACTTGGCCAAAAAGGGCGTATGCGGTTTTTCCTGAATATTTTCAGGAAAAAACGCATACGCCCTTTTTGGCCAACCAAGCAAGCTTGCAAAGGAAATCTGCACTACAATGAAGTCTCACTTCCCCCCGGTCAAAAGGGCCATCTGAAAAAAGTGTAAAATCCAGAAAGGCAGGACAGGCCATGGAGAACTGGGAGCCTTGTTATGCTGATGGGCGGGATGTAAATTGCCAACAGACACTTGGGAGAAGTGTATGGTGTTTCCTGAAACATCTAAAAAACAAAGCAACAGAGCCTAGGGCACTGCCACTTATGGTCCTATAGCTTAGGGAAATTAAAATCAAAAAGACACAGCCACCCCAAAGTTTGGAATGGCTCTGTTTACAAGAACCTCGTTTACAGTACAAGTTCAACATCACAGAAAGTGAAAAATGGATAAAGAAGTTGTGGTATTTACTTACAAAGCAATATCACTCAGCAATGAAATCTGTGTCATCAGGCCCTTAGCAGCACAATGAGTGGATTCAGGTATGATGATTCTAACTGAAATAAGTCACACAGAAAAAGAAACATCATAAGATATCAGTAATACACGGAATGTAAACTTGGCTACACAGGAACTGAATTACAGAACAGAACAGGGTCTCAAATTTAGAAAACCAACTTATGCTTGCTTAAGGGTAAAGGTGAGTTGGGGTGCTGCATAAAACCAGAGATTGAAATGAGCACAGATAAAGTTCCTTAAGCCAAATATGGAATAGACAAGAGCTACTCCTTGCTCAACGAAATGGACTCAACACCCCATATTAAACGCCTAAGAATGTACCTGACTAGTAAGTATCTTAAAACCTATGGATTGCTATGTCTCCGAAAGAGAATCAAGCATGTGTACAGGGGCATAAACGCAGCACTGATAGGATTGGAGAGGTTCGGTGAGCAAATGAAGACCCTTTGAAGTCATATTGCATGGTACCCATTCCACGGGTTTCAACTACCCAGGTTTAAGGTATTCTTCCTTCAGCTAAAACATGCATGTGGAACCTAGAGTATGATCAACCATGTGATCGGGAGACGTGTTCAAATATGTCTCAGTTTTCGTACCCTGGTACTTGGGTGCAACATTCCAGACGCTTTACTAACACTCTCCCGACTTGGAGAGTCAGTCCCTTTGACCTCCTGTTTGGCCCAGTTTGCAATTTCTGTGGAAGATGAACAGGAATAGCGAGAACCAATGAGAGACTAGCTGGAGGTGTCTGGACGGGCAAATTTAACTCTCATTTTGCACCAGGAAGAGGAATTAACCAAAGGCTCAACGTGCCGTACCGGAACCAGATTAGGGCCTGAAGCCATCCTGCGGTGTTGCGGCCAGCTCAAAAGAAAGCGAGTTGAAGAAAGGAGCTCAGGGGCACTGTAATTCACAAACCTGCAGAGTTATAAATGACAGCTATCGTCCAAAAATAGACTGAAGTAAGGCTGCCAAGAGGACTTGAAAGCGGGGCAGAATTGCAGGAAACCGATTTCAGGAGGTAGACTGGAATTGCATTGAAAGCATAGGAAAAGAGGCAGAACGTCCACAATGATGCACTTGGCCAAAAAGGGCGTATGCGTTTTTTCCTGAATATATTCAGGAAAAAACGCATACGCCCTTTTTGGCCAACCAAGCAAGCTTGCAAAGGAAATCTGCACTACAATGAAGTCTCACTTCCCCCGGTCAAAAGGGCCATCTGAAAAAAGTGTAAAATCCAGAAAGGCAGGACAGGCCATGGAGAACTGGGAGCCTTGTTATGCTGAAGGGCGGGATGTAAATTGCCAACAGACACTCGGGAGAAGTGTATGGTGTTTCCTGAAACATCTAAAAAACAAAGCAACAGAGCCTAGGGCACTTCCACTTATGGTCCTATAGCTTAGGGAAATTAAAATCAAAAAGACACAGCCACCCCAAAGTTTGGGACGCCTCTGTTTACAAGAACCTCGTTTACCGTACAAGTTCAATATCACAGAAAGTGAAAAATGGATAAAGAACTTGTGGTACTTACGTACAATGCAGTATCACTCAGCAATGAAATCTATGTCATCAGGCCCGTAGAAGCATCATGAGTGGATTCAGGTACGATGATTCTAACTGAAATAAGTCACACAGAAAAAGAAACATCATAAGATATCACTAATACACGGAATGTAAACTTGGCTACACAGGAACTGAATTCCAAAACAGAACAGGTTCTCAAATTTAGAAAACCAACTTATGCTTGCTTAAGGGGAAAGGTGAGTTGGATTGCTGCATAAAACCAGAGATTGAAATGAGCACAGATAAAGTTCCTTAAGCCAAATATGGAATAGACAAGAGCTACTCCTTGCTCAACGAAATGGACTCAACACCGCATATTAAACGCCTAAGAATGTACCTGACTAGTAAGTATCTTAAAACCTAGGGATTGCTATGTCTCCGAAAGAGAATCAAGCATGTGTACAGGGGCATAAACGCAGCAGTGATAGGATTGGAGAGGTTCGGTGAGCAAATGAAGACCCTTTGAAGTCATATTGCACGGTACCCATTCCACGGGTCTCAACTCTCCAGGTTTAAGGTATTCTTGCTTCAGCTAAAACATGCATGTGGACCCCAGAGTATGATCAACCATGTGAACGGGAGACGTGTTCAAATATGTCTCAGTTTTCCTCCCCTGGTACTCGGGTGCAACATTCCAGACGCTTTACTAACACTCTCCCGACTTGGAGAGTCAGTCCCTTTAACCTCCTGTTTGGCCCAGTTTGCAATTTCTGCGGAAGATGAACAGGAATAGCGAGAACCAATGAGAGACTAGCTGGAGGTGTCTGGACGGGCAAATTTAACTCTCATTTCCCACCAGGAAGAGGAAATAACCAAAGGCTCAGCGTGCCGTACCAGAATCAGATTAGGGCCTGAAGCCATCCTGCGGTGTTGCGGCCAGCTCAAAAGAAAGCGAGTTGAAGAAAGGAGCTCAGGGGCACTGTAATTCACAAACCTGCAGAGTTATAAATGACAGCTATCGTCCAAAAATAGACTGAAGTAAGGCTGCCAAGAGGACTTGAAAGCAGGGCAGAATTGCAGGAAACCGATTTCAGGAGGTAGACTGGAATTGCATTGAAAGCATAGGAAAAGAGGCAGAACGTCCACAATGATGCACTTGGCCAAAAAGGGCGTATGCGTTTTTTCCTGAATATATTCAGGAAAAAACGCATACGCCCTTTTTGGCCAACCAAGCAAGCTTGCAAAGGAAATCTGCACTACAATGAAGTCTCACTTCCCCCCGGTCAAAAGGGCCATCTGAAAAAAGTGTAAAATCCAGAAAGGCAGGACAGGCCATGGAGAACTGGGAGCCTTGTTATGCTGATGGGCGGGATGTAAATTGCCAACAACCACTCGGGAGAAGTGTATGGTGTTTCCTGAAACATCTAAAAAACAAAGCAACAGAACCTAGGGCACTTCCACTTATGGTCCTATAGCTTAGGGAAATTAAAATCAAAAAGACACAGCCACCCCAAAGTTTGGATCGGCTCTGTTTACAAGAACCTCGTTTACAGTACAAGTTCAACATCACAGAAAGTGAAAAATGGATAAAGAAGTTGTGGTATTTACTTACAAAGCAATATCACTCAGCAATGAAATCTGTGTCATCAGGCCCTTAGCAGCACAATGAGTGGATTCAGGTATGATGATTCTAACTGAAATAAGTCACACAGAAAAAGAAACATCATAAGATATCAGTAATACACGGAATGTAAACTTGGCTACACAGGAACTGAATTACAGAACAGAACAGGGTCTCAAATTTAGAAAACCAACTTATGCTTGCTTAAGGGTAAAGGTGAGTTGGGGTGCTGCATAAAACCAGAGATTGAAATGAGCACAGATAAAGTTCCTTAAGCCAAATATGGAATAGACAAGAGCTACTCCTTGCTCAACGAAATGGACTCAACACCCCATATTAAACGCCTAAGAATGTACCTGACTAGTAAGTATCTTAAAACCTATGGATTGCTATGTCTCCGAAAGAGAATCAAGCATGTGTACAGGGGCATAAACGCAGCAGTGATAGGATTGGAGAGGTTCGGTGAGCAAATGAAGACCCTTTGAAGTCATATTGCATGGTACCCATTCCACGGGTTTCAACTACCCAGGTTTAAGGTATTCTTCCTTCAGCTAAAACATGCATGTGGAACCTAGAGTATGATCAACCATGTGATCGGGAGACGTGTTCAAATATGTCCCAGTTTTCGTACCCTGGTACTCGGGTGCAACATTCCAGACGCTTTACTAACACTCTCCCGACTTGGAGAGTCAGTCCCTTTAACCTCCTGTTTGGCCCAGTTTGCAATTTCTGCGGAAGATGAACAGGAATAGCGAGAACCAATGAGAGACTAGCTGGAGGTGTCTGGACGGGCAAATTTAACTCTCATTTCCCACCAGGAAGAGGAATTAACCAAAGGCTCAGCGTGCCGTACCGGAACCAGATTAGGGCCTGAAGCCATCCTGCGGTGTTGCGGCCAGCTCAAAAGAAAGCGAGTTGAAGAAAGGAGCTCAGGGGCACTGTAATTCACAAACCTGCAGAGTTATAAATGACAGCTATCGTCCAAAAATAGACTGAAGTAAGGCTGCCAAGAGGACTTGAAAGCAGGGCAGAATTGCAGGAAACCGATTTCAGGAGGTAGACTGGAATTGCATTGAAAGCATAGGAAAAGAGGCAGAACGTCCACAATGATGCACTTGGCCAAAAAGGGCGTATGCGTTTTTTCCTGAATATATTCAGGAAAAAACGCATACGCCCTTTTTGGCCAACCAAGCAAGCTTGCAAAGGAAATCTGCACTACAATGAAGTCTCACTTCCCCCCGGTCAAAAGGGCCATCTGAAAAAAGTGTAAAATCCAGAAAGGCAGGACAGGCCATGGAGAACTGGGAGCCTTGTTATGCTGATGGGCGGGATGTAAATTGCCAACAACCACTCGGGAGAAGTGTATGGTGTTTCCTGAAACATCTAAAAAACAAAGCAACAGAACCTAGGGCACTTCCACTTATGGTCCTATAGCTTAGGGAAATTAAAATCAAAAAGACACAGCCACCCCAAAGTTTGGATCGGCTCTGTTTACAAGAACCTCGTTTACAGTACAAGTTCAACATCACAGAAAGTGAAAAATGGATAAAGAAGTTGTGGTATTTACTTACAAAGCAATATCACTCAGCAATGAAATCTGTGTCATCAGGCCCTTAGCAGCACAATGAGTGGATTCAGGTATGATGATTCTAACTGAAATAAGTCACACAGAAAAAGAAACATCATAAGATATCAGTAATACACGGAATGTAAACTTGGCTACACAGGAACTGAATTACAGAACAGAACAGGGTCTCAAATTTAGAAAACCAACTTATGCTTGCTTAAGGGTAAAGGTGAGTTGGGGTGCTGCATAAAACCAGAGATTGAAATGAGCACAGATAAAGTTCCTTAAGCCAAATATGGAATAGACAAGAGCTACTCCTTGCTCAACGAAATGGACTCAACACCCCATATTAAACGCCTAAGAATGTACCTGACTAGTAAGTATCTTAAAACCTATGGATTGCTATGTCTCCGAAAGAGAATCAAGCATGTGTACAGGGGCATAAACGCAGCAGTGATAGGATTGGAGAGGTTCGGTGAGCAAATGAAGACCCTTTGAAGTCATATTGCATGGTACCCATTCCACGGGTTTCAACTACCCAGGTTTAAGGTATTCTTCCTTCAGCTAAAACATGCATGTGGAACCTAGAGTATGATCAACCATGTGATCGGGAGACGTGTTCAAATATGTCCCAGTTTTCGTACCCTGGTACTCGGGTGCAACATTCCAGACGCTTTACTAACACTCTCCCGACTTGGAGAGTCAGTCCCTTTAACCTCCTGTTTGGCCCAGTTTGCAATTTCTGCGGAAGATGAACAGGAATAGCGAGAACCAATGAGAGACTAGCTGGAGGTGTCTGGACGGGCAAATTTAACTCTCATTTCCCACCAGGAAGAGGAATTAACCAAAGGCTCAGCGTGCCGTACCGGAACCAGATTAGGGCCTGAAGCCATCCTGCGGTGTTGCGGCCAGCTCAAAAGAAAGCGAGTTGAAGAAAGGAGCTCAGGGGCACTGTAATTCACAAACCTGCAGAGTTATAAATGACAGCTATCGTCCAAAAATAGACTGAAGTAAGGCTGCCAAGAGGACTTGAAAGCGGGGCAGAATTGCAGGAAACCAATTTCAGGAGGTAGACTGGAATTGCATTGAAAGCATAGGAAAAGAGGCAGAACGTCCACAATGATGCACTTGGCCAAAAAGGGCGTATGCGTTTTTTCCTGAATATATTCAGGAAAAAACGCATACGCCCTTTTTGGCCAACCAAGCAAGCTTGCAAAGGAAATCTGCACTACAATGAAGTCTCACTTCCCCCCGGTCAAAAGGGCCATCTGAAAAAAGTGTAAAATCCAGAAAGGCAGGACAGGCCATGGAGAACTGGGAGCCTTGTTATGCTGATGGGCGGGATGTAAATTGTCAACAGACACTTGGGAGAAGTGTATGGTGTTTCCTGAAACATCTAAAAAACAAAGCAACAGAGCCTAGGGCACTGCCACTTATGGTCCTATAGCTTAGGGAAATTAAAATCAAAAAGACACAGCCACCCCAAAGTTTGGAATGGCTCTGTTTACAAGAACCTCGTTTACAGTACAAGTTCAACATCACAGAAAGTGAAAAATGGATAAAGAAGTTGTGGTATTTACTTACAAAGCAATATCACTCAGCAATGAAATCTGTGTCATCAGGCCCTTAGCAGCACAATGAGTGGATTCAGGTATGATGATTCTAACTGAAATAAGTCACACAGAAAAAGAAACATCATAAGATATCAGTAATACCCGGAATGTAAACTTGGCTACACAGGAACTGAATTACAGAACAGAACAGGGTCTCAAATTTAGAAAACCAACTTATGCTTGCTTAAGGGTAAAGGTGAGTTGGGGTGCTGCATAAAACCAGAGATTGAAATGAGCACAGATAAAGTTCCTTAAGCCAAATATGGAATAGACAAGAGCTACTCCTTGCTCAACGAAATGGACTCAACACCCCATATTAAACGCCTAAGAATGTACCTGACTAGTAAGTATCTTAAAACCTATGGATTGCTATGTCTCCGAAAGAGAATCAAGCATGTGTACAGGGGCATAAACGCAGCAGTGATAGGATTGGAGAGGTTCGGTGAGCAAATGAAGACCCTTTGAAGTCATATTGCATGGTACCCATTCCACGGGTTTCAACTACCCAGGTTTAAGGTATTCTTCCTTCAGCTAAAACATGCATGTGGAACCTAGAGTATGATCAACCATGTGATCGGGAGACGTGTTCAAATATGTCTCAGTTTTCGTACCCTGGTACTTGGGTGCAACATTCCAGACGCTTTACTAACACTCTCCCGACTTGGAGAGTCAGTCCCTTTGACCTCCTGTTTGGCCCAGTTTGCAATTTCTGTGGAAGATGAACAGGAATAGCGAGAACCAATGAGAGACTAGCTGGAGGTGTCTGGACGGGCAAATTTAACTCTCATTTCCCACCAGGAAGAGGAATTAACCAAAGGCTCAGCGTGCCGTACCGGAACCAGATTAGGGCCTGAAGCCATCCTGCGGTGTTGCGGCCAGCTCAAAAGAAAGCGAGTTGAAGAAAGGAGCTCAGGGGCACTGTAATTCACAAACCTGCAGAGTTATAAATGACAGCTATCGTCCAAAAATAGACTGAAGTAAGGCTGCCAAGAGGACTTGAAAGCGGGGCAGAATTGCAGGAAACCGATTTCAGGAGGTAGACTGGAATTGCATTGAAAGCATAGGAAAAGAGGCAGAACGTCCACAATGATGCACTTGGCCAAAAAGGGCGTATGCGTTTTTTCCTGAATATATTCAGGAAAAAACGCATACGCCCTTTTTGGCCAACCAAGCAAGCTTGCAAAGGAAATCTGCATTACAATGAAGTCTCACTTCCCCCCGGTCAAAAGGGCCATCTGAAAAAAGTGTAAAATCCAGAAAGGCAGGACAGGCCATGGAGAACTGGGAGCCTTGTTATGCTGATGGGCGGGATGTAAATTGCCAACAGACACTCGGGAGAAGTGTATGGTATTTCCTTAAACATCTAAAAAACAAAGCAACAGAGCCTAGGGCACTGCCACTTATGGTCCTATAGCTTAGGGAAATTAAAATCAAAAAGACACAGCCACCCCAAAGTTTGGGACGCCTCTGTTTACAAGAACCTCGTTTACAGTACAAGTTCAACATCGCAGAAAGTGAAAAATGGATAAAGAAGTTGTGGTATTTACTTACAAAGCAATATCACTCAGCAATGAAATCTATGTCATCAGGCCCTTAGGAGCACAATGAGTGGATTCAGGTATGATGATTCTAACTGAAATAAGTCACACAGAAAAAGAAACATCATAAGATATCAGTAATACACGGAATGTAAAGTTGGCTACACAGGAACTGAATTCCAAAACAGAACAGTGTCTCAAATTTAAAAAACCAACTTATGCTTGCTTAAGGGGAAAGGTGAGTTGGGGTGCTGCATAAAACCAGAGATTGAAATGAGCACAGATAAAGTTCCTTAAGCCAAATATGGAATAGACAAGAGCTACTCCTTGCTCAATGAAATGGACTCAACACCGCATATTAAACGCCTAAGAATGTACCTGACTAGTAAGTATCTTAAAACCTATGGATTGCTATGTCTCCGAAAGAGAATCAAGCATGTGTACAGGGGCATAAACGCAGCAGTGATAGGATTGGAGAGGTTCGGTGAGCAAATGAAGACCCTTTGAAGTCATATTGCATGGTACCCATTCCACGGGTTTCAACTACCCAGGTTTAAGGTATTCTTCCTTCAGCTAAAACATGCATGTGGAACCTAGAGTATGATCAACCATGTGATCGGGAGACGTGTTCAAATATGTCTCAGTTTTCGTACCCTGGTACTTGGGTGCAAGATTCCAGACGCTTTACTAACACTCTCCCGACTTGGAGAGTCAGTCCCTTTGACCTCCTGTTTGGCCCAGTTTGCAATTTCTGCGGAAGATGAACAGGAATAGTGAGAACCAATGAGAGACTAGCTGGAGGTGTCTGGACGGGCAAATTTAACTCTCATTTCCCACCAGGAAGAGGAAATAACCAAAGGCTCAGCGTGCCGTGCCGGAACCAGATTAGGGCCTGAAGCCATCCTGCGGTGTTGCGGCCAGCTCAAAAGAAAGCGAGTTGAAGAAAGGAGCTCAGGGGCACTGTAATTCACAAACCTGCAGAGTTATAAATGACAGCTATCGTCCAAAAATAGACTGAAGTAAGGCTGCCAAGAGGACTTGAAAGCGGGTTAGAATTGCAGGAAACCGATTTCAGAAGGTAGACTGGAACTGCATTGAAAGCATAGGAAAAGAGGCAGAACGTCCACAATGATGCACTTGGCCAAAAAGGGCGTATGCGTTTTTTCCTGAATATATTCAGGAAAAAACGCATACGCCCTTTTTGGCCAACCAAGCAAGCTTGCAAAGGAAATCTGCACTACAATGAAGTCTCAATTCCCCCCGTCAAAAGGGCCATCTGAAAAAAGTGTAAAATCCAGAAAGGCAGGACAGGCCATGGAGAACTGGGAGCCTTGTTATGCTGATGGGCGGGATGTAAATTACCAACAGACACTCGGGAGAAGTGTATGGTGTTTCCTGAAACATCTAAAAAACAAAGCAACAGAGCCTAGGGCACTGCCACTTATGGTCCTATAGCTTAGGGAAATTAAAATCAAAAAGACACAGCCACCCCAAAGTTTGGGACGCCTCTGTTTACAAGAACCTCGTTTACAGTACAAGTTCAACATCGCAGAAAGTGAAAAATGGATAAAGAAGTTGTGGTATTTACTTACAAAGCAATATCACTCAGCAATGAAATCTATGTCATCAGGCCCTTAGGAGCACAATGAGTGGATTCAGGTATGATGATTCTAACTGAAATAAGTCACACAGAAAAAGAAACATCATAAGATATCAGTAATACACGGAATGTAAAGTTGGCTACACAGGAACTGAATTCCAAAACAGAACAGTGTCTCAAATTTAAAAAACCAACTTATGCTTGCTTAAGGGGAAAGGTGAGTTGGGGTGCTGCATAAAACCAGAGATTGAAATGAGCACAGATAAAGTTCCTTAAGCCAAATATGGAATAGACAAGAGCTACTCCTTGCTCAATGAAATGGACTCAACACCGCATATTAAACGCCTAAGAATGTACCTGACTAGTAAGTATCTTAAAACCTATGGATTGCTATGTCTCCGAAAGAGAATCAAGCATGTGTACAGGGGCATAAACGCAGCAGTGATAGGATTGGAGAGGTTCGGTGAGCAAATGAAGACCCTTTGAAGTCATATTGCATGGTACCCATTCCACGGGTTTCAACTACCCAGGTTTAAGGTATTCTTCCTTCAGCTAAAACATGCATGTGGAACCTAGAGTATGATCAACCATGTGATCGGGAGACGTGTTCAAATATGTCCCAGTTTTCGTACCCTGGTACTCGGGTGCAACATTCCAGACGCTTTACTAACACTCTCCCGACTTGGAGAGTCAGTCCCTTTAACCTCCTGTTTGGCCCAGTTTGCAATTTCTGCGGAAGATGAACAGGAATAGCGAGAATCAATGAGAGGGTAGCTGAAGGTGTCTGAACGGGCAAATTTAACTCTCATTTCCCACCAGGAAGAGGAATTAACCAAAGGCTCAGCATGCCGTGCCGGAACCAGATTAGGGCCTGAAGCCATCCTGCGGTGTTGCGGCCAGGTCACAAGAAAGCGAGTTGAAGAAAGGAGCTCAGGGGCACTGTAATTCACAAACCTGCAGAGTTATAAATGACAGCTATCGTCCAAAAATAGACTGAAGTAAGGCTGCCAAGAGGACTTGAAAGCGGGGCAGAATTGCAGGAAACCGATTTCAGGAGGTAGACTGGAATTGCATTGAAAGCATAGGAAAAGAGGCAGAACGTCCACAATGATGCACTTGGCCAAAAAGGGCATATGCGTTTTTTCCTGAATATATTCAGGAAAAAACGCATACGCACTTTTTGGCCAACCAAGCAAGCTTGCAAAGGAAATCTGCACTACAATGAAGTCTCACTTCCCCCCGGTCAAAAGGGCCATCTGAAAAAAGTGTAAAATCCAGAAAGGCAGGACAGGCCATGGAGAACTGGGAGCCTTGTTATGCTGATGGGCGGGATGTAAATTGCCAACAGACACTCGGGAGAAGTGTATGGTGTTTCCTGAAACATCTAAAAAACAAAGCAACAGAGCCTAGGGCACTTCCACTTATGGTCCTATAGCTTAGGGAAATTAAAATCAAAAAGACACAGCCACCCCAAAGTTTGGGACGCCTCTCTTTACAAGAACCTCGTTTACAGTACAAGTTCAACATCGCAGAAAGTGAAAAATGGATAAAGAAGTTGTGGTATTTACTTATAAAGCAATATCACTCAGCAATGAAATCTATGTCATCAGGCCCTTAGCAGCACAATGAGTGGATTCAGGTATGATGATTCTAACTGAAATAAGTCACACAGAAAAAGAAACATCATAAGATATCCGTAATACACGGAATGTAAACTTGGCTACACAGGAACTGAATTACAGAACAGAACAGGGTCTCAAATTTAGAAAACCAAATATGCTTGCTTAAGGGTAAAGGTGAGTTGGGGTGCTGCATAAACCCAGAGATTGAAATGAGCACAGATAAAGTTCCTTAAGCCAAATATGGAATAGACAAGAGCTACTCCTTGCTCAACGAAATGGACTCAACACCCCATATTAAACGCCTAAGAATGTACCTGACTAGTAAGTATCTTAAAACCTATGGATTGCTATGTCTCCGAAAGAGAATCAAGCATGTGTACAGGGGCATAAACGCAGCAGTGATAGGATTGGAGAGGTTCGGTGAGCAAATGAAGACCCTTTGAAGTCATATTGCATGGTACCCATTCCACGGGTTTCAACTACCCAGGTTTAAGGTATTCTTCCTTCAGCTAAAACATGCATGTGGAACCTAGAGTATGATCAACCATGTGATCGGGAGACGTGTTCAAATATGTCCCAGTTTTCGTACCCTGGTACTCGGGTGCAACATTCCAGACGCTTTACTAACACTCTCCCCACTTGGAGAGTCAGTCCCTTTGACCTCCTGTTTGGCCCAGTTTGCAATTTCTGCGGAAGATGAACAGGAATAGTGAGAACCAATGAGAGACTAGCTGGAGGTGTCTGGACGGGCAAATTTAACTCTCATTTCCCACCAGGAAGAGGAAATAACCAAAGGCTCAGCGTTCCGTACCAGAATCAGATTAGGGCCTGAAGCCATCCTGCGGTGTTGCGGCCAGCTCACAAGAAAGCGAGTTGAAGAAAGGAGCTCAGGGGCACTGTAATTCACAAACCTGCAGAGTTATAAATGACAGCTATCGTCCAAAAATATACTGAAGTAAGGCTGCCAAGAGGACTTGAAAGCAGGGCAGAATTGCAGGAAACCGATTTCAGGAGGTAGACTGGAATTGCATTGAAAGCATAGGAAAAGAGGCAGAACGTCCACAATGATGCACTTGGCCAAAAAGGGCGTATGCGTTTTTTCCTGAATATATTCAGGAAAAAACGCATACGCCCTTTTTGGCCAACCAAGCAAGCTTGCAAAGGAAATCTGCACTACAATGAAGTCTCACTTCCCCCCGGTCAAAAGGGCCATCTGAAAAAAGTGTAAAATCCAGAAAGGCAGGACAGGCCATGGAGAACTGGGAGCCTTGTTATGCTGATGGGCGGGATGTAAATTGCCAACAACCACTCGGGAGAAGTGTATGGTGTTTCCTGAAACATCTAAAAAACAAAGCAACAGAACCTAGGGCACTTCCACTTATGGTCCTATAGCTTAGGGAAATTAAAATCAAAAAGACACAGCCACCCCAAAGTTTGGATCGGCTCTGTTTACAAGAACCTCGTTTACAGTACAAGTTCAACATCGCAGAAAGTGAAAAATGGATAAAGAAGTTGTGGTATTTACTTACAAAGCAATATCACTCAGCAATGAAATCTGTGTCATCAGGCCCTTAGCAGCACAATGAGTGGATTCAGGTATGATGATTCTAACTGAAATAAGTCACACAGAAAAAGAAACATCATAAGATATCAGTAATACACGGAATGTAAACTTGGCTACACAGGAACTGAATTACAGAACAGAACAGGTTCTCAAATTTAGAAAACCAACTTATGCTTGCTTAAGGGTAAAGATGAGTTGGGGTGCTGCATAAAACCAGAGATTGAAATAAGCACAGATAAAGTTCCTTAAGCCAAATATGGAATAGACAAGAGCTACTCCTTGCTCAACGAAATGGACTCAACACCCCATATTAAACGCCTAAGAATGTACCTGACTAGTAAGTATCTTAAAACCTATGGATTGCTATGTCTCCGAAAGAGAATCAAGCATGTGTACAGGGGCATAAACGCAGCAGTGATAGGATTGGAGAGGTTCGGTGAGCAAATGAAGACCCTTTGAAGTCATATTGCATGGTACCCATTCCACGGGTTTCAACTACCCAGGTTTAAGGTATTCTTCCTTCAGCTAAAACATGCATGTGGAACCTAGAGTATGATCAACCATGTGATCGGGAGACGTGTTCAAATATGTCTCAGTTTTCGTACCCTGGTACTCGGGTGCAACATTCCAGACGCTTTACTAACACTCTCCCGACTTGGAGAGTCAGTCCCTTTAACCTCCTGTTTGGCCCAGTTTGCAATTTCTGCGGAAGATGAACAGGAATAGCGAGAACCAATGAGAGGCTAGCTGGAGGTGTCTGGACGGGCAAATTTAACTCTCATTTTGCACCAGGAAGAGGAATTAACCAAAGGCTCAGCGTGCCGTACCGGAACCAGATTAGGGCCTGAAGCCATCCTGCGGTGTTGCGGCCAGCTCAAAAGAAAGCGAGTTGAAGAAAGGAGCTCAGGGGCACTGTAATTCACAAACCTGCAGAGTTATAAATGACAGCTATCGTCCAAAAATAGACTGAAGTAAGGCTGCCAAGAGGACTTGAAAGCGGGGCAGAATTGCAGGAAACCGATTTCAGAAGGTAGACTGGAACTGCATTGAAAGCATAGGAAAAGAGGCAGAACGTCCACAATGATGCACTTGGCCAAAAAGGGCGTATGCGTTTTTTCCTGAATATATTCAGGAAAAAACGCATACGCCCTTTTTGGCCAACCAAGCAAGCTTGCAAAGGAAATCTGCACTACAATGAAGTCTCAATTCCCCCCGGTCAAAAGGGCCATCTGAAAAAAGTGTAAAATCCAGAAAGGCAGGACAGGCCATGGAGAACTGGGAGCCTTGTTATGCTGATGGGCGGGATGTAAATTACCAACAGACACTCAGGAGAAGTGTATGGTTTTTCCTGAAACATCTAAAAAACAAAGCAACAGAGCCTAGGGCACTGCCACTTATGGTCCTATAGCTTAGGGAAATTAAAATCAAAAAGACACAGCCACCCCAAAGTTTGGGACGCCTCTGTTTACAAGAACCTCGTTTACAGTACAAGTTCAACATCGCAGAAAGTGAAAAATGGATAAAGAAGTTGTGGTATTTACTTACAAAGCAATATCACTCAGCAATGAAATCTATGTCATCAGGCCCTTAGGAGCACAATGAGTGGATTCAGGTATGATGATTCTAACTGAAATAAGTCACACAGAAAAAGAAACATCATAAGATATCAGTAATACCCGGAATGTAAAGTTGGCTACACAGGAACTGAATTCCAAAACAGAACAGTGTCTCAAATTTAAAAAACCAACTTATGCTTGCTTAAGGGGAAAGGTGAGTTGGGGTGCTGCATAAAACCAGAGATTGAAATGAGCACAGATAAAGTTCCTTAAGCCAAATATGGAATAGACAAGAGCTACTCCTTGCTCAATGAAATGGACTCAACACCGCATATTAAACGCCTAAGAATGTACCTGACTAGTAAGTATCTTAAAACCTATGGATTGCTATGTCTCCGAAAGAGAATCAAGCATGTGTACAGGGGCATAAACGCAGCAGTGATAGGATTGGAGAGGTTCGGTGAGCAAATGAAGACCCTTTGAAGTCATATTGCATGGTACCCATTCCACGGGTTTCAACTACCCAGGTTTAAGGTATTCTTCCTTCAGCTAAAACATGCATGTGGAACCTAGAGTATGATCAACCATGTGATCGGGAGACGTGTTCAAATATGTCCCAGTTTTCGTACCCTGGTACTCGGGTGCAACATTCCAGACGCTTTACTAACACTCTCCCGACTTGGAGAGTCAGTCCCTTTAACCTCCTGTTTGGCCCAGTTTGCAATTTCTGCGGAAGATGAACAGGAATAGCGAGAATCAATGAGAGGCTAGCTGAAGGTGTCTGGACGGGCAAATTTAACTCTCATTTCCCACCAGGAAGAGGAATTAACCAAAGGCTCAGCATGCCGGGCCGGAACCAGATTAGGGCCTGAAGCCATCCTGCGGTGTTGCGGCCAGCTCAAAAGAAAGCGAGTTGAAGAAAGGAGCTCAGGGGCACTGTAATTCACAAACCTGCAGAGTTATAAATGACAGCTATCGTCCAAAAATAGACTGAAGTAAGGCTGCCAAGAGGACTTGAAAGCGGGGCAGAATTGCAGGAAACCGATTTCAGGAGGTAGACTGGAATTGCATTGAAAGCATAGGAAAAGAGGCAGAACGTCCACAATGATGCACTTGGCCAAAAAGGGCATATGCGTTTTTTCCTGAATATATTCAGGAAAAAACGCATACGCCCTTTTTGGCCAACCAAGCAAGCTTGCAAAGGAAATCTGCACTACAATGAAGTCTCACTTCCCCCCGGGCAAAAGGGCCATCTGAAAAAAGTGTAAAATCCAGAAAGGCAGGACAGGCCATGGAGAACTGGGAGCCTTGTTATGCTGATGGGCGGGATGTAAATTGCCAACAGACACTCGGGAGAAGTGTATGGTGTTTCCTGAAACATCTAAAAAACAAAGCAACAGAGCCTAGGGCACTTCCACTTATGGTCCTATAGCTTAGGGAAATTAAAATCAAAAAGACACAGCCACCCCAAAGTTTGGGACGCCTCTGTTTACAAGAACCTCGTTTACAGTACAAGTTCAACATCGCAGAAAGTGAAAAATGGATAAAGAAGTTGTGGTATTTACTTATAAAGCAATATCACTCAGCAATGAAATCTATGTCATCAGGCCCTTAGCAGCACAATGAGTGGATTCAGGTATGATGATTCTAACTGAAATAAGTCACACAGAAAAAGAAACATCATAAGATATCAGTAATACACGGAATGTAAACTTGGCTACACAGGAACTGAATTACAGAACAGAAGAGGGTCTCAAATTTAGAAAACCAACTTATGCTTGCTTAAGGGTAAAGGTGAGTTGGGGTGCTGCATAAACCCAGAGATTGAAATGAGCACAGATAAAGTTCCTTAAGCCAAATATGGAATAGACAAGAGCTACTCCTTGCTCAACGAAATGGACTCAACACCCCATATTAAACGCCTAAGAATGTACCTGACTAGTAAGTATCTTAAAACCTATGGATTGCTATGTCTCCAAAAGAGAATCAAGCATGTGTACAGGGGCATAAACGCAGCAGTGATAGGATTGGAGAGGTTCGGTGAGCAAATGAAGACCCTTTGAAGTCATATTGCATGGTACCCATTCCACGGGTTTCAAATACACAGGTTTAAGGTATTCTTCCTTCAGCTAAAACATGCATGTGGAACCCAAGTATGATCAACCATGTGAACGGGAGACGTGTTCAAATATGTCTCAGTTTTCCTCCCCTGGTACTCGGGTGCAACATTCCAGACGCTTTACTAACATTCTCCCCACTTGGAGAGTCAGTCCCTTTAACTTCCTGTTTGGCCCAGTTTGCAATTTCTGTGGAAGATGAACAGGAATAGCGAGAACCAATGAGAGACTAGCTGCAGGTGTCTGGACGGGCAAATTTAACTCTCATTTCCCACCAGGAAGAGGAATTAACCAAAGGCTCAGCGTGCCGTGCCGGAACCAGATTAGGGCCTGAAGCCATCCTGCGGTGTTGCGGCCAGGTCACAAGAAAGCGAGTTGAAGAAAGGAGCTCAGGGGCACTGTAATTCACAAACCTGCAGAGTTATAAATGACAGCTATCGTCCAAAAATAGACTGAAGTAAGGCTGCCAAGAGGACTTGAAAGCGGGGCAGAATTGCAGGAAACCGATTTCAGGAGGTAGACTGGAACTGCATTGAAAGCATAGGAAAAGAGGCAGAACGTCCACAATGATGCACTTGGCCAAAAAGGGCGTATGCGTTTTTTCCTGAATATATTCAGGAAAAAACGCATACGCCCTTTTTGGCCAACCAAGCAAGCTTGCAAAGGAAATCTGCACTACAGTGAAGTCTCACTTCCCCCCGGTCAAAAGGGCCATCTGAAAAAAGTGTAAAATCCAGAAAGGCAGGACAGGCCATGGAGAACTGGGAGCCTTGTTATACTGATGGGCGGGATGTAAATTGCCAACAGACACTCGGGAGAAGTGTATGGTGTTTCCTTAAACATCTAAAAAACAAAGCAACAGAGCCTAGGGCACTGCCACTTATGGTCCTATAGCTTAGGGAAATTAAAATCAAAAAGACACAGCCACCCCAAAGTTTGGAACGGCTCTGTTTACAAGAACCTCGTTTACAGTACAAGTTCAACATCGCAGAAAGTGAAAAATGGATAAAGAAGTTGTGGTATTTACTTACAAAGCAATATCACTCAGCAATGAAATCTGTGTCATCAGGCCCTTAGCATCACAATGAGTGGATTCAGGTATGATGATTCTAACTGAAATAAGTCACACAGAAAAAGAAACATCATAAGATATCAGTAATACATGGAATGTAAACTTGGCTACACAGGAACTGAATTACAGAACAGAACAGGGTCTCAAATTTAGAAAACCAACTTATGCTTGCTTAAGGGGAAAGGTGAGTTGGGGTGCTGCATAAAACCAGAGATTGAAATGAGCACAGATAAAGTTCCTTAAGCCAAATATGGAATAGACAAGAGCTACTCCTTGCTCAACGAAATGGACTCAACACCGCATATTAAACGCCTAAGAATGTACCTGACTAGTAAGTATCTTAAAATCTAGGGATTGCTATGTCTCCGAAAGAGAATCAAGCATGTGTACAGGGGCATAAATGCAGCAGTGATAGGATTGCAGAGTTTCGTGAGCAAATGAAGACCCTTTGAAGTCATATTGCATGGTACCCATTCCACGGGTTTCAACTACCCAGGTGTAAGGTATTGTTCCTTCAGCTAAAACATGCATGTGGAACGTAGAGTATGATCAACCATGTGATAGGGAGACGTGTTCAAATATGTCTCAGTTTTCGTGCCCTGGTACTCGGGTGCAACATTCCAGACGCTTTACTAACACTCTCCCCACTTGGAGAGTCAGCGCCTTTAACCTCCTGTTTGGCACAGTTTGCAATTTCTGCGGAAGATGAACAGGAATAGCGAGAACCAATGAGAGGCTAGCTGGAGGTGTCTGGACGGGCAAATTTAACTCTCATTTCCCACCAGGAAGAGGAAATAACCAAAGGCTCAGCGTGCCGTACCGGAACCAGATTAGGGCCTGAAGCCATCCTGCGGTGTTGCGGCCAGCTCAAAAGAAAGCGAGTTGAAGAAAGGAGCTCAGGGGCACTGTAATTCACAAACCTGCAGAGTTATAAATGACAGCTATCGTCCAAAAATAGACTGAAGTAAGGCTGCCAAGAGGACTTGAAAGCGGGGCAGAATTGCAGGAAACCGATTTCAGGAGGTAGACTGGAATTGCATTGAAAGCACAGGAAAAGAGGCAGAACGTCCACAATGATGCACTTGGCCAAAAAGGGCGTATGCGTTTTTTCCTGAATATATTCAGGAAAAAACGCATACGCCCTTTTTGGCCAACCAAGCAAGCTTGCAAAGGAAATCTGCACTACAATGAAGTCTCACTTCCCCCCGGTCAAAAGGGCTATCTGAAAAAAGTGTAAAATCCAGAAAGGCAGGACAGGCCATGGAGAACTGGGAGCCTTGTTATGCTGATGGGCGGGATGTAAATTACCAACAGACACTAAGGAGAAGTGTATGGTGTTTCCTGAAACATCTAAAAAACAAAGCAACAGAACCTAGGGCACTTCCACTTATGGTCCTATAGCTTACGGAAATTAAAATCAAAAAGACACAGCCACCCCAAAGTTTGGAACGGCTCTGTTTACAAGAAACTCGTTTACAGTACAAGTTCAACATCACAGAAAGTGAAAAATGGATAAAGAAGTTGTGGTATTTACTTACAAAGCAATATCACTCAGCAATGAAATCTGTGTCATCAGGCCCTTAGCATCACAATGAGTGGATTCAGGTACGATGATTCTAACTGAAATAAGTCACACAGAAAAAGAAACATCATAAGATATCACTAATACATGGAATGTAAACTTGGCTACACAGGAACTGAATTACAGAACAGAACAGGGTCTCAAATTTAGAAAACCAACTTATGCTTGCTTAAGGGGAAAGGTGAGTTGGGGTGCTGCATAAAACCAGAGATTGAAATGAGCACAGATAAAGTTCCTTAAGCCAAATATGGAATAGACAAGAGCTACTCCTTGCTCAACGAAATGGACTCAACACCGCATATTAAACGCCTAAGAATGTACCTGACTAGTAAGTATCTTAAAACCTATGGATTGCTATGTCTCCGAAAGAAAATCAAGCATGTGTACAGGGGCATAAACGCAGCAGTGATAGGATTGGAGACGTTCGGTGAGCAAATGAAGACCCTTTGAAGTCATATTGCATGGTACCCATTCCACGGGTTTCAAATACCCAGGTTTAAGGTATTCTTCCTCAGCTAAAACATGCATGTGGAACCTAGAGTATGATCAACCATGTGATCGCGAGACGTGTTCAAATATGTCTCAGTTTTCCTACCCTGGTACTCGGGTGCAACATTCCAGAAGCTTTACTAACACTCTCCCGACTTGGAGAGTCAGTCCCTTTAACCTCCTGTTTGGCCCAGTTTGCAATTTCTGCGGAAGATGAACAGGAATAGCGAGAACCAATGAGAGGCTAGCTGGAGGTGTCTGGACGGGCAAATTTAACTCTCATTTTCCACCAGGAAGAGGATTTAACCAAAGGCTCAGCGTGCCGTGCCAGAACCAGATTAGGGCCTGAAGCCATCCTGCGGTGTTGCGGCCAGCTCAAAAGAAAGCGAGTTGAAGAAAGGAGCTCAGGGGCACTGTAATTCACAAACCTGCAGAGTTATAAATGACAGCTATCGTCCAACAATAGACTGAAGTAAGGCTGCCAAGAGGACTTGAAAGCGGGTCAGAATTGCAGGAAACCGATTTCAGAAGGTAGACTGGAACTGCATTGAAAGCATAGGAAAAGAGGCAGAACGTCCACAATGATGCACTTGGCCAAAAAGGGCGTATGCGTTTTTTCCTGAATATATTCAGGAAAAAACGCATACGCCCTTTTTGGCCAACCAAGCAAGCTTGCAAAGGAAATCTGCACTACAATGAAGTCTCAATTCCCCCCGGTCAAAAGGGCCATCTGAAAAAAGTGTAAAATCCAGAAAGGCAGGACAGGCCATGGAGAACTGGGAGCCTTGTTATGCTGATGGGCGGGATGTAAATTACCAACAGACACTCAGGAGAAGTGTATGGTGTTTCCTGAAACATCTAAAAAACAAAGCAACAGAGCCTAGGGCACTGCCACTTATGGTCCTATAGCTTAGGGAAATTAAAATCAAAAAGACACAGCCACCCCAAAGTTTGGGACGCCTCTGTTTACAAGAACCTCGTTTACAGTACAAGTTCAACATCGCAGAAAGTGAAAAATGGAGAAAGAAGTTGTGGTATTTACTTACAAAGCAATATCACTCAGCAATGAAATCTATGTCATCAGGCCCTTAGGAGCACAATGAGTGGATTCAGGTATGATGATTCTAACTGAAATAAGTCACACAGAAAAAGAAACATCATAAGATATCAGTAATACACGGAATGTAAAGTTGGCTACACAGGAACTGAATTCCAAAACAGAACAGTGTCTCAAATTTAAAAAACCAACTTATGCTTGCTTAAGGGGAAAGGTGAGTTGGGGTGCTGCATAAAACCAGAGATTGAAATGAGCACAGATAAAGTTCCTTAAGCCAAATATGGAATAGACAAGAGCTACTCCTTGCTCAATGAAATGGACTCAACACCGCATATTAAACGCCTAAGAATGTACCTGACTAGTAAGTATCTTAAAACCTATGGATTGCTATGTCTCCGAAAGAGAATCAAGCATGTGTACAGGGGCATAAACGCAGCAGTGATAGGATTGGAGAGGTTCGGTGAGCAAATGAAGACCCTTTGAAGTCATATTGCATGGTACCCATTCCACGGGTTTCAACTACCCAGGTTTAAGGTATTCTTCCTTCAGCTAAAACATGCATGTGGAACCTAGAGTATGATCAACCATGTGATCGGGAGACGTGTTCAAATATGTCCCAGTTTTCGTACCCTGGTACTCGGGTGCAACATTCCAGACGCTTTACTAACACTCTCCCGACTTGGAGAGTCAGTCCCTTTAACCTCCTGTTTGGCCCAGTTTGCAATTTCTGCGGAAGATGAACAGGAATAGCGAGAATCAATGAGAGGCTAGCTGAAGGTGTCTGGACGGGCAAATTTAACTCTCATTTCCCACCAGGAAGAGGAATTAACCAAAGGCTCAGCGTGCCGTGCCGGAACCAGATTAGGGCCTGAAGCCATCCTGCGGTGTTGCGGCCAGGTCACAAGAAAGCGAGTTGAAGAAAGGAGCTCAGGGGCACTGTAATTCACAAACCTGCAGAGTTATAAATGACAGCTATCGTCCAAAAATAGACTGAAGTAAGGCTGCCAAGAGGACTTGAAAGCGGGGCAGAATTGCAGGAAACCGATTTCAGGAGGTAGACTGGAATTGCATTGAAAGCATAGGAAAAGAGGCAGAACGTCCACAATGATGCACTTGGCCAAAAAGGGCATATGCGTTTTTTCCTGAATATATTCAGGAAAAAACGCATACGCCCTTTTTGGCCAACCAAGCAAGCTTGCAAAGGAAATCTGCACTACAATGAAGTCTCACTTCCCCCCGGTCAAAAGGGCCATCTGAAAAAAGTGTAAAATCCAGAAAGGCAGGACAGGCCATGGAGAACTGGGAGCCTTGTTATGCTGATGGGCGGGATGTAAATTGCCAACAGACACTCGGGAGAAGTGTATGGAGTTTCCTGAAACATCTAAAAAACAAAGCAACAGAGCCTAGGGCACTGCCACTTATGGTCCTATAGCTTAGGGAAATTAAAATCAAAAAGACACAGCCACCCCAAAGTTTGGGACGCCTCTGTTTACAAGAACCTCGTTTACAGTACAAGTTCAACATCGCAGAAAATGAAAAATGGATAAAGAAGTTGTGGTATTTACTTATAAAGCAATATCACTCAGCAATGAAATCTATGTCATCAGGCCCTTAGCAGCACAATGAGTGGATTCAGGTATGATGATTCTAACTGAAATAAGTCACACAGAAAAAGAAACATCATAAGATATCAGTAATACACGGAATGTAAACTTGGCTACACAGGAACTGAATTACAGAACAGAACAGGGTCTCAAATTTAGAAAACCAACTTATGCTTGCTTAAGGGTAAAGGTGAGTTGGGGTGCTGCATAAACCCAGAGATTGAAATGAGCACAGATAAAGTTCCTTAAGCCAAATATGGAATAGACAAGAGCTACTCCTTGCTCAACGAAATGGACTCAACACCCCATATTAAACGCCTAAGAATGTACCTGACTAGTAAGTATCTTAAAACCTATGGATTGCTATGTCTCCAAAAGAGAATCAAGCATGTGTACAGGGGCATAAACGCAGCAGTGATAGGATTGGAGAGGTTCGGTGAGCAAATGAAGACCCTTTGAAGTCATATTGCATGGTACCCATTCCACGGGTTTCAAATACACAGGTTTAAGGTATTCTTCCTTCAGCTAAAACATGCATGTGGAACCCAAGTATGATCAACCATGTGAACGGGAGACGTGTTCAAATATGTCTCAGTTTTCCTCCCCTGGTACTCGGGTGCAACATTCCACACGCTTTACTAACACTCTCCCCACTTGGAGAGTCAGTCCCTTTAACTTCCTGTTTGGCCCAGTTTGCAATTTCTGTGGAAGATGAACAGGAATAGCGAGAACCAATGAGAGACTAGCTGGAGGTGTCTGGACGGGCAAATTTAACTCTCATTTCCCACCAGGAAGAGGAATTAACCAAAGGCTCAGCGTGCCGTACCGGAACCAGATTAGGGCCTGAAGCCATCCTGCGGTGTTGCGGCCAGCTCAAAAGAAAGCGAGTTGAAGAAAGGAGCTCAGGGGCACTGTAATTCACAAACATGCAGAGTTATAAATGACAGCTATCGTCCAAAAATAGACTGAAGTAAGGCTGCCAAGAGGACTTGAAAGCGGGTCAGAATTGCAGGAAACCGATTTCAGAAGGTAGACTGGAACTGCATTGAAAGCATAGGAAAAGAGGCAGAACGTCCACAATGATGCACTTGGCCAAAAAGGGCGTATGCGTTTTTTCCTGAATATATTCAGGAAAAAACGCATACGCCCTTTTTGGCCAACCAAGCAAGCTTGCAAAGGAAATCTGCACTACAATGAAGTCTCAATTCCCCCCGGTCAAAAGGGCCATCTGAAAAAAGTGTAAAATCCAGAAAGGCAGGACAGGCCATGGAGAACTGGGAGCCTTGTTATGCTGATGGGCGGGATGTAAATTACCAACAGACACTCAGGAGAAGTGTATGGTGTTTCCTGAAACATCTAAAAAACAAAGCAACAGAGCCTAGGGCACTGCCACTTATGGTCCTATAGCTTAGGGAAATTAAAATCAAAAAGACACAGCCACCCCAAAGTTTGGGACGCCTCTGTTTACAAGAACCTCGTTTACAGTACAAGTTCAACATCGCAGAAAGTGAAAAATGGATAAAGAAGTTGTGGTATTTACTTACAAAGCAATATCACTCAGCAATGAAATCTATGTCATCAGGCCCTTAGGAGCACAATGAGTGGATTCAGGTATGATGATTCTAACTGAAATAAGTCACACAGAAAAAGAAACATCATAAGATATCAGTAATACACGGAATGTAAAGTTGGCTACACAGGAACTGAATTCCAAAACAGAACAGTGTCTCAAATTTAAAAAACCAACTTATGCTTGCTTAAGGGGAAAGGTGAGTTGGGGTGCTGCATAAAACCAGAGATTGAAATGAGCACAGATAAAGTTCCTTAAGCCAAATATGGAATAGACAAGAGCTACTCCTTGCTCAATGAAATGGACTCAACACCGCATATTAAACGCCTAAGAATGTACCTGACTAGTAAGTATCTTAAAACCTATGGATTGCTATGTCTCCGAAAGAGAATCAAGCATGTGTACAGGGGCATAAACGCAGCAGTGATAGGATTGGAGAGGTTCGGTGAGCAAATGAAGACCCTTTGAAGTCATATTGCATGGTACCCATTCCACGGGTTTCAACTACCCAGGTTTAAGGTATTCTTCCTTCAGCTAAAACATGCATGTGGAACCTAGAGTATGATCAACCATGTGATCGGGAGACGTGTTCAAATATGTCCCAGTTTTCGTACCCTGGTACTCGGGTGCAACATTCCAGACGCTTTATTAACACTCTCCCGACTTGGAGAGTCAGTCCCTTTAACCTCCTGTTTGGCCCAGTTTGCAATTTCTGCGGAAGATGAACAGGAATAGCGAGAATCAATGAGAGGCTAGCTGAAGGTGTCTGGACGGGCAAATTTAACTCTCATTTCCCACCAGGAAGAGGAATTAACCAAAGGCTCAGCGTGCCGTGCCGGAACCAGATTAGGGCCTGAAGCCATCCTGCGGTGTTGCGGCCAGGTCACAAGAAAGCGAGTTGAAGAAAGGAGCTCAGGGGCACTGTAATTCACAAACCTGCAGAGTTATAAATGACAGCTATCGTCCAAAAATAGACTGAAGTAAGGCTGCCAAGAGGACTTGAAAGCGGGGCAGAATTGCAGGAAACCGATTTCAGGAGGTAGACTGGAATTGCATTGAAAGCATAGGAAAAGAGGCAGAACGTCCACAATGATGCACTTGGCCAAAAAGGGCATATGCGTTTTTTCCTGAATATATTCAGGAAAAAACGCATACGCCCTTTTTGGCCAACCAAGCAAGCTTGCAAAGGAAATCTGCACTACAATGAAGTCTCACTTCCCCCCGGTCAAAAGGGCCATCTGAAAAAAGTGTAAAATCCAGAAAGGCAGGACAGGCCATGGAGAACTGGGAGCCTTGTTATGCTGATGGGCGGGATGTAAATTGCCAACAGACACTCGGGAGAAGTGTATGGAGTTTCCTGAAACATCTAAAAAACAAAGCAACAGAGCCTAGGGCACTGCCACTTATGGTCCTATAGCTTAGGGAAATTAAAATCAAAAAGACACAGCCACCCCAAAGTTTGGGACGCCTCTGTTTACAAGAACCTCGTTTACAGTACAAGTTCAACATCGCAGAAAGTGAAAAATGGAGAAAGAAGTTGTGGTATTTACTTACAAAGCAATATCACTCAGCAATGAAATCTATGTCATCAGGCCCTTAGGAGCACAATGAGTGGATTCAGGTATGATGATTCTAACTGAAATAAGTCACACAGAAAAAGAAACATCATAAGATATCAGTAATACACGGAATGTAAAGTTGGCTACACAGGAACTGAATTCCAAAACAGAACAGTGTCTCAAATTTAAAAAACCAACTTATGCTTGCTTAAGGGGAAAGGTGAGTTGGGGTGCTGCATAAAACCAGAGATTGAAATGAGCACAGATAAAGTTCCTTAAGCCAAATATGGAATAGACAAGAGCTACTCCTTGCTCAATGAAATGGACTCAACACCGCATATTAAACGCCTAAGAATGTACCTGACTAGTAAGTATCTTAAAACCTATGGATTGCTATGTCTCCGAAAGAGAATCAAGCATGTGTACAGGGGCATAAACGCAGCAGTGATAGGATTGGAGAGGTTCGGTGAGCAAATGAAGACCCTTTGAAGTCATATTGCATGGTACCCATTCCACGGGTTTCAACTACCCAGGTTTAAGGTATTCTTCCTTCAGCTAAAACATGCATGTGGAACCTAGAGTATGATCAACCATGTGATCGGGAGACGTGTTCAAATATGTCCCAGTTTTCGTACCCTGGTACTCGGGTGCAACATTCCAGACGCTTTACTAACACTCTCCCGACTTGGAGAGTCAGTCCCTTTAACCTCCTGTTTGGCCCAGTTTGCAATTTCTGCGGAAGATGAACAGGAATAGCGAGAATCAATGAGAGGCTAGCTGAAGGTGTCTGGACGGGCAAATTTAACTCTCATTTCCCACCAGGAAGAGGAATTAACCAAAGGCTCAGCGTGCCGTGCCGGAACCAGATTAGGGCCTGAAGCCATCCTGCGGTGTTGCGGCCAGGTCACAAGAAAGCGAGTTGAAGAAAGGAGCTCAGGGGCACTGTAATTCACAAACCTGCAGAGTTATAAATGACAGCTATCGTCCAAAAATAGACTGAAGTAAGGCTGCCAAGAGGACTTGAAAGCGGGGCAGAATTGCAGGAAACCGATTTCAGGAGGTAGACTGGAATTGCATTGAAAGCATAGGAAAAGAGGCAGAACGTCCACAATGATGCACTTGGCCAAAAAGGGCGTATGCGTTTTTTCCTGAATATATTCAGGAAAAAACGCATACGCCCTTTTTGGCCAACCAAGCAAGCTTGCAAAGGAAATCTGCACTACAATGAAGTCTCACTTCCCCCCGGTCAAAAGGGCCATCTGAAAAAAGTGTAAAATCCAGAAAGGCAGGACAGGCCATGGAGAACTGGGAGCCTTGTTATGCTGATGGGCGGGATGTAAATTGCCAACAGACACTCAGGAGAAGTGTATGGTGTTTCCTGAAACATCTAAAAAACAAAGCAACAGAGCCTAGGGCACTGCCACTTATGGTCCTATAGCTTAGGGAAATTAAAATCAAAAAGACACAGCCACCCCAAAGTTTGGGACGCCTCTGTTTACAAGAACCTCGTTTACAGTACAAGTTCAACATCGCAGAAAGTGAAAAATGGATAAAGAAGTTGTGGTATTTACTTACAAAGCAATATCACTCAGCAATGAAATCTATGTCATCAGGCCCTTAGGAGCACAATGAGTGGATTCAGGTATGATGATTCTAACTGAAATAAGTCACACAGAAAAAGAAACATCATAAGATATCAGTAATACACGGAATGTAAAGTTGGCTACACAGGAACTGAATTCCAAAACAGAACAGTGTCTCAAATTTAAAAAACCAACTTATGCTTGCTTAAGGGGAAAGGTGAGTTGGGGTGCTGCATAAAACCAGAGATTGAAATGAGCACAGATAAAGTTCCTTAAGCCAAATATGGAATAGACAAGAGCTACTCCTTGCTCAATGAAATGGACTCAACACCGCATATTAAACGCCTAAGAATGTACCTGACTAGTAAGTATCTTAAAACCTATGGATTGCTATGTCTCCGAAAGAGAATCAAGCATGTGTACAGGGGCATAAACGCAGCAGTGATAGGATTGGAGAGGTTCGGTGAGCAAATGAAGACCCTTTGAAGTCATATTGCATGGTACCCATTCCACGGGTTTCAACTACCCAGGTTTAAGGTATTCTTCCTTCAGCTAAAACATGCATGTGGAACCTAGAGTATGATCAACCATGTGATCGGGAGACGTGTTCAAATATGTCCCAGTTTTCGTACCCTGGTACTCGGGTGCAACATTCCAGACGCTTTACTAACACTCTCCCGACTTGGAGAGTCAGTCCCTTTAACCTCCTGTTTGGCCCAGTTTGCAATTTCTGCGGAAGATGAACAGGAATAGCGAGAATCAATGAGAGGCTAGCTGAAGGTGTCTGGACGGGCAAATTTAACTCTCATTTCCCACCAGGAAGAGGAATTAACCAAAGGCTCAGCGTGCCGTGCCGGAACCAGATTAGGGCCTGAAGCCATCCTGCGGTGTTGCGGCCAGGTCACAAGAAAGCGAGTTGAAGAAAGGAGCTCAGGGGCACTGTAATTCACAAACCTGCAGAGTTATAAATGACAGCTATCGTCCAAAAATAGACTGAAGTAAGGCTGCCAAGAGGACTTGAAAGCGGGGCAGAATTGCAGGAAACCGATTTCAGGAGGTAGACTGGAATTGCATTGAAAGCATAGGAAAAGAGGCAGAACGTCCACAATGATGCACTTGGCCAAAAAGGGCATATGCGTTTTTTCCTGAATATATTCAGGAAAAAACGCATACGCCCTTTTTGGCCAACCAAGCAAGCTTGCAAAGGAAATCTGCACTACAATGAAGTCTCACTTCCCCCCGGTCAAAAGGGCCATCTGAAAAAAGTGTAAAATCCAGAAAGGCAGGACAGGCCATGGAGAACTGGGAGCCTTGTTATGCTGATGGGCGGGATGTAAATTGCCAACAGACACTCGGGAGAAGTGTATGGAGTTTCCTGAAACATCTAAAAAACAAAGCAACAGAGCCTAGGGCACTGCCACTTATGGTCCTATAGCTTAGGGAAATTAAAATCAAAAAGACACAGCCACCCCAAAGTTTGGGACGCCTCTGTTTACAAGAACCTCGTTTACAGTACAAGTTCAACATCGCAGAAAGTGAAAAATGGATAAAGAAGTTGTGGTATTTACTTATAAAGCAATATCACTCAGCAATGAAATCTATGTCATCAGGCCCTTAGCAGCACAATGAGTGGATTCAGGTATGATGATTCTAACTGAAATAAGTCACACAGAAAAAGAAACATCATAAGATATCAGTAATACACGGAATGTAAACTTGGCTACACAGGAACTGAATTACAGAACAGAACAGGGTCTCAAATTTAGAAAACCAACTTATGCTTGCTTAAGGGTAAAGGTGAGTTGGGGTGCTGCATAAACCCAGAGATTGAAATGAGCACAGATAAAGTTCCTTAAGCCAAATATGGAATAGACAAGAGCTACTCCTTGCTCAACGAAATGGACTCAACACCCCATATTAAACGCCTAAGAATGTACCTGACTAGTAAGTATCTTAAAACCTATGGATTGCTATGTCTCCAAAAGAGAATCAAGCATGTGTACAGGGGCATAAACGCAGCAGTGATAGGATTGGAGAGGTTCGGTGAGCAAATGAAGACCCTTTGAAGTCATATTGCATGGTACCCATTCCACGGGTTTCAAATACACAGGTTTAAGGTATTCTTCCTTCAGCTAAAACATGCATGTGGAACCCAAGTATGATCAACCATGTGAACGGGAGACGTGTTCAAATATGTCTCAGTTTTCCTCCCCTGGTACTCGGGTGCAACATTCCAGACGCTTTACTAACACTCTCCCCACTTGGAGAGTCAGTCCCTTTAACTTCCTGTTTGGCCCAGTTTGCAATTTCTGTGGAAGATGAACAGGAATAGCGAGAACCAATGAGAGACTAGCTGGAGGTGTCTGGACGGGCAAATTTAACTCTCATTTCCCACCAGGAAGAGGAATTAACCAAAGGCTCAGCGTGCCGTACCGGAACCAGATTAGGGCCTGAAGCCATCCTGCGGTGTTGCGGCCAGCTCAAAAGAAAGCGAGTTGAAGAAAGGAGCTCAGGGGCACTGTAATTCACAAACATGCAGAGTTATAAATGACAGCTATCGTCCAAAAATAGACTGAAGTAAGGCTGCCAAGAGGACTTGAAAGCGGGGCAGAATTGCAGGAAACCGATTTCAGGAGGTAGACTGGAATTGCATTGAAAGCATAGGAAAAGAGGCCGAACGTCCACAATGATGCACTTGGCCAAAAAGGGCGTATGCGTTTTTTCCTGAATATATTCAGGAAAAAACGCATACGCCCTTTTTGGCCAACCAAGCAAGCTTGCAAAGGAAATCTGCACTACAATGAAGTCTCACTTCCCCCCGGTCAAAAGGGCCATCTGAAAAAAGTGTAAAATCCAGAAAGGCAGGACAGGCCATGGAGAACTGGGAGCCTTGTTATACTGATGGGCGGGATGTAAATTGCCAACAGACACTCGGGAGAAGTGTATGGTGTTTTCTTAAACATCTAAAAAACAAAGCAACAGAGCCTAGGGCACTGCCACTTATGGTCCTATAGCTTAGGGAAATTAAAATCAAAAAGACACAGCCACCCCAAAGTTTGGAACGGCTCTGTTTACAAGAACCTCGTTTACAGTACAAGTTCAACATCGCAGAAAGTGAAAAATGGATAAAGAAGTTGTGGTATTTACTTACAAAGCAATATCACTCAGCAATGAAATCTGTGTCATCAGGCCCTTAGCAGCACAATGAGTGGATTCAGGTATGATGATTCTAACTGAAATAAGTCACACAGAAAAAGAAACATCATAAGATATCACTAATACACGGATTGTAAACTTGGCTACACAGGAAGTGAATGACAGAACAGAACAGGTTCTCAAATTTAGAAAACCAACTTATGCTTGCTTAAGGGTAAAGGTGAGTTGGGGTGCTGCATAAAACCAGAGATTGAAATGAGCACAGATAAAGTTCCTTAAGCCAAATATGGAATAGACAAGAGCTACTCCTTGCTCAACGAAATGGACTCAACACCGCATATTAAACGCCTAAGAATGTACCTGACTAGTAAGTATCTTAAAACCTATGGATTGCTATGTCTCCGAAAGAGAATCAAGCATGTGTACAGGGGCATAAACGCAGCAGTGATAGGATTGGAGAGGTTCGGTGAGCAAATGAAGACCCTTTGAAGTCATATTGCATGGTACCCATTCCACGGGTTTCAACTACCCAGGTTTAAGGTATTCTTCCTTCAGCTAAAACATGCATGTGGAACCTAGAGTATGATCAACCATGTGAACGGGAGACGTGTTCAAATATGTCTCAGTTTTCCTCCCCTGGTACTCGGGTGCAACATTCCAGACGCTTTACTAACACTCTCCCGACTTGGAGAGTCAGTCCCTTTAACCTCCTGTTTGGCCCAGTTTGCAATTTCTGCGGAAGATGTACAGGAATAGCGAGAACCAATGAGAGACTAGCTGGAGGTGTCTGGACGGGCAAAATTAACTCTCATTTCCCACCAGGAAGAGGAATTAACCAAAGGCTCAGCGTGCCGTGCCAGAACCAGATTAGGGCCTGAAGCCATCCTGCGGTGTTGCGGCCAGGTGACAAGAAAGCGAGTTGAAGAAAGGAGCTCAGGGGCACTGTAATTCACAAACCTGCAGACTTATAAATGACAGCTATCGTCCAAAAATAGACTGAAGTAAGGCTGCCAAGAGGACTTGAAAGCGGGGCAGAATTGCAGGAAACCGATTTCAGGAGGTAGACTGGAATTGCATTGAAAGCATAGGAAAAGAGGCAGAACGTACACAATGATGCACTTGGCCAAAAAGGGCGTATGCGTTTTTTCCTGAATATATTCAGGAAAAAACGCATACGCCCTTTTTGGCCAACCAAGCAAGCTTGCAAAGGAAATCTGCACTACAATGAAGTCTCACTTCCCCCCGGTCAAAAGGGCCATCTGAAAAAAGTGTAAAATCCAGAAAGGCAAGACAGGCCATGGAGAACTGGGAGCCTTGTTCTGCTGATGGGCGGGATGTAAATTGCCAACAACCACTCGGGAGAAGTGTATGGTGTTTCCTGAAACATCTAAAAAACAAAGCAACAGAACCTAGGGCACTTCCACTTATGGTCCTATAGCTTAGGGAAATTAAAATCAAAAAGACACAGCCACCCCAAAGTTTGGAACGGCTCTGTTTACAAGAACCTCGTTTACAGTACAAGTTCAACATCGGAGAAAGTGAAAAATGGATAAAGAACTTGTGGTATTTACTTACAAAGCAATATCACTCAGCAATGAAATCTGTGTCATCAGGCCCTTAGCAGCACAATGAGTGGATTCAGGTATGATGATTCTAACTGAAATAAGTCACACAGAAAAAGAAACATCATAAGATATCACTAATACACGGAATGTAAACTTGGCTACACAGGAACTGAATTCCAAAACAGAACAGTGTCTCAAATTTAGAAAACCAACTTATGCTTGCTTAAGGGGAAAGGTGAGTTGGGGTGCTGCATAAAACCAGAGATTGAAATGAGCACAGATAAAGTTCCTTAAGCCAAATATGGAATAGACAAGAGCTACTCCTTGCTCAACGAAATGGACTCAACACCCCATATTAAACGCCTAAGAATGTACCTGACTAGTAAGTATCTTAAAACCTATGGATTGCTATGTCTCCAAAAGAGAATCAAGCGTGTGTACAGGGGCATAAACGCAGCAGTGATAGGATTGGAGAGGTTCGGTGAGCAAATGAAGACCCTTTGAAGTCATATTGCATGGTACACATTACACGGGTCTCAACTCTCCAGGTTTAAGGTATTCTTCCTTCAGCTAAAACATGCATGTGGAACCCAAGTATGATCAACCATGTGAACGGGAGACGTGTTCAAATATGTCTCAGTTTTCCTCCCCTGGTACTCGGGTGCAACATTCCAGACGCTTTACTAACACTCTCCCCACTTGGAGAGTCAGCGCCTTTAACCTCCTGTTTGGCCCAGTTTGCAATTTCTGCGGAAGATGAACAGGAATAGCGAGAACCAATGAGAGACTAGCTGGAGGTGTCTGGACGGGCAAAATTAACTCTCATTTCCCACCAGGAAGAGGAATTAACCAAAGGCTCAGCGTGCCGTGCCAGAACCAGATTAGGGCCTGAAGCCATCCTGCGGTGTTGCGGCCAGGTCACAAGAAAGCAAGTTGAAGAAAGGAGCTCAGGGGCACTGTAATTCACAAACCTGCAGACTTATAAATGACAGCTATCGTCCAAAAATAGACTGAAGTAAGGCTGCCAAGAGGACTTGAAAGCGGGGCAGAATTGCAGGAAACCGATTTCAGGAGGTAGACTGGAACTGCATTGAAAGCATAGGAAAAGAGGCAGAACGTCCACAATGATGCACTTGGCCAAAAAGGGCGTATGCGTTTTTTCCTGAATATATTCAGGAAAAAACGCATACGCCCTTTTTGGCCAACCAAGCAAGCTTGCAAAGGAAATCTGCACTACAATGAAGTCTCAATTCCCCCCGGTCAAAAGGGCCATCTGAAAAAAGTGTAAAATCCAGAAAGGCAGGACAGGCCATGGAGAACTGGGAGCCTTGTTATGCTGATGGGCGGGATGTAAATTACCAACAGACACTCAGGAGAAGTGTATGGTGTTTCCTGAAACATCTAAAAAACAAAGCAACAGAGCCTAGGGCACTGCCACTTATGGTCCTATAGCTTAGGGAAATTAAAATCAAAAAGACACAGCCACCCCAAAGTTTGGGACGCCTCTGTTTACAAGAACCTCGTTTACAGTACAAGTTCAACATCGCAGAAAGTGAAAAATGGATAAAGAAGTTGTGGTATTTACTTACAAAGCAATATCACTCAGCAATGAAATCTATGTCATCAGGCCCTTAGGAGCACAATGAGTGGATTCAGGTATGATGATTCTAACTGAAATAAGTCACACAGAAAAAGAAACATCATAAGATATCAGTAATACACGGAATGTAAAGTTGGCTACACAGGAACTGAATTCCAAAACAGAACAGTGTCTCAAATTTAAAAAACCAACTTATGCTTGCTTAAGGGGAAAGGTGAGTTGGGGTGCTGCATAAAACCAGAGATTGAAATGAGCACAGATAAAGTTCCTTAAGCCAAATATGGAATAGACAAGAGCTACTCCTTGCTCAATGAAATGGACTCAACACCGCATATTAAACGCCTAAGAATGTACCTGACTAGTAAGTATCTTAAAACCTATGGATTGCTATGTCTCCGAAAGAGAATCAAGCATGTGTACAGGGGCATAAACGCAGCAGTGATAGGATTGGAGAGGTTCGGTGAGCAAATGAAGACCCTTTGAAGTCATATTGCATGGTACCCATTCCACGGGTTTCAACTACCCAGGTTTAAGGTATTCTTCCTTCAGCTAAAACATGCATGTGGAACCTAGAGTATGATCAACCATGTGATCGGGAGACGTGTTCAAATATGTCCCAGTTTTCGTACCCTGGTACTCGGGTGCAACATTCCAGACGCTTTACTAACACTCTCCCGACTTGGAGAGTCAGTCCCTTTAACCTCCTGTTTGGCCCAGTTTGCAATTTCTGCGGAAGATGAACAGGAATAGCGAGAATCAATGAGAGGCTAGCTGAAGGTGTCTGGACGGGCAAATTTAACTCTCATTTCCCACCAGGAAGAGGAATTAACCAAAGGCTCAGCGTGCCGTGCCGGAACCAGATTAGGGCCTGAAGCCATCCTGCGGTGTTGCGGCCAGGTCACAAGAAAGCGAGTTGAAGAAAGGAGCTCAGGGGCACTGTAATTCACAAACCTGCAGAGTTATAAATGACAGCTATCGTCCAAAAATAGACTGAAGTAAGGCTGCCAAGAGGACTTGAAAGCGGGGCAGAATTGCAGGAAACCGATTTCAGGAGGTAGACTGGAATTGCATTGAAAGCATAGGAAAAGAGGCAGAACGTCCACAATGATGCACTTGGCCAAAAAGGGCATATGCGTTTTTTCCTGAATATATTCAGGAAAAAACGCATACGCCCTTTTTGGCCAACCAAGCAAGCTTGCAAAGGAAATCTGCACTACAATGAAGTCTCACTTCCCCCCGGTCAAAAGGGCCATCTGAAAAAAGTGTAAAATCCAGAAAGGCAGGACAGGCCATGGAGAACTGGGAGCCTTGTTATGCTGATGGGCGGGATGTAAATTGCCAACAGACACTCAGGAGAAGTGTATGGTGTTTCCTGAAACATCTAAAAAACAAAGCAACAGAGCCTAGGGCACTGCCACTTATGGTCCTATAGCTTAGGGAAATTAAAATCAAAAAGACACAGCCACCCCAAAGTTTGGGACGCCTCTGTTTACAAGAACCTCGTTTACAGTACAAGTTCAACATCGCAGAAAGTGAAAAATGGATAAAGAAGTTGTGGTATTTACTTATAAAGCAATATCACTCAGCAATGAAATCTATGTCATCAGGCCCTTAGCAGCACAATGAGTGGATTCAGGTATGATGATTCTAACTGAAATAAGTCACACAGAAAAAGAAACATCATAAGATATCAGTAATACACGGAATGTAAACTTGGCTACACAGGAACTGAATTACAGAACAGAACAGGGTCTCAAATTTAGAAAACCAACTTATGCTTGCTTAAGGGTAAAGGTGAGTTGGGGTGCTGCATAAACCCAGAGATTGAAATGAGCACAGATAAAGTTCCTTAAGCCAAATATGGAATAGACAAGAGCTACTCCTTGCTCAACGAAATGGACTCAACACCCCATATTAAACGCCTAAGAATGTACCTGACTAGTAAGTATCTTAAAACCTATGGATTGCTATGTCTCCAAAAGAGAATCAAGCATGTGTACAGGGGCATAAACGCAGCAGTGATAGGATTGGAGAGGTTCGGTGAGCAAATGAAGACCCTTTGAAGTCATATTGCATGGTACCCATTCCACGGGTTTCAAATACACAGGTTTAAGGTATTCTTCCTTCAGCTAAAACATGCATGTGGAACCCAAGTATGATCAACCATGTGAACGGGAGACGTGTTCAAATATGTCTCAGTTTTCCTCCCCTGGTACTCGGGTGCAACATTCCAGACGCTTTACTAACACTCTCCCCACTTGGAGAGTCAGTCCCTTTAACTTCCTGTTTGGCCCAGTTTGCAATTTCTGTGGAAGATGAACAGGAATAGCGAGAACCAATGAGAGACTAGCTGGAGGTGTCTGGACGGGCAAATTTAACTCTCATTTCCCACCAGGAAGAGGAATTAACCAAAGGCTCAGCGTGCCGTACCGGAACCAGATTAGGGCCTGAAGCCATCCTGCGGTGTTGCGGCCAGCTCACAAGAAAGCGAGTTGAAGAAAGGAGCTCAGGGGCACTGTAATTCACAAACATGCAGAGTTATAAATGACAGCTATCGTCCAAAAATAGACTGAAGTAAGGCTGCCAAGAGGACTTGAAAGCGGGGCAGAATTGCAGGAAACCGATTTCAGGAGGTAGACTGGAATTGCATTGAAAGCATAGGAAAAGAGGCAGAACGTCCACAATGATGCACTTGGCCAAAAAGGGCGTATGCGTTTTTTCCTGAATATATTCAGGAAAAAACGCATACGCCCTTTTTGGCCAACCAAGCAAGCTTGCAAAGGAAATCTGCACTACAATGAAGTCTCACTTCCCCCCGGTCAAAAGGGCCATCTGAAAAAAGTGTAAAATCCAGAAAGGCAGGACAGGCCATGGAGAACTGGGAGCCTTGTTATACTGATGGGCGGGATGTAAATTGCCAACAGACACTCGGGAGAAGTGTATGGTGTTTCCTTAAACATCTAAAAAACAAAGCAACAGAGCCTAGGGCACTGCCACTTATGGTCCTATAGCTTAGGGAAATTAAAATCAAAAAGACACAGCCACCCCAAAGTTTGGAACGGCTCTGTTTACAAGAACCTCGTTTAGAGTACAAGTTCAACATCGCAGAAAGTGAAAAATGGATAAAGAAATTGTGGTATTTACTTACAAAGCAATATCACTCAGCAATGAAATCTGTGTCATCAGGCCCTTAGCAGCACAATGAGTGGATTCAGGTATGATGATTCTAACTGAAATAAGTCACACAGAAAAAGAAACATCATAAGATATCACTAATACACGGATTGTAAACTTGGCTACACAGGAACTGAATGACAGAACAGAACAGGTTCTCAAATTTAGAAAACCAACTTATGCTTGCTTAAGGGTAAAGGTGAGTTGGGGTGCTGCATAAAACCAGAGATTGAAATGAGCACAGATAAAGTTCCTTAAGCCAAATATGGAATAGACAAGAGCTACTCCTTGCTCAACGAAATGGACTCAACACCGCATATTAAACGCCTAAGAATGTACCTGACTAGTAAGTATCTTAAAACCTATGGATTGCTATGTCTCCGAAAGAGAATCAAGCATGTGTACAGGGGCATAAACGCAGCAGTGATAGGATTGGAGAGGTTCGGTGAGCAAATGAAGACCCTTTGAAGTCATATTGCATGGTACCCATTCCACGGGTTTCAACTACCCAGGTTTAAGGTATTCTTCCTTCAGCTAAAACATGCATGTGGAACCTAGAGTATGATCAACCATGTGAACGGGAGACGTGTTCAAATATGTCTCAGTTTTCCTCCCCTGGTACTCGGGTGCAACATTCCAGATGCTTTACTAACACTCTCCCGACTTGGAGAGTCAGTCCCTTTAACCTCCTGTTTGGCCCAGTTTGCAATTTCTGCGGAAGATGTACAGGAATAGCGAGAACCAATGAGAGACTAGCTGGAGGTGTCTGGACGGGCAAAATTAACTCTCATTTCCCACCAGGAAGAGGAATTAACCAAAGGCTCAGCGTGCCGTGCCAGAACCAGATTAGGGCCTGAAGCCATCCTGCGGTGTTGCGGCCAGGTCACAAGAAAGCGAGTTGAAGAAAGGAGCTCAGGGGCACTGTAATTCACAAACCTGCAGACTTATAAATGACAGCTATCGTCCAAAAATAGACTGAAGTAAGGCTGCCAAGAGGACTTGAAAGCGGGGCAGAATTGCAGGAAACCGATTTCAGGAGGTAGACTGGAATTGCATTGAAAGCATAGGAAAAGAGGCAGAACGTACACAATGATGCACTTGGCCAAAAAGGGCGTATGCGTTTTTTCCTGAATATATTCAGGAAAAAACGCATACGCCCTTTTTGGCCAACCAAGCAAGCTTGCAAAGGAAATCTGCACTACAATGAAGTCTCACTTCCCCCCGGTCAAAAGGGCCATCTGAAAAAAGTGTAAAATCCAGAAAGGCAAGACAGGCCATGGAGAACTGGGAGCCTTGTTCTGCTGATGGGCGGGATGTAAATTGCCAACAACCACTCGGGAGAAGTGTATGGTGTTTCCTGAAACATCTAAAAAACAAAGCAACAGAACCTAGGGCACTTCCACTTATGGTCCTATAGCTTAGGGAAATTAAAATCAAAAAGACACAGCCACCCCAAAGTTTGGAACGGCTCTGTTTACAAGAACCTCGTTTACAGTACAAGTTCAACATCGGAGAAAGTGAAAAATGGATAAAGAACTTGTGGTATTTACTTACAAAGCAATATCACTCAGCAATGAAATCTGTGTCATCAGGCCCTTAGCAGCACAATGAGTGGATTCAGGTATGATGATTCTAACTGAAATAAGTCACACAGAAAAAGAAACATCATAAGATATCACTAATACACGGAATGTAAACTTGGCTACACAGGAACTGAATTCCAAAACAGAACAGTGTCTCAAATTTACAAAACCAACTTATGCTTGCTTAAGGGGAAAGGTGAGTTGGGGTGCTGCATAAAACCAGAGATTGAAATGAGCACAGATAAAGTTCCTTAAGCCAAATATGGAATAGACAAGAGCTACTCCTTGCTCAACGAAATGGACTCAACACCCCATATTAAACGCCTAAGAATGTACCTGACTAGTAAGTATCTTAAAACCTATGGATTGCTATGTCTCCAAAAGAGAATCAAGCGTGTGTACAGGGGCATAAACGCAGCAGTGATAGGATTGGAGAGGTTCGGTGAGCAAATGAAGACCCTTTGAAGTCATATTGCATGGTACACATTACACGGGTCTCAACTCTCCAGGTTTAAGGTATTCTTCCTTCAGCTAAAACATGCATGTGGAACCCAAGTATGATCAACCATGTGAACGGGAGACGTGTTCAAATATGTCTCAGTTTTCCTCCCCTGGTACTCGGGTGCAACATTCCAGACGCTTTACTAACACTCTCCCCACTTGGAGAGTCAGCGCCTTTAACCTCCTGTTTGGCCCAGTTTGCAATTTCTGCGGAAGATGAACAGGAATAGCGAGAACCAATGAGAGACTAGCTGGAGGTGTCTGGACGGGCAAAATTAACTCTCATTTCCCACCAGGAAGAGGAATTAACCAAAGGCTCAGCGTGCCGTGCCAGAACCAGATTAGGGCCTGAAGCCATCCTGCGGTGTTGCGGCCAGGTCACAAGAAAGCGAGTTGAAGAAAGGAGCTCAGGGACACTGTAATTCACAAACCTGCAGACTTATAAATGACAGCTATCGTCCAAAAATAGACTGAAGTAAGGCTGCCAAGAGGACTTGAAAGCGGGGCAGAATTGCAGGAAACCGATTTCAGGAGGTAGACTGGAATTGCATTGAAAGCATAGGAAAAGAGGCAGAACGTCCACAATGATGCACTTGGCCAAAAAGTGCGTATGCGTTTTTTCCTGAATATATTCAGGAAAAAACGCATACGCCCTTTTTGGCCAACCAAGCAAGCTTGCAAAGGAAATCTGCACTACAATGAAGTCTCACTTCCCCCCGGGCAAAAGGGCCATCTGAAAAAAGTGTAAAATCCAGAAAGGCAGGACAGGCCATGGAGAACTGGGAGCCTTGTTATGCTGATGGGCGGGATGTAAATTGCCAACAACCACTCGGGAGAAGTGTATGGTGTTTCCTGAAACATCTAAAAAACAAAGCAACAGAGCCTAGGGCACTTCCACTTATGGTCCTATAGCTTAGGGAAATTAAAATCAAAAAGACACAGCCACCCCAAAGTTTGGGACGCCTCCGTTTATAAGAACCTCGTTTACCATACAAGTTCAATATCACAGAAAGTGAAAAATGGATAAAGAACTTGTGGTACTTACGTACAATGCAGTATCACTCAGCAATGAAATCTATGTCATCAGGCCCGTAGCAGCATAATGAGTGGATTCAGGTACGATGATTCTAACTGAAATAAGTCACACAGAAAAAGAAACATCATAAGATATCACTAATACACGGAATGTAAACTTGGCTACACAGGAACTGAATTACAGAACAGAACAGGGTCTCAAATTTAGAAAACCAACTTATGCTTGCTTAAGGGGAAAGGTGAGTTGGGGTGCTGCATAAAACCAGAGATTGAAATGAGCACAGATAAAGTTCCTTAAGCCAAATATGGAATAGACAAGAGCTACTCCTTGCTCAACGAAATGGACTCAACACCGCATATTAAACGCCTAAGAATGTACCTGACTAGTAAGTATCTTAAAACCTATGGATTGCTATGTCTCCGAAAGAGAATCAAGCATGTGTACAGGGGCATAAACGCAGCAGTGATAGGATTGGAGAGGTTCGGTGAGCAAATGAAGACCCTTTGAAGTCATATTGCATGGTACCCATTCCACGGGTTTCAAATACCCAGGTTTAAGGTATTCTTCCTCAGCTAAAACATGCATGTGGAACCTAGAGTATGATCAACCATGTGATCGCGAGACGTGTTCAAATATGTCTCAGTTTTCCTCCCCTGGTACTCGGGTGCAACATTCCAGACGCTTTACTAACACTCTCCCGACTTGGAGAGTCAGTCCCTTTAACCTCCTGTTTGGCCCAGTTTGCAATTTCTGCGGAAGATGAACAGGAATAGCGAGAACCAATGAGAGACTAGCTGGAGGTGTCTGGACGGGCAAAATTAACTCTCATTTCCCACCAGGAAGAGGAATTAACCAAAGGCTCAGCGTGCCGTGCCAGAACCAGATTAGGGCCTGAAGCCATCCTGCGGTGTTGCGGCCAGGTCACAAGAAAGCGAGTTGAAGAAAGGAGCTCAGGGGCACTGTAATTCACAAACCTGCAGACTTATAAATGACAGCTATCGTCCAAAAATAGACTGAAGTAAGGCTGCCAAGAGGACTTGAAAGCGGGGCAGAATTGCAGGAAACCGATTTCAGGAGGTAGACTGGAATTGCATTGAAAGCATAGGAAAAGAGGCAGAACGTCCACAATGATGCACTTGGCCAAAAAGGGCGTATGCGTTTTTTCCTGAATATATTCAGGAAAAAACGCATACGCCCTTTTTGGCCAACCAAGCAAGCTTGCAAAGGAAATCTGCACTACAATGAAGTCTCACTTCCCCCCGGTCAAAAGGGCCATCTGAAAAAAGTGTAAAATCCAGAAAGGCAAGACAGGCCATGGAGAACTGGGAGCCTTGTTCTGCTGATGGGCGGGATGTAAATTGCCAACAACCACTCGGGAGAAGTGTATGGTGTTTCCTGAAACATCTAAAACACAAAGCAACAGAACCTAGGGCACTTCCACTTATGGTCCTATAGCTTAGGGAAATTAAAATCAAAAAGACACAGCCACCCCAAAGTTTGGAACGGCTCTGTTTACAAGAACCTCGTTTACAGTACAAGTTCAACATCGGAGAAAGTGAAAAATGGATAAAGAACTTGTGGTATTTACTTACAAAGCAATATCACTCAGCAATGAAATCTGTGTCATCAGGCCCTTAGCAGCACAATGAGTGGATTCAGGTATGATGATTCTAACTGAAATAAGTCACACAGAAAAAGAAACATCATAAGATATCACTAATACACGGAATGTAAACTTGGCTACACAGGAACTGAATTCCAAAACAGAACAGTGTCTCAAATTTAAAAAACCAACTTATGCTTGCTTAAGGGGAAAGGTGAGTTGGGGTGCTGCATAAAACCAGAGATTGAAATGAGCACAGATAAAGTTCCTTAAGCCAAATATGGAATAGACAAGAGCTACTCCTTGCTCAACGAAATGGACTCAACACCCCATATTAAACGCCTAAGAATGTACCTGACTAGTAAGTATCTTAAAACCTATGGATTGCTATGTCTCCAAAAGAGAATCAAGCGTGTGTACAGGGGCATAAACGCAGCAGTGATAGGATTGGAGAGGTTCGGTGAGCAAATGAAGACCCTTTGAAGTCATATTGCATGGTACGCATTACACGGGTCTCAACTCTCCAGGTTTAAGGTATTCTTCCTTCAGCTAAAACATGCATGTGGAACCCAAGTATGATCAACCATGTGAACGGGAGACGTGTTCAAATATGTCTCAGTTTTCCTCCCCTGGTACTCGGGTGCAACATTCCAGACGCTTTACTAACACTCTCCCCACTTGGAGAGTCAGCGCCTTTAACCTCCTGTTTGGCCCAGTTTGCAATTTCTGCGGAAGATGAACAGGAATAGCGAGAACCAATGAGAGGCTAGCTGGAGGTGTCTGGATGGGCAAATTTAACTCTCATTTCCCACCAGGAAGAGGAAATAACCAAAGGCTCAGCGTGCCGTACCGGAACCAGATTAGGGCCTGAAGACATCCTGCGGTGTTGCGGCCAGGTCACAAGAAAGCGAGTTGAAGAAAGGAGCTCAGGGGCACTGTAATTCACAAACCTGCAGAGTTATAAATGACAGCTATCGTCCAAAAATATACTGAAGTAAGGCTGCCAAGAGGACTTGAAAGCGGGGCAGAATTGCAGGAAACCGATTTCAGGAGGTAGACTGGAATTGCATTGAAAGCATAGGAAAAGAGGCAGAACGTCCACAATGATGCACTTGGCCAAAAAGAGCGTATGCGTTTTTTCCTGAATATATTCAGGAAAAAAACGCATACGCCCTTTTTGGCCAACCAAGCAAGCTTGCAAAGGAAATCTGCACTACAATGAAGTCTCACTTCCCCCCGGGCAAAAGGGCCATCTGAAAAAAGTGTAAAATCCAGAAAGGCAGGACAGGCCATGGAGAACTGGGAGCCTTGTTATGCTGATGGGCGGGATGTAAATTGCCAACAACCACTCGGGAGAAGTGTATGGTGTTTCCTGAAACATCTAAAAAACAAAGCAACAGAGCCTAGGGCACTTCCACTTATGGTCCTATAGCTTAGGGAAATTAAAATCAAAAAGACACAGCCACCCCAAAGTTTGGGACGCCTCCGTTTATAAGAACCTCGTTTACCATACAAGTTCAATATCACAGAAAGTGAAAAATGGATAAAGAACTTGTGGTACTTAAGTACAATGCAGTATCACTCAGCAATGAAATCTGTGTCATCAGGCCCTTAGCAGCACAATGAGTGGATTCAGGTATGATGATTCTAAGTGAAATAAGTCACACAGAAAAAGAAACATCATAAGATATCACTAATACACGGAATGTAAACTTGGCTACACAGGAACTGAATTACAGAACAGAACAGGGTCTCAAATTTAGAAAACCAACTTATGCTTGCTTAAGGGGAAAGGTGAGTTGGGGTGCTGCATAAAACCAGAGATTGAAATGAGCACAGATAAAGTTCCTTAAGCCAAATATGGAATAGACAAGAGCTACTCCTTGCTCAACGAAATGGACTCAACACCGCATATTAAACGCCTAAGAATGTACCTGACTAGTAAGTATCTTAAAACCTATGGATTGCTATGTCTCCGAAAGAGAATCAAGCATGTGTACAGGGGCATAAACGGAGCAGTGATAGGATTGGAGAGGTTCGGTGAGCAAATGAAGACCCTTTGAAGTCATATTGCATGGTACCCATTACACGGGTTTCAAATACCCAGGTTTAAGGTATTCTTCCTCAGCTAAAACATGCATGTGGAACCTAGAGTATGATCAACCATGTGATCGCGAGACGTGTTCAAATATGTCTCAGTTTTCCTCCCCTGGTACTCGGGTGCAACATTCCAGACGCTTTACTAACACTCTCCCGACTTGGAGAGTCAGTCCCTTTAACCTCCTGTTTGGCCCAGTTTGCAATTTCTGCGGAAGATGAACAGGAATAGCGAGAACCAATGAGAGACTAGCTGGAGGTGTCTGGACGGGCAAAATTAACTCTCATTTCCCACCAGGAAGAGGAATTAACCAAAGGCTCAGCGTGCCGTGCCAGAACCAGATTAGGGCCTGAAGCCATCCTGCGGTGTTGTGGCCAGGTCACAAGAAAGCGAGTTGAAGAAAGGAGCTCAGGGGCACTGTAATTCACAAACCTGCAGACTTATAAATGACAGCTATCGTCCAAAAATAGACTGAAGTAAGGCTGCCAAGAGGACTTGAAAGCGGGGCAGAATTGCAGGAAACCGATTTCAGGAGGTAGACTGGAATTGCATTGAAAGCATAGGAAAAGAGGCAGAACGTACACAATGATGCACTTGGCCAAAAAGGGCGTATGCGTTTTTTCCTGAATATATTCAGGAAAAAACGCATACGCCCTTTTTGGCCAACCAAGCAAGCTTGCAAAGGAAATCTGCACTACAATGAAGTCTCACTTCCCCCCGGTCAAAAGGGCCATCTGAAAAAAGTGTAAAATCCAGAAAGGCAAGACAGGCCATGGAGAACTGGGAGCCTTGTTCTGCTGATGGGCGGGATGTAAATTGCCAACAACCACTCGGGAGAAGTGTATGATGTTTCCTGAAACATCTAAAAAACAAAGCAACAGAACCTAGGGCACTTCCACTTATGGTCCTATAGCTTAGGGAAATTAAAATCAAAAAGACACAGCCACCCCAAAGTTTGGAATGGCTCTGTTTACAAGAACCTCGTTTACAGTACAAGTTCAACATTGGAGAAAGTGAAAAATGGATAAAGAACTTGTGGTATTTACTTACAAAGCAATATCACTCAGCAATGAAATCTGTGTCATCAGGCCCTTAGCAGCACAATGAGTGGATTCAGGTATGATGATTCTAACTGAAATAAGTCACACAGAAAAAGAAACATCATAAGATATCACTAATACACGGAATGTAAACTTGGCTACACAGGAACTGAATTCCAAAACAGAACAGTGTCTCAAATTTAGAAAACCAACTTATGCTTGCTTAAGGGGAAAGGTGAGTTGGGGTGCTGCATAAAACCAGAGATTGAAATGAGCACAGATAAAGTTCCTTAAGCCAAATATGGAATAGACAAGAGCTACTCCTTGCTCAACGAAATGGACTCAACACCCCATATTAAACGCCTAAGAATGTACCTGACTAGTAAGTATCTTAAAACCTATGGATTGCTATGTCTCCAAAAGAGAATCAAGCGTGTGTACAGTAGCATAAACGCAGCAGTGATAGGATTGGAGAGGTTCGGTGAGCAAATGAAGACCCTTTGAAGTCATATTGCATGGTACGCATTACACGGGTCTCAACTCTCCAGGTTTAAGGTATTCTTCCTTCAGCTAAAACATGCATGTGGAACCCAAGTATGATCAACCATGTGAACGGGAGACGTGTTCAAATATGTCTCAGTTTTCCTCCCCTGGTACTCGGGTGCAACATTCCAGACGCTTTACTAACACTCTCCCCACTTGGAGAGTCAGCGCCTTTAACCTCCTGTTTGGCCCAGTTTGCAATTTCTGCGGAAGATGAACAGGAATTGCGAGAACCAATGAGAGGCTAGCTGGAGGTGTCTGGACGGGCAAATTTAACTCTCATTTCCCACGAGGAAGAGGAAATAACCAAAGGCTCAGCGTGCCGTACCGGAACCAGATTAGGGCCTGAAGACATCCTGCGGTGTTGCGGCCAGGTCACAAGAAAGCGAGTTGAAGAAAGGAGCTCAGGGGCACTGTAATTCACAAACCTGCAGAGTTATAAATGACAGCTATCGTCCAAAAATAGACTGAAGTAAGGCTGCCAAGAGGACTTGAAAGCGGGGCAGAATTGCAGGAAACCGATTTCAGGAGGTAGACTGGAATTGCATTGAAAGCATAGGAAAAGAGGCAGAACGTACACAATGATGCACTTGGCCAAAAAGGGCGTATGCGTTTTTTCCTGAATATATTCAGGAAAAAACGCATACGCCCTTTTTGGCCAACCAAGCAAGCTTGCAAAGGAAATCTGCACTACAATGAAGTCTCACTTCCCCCTGGTCAAAAGGGCCATCTGAAAAAAGTGTAAAATCCAGAAAGGCAGGACAGGCCATGGAGAACTGGGAGCCTTGTTATGCTGATGGGCGGGATGTAAATTGCCAACAACCACTCGGGAGAAGTGTATGGTGTTTCCTGAAACATCTAAAAAACAAAGCAACAGAGCCTAGGGCACTGCCACTTATGGTCCTATAGCTTAGGGAAATTAAAATCAAAAAGACACAGCCACCCCAAAGTTTGGGACGCCTCCGTTTATAAGAACCTCGTTTACCATACAAGTTCAATATCACAGAAAGTGAAAAATGGATAAAGAACTTGTGGTACTTACGTACAATGCAGTATCACTCAGCAATGAAATCTATGTCATCAGGCCCGTAGCAGCATAATGAGTGGATTCAGGTACGATGATTCTAACTGAAATAAGTCACACAGAAAAAGAAACATCATAAGATATCACTAATACACGGAATGTAAACTTGGCTACACAGGAACTGAATTACAGAACAGAACAGGGTCTCAAATTTAGAAAACCAACTTATGCTTGCTTAAGGGGAAAGGTGAGTTGGGGTGCTGCATAAAACCAGAGATTGAAATGAGCACAGATAAAGTTCCTTAAGCCAAATATGGAATAGACAAGAGCTACTCCTTGCTCAACGAAATGGACTCAACACCGCATATTAAACGCCTAAGAATGTACCTGAATAGTAAGTATCTTAAAACCTATGGATTGCTATGTCTCCGAAAGAGAATCAAGCATGTGTACAGGGGCATAAATGCAGCAGTGATAGGATTGGAGAGGTTCGGTGAGCAAATGAAGACCCTTTGAAGTCATATTGCATGGTACCCATTCCACGGGTTTCAAATACCCAGGTTTAAGGTATTCTTCCTCAGCTAAAACATGCATGTGGAACCTAGAGTATGATCAACCATGTGATCGCGAGACGTGTTCAAATATGTCTCAGTTTTCCTCCCCTGGTACTCGGGTGCAACATTCCAGACGCTTTACTAACACTCTCCCGACTTGGAGAGTCAGTCCCTTTAACCTCCTGTTTGGCCCAGTTTGCAATTTCTGCGGAAGATGAACAGGAATAGCGAGAACCAATGAGAGACTAGCTGGAGGTGTCTGGACGGGCAAAATTAACTCTCATTTCCCACCAGGAAGAGGAATTAACCAAAGGCTCAGCGTGCCGTGCCAGAACCAGATTAGGGCCTGAAGCCATCCTGCGGTGTTGCGGCCAGGTCACAAGAAAGCGAGTTGAAGAAAGGAGCTCAGGGGCACTGTAATTCACAAACCTGCAGACTTATAAATGACAGCTATCGTCCAAAAATAGACTGAAGTAAGGCTGCCAAGAGGACTTGAAAGCGGGGCAGAATTGCAGGAAACCGATTTCAGGAGGTAGACTGGAATTGCATTGAAAGCATAGGAAAAGAGGCAGAACGTCCACAATGATGCACTTGGCCAAAAAGGGCGTATGCGTTTTTTCCTGAATATATTCAGGAAAAAACGCATACGCCCTTTTTGGCCAACCAAGCAAGCTTGCAAAGGAAATCTGCACTACAATGAAGTCTCACTTCCCCCCGGTCAAAAGGGCCATCTGAAAAAAGTGTAAAATCCAGAAAGGCAAGACAGGCCATGGAGAACTGGGAGCCTTGTTCTGCTGATGGGCGGGATGTAAATTGCCAACAACCACTCGGGAGAAGTGTATGGTGTTTCCTGAAACATCTAAAAAACAAAGCAACAGAACCTAGGGCACTTCCACTTATGGTCCTATAGCTTAGGGAAATTAAAATTAAAAAGACACAACCACCCCAAAGTTTGGAACGGCTCTGTTTACAAGAACCTCGTTTACAGTACAAGTTCAACATCGGAGAAAGTGAAAAATGGATAAAGAACTTGTGGTATTTACTTACAAAGCAATATCACTCAGCAATGAAATCTGTGTCATCAGGCCCTTAGCAGCACAATGAGTGGATTCAGGTATGATGATTCTAAGTGAAATAAGTCACACAGAAAAAGAAACATCATAAGATATCACTAATACACGGAATGTAAACTTGGCTACACAGGAACTGAATTCCAAAACAGAACAGTGTCTCAAATTTACAAAACCAACTTATGCTTGCTTAAGGGGAAAGGTGAGTTGGGGTGCTGCATAAAACCAGAGATTGAAATGAGCACAGATAAAGTTCCTTAAGCCAAATATGGAATAGACAAGAGCTACTCCTTGCTCAACGAAATGGACTCAACACCGCATATTAAACGCCTAAGAATGTACCTGACTAGTAAGTATCTTAAAACCTATGGATTGCTATGTCTCCGAAAGAGAATCAAGCATGTGTACAGGGGCATAAACGCAGCAGTGATAGGATTGGAGAGGTTCGGTGAGCAAATGAAGACCCTTTGAAGTCATATTGCATGGTACGCATTACACGGGTCTCAACTCTCCAGGTTTAAGGTATTCTTCCTTCAGCTAAAACATGCATGTGGAACCCAAGTATGATCAACCATGTGAACGGGAGACGTGTTCAAATATGTCTCAGTTTTCCTCCCCTGGTACTCGGGTGCAACATTCCAGACGCTTTACTAACACTCTCCCCACTTGGAGAGTCAGCGCCTTTAACCTCCTGTTTGGCCCAGTTTGCAATTTCTGCGGAAGATGAACAGGAATAGCGAGAACCAATGAGAGACTAGCTGGAGGTGTCTGGACGGGCAAAATTAACTCTCATTTCCCACCAGGAAGAGGAATTAACCAAAGGCTCAGCGTGCCGTGCCAGAACCAGATTAGGGCCTGAAGCCATCCTGCGGTGTTGCGGCCAGGTCACAAGAAAGCGAGTTGAAGAAAGGAGCTCAGGGGCACTGTAATTCACAAACCTGCAGACTTATAAATGACAGCTATCGTCCAAAAATAGACTGAAGTAAGGCTGCCAAGAGGACTTGAAAGCGGGGCAGAATTGCAGGAAACCGATTTCAGGAGGTAGACTGGAATTGCATTGAAAGCATAGGAAAAGAGGCAGAACGTCCACAATGATGCACTTGGCCAAAAAGGGCGTATGCGTTTTTTCCTGAATATATTCAGGAAAAAACGCATACGCCCTTTTTGGCCAACCAAGCAAGCTTGCAAAGGAAATCTGCACTACAATGAAGTCTCACTTCCCCCTGGGCAAAAGGGCCATCTGAAAAAAGTGTAAAATCCAGAAAGGCAGGACAGGCCATGGAGAACTGGGAGCCTTGTTATGCTGATGGGTGGGATGTAAATTGCCAACAACCACTCGGGAGAAGTGTATGGTGTTTCCTGAAACATCTAAAAAACAAAGCAACAGAGCCTAGGGCACTTCCACTTATGGTCCTATAGCTTAGGGAAATTAAAATCAAAAAGACACAGCCACCCCAAAGTTTGGGACGCCTCTGTTTATAAGAACCTCGTTTACCATACAAGTTCAATATCACAGAAAGTGAAAAATGGATAAAGAACTTGTGGTACTTACGTACAATGCAGTATCACTCAGCAATGAAATCTATGTCATCAGGCCCGTAGCAGCATAATGAGTGGATTCAGGTACGATGATTCTAACTGAAATAAGTCACACAGAAAAAGAAACATCATAAGATATCACTAATACACGGAATGTAAACTTGGCTACACAGGAACTGAATTACAGAACAGAACAGGGTCTCAAATTTAGAAAACCAACTTATGCTTGCTTAAGGGGAAAGGTGAGTTGGGGTGCTGCATAAAACCAGAGATTGAAATGAGCACAGATAAAGTTCCTTAAGCCAAATATGGAATAGACAAGAGCTACTCCTTGCTCAACGAAATGGACTCAACACCCCATATTAAACGCCTAAGAATGTACCTGACTAGTAAGTATCTTAAAACCTATGGATTGCTATGTCTCCGAAAGAGAATCAAGCATGTGTACAGGGGCATAAACGCAGCAGTGATAGGATTGGAGAGGTTCGGTGAGCAAATGAAGAACCTTTGAAGTCATATTGCATGGTACCCATTACACGGGTTTCAAATACCCAGGTTTAAGGTATTCTTCCTCAGCTAAAACATGCATGTGGAACCTAGAGTATGATCAACCATGTGATCGCGAGACGTGTTCAAATATGTCTCAGTTTTCCTCCCCTGGTACTCGGGTGCAACATTCCAGACGCTTTACTAACACTCTCCCGACTTGGAGAGTCAGTCCCTTTAACCTCCTGTTTGGCCCAGTTTGCAATTTCTGCGGAAGATGAACAGGAATAGCGAGAACCAATGAGAGACTAGCTGGAGGTGTCTGGACGGGCAAAATTAACTCTCATTTCCCACCAGGAAGAGGAATTAACCAAAGGCTCAGCGTGCCGTGCCAGAACCAGATTAGGGCCTGAAGCCATCCTGCGGTGTTGTGGCCAGGTCACAAGAAAGCGAGTTGAAGAAAGGAGCTCAGGGGCACTGTAATTCACAAACCTGCAGACTTATAAATGACAGCTATCGTCCAAAAATAGACTGAAGTAAGGCTGCCAAGAGGACTTGAAAGCGGGGCAGAATTGCAGGAAACCGATTTCAGGAGGTAGACTGGAATTGCATTGAAAGCATAGGAAAAGAGGCAGAACGTACACAATGATGCACTTGGCCAAAAAGGGCGTATGCGTTTTTTCCTGAATATATTCAGGAAAAAACGCATACGCCCTTTTTGGCCAACCAAGCAAGCTTGCAAAGGAAATCTGCACTACAATGAAGTCTCACTTCCCCCCGGTCAAAAGGGCCATCTGAAAAAAGTGTAAAATCCAGAAAGGCAAGACAGGCCATGGAGAACTGGGAGCCTTGTTCTGCTGATGGGCGGGATGTAAATTGCCAACAACCACTCGGGAGAAGTGTATGATGTTTCCTGAAACATCTAAAAAACAAAGCAACAGAACCTAGGGCACTTCCACTTATGGTCCTATAGCTTAGGGAAATTAAAATCAAAAAGACACAGCCACCCCAAAGTTTGGAACGGCTCTGTTTACAAGAACCTCGTTTACAGTACAAGTTCAACATCGGAGAAAGTGAAAAATGGATAAAGAACTTGTGGTATTTACTTACAAAGCAATATCACTCAGCAATGAAATCTGTGTCATCAGGCCCTTAGCAGCACAATGAGTGGATTCAGGTATGATGATTCTAACTGAAATAAGTCACACAGAAAAAGAAACATCATAAGATATCACTAATACACGGAATGTAAACTTGGCTACACAGGAACTGAATTCCAAAACAGAACAGTGTCTCAAATTTAGAAAACCAACTTATGCTTGCTTAAGGGGAAAGGTGAGTTGGGGTGTTGCATAAAACCAGAGATTGAAATGAGCACAGATAAAGTTCCTTAAGCCAAATATGGAATAGACAAGAGCTACTCCTTGCTCAACGAAATGGACTCAACACCCCATATTAAACGCCTAAGAATGTACCTGACTAGTAAGTATCTTAAAACCTATGGATTGCTATGTCTCCAAAAGAGAATCAAGCGTGTGTACAGGGGCATAAACGCAGCAGTGATAGGATTGGAGAGGTTCGGTGAGCAAATGAAGACCCTTTGAAGTCATATTGCATGGTACGCATTACACGGGTCTCAACTCTCCAGGTTTAAGGTATTCTTCCTTCAGCTAAAACATGCATGTGGAACCCAAGTATGATCAACCATGTGAACGGGAGACGTGTTCAAATATGTCTCAGTTTTCCTCCCCTGGTACTCGGGTGCAACATTCCAGACGCTTTACTAACACTCTCCCCACTTGGAGAGTCAGCGCCTTTAACCTCCTGTTTGGCCCAGTTTGCAATTTCTGCGGAAGATGAACAGGAATTGCGAGAACCAATGAGAGGCTAGCTGGAGGTGTCTGGACGGGCAAATTTAACTCTCATTTCCCACGAGGAAGAGGAAATAACCAAAGGCTCAGCGTGCCGTACCGGAACCAGATTAGGGCCTGAAGACATCCTGCGGTGTTGCGGCCAGGTCACAAGAAAGCGAGTTGAAGAAAGGAGCTCAGGGGCACTGTAATTCACAAACCTGCAGAGTTATAAATGACAGCTATCGTCCAAAAATATACTGAAGTAAGGCTGCCAAGAGGACTTGAAAGCGGGGCAGAATTGCAGGAAACCGATTTCAGGAGGTAGACTGGAATTGCATTGAAAGCATAGGAAAAGAGGCAGAACGTCCACAATGATGCACTTGGCCAAAAAGGGTGTATGCGTTTTTTCCTGAATATATTCAGGAAAAAACGCATACGCCCTTTTGGCCAACCAAGCAAGCTTGCAAAGGAAATCTGCACTACAATGAAGTCTCACTTCCCCCCGGTCAAAAGGGCCATCTGAAAAAAGTGTAAAATCCAGAACGGCAAGACAGGCCATGGAGAACTGGGAGCCTTGTTATGCTGATGGGCGGGATGTAAATTGCCAACAACCACTCGGGAGAAGTGTATGGTGTTTCCTGAAACATCTAAAAAACAAAGCAACAGAACCTAGGGCACTTCCACTTATGGTCCTATAGCTTAGGGAAATTAAAATCAAAAAGACACAGCCACCCCAAAGTTTGGAACGGCTCTGTTTACAAGAACCTCGTTTACAGTACAAGTTCAACATCGGAGAAAGTGAAAAATGGATAAAGAACTTGTGGTATTTACTTACAAAGCAATATCACTCAGCAATGAAATCTGTGTCATCAGGCCCTTAGCAGCACAATGAGTGGATTCAGGTATGATGATTCTAACTGAAATAAGTCACACAGAAAAAGAAACATCATAAGATATCACTAATACACGGAATGTAAACTTGGCTACACAGGAACTGAATTCCAAAACAGAACAGTGTCTCAAATTTACAAAACCAACTTATGCTTGCTTAAGGGGAAAGGTGAGTTGGGGTGCTGCATAAAACCAGAGATTGAAATGAGCACAGATAAAGTTCCTTAAGCCAAATATGGAATAGACAAGAGCTACTCCTTGCTCAACGAAATGGACTCAACACCCCATATTAAACGCCTAAGAATGTACCTGACTAGTAAGTATCTTAAAACCTATGGATTGCTATGTCTCCAAAAGAGAATCAAGCGTGTGTACAGGGGCATAAACGCAGCAGTGATAGGATTGGAGAGGTTCGGTGAGCAAATGAAGACCCTTTGAAGTCATATTGCATGGTACGCATTCCACGGGTCTCAACTCTCCAGGTTTAAGGTATTCTTCCTTCAGCTAAAACATGCATGTGGAACCCAAGTATGATCAACCATGTGAACGGGAGACGTGTTCAAATATGTCTCAGTTTTCCTCCCCTGGTACTCGGGTGCAACATTCCAGACGCTTTACTAACACTCTCCCCACTTGGAGAGTCAGCGCCTTTAACCTCCTGTTTGGCCCAGTTTGCAATTTCTGCGGAAGATGAACAGGAATAGCAAGAACCAATGAGAGGCTAGCTGGAGGTGTCTGGATGGGCAAATTTAACTCTCATTTCCCACCAGGAAGAGGAAATAACCAAAGGCTCAGCGTGCCGTACCGGAACCAGATTAGGGCCTGAAGACATCCTGCGGTGTTGCGGCCACCTCAAAAGAAACCGAGTTGAAGAAAGGAGCTCAGGGGCACTGTAATTCACAAACCTGCAGAGTTATAAATGACAGCTATCGTCCAAAAATATACTGAAGTAAGGCTGCCAAGAGGACTTGAAAGCGGGGCAGAATTGCAGGAAACCGATTTCAGGAGGTAGACTGGAATTGCATTGAAAGCATAGGAAAAGAGGCAGAACGTCCACAATGATGCACTTGGCCAAAAAGGGCGTATGCGTTTTTTCCTGAATATATTCAGGAAAAAACGCATACGCCCTTTTTGGCCAACCAAGCAAGCTTGCAAAGGAAATCTGCACTACAATGAAGTCTCACTTCCCCCCGGTCAAAAGGGCCATCTGAAAAAAGTGTAAAATCCAGAAAGGCAGGACAGGCCATGGAGAACTGGGAGCCTTGTTATGCTGATGGGCGGGATGTAAATTGCCAACAACCACTCGGGAGAAGTGTATGGTGTTTCCTGAAACATCTAAAAAACAAAGCAACAGAGCCTAGGGCACTGCCACTTATGGTCCTATAGCTTAGGGAAATTAAAATCAAAAAGACACAGCCACCCCAAACTTTCGAACGGCTCTGTTTACAAGAACCTCGTTTACAGTACAAGTTCAACATCGCAGAAAGTGAAAAATGGATAAAGAAATTGTGGTATTTACTTACAAAGCAATATCACTCATCAATGAAATCTGTGTCATCAGGCCCATAGCAGCACAATGAGTGGATTCAGGTATGATGATTCTAACTGAAATAAGTCACACAGAAAAAGAAACATCATAAGTTATCTCTAATACACGGAATGTAAACTTGGCTACACAGGAACTGAATTACAGAACAGAACAGGGTCTCAAATTTAGAAAACCAACTTATGCTTGCTTAAGGGGAAAGGTGAGTTGGGGTGCTGCATAAAACCAGAGATTGAAATGAGCACAGATAAAGTTCCTTAAGCCAAATATGGAATAGACAAGAGCTACTCCTTGCTCAACGAAATAGACACAACACCCCATATTAAACGCCTAAGAATGTACCTGACTAGTAAGTATCTTAAAACCTATGGATTGCTATGTCTCCAAAAGAGAATCAAGCGTGTGTACAGGGGCATAAACGCAGCAGTGATAGGATTGGAGAGGTTCGGTGAGCAAATGAAGACCCTTTGAAGTCATATTGCATGGTACGCATTACACGGGTCTCAACTCTCCAGGTTTAAGGTATTCTTCCTTCAGCTAAAACATGCATGTGGAACCCAAGTATGATCAACCATGTGAACGGGAGACGTGTTCAAATATGTCTCAGTTTTCCTCCCCTGGTACTCGGGTGCAACATTCCAGACGCTTTACTAACACTCTCCCCACTTGGAGAGTCAGCGCCTTTAACCTCCTGTTTGGCCCAGTTTGCAATTTCTGCGGAAGATGAACAGGAATAGCGAGAACCAATGAGAGGCTAGCTGGAGGTGTCTGGATGGGCAAATTTAACTCTCATTTCCCACCAGGAAGAGGAAATAACCAAAGGCTCAGCGTGCCGTACCGGAACCAGATTAGGGCCTGAAGACATCTTGCGGTGTTGCGGCCAGGTCACAAGAAAGCGAGTTGAAGAAAGGAGCTCAGGGGCACTGTAATTCACAAACCTGCAGAGTTATAAATGACAGCTATCGTCCAAAAATAGACTGAAGTAAGGCTGCCAAGAGGACTTGAAAGCGGGGCAGAATTGCAGGAAACCGATTTCAGGAGGTAGACTGGAATTGCATTGAAAGCATAGGAAAAGAGGCAGAACGTCCACAATGATGCACTTGGCCAAAAAGGGCGTATGCGTTTTTTCCTGAATATATTCAGGAAAAAACACATACGCCCTTTTTGGCCAACCAAGCAAGCTTGCAAAGGAAATCTGCACTACAATGAAGTCTCACTTCCCCCCGGTCAAAAGGGCCATTTGAAATAAGTGTAAAATCCAGAAAGGCAGGACAGGCCATGGAGAACTGGGAGCCTTGTTATGCTGATGGGCGGGATGTAAATTGCCAACAACCACTCGGGAGAAGTGTATGATGTTTCCTGAAACATCTAAAAAACAAAGCAACAGAGCCTAGGGCACTGCCACTTATGGTCCTATAGCTTAGGGAAATTAAAATCAAAAAGACACAGCCAGCCCAAACTTTCGAATGGCTCTGTTTACAAGAACCTCGTTTACAGTACAAGTTCAACATCGCAGAAAGTGAAAAATGGAGAAAGAAGTTGTGGTATTTACTTACAAAGCAATATCACGCAGCAATGAAATCTGTGTCATCAGGCCCTTAGCAGCACAATGAGTGGATTCAGGTATGATGATTCTAACTGAAATAAGTCACACAGAAAAAGAAACATCATAAGATATCAGTAATACACGGAATGTAAACTTGGCTACACAGGAACTGAATTACAGAACAGAACAGGGTCTCAAATTTAGAAAACCAACTTATGCTTGCTTAAGGGTAAAGGTGAGTTGGGGTGCTGCATAAAACCAGAGATTGAAATGAGCACAGATAAAGTTCCTTAAGCCAAATATGGAATAGACAAGAGCTACTCCTTGCTCAACGAAATGGACTCAACACCGCATATTAAACGCCTAAGAATGTACCTGACTAGTAAGTATCTTAAAACCTATAGATTGCTATGTCTCCGAAAGAGAATCAAGCATGTGTACAGGGGCATAAACGCAGCCGTGATAGGATTGGAGAGGTTCAGTGAGCAAATGAAGACCCTTTGAAGTCATATTGCATGGTACCCTTTCCACGGGTTTCAACTACCCAGATTTTAGGTATTCTTCCTTCAGCTAAAACATGCATGTGGAACCCAGAGTATGATCAACCATGTGATCGGGAGACGTGTTCAAATATGTCTCAGTTTTCGTACCCTGGTACTCGGGTGCAACATTCCAGATGCTTTACTAACACTCTCCCGACTTGGAGAGTCAGTCCCTTTAACCTCCTGTTTGGCCCAGTTTGCAATTTCTGTGGAAGATGAACAGGAATAGCGAGAACCAATGAGAGACTAGCTGGAGGTGTCTGGATGGGCAAATTTAACTCTCATTTCCCACCAGGAAGAGGAATTAACCAAAGGCTCAGCGTGCCGGGCCGGAACCAGATTAGGGCCTGAAGCCATCCTGCGGTGTTGCGGCCAGGTCACAAGAAAGCGAGTTGAAGAAAGGAGCTCAGGGGCACTGTAATTCACAAACCTGCAGAGTTATAAATGAGAGCTATCGTCCAAAAATAGACTGAAGTAAGGCTGCCAAGAGGACTTGAAAGCGGGGCAGAATTGCAGGAAACCGATTTCAGGAGGTAGACGGGAATTGCATTGAAAGCATAGGAAAAGAGGCAGAACGTCCACAATGATGCACTTGGCCAAAAAGGGTGTATGCGTTTTTTCCTGAATATATTCAGGAAAAAACGCATACGCCCTTTTTGGCCAACCAAGCAAGCTTGCAAAGGAAATCTGCACTACAATGAAGTCTCACTTCCCCCCGGTCAAAAGGGCCATCTGAAAAAAGTGTAAAATCCAGAAAGGCAGGACAGGCCATGGAGAACTGGGAGCCTTGTTATGCTGATGGGCGGGATGTAAATTACCAACAGACACTCAGGAGAAGTGTATGGTGTTTCCTGAAACATCTAAAAAACAAAGCAACAGAGCCTAGGGCACTGCCACTTATGGTCCTATAGCATAGGGAAATTAAAATCAAAAAGACACAGCCACCCCAAAGTTTGGGACGCCTCTGTTTACAAGAACTTCGTTTACAGTACAAGTTCAACATCGCAGAAAGTGAAAAATGGAGAAAGAAGTTGTGGTATTTACTTACAAAGCAATATCACTCAGCAATGAAATCTATGTCATCAGGCCCTTAGGAGCACAATGAGTGGATTCAGGTATGATGATTCTAACTGAAATAAGTCACACAGAAAAAGAAACATCATAAGATATCAGTAATACACGGAATGTAAACTTGGCTACACAGGAACTGAATTACAGAACAGAACAGGGTCTCAAATTTAGAAAACCAACTTATGCTTGCTTAAGGGGAAAGGTGAGTTGGGGTGCTGCATAAAACCAGAGATTGAAATGAGCACAGATAAAGTTCCTTAAGCCAAATATGGAATAGACAAGAGCTACTCCTTGCTCAACGAAATGGACTCAACACCGCATATTAAACGCCTAAGAATGTACCTGACTAGTAAGTATCTTAAAACCTATGGATTGCTATGTCTCCGAAAGAGAATCAAGCATGTGTACAGGGGCATAAACGCAGCAGTGATAGGATTGGAGAGGTTCGTGAGCAAATGATGACCCTTTGAAGTCATATTGCATGGTACCCATTCCACGGGTTTCAACTACCCAGGTTTTAGGTATTCTTCCTTCAGCTAAAACATGCATGTGGAACCCAGAGTATGATCAACCATGTGATCGGGAGACGTGTTCAAATATGTCTCAGTTTTCGTACCCTGGTACTCGGGTGCAACATTCCAGATGCTTTACTAACACTCTCCCCACTTGGAGAGTCAGCGCCTTTAACCTCCTGTTTGGCACAGTTTGCAATTTCTGCGGAAGATGAACAGGAATAGCGAGAACCAATGAGAGACTAGCTGGAGGTGTCTGGACGGGCAAATTTAACTCTCATTTCCCACGAGGAAGAGGAAATAACCAAAGGCTCAGCGTGCCGTACCGGAACCAGATTAGGGCCTGAAGCCATCCTGCGGTGTTGCGACCAGCTCAAAAGAAAGCGAGTTGAAGAAAGGAGCTCAGGGGCACTGTAATTCACAAACCTGCAGAGTTATAAATGACAGCTATCGTCCAAAAATAGACTGAAGTAAGGCTGCCGAGAGGACTTGAAAGCGGGGCAGAATTGCAGGAAACCGATTTCAGGAGGTAGACTGGAATTGCATTGAAAGCATAGGAAAAGAGGCAGAACGTCCACAATGATGCACTTCGCCAAAAACGGCGTATGCGTTTTTTCCTGAATATATTCAGGAAAAAACGCATACGCCCTTTTTGGCCAACCAAGCAAGCTTGCAAAGGAAATCTGCACTACAATGAAGTCTCACTTCCCCCCGGTCAAAAGGGCCATCTGAAAAAAGGGTAAAATCCAGAAAGGCAGGACAAGCCATAGAGAACTGGGAGCCTTGTTATGCTGATGGGCGGGATGTAAATTGCCAACAGACACTCGGGAGAAGTGTATGGTGTTTCCTTAAACATCTAAAAAACAAAGCAACAGAGCCTAGGGCACTGCCACTTATGGTCCTATAGCTTAGGGAAATTAAAATCAAAAAGACACAGCCACCCCAAAGTTTGGGACGCCTCTGTTTACAAGAACCTCGTTTACCGTACAAGTTCAATATCACAGAAAGTGAAAAATGGATAAAGAACTTGTGGTACTTACGTACAATGCAGTATCACTCAGCAATGAAATCTATGTCATCAGGGCCGTAGCAGCATAATGAGTAGATTCAGGTACGATGATTCTAACTGAAATAAGTAACACAGAAAAAGAAACATCATAAGATATCAGTAATACACGGAATGTAAACTTGGCTACACCGGAACTGAATTACAGAACAGAACAGGTTCTCAAATTTAGAAAACCAACTTATGCTTGCTTAAGGGGAAAGGTGAGTTGGGGTGCTGCATAAAACCAGAGATTGAAATGAGCACAGATAAAATTCCTTAAGCCAAATATGGAATAGACAAGAGCTACTCCTTGCTCAACGAAATGGACTCAACACCGCATATTAAACGCCTAAGAATGTACCTGACTAGTAAGTATCTTAAAACCTATGGATTGCTATGTCTCCGAAACAGAATCAAGCATGTGTACAGGGGCATAAACGCAGCCGTGATAGGATTGGAGAGGTTCGGTGAGCAAATGAAGACCCTTTGAAGTCATATTGCATGGTACCCATTCCACGGGTTTCAACTACCCAGGTTTTAGGTATTCTTCCTTCAGCTAAAACATGCATGTGGAACCCAGAGTATGATCAACCGTGTGATCGGGAGACGTGTTCAAATATGTCTCAGTTTTCCTCCCCTGGTACTCGGGTGCAACATTCCAGACGCTTTACTAACACTCTCCGCACTTGGAGAGTCAGCGCCTTTAACCTCCTGTTTGGCACAGTTTGCAATTTCTGCGGAAGATGAACAGGAATAGCGAGAACCAATGAGAGGCTAGCTGGAGGTGTCTGGACGGGCAAATTTAACTCTCATTTCCCACCAGGAAGAGGAAATAACCAAAGGCTCAGTGTGCCGGGCCGGAACCAGATTAGGGCCTGAAGCCATCCTGCGGTGTTGCGGCCAGCTCAAAAGAAAGCGAGTTGAAGAAAGGAGCTCAGGGGCACTGTAATTCACAAACCTGCAGAGTTATAAATGACAGCTATCGTCCAAAAATAGACTGAAGTTAGGCTGCCAAGAGGACTTGAAAGCGGGGCAGAATTGCAGGAAACCGATTTCAGGAGGTAGACTGGAATTGCATTGAAAGCATAGGAAAAGAGGCAGAACGTCCACAATGATGCACTTGGCCAAAAAGGGCGTATGCGTTTTTTCCTGAATATATTCAGGAAAAAACGCATACGCCCTTTTTGGCCAACCAAGCAAGCTTGCAAAGGAAATCTGCACTACAATGAAGTCTCACTTCCCCCTGGTCAAAAGGGCCATCTGAAAAAAGTGTAAAATCCGGAAAGGCAGGACAGGCCATGGAGAACTGGGAGCCTTGTTATGCTGATGGGCGGGATGTAAATTGCCAACAACCACTCGGGAGAAGTGTATGGTGTTTCCTGAAACATCTAAAAAACAAAGCAACAGAACCTAGGGCACTTCCACTTATGGTCCTATAGCTTAGGGAAATTAAAATCAAAAAGACACAGCCACCCCAAAGTTTGGGACGGCTCTGTTTACAAGAACCTCGTTTACAGTACAAGTTCAACATCGCAGAAAGTGAAAAATGGAGAAAGAAGTTGTGGTATTTACTTACAAAGCAATATCACTCAGCAATGAAATCTGTGTCATCAGGCCCTTAGCAGCACAATGAGTGGATTCAGGTATGATGATTCTAACTGAAATAAGTCACACAGAAAAAGAAACATCATAAGATATCAGTAATACACGGAATGTAAACTTGGCTACACAGGAACTGAATTACAGAACAGAACAGGGTCTCAAATTTAGAAAACCAACTTATGCTTGCTTAAGGAGAAAGGTGAGTTGGGGTGCTGCATAAAACCAGAGATTGAAATGAGCACAGATAAAGTTCCTTAAGCCAAATATGGAATAGACAAGAGCTACTCCTTGCTCAATGAAATGGACTCAACACCCCATATTAAACGCCTAAGAATGTACCTGACTAGTAAGTATCTTAAAACCTATGGATTGCTATGTCTCCGAAAGAGAATCAAGCATGTGTACAGGGGCATAAACGCAGCCGTGATAGGATTGGAGAGGTTCGGTGAGCAAATGAAGACCCTTTGAAGTCATATTGCATGGTACCCATTCCACGGGTTTCAACTACCCAGGTTTAAGGTATTCTTCCTTCAGCTAAAACATGCATGTGGAACCCAGAGTATGATCAACCATGTGATCGGGAGACGTGTTCAAATATGTCTCAGTTTTCGTACCCTGGTACTCGGGTGCAACATTCCAGATGCTTTACTAACACTCTCCCGACTTGGAGAGTCAGTCCCTTTAACCTCCTGTTTGGCCCAGTTTGCAATTTCTGTGGAAGATGAACAGGAATAGCGAGAACCAATGAGAGACTAGCTGGAGGTGTCTGGATGGGCAAATTTAACTCTCATTTCCCACAAGGAAGAGGAATTAACCAAAGGCTCAGCGTGCCGGGCCGGAACCAGATTAGGGCCTGAAGCCATCCTGCGGTGTTGCGGCCAGGTCACAAGAAAGCAAGTTGAAGAAAGGAGCTCAGGGGCACTGTAATTCACAAACCTGCAGAGTTATAAATGAGAGCTATCGTCCAAAAATAGACTGAAGTAAGGCTGCCAAGAGGACTTGAAAGCGGGGCAGAATTGCAGGAAACCGATTTCAGGAGGTAGACGGGAATTGCATTGAAAGCATAGGAAAAGAGGCAGAACGTCCACAATGATGCACTTGGCCAAAAAGGGCGTATGCGTTTTTTCCTGAATATATTCAGGAAAAAACGCATACGCCCTTTTTGGCCAACCAAGCAAGCTTGCAAAGGAAATCTGCACTACAATGAAGTCTCACTTCCCCCGGTCAAAAGGGCCATCTGAAAAAAGTGTAAAATCCAGAAAGGCAGGACAGGCCATGGAGAACTGGGAGCCTTGTTATGCTGATGGGCGGGATGTAAATTACCAACAGACACTCAGGAGAAGTGTATGGTGTTTCCTGAAACATCTAAAAAACAAAGCAACAGAGCCTAGGGCACTGCCACTTATGGTCCTATAGCATAGGGAAATTAAAATCAAAAAGACACAGCCACCCCAAAGTTTGGGACGCCTCTGTTTTCAAGAACTTCGTTTACAGTACAAGTTCAACATCGCAGAAAGTGAAAAATGGATAAAGAAGTTGTGGTATTTACTTACAAAGCAATATCACTCAGCAATGAAATCTATGTCATCAGGCCCTTAGCAGCACAATGAGTGGATTCAGGTATGATGATTCTAACTGAAATAAGTCACACAGAAAAAGAAACATCATAAGATATCAGTAATACACGGAATGTAAACTTGGCTACACAGGAACTGAATTACAGAACAGAACAGGGTCTCAAATTTAGAAAACCAACTTATGCTTGCTTAAGGGGAAAGGTGAGTTGGGGTGCTGCATAAAACCAGAGATTGAAATGAGCACAGATAAAGTTCCTTAAGCCAAATATGGAATAGACAAGAGCTACTCCTTGCTCAACGAAATGGACTCAACACCGCATATTAAACGCCTAAGAATGTACCTGACTAGTAAGTATCTTAAAACCTATGGATTGCTATGTCTCCGAAAGAGAATCAAGCATGTGTACAGGGGCATAAACGCAGCAGTGATAGGATTGGAGAGGTTCGTGAGCAAATGATGACCCTTTGAAGTCATATTGCATGGTACCCATTCCACGGGTTTCAACTACCCAGGTTTTAGGTATTCTTCCTTCAGCTAAAACATGCATGTGGAACCCAGAGTATGATCAACCATGTGATCGGGAGACGTGTTCAAATATGTCTCAGTTTTCGTACCCTGGTACTCGGGTGCAACATTCCAGATGCTTTACTAACACTCTCCCCACTTGGAGAGTCAGCGCCTTTAACCTCCTGTTTGGCACAGTTTGCAATTTCTGCGGAAGATGAACAGGAATAGCGAGAACCAATGAGAGACTAGCTGGAGGTGTCTGGACGGGCAAATTTAACTCTCATTTCCCACGAGGAAGAGGAAATAACCAAAGGCTCAGCGTGCCGTACCGGAACCAGATTAGGGCCTGAAGCCATCCTGCGGTGTTGCGGCCAGCTCAAAAGAAAGCGAGTTGAAGAAAGGAGCTCAGGGGCACTGTAATTCACAAACCTGCAGAGTTATAAATGACAGCTATCGTCCAAAAATAGACTGAAGTAAGGCTGCCGAGAGGACTTGAAAGCGGGGCAGAATTGCAGGAAACCGATTTCAGGAGGTAGACTGGAATTGCATTGAAAGCATAGGAAAAGAGGCAGAACGTCCACAATGATGCACTTGGCCAAAAAGGGCGTATGCGTTTTTTCCTGAATATATTCAGGAAAAAACGCATACGCCCTTTTTGGCCAACCAAGCAAGCTTGCAAAGGAAATCTGCACTACAATGAAGTCTCACTTCCCCGCGGTCAAAAGGGCCATCTGAAAAAAGGGTAAAATCCAGAAAGGCAGGACAAGCCATGGAGAACTGGGAGCCTTGTTATGCTGATGGGCGGGATGTAAATTGCCAACAGACACTCGGGAGAAGTGTATGGTGTTTCCTTAAACATCTAAAAAACAAAGCAACAGAGCCTAGGGCACTGCCACTTATGGTCCTATAGCTTAGGGAAATTAAAATCAAAAAGACACAGCCACCCCAAAGTTTGGGACGCCTCTGTTTACAAGAACCTCGTTTACAGTACAAGTTCAACATCGCAGAAAGTGAAAAATGGATAAAGAAGTTGTGGTATTTACTTACAAAGCAATATCACTCAGCAATGAAATCTATGTCATCAGGGCCTTAGCAGCACAATGAGTGGATTCAGGTATGATGATTCTAACTGAAATAAGTCACACAGAAAAAGAAACATCATAAGATATCAGTAATACACGGAATGTAAACTTGGCTACACAGGAACTGAATTACAGAACAGAACAGGGTCTCAAATTTAGAAAACCAACTTATGCTTGCTTAAGGGGAAAGGTGAGTTGGGGTGCTGCATAAAACCAGAGATTGAAATGAGCACAGATAAAGTTCCTTAAGCCAAATATGGAATAGACAAGAGCTACTCCTTGCTCAACGAAATGGACTCAACACCGCATATTAAACGCCTAAGAATGTACCTGACTAGTAAGTATCTTAAAACCTATGGATTGCTATGTCGCCGAAAGAGAATCAAGCATGTGTACAGGGGCATAAACGCAGCAGTGATAGGATTGGAGAGGTTCGTGAGCAAATGAAGACCCTTTGAAGTCATATTGCATGGTACCCATTCCACGGGTTTCAACTACCCAGGTTTAAGGTATTCTTCCTTCAGCTAAAACATGCATGTGGAACCTAGAGTATGATCAACCATGTGATCGGGAGACGTGTTCAAATATGTCTCAGTTTTCGTACCCTGGTACTCTGGTGCAACATTCCAGACGCTTTACTAACACTCTCCCCACTTGGAGAGTCAGTCCCTTTAACCTCCTGTTTGGCCCAGTTTGCAATTTCTGTGGAAGATGAACAGGAATAGCGAGAACCAATGAGAGGCTAGCTGGAGGTGTCTGGACGGGCAAATTTAACTCTCATTTCCCACCAGGAAGAGGAATTAACCAAAGGCTCAGCATGCCGGGCCGGAACCAGATTAGGGCCTGAAGCCATCCTGCGGTGTTGTGGCCAGGTCACAAGAAAGCGAGTTGAAGAAAGGAGCTCAGGGGCACTGTAATTCACAAACCTGCAGAGTTATAAATGAGAGCTATTGTCCAAAAATAGACTGAAGTAAGGCTGCCAAGAGGACTTGAAAGCGGGGCAGAATTGCAGGAAACCGATTTCAGGAGGTAGACTGGAATTGCATTGAAAGCATAGGAAAAGAGGCAGAACGTCCACAATGATGCACTTGGCCAAAAAGGGCGTATGCGTTTTTTCCTGAATATATTCAGGAAAAAACGCATACGCCCTTTTTGGCCAACCAAGCAAACTTGCAAAGGAAATCTGCACTACAATGAAGTCTCACTTCTCCCCGGTCAAAATGTCCATCTGAAAAAAGGGTAAAATCCAGAAAGGCAGGACAGGCCATGGAGAACTGGGAGCCTTGTTATGCTGATGGGCGGGATGTAAATTGCCAACAGACACTCAGGAGAAGTGTATGGTGTTTCCTGAAACATCTAAAAAACAAAGCAACAGAGCCTAGGGCACTTCCACTTATGGTCCTATAGTTTAGGGAAATTAAAATCAAAAAGACACAGCCACCCCAAAGTTTGGGACGCTTCCGTTTACAAGAACCGCGTTTACCGTACAAGTTCAATATCACAGAAAGTGAAAAATGGATAAAGAAGTTGTGGTATTTACTTACAAAGCAATATCACTCAGCAATGAAATCTGTGTCATCAGGCCCTTAGCAGCACAATGAGTGGATTCAGGTATGATGATTCTAACTGAAATAAGTCACACAGAAAAAGAAACATCATAAGATATCACTAATACACGGAATGTAAACTTGGCTACACAGGAACTGAATTACAGAACAGAACAGGGTCTCAAATTTAGAAAACCAACTTATGCTTGCTTAAGGGGAAAGGTGAGTTGGGGTGCTGCATAAAAGTAGAGATTGAAATGAGCACAGATAAAGTTCCTTAAGCCAAATATGGAATAGACAAGAGCTACTCCTTGCTCAACGAAATGGACTCAAAACCGCATATTAAACGCCTAAGAATGTACCTGACTAGAAAGTATCTTAAAACCTATGGATTGCTATGTGTCCGAAAGAGAATCAAGCATGTGTACAGGGGCATAAACGCAGCAGTGATAGGATTGGAGAGGTTTGGTGAGCAAATGAAGACCCTTTGAGGTCATATTGCATGGTACCCATTACACGGGTCTTAACTCTCCAGGTTTAAGGTATTCTTCCTTCAGCTAAAACATGCATGTGGAACCCAAGTATGATCAACCATGTGAACGGGAGACGTGTTCAAATATGTCTCAGTTTTCCTCCCCTGGTACTCGGGTGCAACATTCCAGACACTTTACTAACACTCTCCCCACTTGGAGAGTCAGCGCCTTTAACCTCCTGTTTGGCCCAGTTTGCAATTTCTGCGGAAGATGAACAGGAATAGCGAGAACCAATGAGAGACTAGCTGGAGGTGTCTGGACGGGCAAATTTAACTCTCATTTCCCACCAGGAAGAGGAAATAACCAAAGGCTCAGCGTGCCGTGCTGGAACCAGATTAGGGCCTGAAGCCATCCTGCGGTGTTGCGGCCAGGTCACAAGAAAGCGAGTTGAAGAAAGGAGCTCAGGGGCACTGTAATTCACAAACATGCAGAGTTATAAATGACAGCTATCGTCCAAAAATATACTGAAGTAAGGCTGCCAAAAGGACTTGAAAGCGGGGCAGAATTGCAGGAAACCGATTTCAGGAGGTAGACTGGAATTGCATTGAAAGCATAGGAAAAGAGGCAGAACGTCCACAATGATGCACTTGGCCAAAAAGGGCGTATGCGTTTTTTCCTGAATATATTCAGGAAAAAACGCATACGCCCTTTTTGGCCAACCAAGCAAGCTTGCAAAGGAAATCTGCACTACAATGAAGTCTCACTTCCCCCCGGTCAAAAGGGCCATCTGAAAAAAGGGTAAAATCCAGAAAGGCAGGACAGGCCATGGAGAACTGGGAGCCTTGTTATGCTGATGGGCGGGATGTAAATTGCCAACAACCACTCTGGAGAAGTGTATGGTGTTTCCTGAAACATCTAAAAAACAAAGCAACAGAACCTAGGGCACTTCCACTTATGGTCCTATAGCTTAGGGAAATTAAAATCAAAAAGACACAGCCACCCCAAAGTTTGGAACGGCTCTGTTTACAAGAACCTCGTTTACAGTACAAGTTCAACATCGCAGAAAGTGAAAAATGGATAAAGAACTTGTGGTACTTACGTACAATGCAGTTTCACTCAGCAATGAAATCTATGTCATCAGGCCCGTAGCAGCATAATGAGTGGATTCAGGTACGATGATTCTAACTGAAATAAGTCACACAGAAAAAGAAACATCATAAGATATCAGTAATACACGGAATGTAAACTTGGCTATACAGGAACTGAATTACAGAACAGAACAGGGTCTCAAATTTAGAAAACCAACTTATGCTTGCTTAAGGGGAAAGGTGAGTTGGGGTGCTGCATAAAACCAGAGATTGAAATGAGCACAGATAAAGTTCCTTAAGCCAAATATGGAATAGACAAGAGCTACTCCTTGCTCAACGAAATGGACTCAAAACCCCATATTAAATGCCTAAGAATGTACCTGACTAGTAAGTATCTTAAAACCTATGGATTGCTATGCCTCCAAAAGAGAATAAAGCATGTGTACAGGGGCATAAACGCAGCAGTGATAGGATTGGAGAGGTTCGGTGAGCAAATGAAGACCCTTTGAAGTCATATTGCATGGTACCCATTACACGGGTCTCAACTCTCCAGGTTTAAGGTATTCTTCCTTCAGCTAAAACATGCATGTGGAACCCAGAGTATGATCAACCATGTGAACGGGAGACGTGTTCAAATATGTCTCAGTTTTCCTCCCCTGGTACTCGGGTGCAACATTCCAGACGCTTTACTAGCACTCTCCCGACTTGGAGAGTCAGTCCCTTTAACCTCCTGTTTGGCCCAGTTTGCAATTTCTGCGGAAGATGAACAGGAATAGTGAGAACCAATGAGAGGCTAGCTGGAGGTGTCTGGACGGGCAAATTTAACTCTCATTTCCCACCAGGAAGAGGAATTAACCAAAGGCTCAGCATGCCGGGCCGGAACCAGATTAGGGCCTGAAGCCATCCTGCGGTTTTGCGGCCAGCTCACAAGAAAGCGAGATGAAGAAAGGAGCTTAGGGGCACTGCAATTGACAAACCAGCAGAGTTATAAATGACAGCTATAGTCCAAAAATAGACTGAAGTAAGGCTGCCAAGAGGACTTGAAAGTGGGGCAGAATTGCAGGAAACCGATTTCAGGAGGTAGACTGGAATTGCATTGAAAGCATAGGAAAAGAGGCAGAACGTCCACAATGATGCACCTGGCCAAAAAGGGCGTATGCGTTTTTTCCTGAATATATTCAGGAAAAAACGCATACGCCCTTTTTGGCCAACCAAGCAAGCTTGCAAAGGAAATCTGCACTACAATGAAGTCTCACTTCCCCCCGGTCAAAAGGGCCATCTGAAAAAAGTGTAAAATCCAGAAAGGCAACAGGCCATGGAGAACTGGGAGCCTTGTTATGCTGATGGGTGGGATGTAAATTGCCAACAGCCACTCCGGAGAAGTGTATGGTGTTTCCTGAAACATCTAAAAAACAAAGCAACAGAGCCTAGTGCACTTCCACTTATGGTCCTATAGCTTAGGGAAATTAAAATCAAAAAGACATAGCCACCCCAAAGTTTGGGACGCCTCTGTTTACAAGAACCTCATTTACCGTACAAGTTCAATATCACAGAAAGTGAAAAATGGATAAAGAATTTGTGGTACTCATGTACAAAGCAATATCACTCAGCAATGAAATCTATGTCACCAGGCCCATAGCAGCATAATGAGTGGATTCGGGTATGGTGATTCTAACTGAAATAAGTCTAACAGAAAAAGAAACATCAAAAAATATCACTAATACATGGAATTTAAACTTGGCTACAGAGGAACTGAATTACAAAACAGAACAGGGTCTCAAATTTAGAAAACCAACTTATGCTTGCTTAAGTGGAAAGGTGAGTTGGGGTGCTGCATAAAACCAGAGACTGAAATGAGCAAAGATAAAGTTCCTTAAGCCAAATATGGAATAGACAAGAGCTACTCGTTGCTCAACGAAATGGACTCCACACCCCATATTAAACGCCTAAGAATATACCTGACTAGTAAGTATCTTAAAACCTATGGATTGCTATGTCTCCAAAAGAGAATCAAGCATGTGTACAAGGGTCATAAACGCAGCAGTGATAGGATTGGAGAGATTCGGTGAGCAAATGAAGACCCTTTGAAGTCATATTGCATGGTACCCATTCCATGGGTCTCAACTCTCCAGGTTTAAGGTATTCTTTCTTCAGCTAAAACATGCATGTGGAACCCAGAGTATGATCAACCGTGTGATCGGGAGACATGTTCAAATATGTCTCAGTTTTCATCCCCTGGTACTTCGGTGCAACATTCCAGACACTTTACTAACACTCTCCCCACTTGGAGAGTCAGTGCCTTTAACCTCCTGTTTGGCCCAGTTTGCAATTTCTGCGGAAGATGTACAGGAATAGGGAGAACCAATGAGAGACAAGCGGGAGGTGTCTGGATTGGCAAATTTAACTCTAATTTCCCACCAGGAAGAGGAATTAACCAAAGGCTCAGCGTGCCATGCCGGAACCAGATTAGGGCCTGAAGCCATCCTGCGGTGTTGCGGCCAGGTCACAAGAAAGCGAGTTGAAGAAAGGAGCTCAGGGGCACTGTAATTCACAAACCTGCAGAGTTATAAATGACAGCTATCGTCCAAAAATATACTGAAGTAAGGCTGCCAAGAGGACTTGAAAGCGGGGCAGAATTGCAGGAAACCGATTTCAGGAGGTAGACTGGAATTGCATTGAAAGCATAGGAAAAGAGGCAGAACGTCCACAATGATGCACTTGGCCAAAAAGTGCGTATGCGTTTTTTCCTGAATATATTCAGGAAAAAACGCATACGCCCTTTTTGGCCAACCAAGCAAGCTTGCAAAGGAAATCTGCACTACAATGAAGTCTCACTTCCCCCCGGTCAAAAGGGCCATCTGAAAAAAGTGTAAAATCCAGAAAGGCAGGACAGGCCATGGAGAACTGGGAGCCTTGTTATGCTGATGGGCGGGATGTAAATTGCCAACAACCACTCGGGAGAAGTGTATGGTGTTTCCTGAAACATCTAAAAAACAAAGCAACAGAACCTAGGGCACTTCCACTTATGGTCCTATAGCTTAGGGAAATTAAAATCAAAAAGACACAGCAACCCCAAAATTTGGGACGGCTCTTTTTACAGGAATCTCTTCTACGGCACAAGTTAAATATCCCAGAGAGCAAATAATGGATAAAGAAGTTGCGGTACTTCTGTACAACAGAATACCACTCAGCAATGAAATCTATGTCACCAGGCCCGTACCAGCATAATGAGTGGATTGAGGCACGATGATTCTAAGTGAAATAAGTCACACAGAAAAAGAAACATCATAAGGTATCACTAATACACGGAATGTGAACTTGGCTACACATGAACTGAATTACAAAACAGAACAGGGTCTCAAGTTTAGAAAACCAACTTATGCCTGCTTAAGGGGGAAGGTGAGTTGGGGTGCTGCATAAAAGCAGAGTTTGAAATTAGCACAGATACCGTTCCATAAGCCAAATATGTAATAGACAAGAGCTACCCCTTGCTCAACGAAATGGATTCAACAATGAGGTATCACCTCACACCTGGTAGAATAGGCATCATTGAAAATCTACAAACAAAAAATGCTGGAAAGGGTGTGGAGAAAAGGAACCCTCTTCCACTATTGTTGGGAATATAAATTGATACAGTCATTATGGAGAACAATATGGAATTTCTTAAGAAACTAACAATAGAATTACCATATGATACAGCAATCCCAGTACTGGACATATACCCAGACAAAACCATAAATCAAAAAGAGTCATTCACCGCAATGTTCATTGCATCACTATTTACAATATCGAGGTAATGGAAGCAACCTAAATGCCCACAGACAGACGAATGCATAAAGCTGTGGTACATATATAAAATGGAATATTACTAAGCCATGAAAAGGAATGAAATTGGGTCATTTGTAGAGACGTCGATGGATCTAGAGACTGTCATACAGAGTGAAGTAAGTCAGAAGGAGAAAAACAAATCTTGTATATTCATGCATATATGTGGAACCTAGAAAAACTGTACAGATTAACCATTTTGCAAGGCATAAATAGAGCAACAGATGTAGACAACAAACGTATGGACAACAAGGGGGGAAAGCTGTTGGGGGGGTGGTGGTGGGAGGAGTTGAGAGACTGGGATTGGCATGTATACATTTATATGTATAAAATAGATAACCAATAAGAACCTGCTGTATAAAAATATAAAATAAAATTCAAAATTAAAAAGAAGTAAAATTTAAAAAATAAAACAGAAAAAACAATTATTCCCTGCACATACATGTATTTATATGAATAAATTATTTCCATGCTTATATCTGTAAATACAAAAAAGAGGAATAAAATCTACCTTGAACCAAAAACGAAAAAGAGAAAAAAAACACAGAACCCACCAGTTCCACAGAGGAAAACCGTATCAGGGCACTTGCTCCAGTTGTAAACAATTCTGAAGTTGGTCAGTGGTGGGGAATCGTCTCCCATTCAGCCAGCAGCCCCCACGCAACAAGCGTCCTCATTGCAAAGCTGGGGCACCGTGCCGAGGCATCTGTGAGTAAACGTGAGCTGAGCCCCAGGCCAGTTGCTGCTGAACTATTCCCACCCGTCCCAGGTAAAACACCTGAATATATACAAGGACTTGAAAGCCTAGAGGAAGGGCCATAGAGCCACACGAGTGACAGCATGCCGGCCGACTTGGTGCCTGCAGGCCAGCCAGGATGGTCCTGGCCCTGGGTGCTCTTCTGGAAGATTTCCATTTCCCTGCCTGAGATACCCGTCCTGTCCCTGCCCCCACTGCTTTTTTCCTTCCTCACCTCTGCCCAGGGAGAAATTCCAGCAGCAGGTATGGGTGACACATCCTCTTCTTTAGCAGGTGGCAGCCTGGCAACTGCTGCAGAAAGTCCAGCAGAGCCCCACTCACACTGGGCCACCCACAAAGCCGTGGCCTCTCACTCCCTCCCACCAGCCCAGCCCCGAGACTGCTGACAGGGCAGAGAAAATGGCGTCAGGCACGGCTGCAGGGGCTCTTGCTGCCTGGAGTGGTATTTATATTGATCTCAACCCAGGCACACCTGGGGAGGGCTGGCCGGCACGGTAAGGCTGCCCAGCTCAGCCAATCATCACCCCTCAGGGGCTCACAGTTGCAGAAAATGGAACTTGCTGAACCGGCCAGGTCCAAGGAACAGGTGTGGGCTCCTGAGAGTCAGGATAGACAAGGGGCTGCAGCTTTGGCTTGTTTTCTAATCATTTTATCTGGCCCATGAGTGGGAGACAACTTCAAGAAAACCCTCTCCTAATGAGAGGAACCCAGGAGTCAGGGAGAGGAGGGGTGGGTCGTGGTTGGAGACAGAGGCCTGGTGCCCCGGGTGCGGTGGAAGTCTCTGGAAGACCAGGTGGAGGGAGGCCTCACGGAGTGATGCCCAGGGTCACAGACCTGTTGCAGCTGCTGTTTGTTAGTTCAAGTCCTGCTCTGAGGTGCTCTGTGTCAGCTCTGAGCGACAGGTGAGCTGGGGGTGCTCTGCAATGAGGGCTATGTGCACGGTTCCTGTGTGCCCAGCCCTGCCACGGTAGCTGCAAGGGTAGCTCTGTATCCTGGGAGGGGCCTGACCACGAGAGCCCCATGGGCTGGGGTGGGGGTGGGGTACCTGCCCAGGTGAGCTCCATATTCTGGGATTGGTCTGACCACGAGAGCCCCATGGGCTGCTGGGGACCTGGTAAAGGATGTCAGGACAGTCAGTGAAGCCACCGAGGATATACCTCCAGTTGCTCCTAATTCCTACACCCTGCTGGTCATTCTACCAACCACCAGGACATGGTATTCTGTATTAGTCTTCAATGATGCCTTCTTTTGTATTCCATTAGTCCCAGAGTCACAAGAAATTTTGGCTTGTGAGTGGCAGGACTCAACATACAACTAAAACAATACTTCCGGGCCGTCTGGCCCCAAGGGTGCAAAAATTCCCACACCATCTTTGGGGAAAGCTTAGCTAAAGACCTAAAAGTTCTACCTCTGGAAAAGGAAACCCTCCTTCAATATGCAGACGACATTCTGATCACCAGCCCTACTAAGGAGGCCTCTGAACTACCAAGCCAATAAAGGATAGAAGTTGTCCAAGAAAAAGCTCAAATATCACAGACTGCGGTGACCTGCCTGGGCTTCATTCTCACAGAAGGTCAGAGAAGCCCATCCCAGGAAAGGGAAGAAACCATTTTCAGCCTTACCCCTTTCTAAAACTAGAAGACAGCTTAGGGGTTCCTGGGGAGGCCAGGGTTTGCTGCTTCTGGATCCCTAACTACAGTCTACTAGCTGGGCCTCTATATGAAACACTGAAAGGAAAAGATGATGATCCTTTTGAATAGAATCCAGAAGTGACCTTTCAAGAATGGAAAGAGCAGTCAATTCAGACCCTTGCCCTGGAACTCCCTAATTTAGCTAAACCCTTTGATCTTTACAATCCCGGTGAAAGGTGAATCGCCATTGGAGAATTAGTGCAAAAACTGGGACCACTTGAAATGGAACAATGCAAGAATGCCATCCAGGTAGGATAAACTACGGTCACTAAGGGGCTTGGCCCACTGCCACATCTGGCCAAGATACTGGCGGTATCTAAAAACCTGGAAATCAGCAGCCCAAAAGGCCACCTCCCTCCTAAGGGAAAAGGACCCCACGTGGTGATCCTAACCACCAACCATGCCCTGAAGTTGCAGGGTTCGCTCCGTGGGCACACCGACCTCGAGTGAGGAGGCCCTCCAACTCCAACATCCAGAGAGATAACCGGGGGCAACAGGGCACCATGACGACTCGTGTGAACATCACTTGACCTGGAGTTTCTCTCATAAAACAACAAGAGTGTGTCCCAAAAGAGTAGACTACTGCTTGCAGGACTTACTGCACCCAGAGGGGAGCTAATAATCTTGGCGGGGGAACAGTATACCACACTGTCACCATAGAAAAGCCTACAGACACCATGATGATGGTGGCCAATAAGACCGGCTGGACTCCTGTTTACTTCAAAAGGCTGTTGACTCAGTAGCCATCATGGTCCTTGGTCACCACTGACCCTGGACTGTCTGGGAGTTGAGCGGGCAGGGCTCTGACACCTGGTGCTGTTTGTACGTTAATTCAGGGGCCTAATTGAAGAAAGCGCAGACTACTGGTCAGAGCATCTAGGCTGGCAGAGACGGTCAGCCTAAGGTGGCCGAACAAATGTGGGGTGGAGTGAAACCGGCCCCCACAGCGTCTCTGCACATCTCTTTCCTGGACCCTTAAAGGTCATTAGAATCTATAACACTTCCAATGCTGGTGCTCAGGTGGACGAGCAGGGAGGCAGGGGTCCTGGGGACAATCAACGTCACCGGGAGGCTGCTGGGGAGAAGCTCTGACCCTCGCCCCAGGGTATGAGGGCTCCCAACTCAGCACTCAGCAGTTACAGAAGAAGGGTCTGCACCCTCAGCACTCCAAGAATGAGGAACGGGACAAAAGGCAGAGGAGGGGTTTGTCCCCAGCAAAGCCCATTAAAAATCCCTGGGAGATAAAAATAGAATCTGGGCAATAAAGTCAAGTCTAACCTTTTTTATCCTTTGTGCTTTGTCTAATTTCACGTGCTCCTAGGGTCCCACATGCAGAGGTTCCACACCCGGCACTTCAGACCAGATTTCCTAGTGCAGAATGGCTGGGTCGACACCTCAGCTCCTGGGGCCCAGTGCAGACTCCACGATATAGAGCCTGAGCTACAGCCAACCCGGCCCTCGAGAGCTCCGCCGCCTCCCTCCCTCCCACTGACTCTGACAGGATCTCTACACAGCAGCCCAGCCCACAGCCCACGGGGTAGTGCATGCTCTCACCTCTCCATTCTCTGATCAAAATATAAAGTTTCCTTTGCTTGTGAACCAAACTCAGTCTCGATCTGTTGGCCCCAATGACACTGGGCAGGGGGACACTTGTTGGGGTCCACTCTGGAGGATCAGTAACAGAAATTGAGACTATTGTAACCTCAATGAACAGATGTGTGAGCCAAACTGTAGTTATCATAGAACAGTGTATAAGGCTCGGGTAAAATAAGATGTTTTTAACACTTCCATTTGATATTTCCATCACTTTTTATAAGCAAGTTCAGTGAAAAGGTTTGTCTTATTTGTCAGGTCAATATTAGAGAAACGAAGTGATTTCTTTCCAAGGATGTACAGCTAATAATCTTGGTTAAACCTTCAATCTTGTTTTAAATGCTTTTCCATTGAAAATGATACCTCTCTTTCAGCTCCCCCATTTCTGAGAAGTATAAAATCTTATAATTTATTATTACCAAAGGGGAAAGGTGGGAGGAGGGATAAATTAACAGTTTGGAATGAACACATACACACTGCTATGTATAAAATAGATCATCAACAAGGAACTACTGTATAGCACAGGGAACTACACTCAACATTTTGCAATAACCTATAAGGGGAAATAATCTGAAAAAGAATAGATATTTTTATTGACATCATCTATCAATGACAGTTAAAGTGTAGCCTAAGGGAAGCTGGTGGTGAGTGCTTCTGACCCTGAAGACTTCAATCATCTAAAGTTTGGACTCTGCCTACTTCCCAAGGCCCTTAATGAACATATGTGTAGCTGTAGCTTAAAAACTTCCCCAGTTTGGGTTTCGGGGAGACACTGATTTTGAAAAAGCCCTGGTGTTCTCCTTACATGAATGGGACTCTTCCTACTGCTAAAACATGTCTGTCACACCCAGAGGATGGTATACCATCTGATCGGGAAGAGTTTGGAAAAGGCATCTCATCTCCTCATCTCCTGGTGCTCGGGTTCACACCTCCAGCGTCTTTACTAACAGTCTCCCCACTTGGAGATGTCAGCACTGTCAACATCCTGTTGCGTACAGTTTGGAATTTGTCCAGAGGATGAAGCGGAAGAATGAGGAACAATGAGAGACAAGTCCTAGGTGTTCAGACAGGCACATGTCACTCTAATTTCCAATCAGGAAGACGAATTGACCAAAGGCTAGGGTTGCCCATGGAAACAGTATAGGGCTTGAGGAAATCCCGCTGCTTTGTGGCCAGTTCCCATAAACACGAGTTGAACAATGGAACTCAGGGGCAGTAAAATTCACAAAACTGCAGAGTTGAAAATATCCATCACTGAAAAATGTCTTGAGGAAAGTCAGAGAAAAGGACTTGTAAGCAAGGGAGAATGGCAGGAAAGGGATTTGAGGAGGTAGAAAGGACTCGCCATTAAGCACAAGAAAAGGAGCTGAACATTGCCAACATTGCAGTTGGCCAAAAAGGGTGTATGCGTTCTTTTCTGTATATATTCAAGAAAAGGGCATACACTTTTTTAGCCAACCAAACAGGTGGGCACTGGAAGTCAATACTACAAAAGATATCACTTCGCATCAGTCAGAAGAGCCATCCTCATAAAGCGTAAACAACAGAAATGCAGGACAGGGCAACGAGAAGAGGGAGCCCTGTGAGACTTATAGTGGAAATGTATATTGCCAACGGCCATTCTGGAGAAGAGTATTGTGTTTACTAAAGCATCTAAAAAATGAGCTACAGAGCATAGGGCACTTGCACTCATGGGCGTATATCTTGGGAAAAACAAAAATCGAGAGGACACAGGCACCCCAATGTTTACCCCCTCTCTGTTTAAAAGATCCTCGACTAGGATATAACTTAAATGTCTCTGGAGGGAAAAAATGGATAGAGATGTGGTACTTAGGTAGAGTGGAATATTATTCAGCCTGGAAATCAATGAAATATGGCCAGTTGTAACGACTCCGGAGGAGTTACGTATGATCATTCTAAGTGACAGAATTCAAAAAGAAAAAGACACATATCATAAGATATCACTTAAAGGTGGAATCCAAAATGGCTACACATGAAATAAATTACAAAACAAAAACATAGTCAAATATGTAGAAAACACGCATAAGGCTGCTAAACGGGAAAGGTGGGGAGGGGTGAGGCATCATCCAGGAGGTTGAAATTAGCAAAGATACCATTCCAAATACCAAACTGATAATCAACAAGGCCTACACGGTAGCTAAAAGAACTGCACTCAGCACACTCAAGTCACCGGAAAAGAATATATACGACTGGTAAGAATCTGAAAAAGAATTTATTGATGTCTCTCTGTACGTGAATCAAGTGGATGTACAGCAGCAAGAAACAGAGCTTTGAAAATCAGCTGTAACCAATATAGTAATAAATTGAAAAAAATAAACGACAGAGAGACAGAGAAAACCTCTTACAACTTTTCCTCAGGGACGGTGATGCAACATGGATTGAACACATCTAGACCCACAGCAGGATGAGACATAAGGCTGGAAACTGTTTGCGCTAAGAGAAATGTGAGGTTGGGTGAGGAAATGCACACCCTTTAAAGTAATACTACCTGGTACCCATTCAATGGGTCCCAAATCTGCAGGTTCAAGGGATCTTCCTACAGCTAAAACATGCATGGAAATCCCAGAGGACTGTACACCATGTGATCGGGAGATGTGTCTAAAATGCACCTCATTTATCCTCTCCTGGTGCTCCTGTTCACCATTCCAGCCACGCTACTTAGAATCTCCCCACTTGGAGAATCAGCACATTTAAACTTCTGTTTCACACATTTTGCAAATTGTGAGGAGGATGAACGGGAAGAGGGGGAACCAATGAGAGAAGAGTTGTAGGGGTTTGGACGGGCACATATCACTCTAATTTCCCATTAAGAATAAGAATTAAAGAAAGGCTCAGCCTGCCTCGCCGGAGCCAAAATAGGGCCTGAAGCAATCCTGCGGGTTTGAGGCCAGCTCACAAAAGAGCAACTTAAACAATGGAGCTCAGGGTCACTGCAATTCACAAACCTGCAGAGTTATAAATGAAAACTAACGTCCAAAAATATGTTGAGGTAAGGCAAAGAAGAGGATCTGAATGCAAGACAGAATTGCAAGAAACAGATTTCAAGAGATAGATTGGACTCGTCTTTAACGCACATGAAAAGCGGCAGAATTTCGACAATGATGCAGTTGGCCCAAAAGGGCGTATGCGTTTTTTCCTGATTATATCCAGGAAAAAACGCATACGCACTTTATGGGCAACGAAGCAAGCAAGCAATGCAAATGTGCACAACAAAGAAGTCTCACTTCCCACCGGTCAAAAGGGCCATCCTAAAAAATTGTAAAAACCAGAAATGCAGGACAGGCCATGGAGAACAGGGAGCCTTTATACGCTGATGGGCAGTGTGTGAACTGCCGAGAGCCACTCTGGAGAAGTGTATGGTGGTTCCTAAATCATCTAAAAAACAGAGCTACAGAGCATAGGACACTTCCAATCATGGGAGTATATCTAGGGAAGTCTAAAAATCAACAAGACACAAGCACACCACAGTTTAGGGCTACTCTGTTTACAAGAACCTCAACTTCAGTACACCTTAAATATCCCAGGAAAGAGAACAATGATAAAGAAGATGTGGTACTTATGTACAATGGAATATCTCTTCACCATGAAATCAATGTAATAAGGCTAGTAGAAGGATAAAGAGTGGATTTAGGTCCGATAATACTACTTGAAATAAGTCAAACAGAAAAAGAAACATATCATAAGATATCACTTATAGAGGGAGGGTAAATATGGCTGCACAAGAAATGAATTACAGAACAGAACAGTGTCTCACACTTAGAAAACACACTTATGTCAGCTTAAGGGGAAAGGAGAGGTGGGGTGATGCATAAAACCAGAGTTTGAAATTAGCACAGATACCGTTCAATAAACCAAATAGGTATTAGACAAGATCTACACCTTGCTCAATGAACAGGCCTCAACACACCCTATACACCGCAGAGAAATATATCTGAGGAATAAGAATCTTAAAACCCATGTATTGATATATCTCCATAAGGGAATCAAGTGTGTGCAGAGCGGCACAAACACAGCAGTGAAAAGGAGCTAAACCCCATTATAGAAATAAATTTTAAAAACAAAACGCTGAAACAATGAAAGAGAGAAAAATTCTTACAAAATTCGCTCAGGGGCTGTGATGCAACCTGGATTGACCACATATAAACCCACAGCTGGATAAGACATAAGGCTGGACACTTGGGGCTGACAGGATTGGTGAGCTTTGGTGAGCAACTGCCGAAAGTTTAATGCAATACTTCATGCTACTCAGTCCAAGGGTCCCAACACTCCAGGTTGAAGGGAATCTTCCTACAGCTAAACCATGCTTGGGAAACCCAGCGACTGGTATACCATATGATCGGGAAAGGTTTCTAAAACGCACCTCATTTTTCCTCTCCTGGGGCTCCGGATCGACATTCCAGCCGCTTTACTAACAACATCCCCACATGGAGTCAATGCCTTTAAGTTCTGGTATCGCACAGTCTGCAGTTAGTGCAGAGGATGAATGGGAATAGGGGGAACCAGTGAGAAACTAGCTGTAGCGGTTTCAATGGGCACATGTCACTCTAATATCACATCAGTAAGAAGAATTAACCAAAGGCACAGCAGGTGCCCCAGAAGAAAAATAGGGCTTCAAGGAATCCTGTGGTTATGGGGCAATACCACAAAAATAAGAGCTAAAAAATGGAGCTAAGGGCCACTGCAATTCAAAAACCTGCAGAGTTATAAAGGCCAACTATTTTTAAAAAATATATTGAGGTAAGGCTATGAAGAGGCATTGAAAGCAAGGCAGAATTGCAGGAAACCGATTTCAGGAGGTAGACTGGAATTGCATTGAAAGCATATGAAGAGAGTCAGAAACTCGACAATGATGCACTTGGCCAAAAAGGGCGTATGTGTTTTTTCCTGAATATATTCAGGAAAAAACGCATACGCACTTTTTGGCCAACCAAGCAAGCTTGCAAAGGAAATCTGCACTACAATGAAGTCTCATTTCCACCCGGTCAAAAGGGCCATCTGAAAAAAGTGTAAAATCCATAAAGGCACGACAGGACATGGAGAACTGGGAGCCTTCTTATGCTGATGGGCGGGATGTAAATTGCCAACAGCCACTCTGGAGAAGTGTATGGTGTTTCCTGAAACATCTAAAAAACGAAGCAACAGAACCTAGGGCACTTCCACTTATGGTCCTATAGCTTAGGGAAATTAAAATCAAAAAGACACAGCCACCCCAAAGTTTGGGACGGCTCTGTTTACAAGAACCTCGTTTATAGTACAAGTTCAATATCGCAGAAAGTGAAAAATGGATAAAGAACTTGTGGTACTTACGTACAATGCAATATCACTCAGCAATGAAATCTATGTCATCAGGCCCGTAGCAGCATAATGAGTGGATTCAGGTATGATGATTCGAACTGAAATAAGTCACACAGAAAAGAAACATCATAAGGTATCACTAATACACAGAATGTGAACTTGGCTACACATGAACTGAATTACAAAAGAGAACAGTGTCTCAAGTTTAGAAAACCAACTTATGCTTGCTTAAGGGGGAAGGTGAGTTGGGGTGCTGCATAAAACCAGAGATTGAAATGAGCACAGATAAAGTTCCTTAAGCCAAATATGGAATAGACAAGAGCTACTCCTTGCTCAACGAAATGGACTCAACACCCCATATTAAACGCCTAAGAATGTACCTGACTAGTAAGTATCTTAAAACCTATGGATTGCTATGCCTCCAAAAGAGAATAAAGCGTGTGTACAGGGGCATAAACGCAGCAGTGATAGGATTGGAGAGGTTCGGTGAGCAAATGAAGACCCTTTGAAGTCATATTGCATGGTACCCATTACACGGGTCTCAACTCTCCAGGTTTAAGGTATTCTTCCTTCAGCTAAAACATGCATGTGGAACCCAGAGTATGATCAACCATGTGAACGGGAGACGTGTTCAAATATGTCTCAGTTTTCATACCCTGGTACTCGGGTGCAACATTCCAGACGCTTACTAACACTCTCTCCCCTTGGAGAGTCAGTCCCTTTAACCTCCTGTTTGGCCCAGTTTGCAATTTCTGCGGAAGATGAACAGGAACAGCGAGAATCAATGAGAGACTAGCTGGAGGTGTCTGGATGGGCAAATTTAACTCTCATTTCCCACCAGGAAGAGGAATTAACCAAAGGCTCAGCATGCCGTGCCAGAACCAGATTAGGGCCTGAAGACATCCTGCAGTGTTGCGGCCAGGTCACAAGAAAGCGAGTTGAAGAAAGGAGCTCAGGGGCACTGTAATTCACAAACCTGCAGAGTTATAAGTGACAGCTATCGTCCAAAAATAGACTGAAGTAAGGCTGCCAAGAGGACTTGAAAGCGGGGCAGAATTGCAGGAAACCGATTTCAGGAGGTAGACTGGAATTGCATTGAAAGCATAGGAAAAGAGGCAGAACGTCCACAATGATGCACTTGGCCAAAAAGGGCGTATGCGTTTTTTCCTGAATATATTCAGGAAAAAACGCATACGCCCTTTTTGGCCAACCAAGCAAACTTGCAAAGGAAATCTGCACTACAATGAAGTCTCACTTCTCCCCGGTCAAAAGGTCCATCTGAAAAAAGTGTAAAATCCAGAAAGGCAGGACAGGCCATGGAGAACTGGGAGCCTTGTTATGCTGATGGGTGGGATGTAAATTGCCAACAGACACTCGGGAGAAGTGTATGGTGTTTCCTGAAACATCTAAAAAACAAAGCAACAGAACCTAGGGCACTTCCACTTATGGTCCTATAGCTTAGGGAAATTAAAATCAAAAAGACACAGCCACCCCAAAGTTTGGAACGGCTCTGTTTACAAGAACCTCGTTTACAGTACAAGTTCAACATCGCAGAAAGTGAAAAATGGATAAAGAAGTTGTGGTATTTACTTACAAAGCAATATCACTCAGCAATGAAATCTGTGTCATCAGGCCCGTAGCAGCACAATGAGTGGATTCAGGTATGATGATTCTAACTGAAGTAAGTCACACAGAAAAAGAAACATCATAAGATATCAGTAATACACGGAATGGAAACTTGGCTACACAGGAACTGAATTACAGAACAGAACAGGGTCTCAAATTTAGAAAACCAACTTATGCTTGCTTAAGGGGAAAGGTGAGTTGGGGTGCTGCATAAAACCAGAGATTGAAATGAGCACAGATAAAGTTCCTTAAGCCAAATATGGAAAAGACAAGAGCTACTCCTTGCTCAATGAAATGGACTCAACACCGCATATTAAACGCCTAAGAATGTACCTGACTAGTAAGTATCTTAAAACCTATAGATTGCTATGTCTCCGAAAGAGAATCAAGCATGTGTACAGGGGCATAAACGCAGCAGTGATAGGATTGGAGAGGTTCGGTGAGCAAATGAAGACCCTTTGAAGTCATATTGCATGGTACCCATTCCACGGGTTTCAACTACCCAGGTTTTAGGTATTCTTCCTTCAGCTAAAACATGCATGTGGAACCCAAGTATGATCAACCATGTGAACGGGAGACGTGTTCAAATATGTCTCAGTTTTCCTCCCCTGGTACTCGGGTGCAACATTCCAGATGCTTTACTAACACTCTCCCCACTTGGAGAGTCAGCGCCTTTAACCTCCTGTTTGGCCCAGTTTGCAATTTCTGCGGAAGATGAACAGGAATAGCGAGAACCAATGAGAGGCTAGCTGGAGGTGTCTGGATGGGCAAATTTAACTCTCATTTCCCACCAGGAAGAGGAAATAACCAAAGGCTCAGCGGGCCGTACAGGAACCAGATTAGGGCCTGAAGCCATCCTGCGGTGTTGCAGCCAGCTCAAAAGAAAGCGAGTTGAAGAAAGGAGCTCAGGGGCACTGTAATTCACAAACCTGCAGAGTTATAAATGACAGCTATCGTCCAAAAATAGACTGAAGTAAGGCTGCCAAGAGGACTTGAAAGCGGGGCAGAATTGCAGGAAACCGATTTCAGGAGGTAGACTGGAATTGCATTGAAAGCATAGGAAAAGAGGCAGAACGTCCACAATGATGCACTTGGCCAAAAAGGGCGTATGCGTTTTTTCCTGAATATATTCAGGAAAAAACGCATACGCCCTTTTTGGCCAACCAAGCAAGCTTGCAAAGGAAATCTGCACTACAATGAAGTCTCATTCCCCCCGGTCAAAAGGGCCATCTGAAAAAAGTGTAAAATCCAGAAAGGCAGGACAGGCCATGGAGAACTGGGAGCCTTGTTATGCTGATGGGCGGGATGTAAATTGCCAACAACCACTCCGGAGAAGTGTATGGTGTTTCCTGAAACATCTAAAAAACAAAGCAACAGAACCTAGGGCACTTCCACTTATGGTCCTATAGCTTAGGGAAATTAAAATCAAAAAGACACAGCCACCCCAAAGTTTGGGACGCCTCTGTTTACAAGAACCTCGTTTACAGTACAAGTTCAACATCGCAGAAAGTGAAAAATGGATAAAGAAGTTGTGGTATTTACTTACAAAGCAATATCACTCAGCAATGAAATCTGTGTCATCAGGCCCTTAGCAGCACAATGAGTGGATTCAGGTATGATGATTCTAACTGAAATAAGTCACACAGAAAAAGAAACATCATAAGATATCAGTAATACATGGAATGTAAACTTGGCTACACAGGAACTGAATTACAGAACAGAACAGGGTCTCAAATTTAGAAAACCAACTTATGCTTGCTTAAGGGTAAAGTCGAGTTGGAGTGCTGCATAAAACCAGAGATTGAAATGAGCACAGATAAAGTTCCTTAAGCCAAATATGGAATAGACAAGAGCTACTCCTTGCTCAACCAAATGGACTCAACACCCCATATTAAACGCCTAAGAATGTACCTGACTAGTAAGTATCTTAAAACCTATGGATTGCTATGTCTCCGAAAGAGAATCAAGCATGTGTACAGGGGCATAAACGCAGCAGTGATAGGATTGGAGAGGTTCGGTGAGCAAATGAAGACCCTTTGAAGTCATATTGCATGGTACCCATTCCACGGGTTTCAACTACCCAGGTTTAAGGTATTCTTCCTTCAGCTAAAACATGCATGTGGAACCTAGAGTATGATCAACCATGTGATCGGGAGACGTGTTCAAATATGTCTCAGTTTTCCTCCCCTGGTACTCGGGTGCAACATTCCAGACGCTTTACTAACACTCTCCCGACTTGGAGAGTCAGTCCCTTTAACCTCCTGTTTGGCCCAGTTTGCAATTTCTGCGGAAGATGAACAGGAATAGCGAGAACCAATGAGAGGCTAGCTGCAGGTGTCTGGACGGGCAAATTTAACTCTCATTTCCCACCAGGAAGAGGAATTAACCAAAGGCTCAGCATGCCGGGCCGGAACCAGATTAGGGCCTGAAGCCATCCTGCGGTGTTGCGGCCAGCTCACAATAAAGCGAGTTGAAGAAAGGAGCTCAGGGGCACTGTAATTCACAAACCTGCAGAGTTATAAATGACAGCATCGTCCAAAATATACTGAAGTAAGGCTGCCAAGAGGACTTGAAAGTGGGGCAGAATTGCAGGAAACCGATTTCAGGAGGTAGACTGGAATTGCATTGAAAGCATAGGAAAAGAGGCAGAACGTCCACAATGATGCACTTGGCCAAAAAGGGCGTATGCGTTTTTTCCTGAATATATTCAGGAAAAAACGCATACGCCCTTTTTGGCCAATCAAGCAAGCTTGCAAAGGAAATCTGCACTACAATGAAGTCTCACTTCCCCCCGGTCAAAAGGGCCATCTGAAAAAAGTGTAAAATCCAGAAAGGCAGGACAGGCCATGGAGAACTGGGAGCCTTGTTATGCTGATGGGCGGGATGTAAATTGCCAACAACCACTCTGGAGAAGTGTATGGTGTTTCCTGAAACATCTAAAAAACAAAGCAACAGAGCCTAGGGCACTTCCAAATATGGTCCTATAGCTTAGGGAAATTAAAATCAAAAAGACACAGCCACCCCAAAGTTTGGGACGCCTCTGTTTACAAGAACCTCGTTTACCATACAAGTTCAATATCACAGAAAGTGAAAAATGGATAAAGAACTTGTGGTACTTACGTACAATGCAGTATCACTCAGCAATGAAATCTATGTCATCAGGCCCGTAGCAGCATAATGAGTGGATTCATGTACGATGATTCTAACTGAAATAAGTCACACAGAAAAAGAAACATCATAAGATATCACTAATACACGGAATGTAAACTTGGCTACACAGGAACTGCATTCCAAAACAGAACAGGGTCTCTAATTTAGAAAACCAACTTATGCTTGCTTAAGGGGAAAGGTGAGTTGGGGTGCTGCATAAAACCAGAGATTGAAATGAGCACAGATAAAGTTCCTTAAGCCAAATATGGAATAGACAAGAGCTACTCCTTGCTCAACAAAATGGACTCAAAACCCCATATTAAACGCCTAAGAATGTACCTGACTAGTAAGTATCTTAAAACCTATGGATTGCTATGTCTCCAAAAGAGAATCAAGCGTGTGTACAGGGGCATAAATGCAGCAGTGATAGGATTGGAGAGGTTCGGTGAGCAAATGAAGACCCTTTGAAGTCATATTGCACGGTACCCATTCCACGGGTCTCAACTCTCCAGGTTTAAGGTATTCTTCCTTCAGCTAAAACATGCATGTGGAACCCAGAGTATGATCAACCATGTGAACGGGAGACGTGTTCAAATATGTCTCAGTTTTCCTACCCTGGTACTCGGGTGCAACACTCCAGACTCTTTACTAACACTCTCCCGACTTGGAGAGTCAGTCCCTTTAACCTCCTGTTTGGCCCAGTTTGCAATTTCTGCGGAAGATGAACAGGAATAGCGAGAACCAATGAGAGGCTAGCTGCAGGTGTCTGGACGGGCAAATTTAACTCTCATTTCCCACCAGGAAGAGGAATTAACCAAAGGCTCAGCATGCCGGGCCGGAACCAGATTAGGGCCTGAAGCCATCCTGCGGTGTTGCGGCCAGCTCACAATAAAGCGAGTTGAAGAAAGGAGCTCAGGGGCACTGTAATTCACAAACCTGCAGAGTTATAAATGACAGCATCGTCCAAAATATACTGAAGTAAGGCTGCCAAGAGGACTTGAAAGTGGGGCAGAATTGCAGGAAACCGATTTCAGGAGGTAGACTGGAATTGCATTGAAAGCATAGGAAAAGAGGCAGAACGTCCACAATGATGCACTTGGCCAAAAAGGGCGTATGCGTTTTTTCCTGAATATAATCAGGAAAAAACGCATACGCACTTTTTGGCCAACCAAGCAAGCTTGCAAAGGAAATCTGCACTACAATGAAGTCTCACTTCCCCCCGGTCAAAAGGGCCATCTGAAAAAAGTGTAAAATCCAGAAAGGCAGGACAGGCCATGGAGAACTGGGAGCCTTGTTATGCTGATGGACGGGATGTAAATTGCCAACAGACACTCGGGAGAAGTGTATGGTGTTTCCTGAAACATCTAAAAAACAAAGCAACAGAGCCTAGGGCACTTCCACTTATGGTCCTATAGCTTAGGGAAATTAAAATCAAAAAGACACAGCCACCCCAAAGTTTGGGACGCCTCTGTTTACAAGAACCTCGTTTACAGTACAAGTTCAACATCGCAGAAAGTGAAAAATGGATAAAGAAGTTGTGGTATTTACTTACAAAGCAATATCACTCAGCAATGAAATCTATGTCATCAGGCCCTTAGCAGCACAATGAGTGGATTCAGGTATGATGATTCTAACTGAAATAAGTCACACAGAAAAAGAAACATCATAAGATATCAGTAATACACGGAATGTATACTTGGCTACACAGGAACTGAATTACAGAACAGAACAGGGTCTCAAGTTTAGAAAACCAACTTATGCTTGCTTAAGGGGAAAGGTGAGTTGGGGTGCTGCATAAAACCAGAGATTGAAATGAGCACAGATAAAGTTCCTTAAGCCAAATATGGAATAGACAAGAGCTACTCCTTGCTCAAAGAAATGGACTCAACACCGCATATTAAACGCCTAAGAATGTACCTGACTAGTAAGTATCTTAAAACCTATGGATTGCTATGTCTCCGAAAGAGAATCAAGCATGTGTACAGGGGCATAAACGCAGCAGTGATAGGATTGGAGATGTTCGGTGAGCAAATGAAGACCCTTTGAAGTCATATTGCATGGTACCCATTCCACGGGTCTCAACTCTCCAGGTTTAAGGTATTCTTCCTTCAGCTAAAACATGCATGTGGATCCCAGAGTATGATCAACCATGTGATCGGGAGACGTGTTCAAATATGTCTCAGTTTCCGTACCCTGGTACTCGGGTGCAACATTCCAGATGCTTTACTAACACTCTCCCGACTTGGAGAGTCAGTCCCTTTAACCTCCTGTTTGGCCCAGTTTGCAATTTCTGTGGAAGATGAACAGGAATAGCGAGAACCAATGAGAGACTAGCTGGAGGTGTCTGGATGGGCAAATTTAACTCTCATTTCCCACCAGGAAGAGGAATTAACCAAAGGCTCAGCGTGCCATGCCAGAACCAGATTAGGGCCTGAAGACATCCTGCGGTGTTGCGGCCAGGTCACAAGAAAGCGAGTTGAAGAAAGGAGCTCAGGGGCACTGTAATTCACAAACCTGCAGAGTTATAAATGACAGCTATCGTCCAAAAATATACTGAAGTAAGGCTGCCAAGAGGACTTGAAAGCGGGGCAGAATTACAGGAAACTGATTTCAGGAGGTAGACTGGAATTGCATTGAAAGCATAGGAAAAGAGGCAGAACGTCCACAATGATGCACTTGGCCAAAAAGGGCGTATGCGTTTTTTCCTGAATATTTCAGGAAAAAACGCATACGCCCTTTTTGGCCAACCAAGCAAACTTGCAAAGGAAATCTGCACTACAATGAAGTCTCACTTCCCCCCGGTCAAAAGGGCCATCTGAAAAAAGTGTAAAATCCAGAAAGGCAGGACAGGCCATGGAGAACTGGGAGCCTTGTTATGCTGATGGGCGGGATGTAAATTGCCAACAGACACTCAGGAGAAGTGTATGGTGTTTCCTGAAACATCTAAAAAACAAAGCAACAGAGCCTAGGGCACTTCCACTTATGGTCCTATAGCTAAGGGAAATTAAAATCAAAAAGACACAGCCACCCCAAAGTTTGGAACGGCTCTGTTTACAAGAACCTCGTTTACAGTACAAGTTCAACATCGCAGAAAGTGAAAAATGGATAAAGAAGTTGTGGTATTTACTTACAAAGCAATATCACCAAGCAATGAAATCTGTGTCATCAGGCCCTTAGCAGCACAATGAGTGGATTCAGGTATGATGATTCTAACTGAAATAAGTCACACAGAAAAAGAAACATCATAAGATATCAGTAATACACGGAATGTAAACTTGGCTACACAGGAACTGAATTACAGAACAGAACAGGGTCTCAAATTTAGAAAACCAACTTATGCTTGCTTAAGGGTAAAGGTGAGTTGGGGTGCTGCATAAAACCAGAGATTGAAATGAGCACAGATAAAGTTCCTTAAGCCAAATATGGAATAGACAAGAGCTACTCCTTGCTCAACGAAATGGACTCAACACCGCATATTAAACGCCTAAGAATGTACCTGACTAGTAAGTATCTTAAAACCTATGGATTGCTATGTCTCCAAAAGAGAATCAAGCGTGTGTACAGGGGCATAAACGCAGCAGTGATAGGATTGGAGAGGTTCGGTGAGCAAATGAAGACCCTTTGAAGTCATATTGCATGGTACCCATTCCACGGGTCTCAACTCTCCAGGTTTAAGGTATTCTTCCTTCAGCTAAAACATGCATGTGGAACCCAGAGTATGATCAACCATGTGATCGGGAGACGTGTTCAAATATGTCTCAGTTTTCCTCCCCTGGTACTCGGGTGCAACATTCCAGATGCTTAACTAACACTCTCCCGACTTGGAGAGTCAGTCCCTTTAACCTCCTGTTTGGCCCAGTTTGCAATTTCTGTGGAAGATGAACAGGAATAGCGAGAACCAATGAGAGACTAGCTGGAGGTGTCTGGATGGGCAAATTTAACTCTCATTTCCCACCAGGAAGAGGAATTAACCAAAGGCTCAGCGTGCCGTGCCAGAACCAGATTAGGGCCTGAAGACATCCTGCGGTGTTGCGGCCAGCTCACAAGAAAGCGAGTTGAAGAAAGGAGCTCAGGGGCACTGTAATTCACAAACCTGCAGAGTTATAAATGACAGCTATCGTCCAAAAATATACTGAAGTAAGGCTGCCAAGAGGACTTGAAAGCGGGGCAGAATTGCAGGAAACCGATTTCAGGAGGTAGACTGGAATTGCATTGGAAGCATAGGAAAAGAGGCAGAACGTCCACAATGATGCACTTGGCCAAAAAGGGCGTATGCGTTTTTTCCTGAATATATTCAGGAAAAAACGCATACGTCCTTTTTGGCCAACCAAGCAAACTTGCAAAGGAAATCTGCACTACAATGAAGTCTCACTTCCCCCCGGTCAAAAGGGCCATCTGAAAAAAGTGTAAAATCCAGAAAGGCAGGACAGGCCATGGAGAACTGGGAGCCTTGTTATGCTGATGGGCGGGATGTAAATTGCCAACAGACACTCAGGAGAAGTGTATGGTGTTTCCTGAAACATCTAAAAAACAAAGCAACAGAGCCTAGGGCACTTCCACTTATGGTCCTATAGCTTAGGGAAATTAAAATCAAAAAGACACAGCCACCCCAAAGTTCGGGACGCCTCCGTTTACAAGAACCTCGTTTACCGTACAAGTTCAATATCACAGAAAGTGAAAAATGGATAAAGAACTTGTGGTACTTACGTACAATGCAGTATCACTCAGCAATGAAATCTATGTCATCAGGCCCGTAGCAGCATAATGAGTGGATTCAGGTACGATGATTCTAACTGAAATAAGTCACACAGAAAAAGAAACATCATAAGATATCACTAATACGCGGAATGTAAACTTGGCTACACAGGAACTGCATTCCAAAACAGAACAGGGTCTCAAATTTAGAAAACCAACTTATGCTTGCTTAAGGGTAAAGGTGAGTTGGGGTGCTGCATAAAACCAGAGATTGAAATGAGCACAGATAAAGTTCCTTAAGCCAAATATGGAATAGACAAGAGCTACTCCTTGCTCAACGAAATGGACTCAAAACCCCATATTAAACGCCTAAGAATGTACCTGACTAGTAAGTATCTTAAAACCTATGGATTGCTATGTCTCCAAAAGAGAATCAAGCGTGTGTACAGGGGCATAAATGCAGCAGTGATAGGATTGGAGAGGTTCGGTGAGCAAATGAAGACCCTTTGAAGTCATATTGCACGGTACCCATTCCACGGGTCTCAACTCTCCAGGTTTAAGGTATTCTTCCTTCAGCTAAAACATGCATGTGGAACCCAGAGTATGATCAACCATGTGATCGGGAGACGTGTTCAAATATGTCTCAGTTTTCGTACCCTGGTACTCGGGTGCAACATTCCAGATGCTTTACTAACACTCTCCCGACTTGGAGAGTCAGTCTCTTTAACCTCCTGTTTGGCCCAGTTTGCAATTTCTGTGGAAGATGAACAGGAATAGCGACAACCAATGAGAGACTAGCTGGAGGTGTCTGGATGGGCAAATTTAACTCTCATTTCCCACCAGGAAGAGGAATTAACCAAAGGCTCAGCGTGCCGTGCCAGAACCAGATTAGGACCTGAAGCCATCCTGCGGTGTTGCGGCCAGGTCACAAGAAAGCGAGTTGAAGAAAGGAGCTCAGGGGCACTGTAATTCACAAACCTGCAGAGTTATAAATGACAGCTATCGTCCAAAAATAGACTGAAGTAAGGCTAACAAGAGGACTTGAAAGCGGGGCAGAATTGCAGGAAACCGATTTCAGGAGGTAGACTGGAATTGCATTGAAAGCATAGGAAAAGAGGCAGAACGTCCACAATGATGCACTTGGCCAAAAAGGGCGTATGCGTTTTTTCCTGAATATATTCAGGAAAAAACGCATACGCCCTTTTTGGCCAACCAAGCAAGCTTGCAAAGGAAATCTGCACTACAATGAAGTCTCACTTCCCCCCGGTCAAAAGGGCCATCTGAAAAAAGCGTAAAATCCAGAAAGGCAGGACAGGCCATGGAGAACTGGGAGCCTTGTTATGCTGATGGGCGGGATGTAAATTGCCAACAACCACTCGGGAGAAGTGTATGGTGTTTCCTGAAACATCTAAAAAACAAAGCAACAGAGCCTAGGGCACTTCCACTTATGGTCCTATAGCTTAGGGAAATTAAAATCAAAAAGACACAGCCACCCCAAAGTTTGGGACGCCTCCGTTTACAAGAACCTCGTTTACCGTACAAGTTCAATATCACAGAAAGTGAAAAATGGATAAAGAACTTGTGGTACTTACGTACAATGCAGTATCACTCAGCAATGAAATCTATGTCATCAGGCCCGTAGCAGCATAATGAGTGGATTCAGGTACGATGATTCTAACTGAAATAAGTCACACAGAAAAAGAAACATCATAAGATATCACTAATACACGGAATGTAAACTTGGCTACACAGGAACTGCATTCCAAAACAGAACAGGGTCTCAAATTTAGAAAACCAACTTATGCTTGCTTAAGGGGAAAGGTGAGTTGGGGTGCTGCATAAAACCAGAGATTGAAATGAGCACAGATAAAGTTCCTTAAGCCAAATATGGAATAGACAAGAGCTACTCCTTGCTCAACGAAATGGACTCAAAACCCCATATTAAACGCCTAAGAATGTACCTGACTAGTAAGTATCTTAAAACCTATGGATTGCTATGTCTCCAAAAGAGAATCAAGCGTGTGTACAGGGGCATAAATGCAGCAGTGATAGGATTGGAGAGGTTCGGTGAGCAAATGAAGACCCTTTGAAGTCATATTGCACGGTACCCATTCCACGGGTCTCAACTCTCCAGGTTTAAGGTATTCTTCCTTCAGCTAAAACATGCATGTGGAACCCAGAGTATGATCAACCATGTGAACGGGAGACGTGTTCAAATATGTCTCAGTTTTCCTACCCTGGTACTCGGGTGCAACACTCCAGACTCTTTACTAACACTCTCCCGACTTGGAGAGTCAGTCCCTTTAACCTCCTGTTTGGCCCAGTTTGCAATTTCTGCGGAAGATGAACAGGAATAGCGAGAACCAATGAGAGGCTAGCTGCAGGTGTCTGGACGGGCAAATTTAACTCTCATTTCCCACCAGGAAGAGGAATTAACCAAAGGCTCAGCATGCCGGGCCGGAACCAGATTAGGGCCTGAAGCCATCCTGCGGTGTTGCGGCCAGCTCACAAGAAAGCGAGGTGAAGAAAGGAGCTCAGGGGCACTGTAATTCACAAACCTGCAGAGTTATAAATGACAGCTATCGTCCAAAATATACTGAAGTAAGGCTGCCAAGAGGACTTGAAAGCGGGGCAGAATTGCAGGAAACCGATTTCAGGAGGTAGACTGGAATTGCATTGAAAGCATAGGAAAAGAGGCAGAACGTCCACAATGATGCACTTGGCCAAAAAGGGCGTATGCGTTTTTTCCTGAATATATTCAGGAAAAAACGCATACGCCCTTTTTGGCCAACCAAGCAAGCTTGCAAAGGAAATCTGCACTACAATGAAGTCTCACTTACCCCCGGTCAAAAGGGCCATCTGAAAAAAGTGTAAAATCCAGAAAGGCAGGACAGGCCATGGAGAACTGGGAGCCTTGTTATGCTGATGGGCGGGATGTAAATTGCCAACAGACACTCGGGAGAAGTGTATGGTGTTTCCTGAAACATCTAAAAAACAAAGCAACAGAGCCTAGGGCACTGCCACTTATGGTCCTATAGCTTAGGGAAATTAAAATCAAAAAGACACAGCCACCCCAAAGTTTGGGACGCCTCTGTTTACAAGAACCTCGTTTACAATACAAGTTCAACATCGCAGAAAGTGAAAAATGGATAAAGAAGTTGTGGTATTTACTTACAAAGCAATATCACTCAGCAATGAAATCTATGTCATCAGGCCCTTAGAAGCACAATGAGTGGATTCAGGTATGATGATTCTAACTGAAATAAGTCACACAGAAAAAGAAACATCATAAGATATCAGTAATACACGGAATGTATACTTGGCTACACAGGAACTGAATTACAGAACAGAACAGGGTCTCAAATTTAGAAAACCAACTTATGCTTGCTTAAGGGGAAAGGTGAGTTGGGGTGCTGCATAAAACCAGAGATTGAAATGAGCACAGATAAAGTTCCTTAAGCCAAATATGGAATAGACAAGAGCTACTCCTTGCTCAAATAATGGACTCAACACCGCATATTAAACGCCTAAGAATGTACCTGACTAGTAATTATCTTAAAACCTATGGATTGCTATGTCTCCGAAAGAGAATCAAGCATGTGTACAGGGGCATAAAAGCAGCAGTGATAGGATTGGAGATGTTCGGTGAGCAAATGAAGACCTTTTGAAGTCATATTGCATGGTACCCATTCCACGGGTCTCAACTCTCCAGGTTTAAGGTATTCTTCCTTCAGCTAAAACATGCATGTGGAACCCAGAGTATGATCAACCATGTGATCGGGAGACGTGTTCAAATATGTCTCAGTTTTCGTACCCTGGTACTCGGGTGCAACATTCCAGATGCTTTACTAACACTCTCCCGACTTGGAGAGTCAGTCCCTTTAACCTCCTGTTTGGCCCAGTTTGCAATTTCTGTGGAAGATGAACAGGAATAGCGACAACCAATGAGAGACTAGCTGGAGGTGTCTGGATGGGCAAATTTAACTCTCATTTCCCACCAGGAAGAGGAATTAACCAAAGGCTCAGCGTGCCGTGCCAGAACCAGATTAGGGCCTGAAGCCATCCTGCGGTGTTGCGGCCAGGTCACAAGAAAGCGAGTTGAAGAAAGGAGCTCAGGGGCACTGTAATTCACAAACCTGCAGAGTTATAAATGACAGCTATCGTCCAAAAATAGACTGAAGTAAGGCTGCCAAGAGGACTTGAAAGCAGGGCAGAATTACAGGAAACCGATTTCAGGAGGTAGACTGGAATTGCATTGAAAGCATAGGAAAAGAGGCAGAACGTCCACAATGATGCACTTGGCCAAAAAGGGCGTATGCGTTTTTTCCTGAATATATTCAGGAAAAAACGCATACGCCCTTTTTGGCCAATCAAGCAAGCTTGCAAAGGAAATCTGCACTACAATGAAGTCTCACTTCCCCCCGGTCAAAAGGGCCATCTGAAAAAAGTGTAAAATCCAGAAAGGCAGGACAGGCCATGGAGAACTGGGAGCCTTGTTATGCTGATGGGCGGGATGTAAATTGCCAACAACCACTCGGGAGAAGTGTATGGTGTTTCCTGAAACATCTAAAAGACAAAGCAACAGAGCCTAGGGCACTTCCACTTATGGTCCTATAGCTTAGGGAAATTAAAATCAAAAAGACACAGCCACCCCAAAGTTTGGGACGCCTCCGTTTACAAGAACCTCGTTTACCGTACAAGTTCAATATCACAGAAAGTGAAAAATGGATAAAGAACTTGTGGTACTTACGTACAATGCAGTATCACTCAGCAATGAAATCTATGTCATCAGGCCCGTAGCAGCATAATGAGTGGATTCAGGTACGATGATTCTAACTGAAATAAGTCACACAGAAAAAGAAACATCATAAGATATCACTAATACACGGAATGTAACCTTGGCTACACAGGAACTGCATTCCAAAACAGAACAGGGTCTCAAATTTAGAAAACCAACTTATGCTTGCTTAAGGGGAAAGGTGAGTTGGGGTGCTGCATAAAACCAGAGATTGAAATGAGCACAGATAAAGTTCCTTAAGCCAAATATGGAATAGACAAGAGCTACTCCTTGCTCAATGAAATGGACTCAAAACCCCATATTAAACACCTAAGAATGTACCTGACTAGTAAGTATCTTAAAACCTATGGATTGCTATGTCTCCAAAAGAGAATCAAGCGTGTGTACAGGGGCATAAATGCAGCAGTGATAGGATTGGAGAGGTTCGGTGAGCAAATGAAGACCCTTTGAAGTCATATTGCACGGTACCCATTCCACGGGTCTCAACTCTCCAGGTTTAAGGTATTCTTCCTTCAGCTAAAACATGCATGTGGAACCCAGAGTATGATCAACCATGTGAACGGGAGACGTGTTCAAATATGTCTCAGTTTTCCTACCTTGGTACTCGGGTGCAACACTCCAGACTCTTTACTAACACTCTCCCGACTTGGAGAGTCAGTCCCTTTAACCTCCTGTTTGGCCCAGTTTGCAATTTCTGCGGAAGATGAACAGGAATAGCGAGAACCAATGAGAGGCTAGCTGCAGGTGTCTGGACGGGCAAATTTAACTCTCATTTCCCACCAGGAAGAGGAATTAACCAAAGGCTCAGCATGCCGGGCCGGAACCAGATTAGGGCCTGAAGCCATCCTGCGGTGTTGCGGCCAGCTCACAAGAAAGCGAGGTGAAGAAAGGAGCTCAGGGGCACTGTAATTCACAAACCTGCAGAGTTATAAATGACAGCTATCGTCCAAAATATACTGAAGTAAGGCTGCCAAGAGGACTTGAAAGCGGGGCAGAATTGCAGGAAACCGATTTCAGGAGGTAGACTGGAATTGCATTGAAAGCATAGGAAAAGAGGCAGAACGTCCACAATGATGCACTTGGCCAAAAAGGGCGTATGCGTTTTTTCCTGAATATATTCAGGAAAAAACGCATACGCCCTTTTTGGCCAACCAAGCAAGCTTGCAAAGGAAATCTGCACTACAATGAAGTCTCACTTACCCCCGGTCAAAAGGGCCATCTGAAAAAAGTGTAAAATCCAGAAAGGCAGGACAGGCCATGGAGAACTGGGAGCCTTGTTATGCTGATGGGCGGGATGTAAATTGCCAACAGACACTCGGGAGAAGTGTATGGTGTTTCCTGAAACATCTAAAAAACAAAGCAACAGAGCCTAGGGCACTGCCACTTATGGTCCTATAGCTTAGGGAAATTAAAATCAAAAAGACACAGCCACCCCAAAGTTTGGGACGCCTCTGTTTACAAGAACCTCGTTTACAATACAAGTTCAACATCGCAGAAAGTGAAAAATGGATAAAGAAGTTGTGGTATTTACTTACAAAGCAATATCACTCAGCAATGAAATCTATGTCATCAGGCCCTTAGAAGCACAATGAGTGGATTCAGGTATGATGATTCTAACTGAAATAAGTCACACAGAAAAAGAAACATCATAAGATATCAGTAATACACGGAATGTATACTTGGCTACACAGGAACTGAATTACAGAACAGAACAGGGTCTCAAATTTAGAAAATCAACTTATGCTTGCTTAAGGGTAAAGGTGAGTTGGGGTGCTGCATAAAACCAGAGATTGAAATGAGCACAGATAAAGTTCCTTAAGCCAAATATGGAATAGACAAGAGCTACTCCTTGCTCAAATAATGGACTCAACACCGCATATTAAACGCCTAAGAATGTACCTGACTAGTAATTATCTTAAAACCTATGGATTGCTATGTCTCCGAAAGAGAATCAAGCATGTGTACAGGGGCATAAAAGCAGCAGTGATAGGATTGGAGATGTTCGGTGAGCAAATGAAGACCCTTTGAAGTCATATTGCATGGTACCCATTCCACGGGTCTCAACTCTCCAGGTTTAAGGTATTCTTCCTTCAGCTAAAACATGCATGTGGAACCCAGAGTATGATCAACCATGTGATCGGGAGACGTGTTCAAATATGTCTCAGTTTTCGTACCCTGGTACTCGGGTGCAACATTCCAGATGCTTTACTAACACTCTCCCGACTTGGAGAGTCAGTCCCTTTAACCTCCTGTTTGGCCCAGTTTGCAATTTCTGTGGAAGATGAACAGGAATAGCGACAACCAATGAGAGACTAGCTGGAGGTGTCTGGATGGGCAAATTTAACTCTCATTTCCCACCAGGAAGAGGAATTAACCAAAGGCTCAGCGTGCCGTGCCAGAACCAGATTAGGGCCTGAAGCCATCCTGCGGTGTTGCGGCCAGGTCACAAGAAAGCGAGTTGAAGAAAGGAGCTCAGGGGCACTGTAATTCACAAACCTGCAGAGTTATAAATGACAGCTATCGTCCAAAAATAGACTGAAGTAAGGCTGCCAAGAGGACTTGAAAGCAGGGCAGAATTACAGGAAACCGATTTCAGGAGGTAGACTGGAATTGCATTGAAAGCATAGGAAAAGAGGCAGAACGTCCACAATGATGCACTTGGCCAAAAAGGGCGTATGCGTTTTTTCCTGAATATATTCAGGAAAAAACGCATACGCCCTTTTTGGCCAATCAAGCAAGCTTGCAAAGGAAATCTGCACTACAATGAAGTCTCACTTCCCCCCGGTCAAAAGGGCCATCTGAAAAAAGTGTAAAATCCAGAAAGGCAGGACAGGCCATGGAGAACTGGGAGCCTTGTTATGCTGATGGGCGGGATGTAAATTGCCAACAACCACTCGGGAGAAGTGTATGGTGTTTCCTGAAACATCTAAAAAACAAAGCAACAGAGCCTAGGGCACTTCCACTTATGGTCCTATAGCTTAGGGAAATTAAAATCAAAAAGACACAGCCACCCCAAAGTTTGGGACGCCTCCGTTTACAAGAACCTCGTTTACCGTACAAGTTCAATATCACAGAAAGTGAAAAATGGATAAAGAACTTGTGGTACTTACGTACAATGCAGTATCACTCAGCAATGAAATCTATGTCATCAGGCCCGTAGCAGCATAATGAGTGGATTCAGGTACGATGATTCTAACTGAAATAAGTCACACAGAAAAAGAAACATCATAAGATATCACTAATACACGGAATGTAACCTTGGCTACACAGGAACTGCATTCCAAAACAGAACAGGGTCTCAAATTTAGAAAACCAACTTATGCTTGCTTAAGGGGAAAGGTGAGTTGGGGTGCTGCATAAAACCAGAGATTGAAATGAGCACAGATAAAGTTCCTTAAGCCAAATATGGAATAGACAAGAGCTACTCCTTGCTCAATGAAATGGACTCAAAACCCCATATTAAACACCTAAGAATGTACCTGACTAGTAAGTATCTTAAAACCTATGGATTGCTATGTCTCCAAAAGAGAATCAAGCGTGTGTACAGGGGCATAAATGCAGCAGTGATAGGATTGGAGAGGTTCGGTGAGCAAATGAAGACCCTTTGAAGTCATATTGCACGGTACCCATTCCACGGGTCTCAACTCTCCAGGTTTAAGGTATTCTTCCTTCAGCTAAAACATGCATGTGGAACCCAGAGTATGATCAACCATGTGAACGGGAGACGTGTTCAAATATGTCTCAGTTTTCCTACCTTGGTACTCGGGTGCAACACTCCAGACTCTTTACTAACACTCTCCCGACTTGGAGAGTCAGTCCCTTTAACCTCCTGTTTGGCCCAGTTTGCAATTTCTGCGGAAGATGAACAGGAATAGCGAGAACCAATGAGAGGCTAGCTGCAGGTGTCTGGACGGGCAAATTTAACTCTCATTTCCCACCAGGAAGAGGAATTAACCAAAGGCTCAGCATGCCGGGCCGGAACCAGATTAGGGCCTGAAGCCATCCTGCGGTGTTGCGGCCAGCTCACAAGAAAGCGAGTTGAAGAAAGGAGCTCAGGGGCACTGTAAATCACAAACCTGCAGAGTTATAAATGACAGCTATCGTCCAAAATATACTGAAGTAAGGCTGCCAAGAGGACTTGAAAGCGGGGCAGAATTGCAGGAAACCGATTTCAGGAGGTAGACTGGAATTGCATTGAAAGCATAGGAAAAGAGGCAGAACGTCCACAATGATGCACTTGGCCAAAAAGGGCGTATGCGTTTTTTCCTGAATATATTCAGGAAAAAACGCATACGCCCTTTTTGGCCAACCAAGCAAGCTTGCAAAGGAAATCTGCACTACAATGAAGTCTCACTTCCCCCCGGTCAAAAGGGCCATCTGAAAAAAGTGTAAAATCCAGAAAGGCAGGACAGGCCATGGAGAACTGGGAGCCTTGTTATGCTGATGGGCGGGATGTAAATTTCCAACAGACACTCGGGAGAAGTGTATGGTGTTTCCTGAAACATCTAAAAAACAAAGCAACAGAGCCTAGGGCACTGCCACTTATGGTCCTATAGCTTAGGGAAATTAAAATCAAAAAGACACAGCCACCCCAAAGTTTGGGACGCCTCTGTTTACAAGAACCTCGTTTACAATACAAGTTCAACATCGCAGAAAGTGAAAAATGGATAAAGAAGTTGTGGTATTTACTTACAAAGCAATATCACTCAGCAATGAAATCTATGTCATCAGGCCCTTAGCAGCACAATGAGTGGATTCAGGTATGATGATTCTAACTGAAATAAGTCACACAGAAAAAGAAACATCATAAGATATCAGTAATACACGGAATGTATACTTGGCTACACAGGAACTGAATTACAGAACAGAACAGGGTCTCAAATTTAGAAAATCAACTTATGCTTGCTTAAGGGGAAAGGTGAGTTGGGGTGCTGCATAAAACCAGAGATTGAAATGAGCACAGATAAAGTTCCTTAAGCCAAATATGGAATAGACAAGAGCTACCCCTTCCTCAAAGAAATGGACTCAACACCGCATATTAAACGCCTAAGAATGTACCTGACTAGTAATTATCTTAAAACCTATGGATTGCTATGTCTCCGAAAGAGAATCAAGCATGTGTACAGGGGCATAAACGCAGCAGTGATAGGATTGGAGATGTTCGGTGAGCAAATGAAGACCCTTTGAAGTCATATTGCATGGTACCCATTCCACGGGTCTCAACTCTCCAGGTTTAGGGTATTCTTCCTTCAGCTAAAACATGCATGTGGAACCCAGAGTATGATCAACCATGTGATCGGGAGACGTGTTCAAATATGTCTCAGTTTTCGTACCCTGGTACTCGGGTGCAACATTCCAGATGCTTTACTAACACTCTCCCGACTTGGAGAGTCAGTCCCTTTAACCTCCTGTTTGGCCCAGTTTGCAATTTCTGTGGAAGATGAACAGGAATAGCGACAACCAATGAGAGACTAGCTGGAGGTGTCTGGATGGGCAAATTTAACTCTCATTTCCCACCAGGAAGAGGAATTAACCAAAGGCTCAGCGTGCCGTGCCAGAACCAGATTAGGGCCTGAAGACATCCTGCGGTGTTGCGGCCAGGTCACAAGAAAGCGAGTTGAAGAAAGGAGCTCAGGGGCAGTGTAATTCACAAACCTGCAGAGTTATAAATGACAGCTATCGTCCAAAAATATACTGAAGTAAGGCTGCCAAGAGGACTTGAAAGCGGGGCAGAATTGCAGGAAACCGATTTCAGGAGGTAGACTGGAATTGCATTGAAAGCATAGGAAAAGAGGCAGAACGTCCACAATGATGCACTTGGCCAAAAAGGGCGTATGCGTTTTTTCCTGAATATATTCAGGAAAAAACGCATACGCCCTTTTTGGCCAACCAAGCAAGCTTGCAAAGGAAATCTGCACTACAATGAAGTCTCACTTCCCCCCAGTCAAAAGGGCCATCTGAAAAAAGTGTAAAATCCAGAAAGGCAGGACAGGCCATGGAGAACTGGGAGCCTTGTTATGCTGATGGGCGGGATGTAAATTGCCAACAGACACTCAGGAGAAGTGTATGGTGTTTCCTGAAACATCTAAAAAACAAAGCAACAGAGCCTAGGGCACTTCCACTTATGGTCCTATAGCTTAGGGAAATTAAAATCAAAAAGACACAGCCACCCCAAAGTTTGGGACTCCTCCGCTTACAATAACCTCGTTTACCGTACAAGTTCAATATCACAGAAAGTGAAAAATGGATAAAGAACTTGTGGTACTTACGTACAATGCAGTATCACTCAGCAATGAAATCTATGTCATCAGGCCCGTAGCAGCATAATGAGTGGATTCAGGTACGATGATTCTAACTGAAATAAGTCACACAGAAAAAGAAACATCATAAGATATCACTAATACACGGAATGTAAACTTGGCTACACAGGAACTGCATTCCAAAACAGAACAGGGTCTCAAATTTAGAAAACCAACTTATGCTTGCTTAAGGGGAAAGGTGAGTTGGGGTGCTGCATAAAACCAGAGATTGAAATGAGCACAGATAAAGTTCCTTAAGCCAAATATGGAATAGACAAGAGCTACTCCTTGCTCAACGAAATGGACTCAAAACCCCATATTAAACGCCTAAGAATGTACCTGACTAGTAAGTATCTTAAAATCTAGGGATTGCTATGTCTCCGAAAGAGAATCAAGCATGTGTACAGGGGCATAAACGCAGCAGTGATAGGATTGGAGAGGTTCGGTGAGCAAATGAAAACCCTTTGAAGTCATATTGCATGGTACCCATTCCACGGGTTTCAACTACCCAGGTTTTAGGTATTCTTCCTTCAGCTAAAACATGCATGTGGAACCCAGAGTATGATCAACCATGTGATCGGGAGACGTGTTCAAATATGTCTCAGTTTTCCTCCCCTGGTACTCGGGTGCAACATTCCAGACGCTTTACTAACACTCTCCCCACTTGGAGAGTCAGCGCCTTTAACCTCCTGTTTGGCACAGTTTGCAATTTCTGCGGAGGATGAACAGGAATAGCGAGAACCAATAAGAGACTAGCTGGAGGTGTCTGGACGGGCAAATTTAACTCTCATTTCCCACCAGGAAGAGGAAATAACCAAAGGCTCAGCGTGCCGTGCCGGAACCAGATTAGGGCCTGAAGCCATCCTGCGGTGTTGCGGCCAGCTCAAAAGAAAGCGAGTTGAAGAAAGGAGCTCAGGGGCACTGTAATTCACAAACCTGCAGAGTTATAAATGACAGCTATCGTCCAAAAATAGACTGAAGTAAGGCTGCCAAGAGGACTTGAAAGCGGGGCAGAATTGCAGGAAACCGATTTCAGGAGGTAGACTGGAATTGCATTGAAAGCATAGGAAAAGAGGCAGAACGTCCACAATGATGCACTTGGCCAAAAAGGGCGTATGCGTTTTTTCCTGAATATATTCAGGAAAAAACGCATACGCCCTTTTTGGCCAACCAAGCAAGCTTGCAAAGGAAATCTGCACTACAATGAAGTCTCACTTCCCCCCGGTCAAAAGGGCCATCTGAAAAAAGTGTAAAATCCAGAAAGGCAGGACAGGCCATGGAGAACTGGGAGCCTTGTTATGCTGAAGGGCGGGATGTAAATTGCCAACAACCACTCGGGAGAAATGTATGGTGTTTCCTGAAACATCTAAAAAACAAAGCAACAGAGCCTAGGGCACTTCCACTTATGGTCCTATAGCTTAGGGAAATTAAAATCAAAAAGACACAGCCACCCCAAAGTTTGGAACGGCTCTGTTTACAAGAACCTCGTTTACAGTACAAGTTCAACATCGCAGAAAGTGAAAAATGGATAAAAAAGTTGTGGTATTTACTTACAAAGCAATATCACTCAGCAATGAAATCTGTGTCATCAGGCCCTTAGTAGCACAATGAGTGGATTCAGGTATGATGATTCTAACTGAAATAAGTCACACAGAAAAAGAAACATCATAAGATATCAGTAATACACGGAATGTAAACTTGGCTACACAGGAACTGAATTACAGAACAGAACAGGGTCTCAAATTTAGAAAACCAACTTATGCTTGCTTAAGGGTAAAGGTGAGTTGGGGTACTGCATAATACCAGAGATTGAAATGAGCACAGATAAAGTTCCTTAAGCCAAATATGGAATAGACAAGAGCTACTCCTTGCTCAAAGAAATGGACTCAACACTGCATATTAAACTCCTAAGAATGTACCTGACTAGTAAGTATCTTAAAATCTAGGGATTGCTATGTCTCCGAAAGAGAATCAAGCATGTGTACAGGGGCATAAACACAGCAGTGATAGGATTGGAGAGGTTCGGTGAGCAAATGAAGACCCTTTGAAGTCATATTGCATGATACGCATTACACGGGTCTCAACTCTCCAGGTTTAAGGTATTCTTCCTTCAGCTAAAACATGCACGTGGAACCCAAGTATGATCAACCATGTGAACGAGAGACGTGTTCAAATATGTCTCAGTTTTCCTCCCCTGGTACTCGGGTGCAACATTCCAGATGCTTTACTAACACTCTCCCCACTTGGAGAGTCAGCGCCTTTAACCTCCTGTTTGGCCCAGTTTGCAATTTCTGCGGAAGATGAACAGGAATAGCGAGAACCAATGAGAGGCTAGCTGGAGGTGTCTGGACGGGCAAATTTAACTCTCATTTCCCACCAGGAAGAGGAAATAACCAAAGGCTCAGCGTGCCGTGCCGGAACCAGATTAGGGCCTGAAGACATCCTGCGGTGTTGCGGCCAGCTCAAAATAAAGCGAGTTGAAGAAAGGAGCTCAGGGGCACTGTAATTCACAAACCTGCAGAGTTATAAATGACAGCTATCGTCCAAAAATAGACTGAAGTAAGGCTGCCAAGAGGACTTGAAAGCGGGGCAGAATTGCAGGAAACCGATTTCAGGAGGTAGACTGGAATTGCATTGAAAGCATAGGAAAAGAGGCAGAACGTCCACAATGATGCACTTGGCCAAAAAGGGCGTATGCGTTTTTTCCTGAATATATTCAGGAAAAAACGCATACGCCCTTTTTGGCCAACCAAGCAAGCTTGCAAAGGAAATCTGCACTACAATGAAGTCTCACTTCCCCCCGGTCAAAAGGGCCATCTGAAAAAAGTGTAAAATCCAGAAAGGCAGGACAGGCCATGGAGAACTGGGAGCCTTGTTATGCTGAAGGGCGGGATGTAAATTGCCAACAACCACTTGGGAGAAGTGTATGGTGTTTCCTGAAACATCTAAAAAACAAAGCAACAGAGCCTAGGGCACTTCCACTTATGGTCCTATAGCTTAGGGAATTTAAAATCAAAAAGACACAGCCACCCCAAAGTTTGGAACGGCTCTGTTTACAAGAACCTCGTTTACAGTACAAGTTCAACATCGCAGAAAGTGAAAAATGGATAAAAAAGTTGTGGTATTTACTTACAAAGCAATATCACTCAGCAATGAAATCTGTGTCATCAGGCCCTTAGTAGCACAATGAGTGGATTCAGGTATGATGATTCTAACTGAAATAAGTCACACAGAAAAAGAAACATCATAAGATATCAGTAATACACGGAATGTAAACTTGGCTACACAGGAACTGAATTACAGAACAGAACAGGGTCTCAAATTTAGAAAACCAACTTATGCTTGCTTAAGGGTAAAGGTGAGTTGGGGTACTGCATAAAACCAGAGATTGAAATGAGCACAGATAAAGTTCCTTAAGCCAAATATGGAATAGACAAGAGCTATTCCTTGCTCAAAGAAATTGACTCAACACCGCATATTAAACGCCTAAGAATGTACCTGACTAGTAAGTATCTTAAAATCTAGGGATTGCTATGTCTCCGAAAGAGAATCAAGCATGTGTACAGGGGCATAAACGCAGCAGTGATAGGATTGGAGAGGTTCGGTGAGCAAATGAAGACCCTTTGAAGTCATATTGCATGGTACCCATTCCACGGGTTTCAACTACCCAGGTTTTAGGTATTCTTCCTTCAGCTAAAACATGCATGTGGAACCCAGAGTATGATCAACCATGTGATCGGGAGACGTGTTCAAATATGTCTCAGTTTTCCTCCCCCGGTACTCGGGTGCAACATTCCAGACGCTTTACTAACACTCTCCCCACTTGGAGAGTCAGCGCCTTTAACCTCCTGTTTGGCACAGTGTGCAATTTCTGCGGAGGATGAACAGGAATAGCGAGAACCAATAAGAGACTAGCTGGAGGTGTCTGGACGGGCAAATTTAACTCTCATTTCCCACCAGGAAGAGGAAATAACCAAAGGCTCAGCGTGCCGTGCCGGAACCAGATTAGGGCCTGAAGCCATCCTGCGGTGTTGCGGCCAGCTCAAAAGAAAGCGAGTTGAAGAAAGGAGCTCAGGGGCACTGTAATTCACAAACCTGCAGAGTTATAAATGACAGCTATCGTCCAAAAATAGACTGAAGTAAGGCTGCCAAGAGGACTTGAAAGCGGGGCAGAATTGCAGGAAACCGATTTCAGGAGGTAGACTGGAATTGCATTGAAAGCATAGGAAAAGAGGCAGAACGTCCACAATGATGCACTTGGCCAAAAAGGGCGTATGCGTTTTTTCCTGAATATATTCAGGAAAAAACGCATACGCCCTTTTTGGCCAACCAAGCAAGCTTGCAAAGGAAATCTGCACTACAATGAAGTCTCACTTCCCCCCGGTCAAAAGGGCCATCTGAAAAAAGTGTAAAATCCAGAAAGGCAGGACAGGCCATGGAGAACTGGGAGCCTTGTTATGCTGAAGGGCGGGATGTAAATTGCCAACAACCACTCGGGAGAAGTGTATGGTGTTTCCTGAAACATCTAAAAAACAAAGCAACAGAGCCTAGGGCACTTCCACTTATGGTCCTATAGCTTAGGGAAATTAAAATCAAAAAGACACAGCCACCCGAAAGTTTGGAACGGCTCTGTTTACAAGAACCTCGTTTACAGTACAAGTTCAACATCGCAGAAAGTGAAAAATGGATAAAAAAGTTGTGGTATTTACTTACAAAGCAATATCACTCAGCAATGAAATCTGTGTCATCAGGCCCTTAGTAGCACAATGAGTGGATTCAGGTATGATGATTCTAACTGAAATAAGTCACACAGAAAAAGAAACATCATAAGATATCAGTAATACACGGAATGTAAACTTGGCTACACAGGAACTGAATTACAGAACAGAACAGGGTCTCAAATTTAGAAAACCAACTTATGCTTGCTTAAGGGTAAAGGTGAGTTGGGGTACTGCATAAAACCAGAGATTGAAATGAGCACAGATAAAGTTCCTTAAGCCAAATATGGAATAGACAAGAGCTACTCCTTGCTCAAAGAAATGGACTCAACACTGCATATAAAACTCCTAAGAATGTACCTGACTAGTAAGTATCTTAAAATCTAGGGATTGCTATGTCTCCGAAAGAGAATCAAGCGTGTGTACAGGGGCATAAACGCAGCAGTGATAGGATTGGAGAGGTTCGGTGAGCAAATGAAGACCCTTTGAAGTCATATTGCATGATACGCATTACACGGGTCTCAACTCTCCAGGTTTAAGGTATTCTTCCTTCAGCTAAAACATGCACGTGGAACCCAAGTATGATCAACCATGTGAACGAGAGACGTGTTCAAATATGTCTCAGTTTTCCTCCCCTGGTACTCGGGTGCAACATTCCAGATGCTTTACTAACACTCTCCCCACTTGGAGAGTCAGCGCCTTTAACCTCCTGTTTGGCCCAGTTTGCAATTTCTGCGGAAGATGAACAGGAATAGCGAGAACCAATGAGAGGCTAGCTGGAGGTGTCTGGACGGGCAAATTTAACTCTCATTTCCCACCAGGAAGAGGAAATAACCAAAGGCTCAGCGTGCCGTGCCGGAACCAGATTAGGGCCTGAAGCCATCCTGCGGTGTTGCGGCCAGCTCAAAATAAAGCGAGTTGAAGAAAGGAGCTCAGGGGCACTGTAATTCACAAACCTGCAGAGTTATAAATGACAGCTATCGTCCAAAAATAGACTGAAGTAAGGCTGCCAAGAGGACTTGAAAGCGGGGCAGAATTGCAGGAAACCGATTTCAGGAGGTAGACTGGAATTGCATTGAAAGCATAGGAAAAGAGGCAGAACGTCCACAATGATGCACTTGGCCAAAAAGGGCGTATGCGTTTTTTCCTGAATATATTCAGGAAAAAACGCATACGCCCTTTTTGGCCAACCAAGCAAGCTTGCAAAGGAAATCTGCACTACAATGAAGTCTCACTTCCCCCCGGTCAAAAGGGCCATCTGAAAAAAGTGTAAAATCCAGAAAGGCAGGACAGGCCATGGAGAACTGGGAGCCTTGTTATGCTGAAGGGCGGGATGTAAATTGCCAACAACCACTTGGGAGAAGTGTATGGTGTTTCCTGAAACATCTAAAAAACAAAGCAACAGAGCCTAAGGCACTTCCACTTATGGTCCTATAGCTTAGTGAATTTAAAATCAAAAAGACACAGCCACCCCAAAATTTGGAACGGCTCTGTTTACAAGAACCTCGTTTACAGTACAAGTTCAACATCGCAGAAAGTGAAAAATGGATAAAAAAGTTGTGGTATTTACTTACAAAGCAATATCACTCAGCAATGAAATCTGTGTCATCAGACCCTTAGTAGCACAATGAGTGGATTCAGGTATGATGATTCTAACTGAAATAAGTCACACAGAAAAAGAAACATCATAAGATATCAGTAATACACGGAATGTAAACTTGGCTACACAGGAACTGAATTACAGAACAGAACAGGGTCTCAAATTTAGAAAACCAACTTATGCTTGCTTAAGGGTAGAGGTGAGTTGGGGTACTGCATAAAACCAGAGATTGAAATGAGCACAGATAAAGTTCCTTAAGCCAAATATGGAATAGACAAGAGCTACTCCTTGCTCAAAGAAATGGACTCAACACCGCATATTAAACGCCTAAGAATGTACCTGACTAGTAAGTATCTTAAAATCTAGGGATTGCTATGTCTCCGAAAGAGAATCAAGCATGTGTACAGGGGCATAAACGCAGCAGTGATAGGATTGGAGAGGTTCGGTGAGCAAATGAAGACCCTTTGAAGTCATATTGCATGGTACCCATTCCACGGGTTTCAACTACCCAGGTTTTAGGTATTCTTCCTTCAGCTAAAACATGCATGTGGAACCCAGAGTATGATCAACCATGTGATCGGGAGACGTGTTCAAATATGTCTCAGTTTTCCTCCCCTGGTACTCGGGTGCAACATTCCAGACGCTTTACTAACACTCTCCCCACTTGGAGAGTCAGCGCCTTTAACCTCCTGTTTGGCACAGTTTGCAATTTCTGCGGAGGATGAACAGGAATAGCGAGAACCAATAAGAGACTAGCTGGATGTGTCTGGACGGGCAAATTTAACTCTCATTTCCCACCAGGAAGAGGAAATAACCAAAGGCTCAGCGTGCCGTGCCGGAACCAGATTAGGGCCTGAAGCCATCCTGCGGTGTTGCGGCCAGCTCAAAAGAAAGCGAGTTGAAGAAAGGAGCTCAGGGGCACTGTAATTCACAAACCTGCAGAGTTATAAATGACAGCTATCGTCCAAAAATAGACTGAAGTAAGGCTGCCAAGAGGACTTGAAAGCGGGGCAGAATTGCAGGAAACCGATTTCAGGAGGTAGACTGGAATTGCATTGAAAGCATAGGAAAAGAGGCAGAACGTCCACAATGATGCACTTGGCCAAAAAGGGCGTATGCGTTTTTTCCTGAATATATTCAGGAAAAAACGCATACGCCCTTTTTGGCCAACCAAGCAAGCTTGCAAAGGAAATCTGCACTACAATGAAGTCTCACTTCCCCCCAGTCAAAAGGGCCATCTGAAAAAAGTGTAAAATCCAGAAAGGCAGGACAGGCCATGGAGAACTGGGAGCCTTGTTATGCTGAAGGGCGGGATGTAAATTGCCAACAACCACTCGGGAGAAGTGTATGGTGTTTCCTGAAACATCTAAAAAACAAAGCAACAGAGCCTAGGGCACTTCCACTTATGGTCCTATAGCTTAGGGAAATTAAAATCAAAAAGACACAGCCACCCCAAAGTTTGGGACGCCTCTGTTTACAAGAACCTCGTTTACCGTACAAGTTCAATATCACAGAAAGTGAAAAATGGATAAAGAAGTTGTGGTATTTACTTACAAAGCAATATCACCAATCAATGAAATCTGTGTCATCAGGCCCTTAGCAGCACAATGAGTGGATTCAGGTATGATGATTCTAACTGAAATAAGTCACACAGAAAAAGAAACATCATAAGATATCAGTAATACACGGAATGTAAAGTTGGCTACACAGGAACTGAATTCCAAAACAGAACAGTGTCTCAAATTTAAAAAACCAACTTATGCTTGCTTAAGGGGAAAGGTGAGTTGGGGTGCTGCATAAAACCAGAGATTGAAATGAGCACAGATAAAGTTCCTTAAGCCAAATATGGAATAGACAAGAGCTACTCCTTGCTCAACGAAATGGACTCAACACCGCATATTAAACGCCTAAGAATGTACCTGACTAGTAAGTATCTTAAAACCTATGGATTGCTATGTCTCCGAAAGAGAATCAAGCATGTGTACAGGGGCATAAACGCAGCAGTGATAGGATTGGAGAGGTTCGGTGAGCAAATGAAGACCCTTTGAAGTCATATTGCATGGTACCCATTCCACGGGTTTCAACTACCCAGGTTTAAGGTATTCTTCCTTCAGCTAAAACATGCATGTGGAACCTAGAGTATGATCAACCATGTGATCGGGAGACGTGTTCAAATATGTCTCAGTTTTCCTCCCCTGGTACTCGGGTGCAACATTCCAGACGCTTTACTAACACTCTCCCGACTTGGAGAGTCAGTCGCTTTAACCTCCTGTTTGGCCCAGTTTGCAATTTCTGCGGAAGCTGAACAGGAATAGCGAGAACCAATGAGAGGCTAGCTGCAGGTGTCTGGACGGGCAAACTTAACTCTCATTTCCCACCAGGAAAAGGAATTAACCAAAGGCTCAGCATGCCGGGCCGGAACCAAATTAGGGCCTGAAGCCATCCTGCGGTGTTGCGGCCAGGTCACAAAAAAGCGAGTTGAAGAAAGGAGCTCAGGGGCACTGTAATTCACAAACCTGCAGAGTTATAAATGACAGCTATCGTCCAAAAATAGACTGAAGTAAGGCTGCCAAGAGGACTTGAAAGCGGGGCAGAATTGCAGGAAACCGATTTCAGGAGGTAGACTGGAATTGCATTGAAAGCATAGGAAAAGAGGCAGAACGTCCACAATGATGCACTTGGCCAAAAAGGGCGTATGCGTTTTTTCCTGAATATATTCAGGAAAAAACGCATACGCCCTTTTTGGCCAACCAAGCAAACTTGCAAAGGAAATCTGCACTACAATGAAGTCTCACTTCCCCCCGGTCAAAAGGGCCATCTGAAAAAAGTGTAAAATCCAGAAAGGCAGGACAGGCCATGGAGAACTGGGAGGCTTGTTATGCTGATGGGCGGGATGTAAATTGCCAACAAACACTCAGGAGAAGTGTATGGTGTTTCCTGAAACATCTAAAAGACAAAGCAACAGAGCCTAGGGCACTTCCACTTATGGTCCTATAGCTTAGGGAAATTAAAATCAAAAAGACACAGCCACCCCAAAGTTTGGGACGCCTCTGTTTACAAGAACCTCGTTTACCGTACAAGTTCAATATCACAGAAAGTGAAAAATGGATAAACAAGTTGTGGTATTTACTTACAAAGCAATATCACCAATCAATGAAATCTGTGTCATCAGGCCCTTAGCAGCACAATGAGTGGATTCAGGTATGATGATTCTAACTGAAATAAGTCACACAGAAAAAGAAACATCATAAGATATCAGTAATACACGGAATGTATACTTGGCTACACAGGAACTGAATTACAGAACAGAACAGGGTCTCAAATTTAGAAAATCAACTTATGCTTGCTTAAGGGGAAAGGTGAGTTGGGGTGCTGCATAAAACCAGAGATTGAAATGAGCACAGATAAAGTTCCTTAAGCCAAATATGGAATAGACAAGAGCTACTCCTTGCTCAAAGAAATGGACTCAACACCGCATATTAAACGCCTAAGAATGTACCTGACTAGTAAGTATCTTAAAACCTATGGATTGCTATGTCTCCGAAAGAGAATCAAGCATGTGTACAGGGGCATAAACGCAGCAGTGATAGGATTGGAGATGTTCGGTGAGCAAATGAAGACCCTTTGAAGTCATATTGCATGGTACCCATTCCACGGGTCTCAACTCTCCAGGTTTAAGGTATTCTTCCTTCAGCTAAAACATGCATGTGGAACCCAGAGTATGATCAACAATGTGATCGGGAGACGTGTTCAAATATGTCTCAGTTTTCGTACCCTGGTACTCGGGTGCAACATTCCAGATGCTTTACTAACACTCTCCCGACTTGGAGAGTCAGTCCCTTTAACCTCCTGTTTGGCCCAGTTTGCAATTTCTGTGGAAGATGAACAGGAATAGCGACAACCAATGAGAGACTAGCTGGAGGTGTCTGGATGGGCAAATTTAACTCTCATTTCCCACCAGGAAGAGGAATTAACCAAAGGCTCAGCGTGCCGTGCCAGAACCAGATTAGGGCCTGAAGACATCCTGCGGTGTTGCGGCCAGGTCACAAGAAAGCGAGTTGAAGAAAGGAGCTCAGGGGCACTGTAATTCACAAACCTGCAGAGTTATAAATGACAGCTATCGTCCAAAAATAGACTGAAGTAAGGCTGCCAAGAGGACTTGAAAGCGGGGCAGAATTGCAGGAAACCGATTTCAGGAGGTAGACTGGAATTGCATTGAAAGCATAGGAAAAGAGGCAGAACGTCCACAATGATGCACTTGGCCAAAAAGGGCGTATGCGTTTTTTCCTGAATATATTCAGGAAAAAACGCATACGCCCTTTTTGGCCAACCAAGCAAACTTGCAAAGGAAATCTGCACTACAATGAAGTCTCACTTCCCCCCGGTCAAAAGGGCCATCTGAAAAAAGTGTAAAATCCAGAAAGGCAGGACAGGCCATGGAGAACTGGGAGCCTTGTTATGCTGATGGGCGGGATGTAAATTGCCAACAAACACTCAGGAGAAGTGTATGGTGTTTCCTGAAACATCTAAAAAACAAAGCAACAGAGCCTAGGGCACTGCCACTTATGGTCCTATAGCTTAGGGAAATTAAAATCAAAAAGACACAGCCACCCCAAAGTTTGGGACGCCTCCGCTTACAAGAACCTCGTTTACCGTACAAGTTCAATATCACAGAAAGTGAAAAATAGATAAAGAACTTGTGGTACTTACGTACAATGCAGTATCACTCAGCAATGAAATCTATGTCATCAGGCCCGTAGCAGCATAATGAGTGGATTCAGGTACGATGATTCTAACTGAAATAAGTCACACAGAAAAAGAAACATCATAAGATATCACTAATACACGGAATGTAAACTTGGCTACACAGGAACTGCATTCCAAAACAGAACAGGGTCTCAAATTTAGAAAACCAACTTATGCTTGCTTAAGGGGAAAGGTGAGTTGGGGTGCTGCATAAAACCAGAGATTGAAATGAGCACAGATAAAGTTCCTTAAGCCAAATATGGAATAGACAAGAGCTACTCCTTGCTCAACGAAATGGACTCAAAACCCCATATTAAACGCCTAAGAATGTACCTGACTAGTAAGTATCTTAAAACCTATGGATTGCTATGTCTCCAAAAGAGAATCAAGCGTGTGTACAGGGGCATAAATGCAGCAGTGATAGGATTGGAGAGGTTCGGTGAGCAAATGAAGACCCTTTGAAGTCATATTGCACGGTACCCATTCCACGGGTCTCAACTCTCCAGGTTTAAGGTATTCTTCCTTCAGCTAAAACATGCATGTGGAACCCAGAGTATGATCAACCATGTGAACGGGAGACGTGTTCAAATATGTCTCAGTTTTCCTACCCTGGTACTCGGGTGCAACACTCCAGACGCTTTACTAACACTCTCCCGACTTGGAGAGTCAGTCCCTTTAACCTCCTGTTTGGCCCAGTTTGCAATTTCTGCGGAAGATGAACAGGAATAGCGAGAACCAATGAGAGGCTAGCTGCAGGTGTCTGGACGGGCAAATTTAACTCTCATTTCCCACCAGGAAGAGGAATTAACCAAAGGCTCAGGGTGCCGTGCCGGAACCAGATTAGGGCCTGAAGCCATCCTGCGGTGTTGCGGCCAGCTCACAAGAAAGCAAGTTGAAGAAAGGAGCTCAGGGGCACTGTAATTCACAAACCTGCAGAGTTATAAATGACAGCTATCGTCCAAAAATAGACTGAAGTAAGGCTGCCAAGAGGACTTGAAAGCGGGGCAGAATTGCAGGAAACCGATTTCAGGAGGTAGACTGGAATTGCATTGAAAGCATAGGAAAAGAGGCAGAACGTCCACAATGATGCACTTGGCCAAAAAGGGCGTATGCGTTTTTTCCTGAATATATTCAGGAAAAAACGCATACGCCCTTTTTGGCCAACCAAGCAAGCTTGCAAAGGAAATCTGCACTACAATGAAGTCTCACTTCCCCCCGGTCAAAAGGGCCATCTGAAAAAAGTGTAAAATCCAGAAAGGCAGGACAGGCCATGGAGAACTGGGAGCCTTGTTATGCTGATGGGCGGGATGTAAATTGCCAACAGACACTCGGGAGAAGTGTATGGTGTTTCCTGATACATCTAAAAAACAAAGCAACAGAGCCTAGGGCACTTCCACTTATGGTCCTATAGCTTAGGGAAATTAAAATCAAAAAGACACAGCCACCCCAAAGTTTGGGACGCCTCTGTTTACAAGAACCTCGTTTAAAGTACAAGTTCAACATCGCAGAAAGTGAAAAATGGATAAAGAAGTTGTGGTATTTACTTACAAAGCAATATCACTCAGCAATGAAATCTATGTCATCAGGCCCTTAGCAGCACAATGAGTGGATTCAGGTATGATGATTCTAACTGAAATAAGTCACACAGAAAAAGAAACATCATAAGATATCAGTAATACACGGAATGTATACTTGGCTACACAGGAACTGAATTACAGAACAGAACAGGGTCTCAAATTTAGAAAATCAACTTATGCTTGCTTAAGGGGAAAGGTGAGTTGGGGTGCTGCATAAAACCAGAGATTGAAATGAGCACAGATAAAGTTCCTTAAGCCAAATATGGAATAGACAAGAGCTACTCCTTGCTCAAAGAAATGGACTCAACACCGCATATTAAACGCCTAAGAATGTACCTGACTAGTAAGTATCTTAAAACCTATGGATTGCTATGTCTCCGAAAGAGAATCAAGCATGTGTACAGGGGCATAAACGCAGCAGTGATAGGATTGGAGATGTTCGGTGAGCAAATGAAGACCCTTTGAAGTCATATTGCATGGTACCCATTCCACGGGTCTCAACTCTCCAGGTTTAAGGTATTCTTCCTTCAGCTAAAACATGCATGTGGAACCCAGAGTATGATCAACCATGTGATCGGGAGACGTGTTCAAATATGTCTCAGTTTTCGTACCCTGGTACTCGGGTGCAACATTCCAGATGCTTTACTAACACTCTCCCGACTTGGAGAGTCAGTCCCTTTAACCTCCTGTTTGGCCCAGTTTGCAATTTCTGTGGAAGATGAACAGGAATAGCGACAACCAATGAGAGACTAGCTGGAGGTGTCTGGATGGGCAAATTTAACTCTCATTTCCCACCAGGAAGAGGAATTAACCAAAGGCTCAGCGTGCCGTGCCAGAACCAGATTAGGGCCTGAAGACATCCTGCAGTGTTGCGGCCAGGTCACAAGAAAGCGAGTTGAAGAAAGGAGCTCAGGGGCACTGTAATTCACAAACCTGCAGAGTTATAAATGACAGCTATCGTCCAAAAATAGACTGAAGTAAGGCTGCCAAGAGGACTTGAAAGCGGGGCAGAATTACGGGAAACTGATTTCAGGAGGTAGACTGGAATTGCATTGAAAGCATAGGAAAAGAGGCAGAACGTCCACAATGATGCACTTGGCCAAAAAGGGCGTATGCGTTTTTTCCTGAATATATTCAGGAAAAAACGCATACGCCCTTTTTGGCCAACCAAGCAAACTTGCAAAGGAAATCTGCACTACAATGAAGTCTCACTTCCCCCCGGTCAAAAGGGCCATCTGAAAAAAGTGTAAAATCCAGAAAGGCAGGACAGGCCATGGAGAACTGGGAGCCTTGTTATGCTGATGGGCGGGATGTAAATTGCCAACAACCACTCGGGAGAAGTGTATGGTGTTTCCTGAAACATCTAAAAAACAAAGCAACAGAGCCTAGGGCACTGCCACTTATGGTCCTATAGCTTAGGGAAATTAAAATCAAAAAGACACAGCCACCCCAAAGTTTGGGACGCCTCTGTTTACAAGAACCTCGTTTACCGTACAAGTTCAATATCACAGAAAGTGAAAAATAGATAAAGAACTTGTGGTACTTACGTACAATGCAGTATCACTCAGCAATGAAATCTATGTCATCAGGCCCGTAGCAGCATAATGAGTGGATTCAGGTACGATGATTCTAACTGAAATAAGTCACACAGAAAAAGAAACATCATAAGATATCACTAATACACGGAATGTAAACTTGGCTACACAGGAACTGCATTCCAAAACAGAACAGGGTCTCAAATTTAGAAAACCAACTTATGCTTGCTTAAGGGGAAAGGTGAGTTGGGGTGCTGCATAAAACCAGAGATTGAAATGAGCACAGATAAAGTTCCTTAAGCCAAATATGGAATAGACAAGAGCTACTCCTTGCTCAACGAAATGGACTCAAAACCCCATATTAAACGCCTAAGAATGTACCTGACTAGTAAGTATCTTAAAACCTATGGATTGCTATGTCTCCAAAAGAGAATCAAGCGTGTGTACAGGGGCATAAATGCAGCAGTGATAGGATTGGAGAGGTTCGGTGAGCAAATGAAGACCCTTTGAAGTCATATTGCACGGTACCCATTCCACGGGTCTCAACTCTCCAGGTTTAAGGTATTCTTCCTTCAGCTAAAACATGCATGTGGAACCCAGAGTATGATCAACCATGTGAACGGGAGACGTGTTCAAATATGTCTCAGTTTTCCTACCCTGGTACTCGGGTGCAACACTCCAGACGCTTTACTAACACTCTCCCGACTTGGAGAGTCAGTCCCTTTAACCTCCTGTTTGGCCCAGTTTGCAATTTCTGCGGAAGATGAACAGGAATAGCGAGAACCAATGAGAGGCTAGCTGCAGGTGTCTGGACGGGCAAATTTAACTCTCATTTCCCACCAGGAAGAGGAATTAACCAAAGGCTCAGCATGCCGGGCCGGAACCAGATTAGGGCCTGAAGCCATCCTGCGGTGTTGCGGCCAGCTCACAAGAAAGCGAGTTGAAGAAAGGAGCTCAGGGGCACTGTAATTCACAAACCTGCAGAGTTATAAATGACAGCTATCGTCCAAAAATAGACTGAAGTAAGGCTGCCAAGAGGACTTGAAAGCGGGGCAGAATTGCAGGAAACCGATTTCAGGAGGTAGACTGGAATTGCATTGAAAGCATAGGAAAAGAGGCAGAACGTCCACAATGATGCACTTGGCCAAAAAGGGCGTATGCGTTTTTTCCTGAATATATTCAGGAAAAAACGCATACGCCCTTTTTGGCCAACCAAGCAAGCTTGCAAAGGAAATCTGCACTACAATGAAGTCTCACTTCCCCCCGGTCAAAAGGGCCATCTGAAAAAAGTGTAAAATCCAGAAAGGCAGGACAGGCCATGGAGAACTGGGAGCCTTGTTATGCTGATGGGCGGGATGTAAATTGCCAACAGACACTCGGGAGAAGTGTATGGTGTTTCCTGAAACATCTAAAAAACAAAGCAACAGAGCCTAGGGCACTGCCACTTATGGTCCTATAGCTTAGGGAAATTAAAATCAAAAAGACACAGCCACCCCAAAGTTTGGGACGCCTCTGTTTACAAGAACCTCGTTTACAGTACAAGTTCAACATCGCAGAAAGTGAAAAATGGATAAAGAAGTTGTGGTATTTACTTACAAAGCAATATCACCAAGCAATGAAATCTGTGTCATCAGGCCCTTAGCAGCACAATGAGTGGATTCAGGTATGATGATTCTAACTGAAATAAGTCACACAGAAAAAGAAACATCATAAGATATCAGTAATACACGGAATGTATACTTGGCTACACAGGAACTGAATTACAGAACAGAACAGGGTCTCAAATTTAGAAAATCAACTTATGCTTGCTTAAGGGGAAAGGTGAGTTGGGGTGCTGCATAAAACCAGAGATTGAAATGAGCACAGATAAAGTTCCTTAAGCCAAATATGGAATAGACAAGAGCTACTCCTTGCTCAAAGAAATGGACTCAACACCGCATATTAAACGCCTAAGAATGTACCTGACTAGTAAGTATCTTAAAACCTATGGATTGCTATGTCTCCGAAAGAGAATCAAGCATGTGTACAGGGGCATAAACGCAGCAGTGATAGGATTGGAGATGTTCGGTGAGCAAATGAAGACCCTTTGAAGTCATATTGCATGGTACCCATTCCACGGGTCTCAACTCTCCAGGTTTAAGGTATTCTTCCTTCAGCTAAAACATGCATGTGGAACCCAGAGTATGATCAACCATGTGATCGGGAGACGTGTTCAAATATGTCTCAGTTTTCGTACCCTGGTACTCGGGTGCAACATTCCAGATGCTTTACTAACACTCTCCCGACTTGGAGAGTCAGTCCCTTTAACCTCCTGTTTGGCCCAGTTTGCAATTTCTGTGGAAGATGAACAGGAATAGCGACAACCAATGAGAGACTAGCTGGAGGTGTCTGGATGGGCAAATTTAACTCTCATTTCCCACCAGGAAGAGGAATTAACCAAAGGCTCAGCGTGCCGTGCCAGAACCAGATTAGGGCCTGAAGCCATCCTGCGGTGTTGCGGCCAGCTCAAAAGAAAGCGAGTTGAAGAAAGGAGCTCAGGGGCACTGTAATTCACAAACCTGCAGAGTTATAAATGACAGCTATCGTCCAAAAATAGACTGAAGTAAGGCTGCCAAGAGGACTTGAAAGCGGGGCAGAATTGCAGGAAACCGATTTCAGGAGGTAGACTGGAATTGCATTGAAAGCATAGGAAAAGAGGCAGAACGTCCACAATGATGCACTTGGCCAAAAAGGGCGTATGCGTTTTTTCCTGAATATATTCAGGAAAAAACGCATACGCCCTTTTTGGCCAACCAAGCAAGCTTGCAAAGGAAATCTGCACTACAATGAAGTCTCACTTCCCCCCGGTCAAAAGGGCCATCTGAAAAAAGTGTAAAATCCAGAAAGGCAGGACAGGCCATGGAGAACTGGGAGCCTTGTTATGCTGATGGGCGGGATGTAAATTGCCAACAACCACTCGGGAGAAGTGTATGGTGTTTCCTGAAACATCTAAAAAACAAAGCAACAGAGCCTAGGGCACTGCCACTTATGGTCCTATAGCTTAGGGAAATTAAAATCAAAAAGACACAGCCACCCCAAAGTTTGGGACGCCTCCGCTTACAAGAACCTCGTTTACCGTACAAGTTCAATATCACAGAAAGTGAAAAATAGATAAAGAACTTGTGGTACTTACGTACAATGCAGTATCACTCAGCAATGAAATCTATGTCATCAGGCCCGTAGCAGCATAATGAGTGGATTCAGGTACGATGATTCTAACTGAAATAAGTCACACAGAAAAAGAAACATCATAAGATATCACTAATACACGGAATGTAAACTTGGCTACACAGGAACTGCATTCCAAAACAGAACAGGGTCTCAAATTTAGAAAACCAACTTATGCTTGCTTAAGGGGAAAGGTGAGTTGGGGTGCTGCATAAAACCAGAGATTGAAATGAGCACAGATAAAGTTCCTTAAGCCAAATATGGAATAGACAAGAGCTACTCCTTGCTCAACGAAATGGACTCAAAACCCCATATTAAACGCCTAAGAATGTACCTGACTAGTAAGTATCTTAAAACCTATGGATTGCTATGTCTCCAAAAGAGAATCAAGCGTGTGTACAGGGGCATAAATGCAGCAGTGATAGGATTGGAGAGGTTCGGTGAGCAAATGAAGACCCTTTGAAGTCATATTGCACGGTACCCATTCCACGGGTCTCAACTCTCCAGGTTTAAGGTATTCTTCCTTCAGCTAAAACATGCATGTGGAACCCAGAGTATGATCAACCATGTGAACGGGAGACGTGTTCAAATATGTCTCAGTTTTCCTACCCTGGTACTCGGGTGCAACACTCCAGACGCTTTACTAACACTCTCCCGACTTGGAGAGTCAGTCCCTTTAACCTCCTGTTTGGCCCAGTTTGCAATTTCTGCGGAAGATGAACAGGAATAGCGAGAACCAATGAGAGGCTAGCTGCAGGTGTCTGGACGGGCAAATTTAACTCTCATTTCCCACCAGGAAGAGGAATTAACCAAAGGCTCAGCATGCCGGGCCGGAACCAGATTAGGGCCTGAAGCCATCCTGCGGTGTTGCGGCCAGCTCACAAGAAAGCGAGTTGAAGAAAGGAGCTCAGGGGCACTGTAATTCACAAACCTGCAGAGTTATAAATGACAGCTATCGTCCAAAAATAGACTGAAGTAAGGCTGCCAAGAGGACTTGAAAGCGGGGCAGAATTGCAGGAAACCGATTTCAGGAGGTAGACTGGAATTGCATTGAAAGCATAGGAAAAGAGGCAGAACGTCCACAATGATGCACTTGGCCAAAAAGGGTGTATGCGTTTTTTCCTGAATATATTCAGGAAAAAACGCATACGCCCTTTTTGGCCAACCAAGCAAGCTTGCAAAGGAAATCTGCACTACAATGAAGTCTCACTTCCCCCCGGTCAAAAGGGCCATCTGAAAAAAGTGTAAAATCCAGAAAGGCAGGACAGGCCATGGAGAACTGGGAGCCTTGTTATGCTGATGGGCGGGATGTAAATTGCCAACAGACACTCGGGAGAAGTGTATGGTGTTTCCTGAAACATCTAAAAAACAAAGCAACAGAGCCTAGGGCACTGCCACTTATGGTCCTATAGCTTAGGGAAATTAAAATCAAAAAGACACAGCCACCCCAAAGTTTGGGACGCCTCTGTTTACAAGAACCTCGTTTACAGTACAAGTTCAACATCGCAGAAAGTGAAAAATGGATAAAGAAGTTGTGGTATTTACTTACAAAGCAATATCACTCAGCAATGAAATCTATGTCATCAGGCCCTTAGCAGCACAATGAGTGGATTCAGGTATGATGATTCTAACTGAAATAAGTCACACAGAAAAAGAAACATCATAAGATATCAGTAATACACGGAATGTATACTTGGCTACACAGGAACTGAATTACAGAACAGAACAGGGTCTCAAATTTAGAAAATCAACTTATGCTTGCTTAAGGGGAAAGGTGAGTTGGGGTGCTGCATAAAACCAGAGATTGAAATGAGCACAGATAAAGTTCCTTAAGCCAAATATGGAATAGACAAGAGCTACTCCTTGCTCAAAGAAATGGACTCAACACCGCATATTAAACGCCTAAGAATGTACCTGACTAGTAAGTATCTTAAAACCTATGGATTGCTATGTCTCCGAAAGAGAATCAAGCATGTGTACAGGGGCATAAACGCAGCAGTGATAGGATTGGAGATGTTCGGTGAGCAAATGAAGACCCTTTGAAGTCATATTGCATGGTACCCATTCCACGGGTCTCAACTCTCCAGGTTTAAGGTATTCTTCCTTCAGCTAAAACATGCATGTGGAACCCAGAGTATGATCAACCATGTGATCGGGAGACGTGTTCAAATATGTCTCAGTTTTCGTACCCTGGTACTCGGGTGCAACATTCCAGATGCTTTACTAACACTCTCCCGACTTGGAGAGTCAGTCCCTTTAACCTCCTGTTTGGCCCAGTTTGCAATTTCTGTGGAAGATGAACAGGAATAGCGACAACCAATGAGAGACTAGCTGGAGGTGTCTGGATGGGCAAATTTAACTCTCATTTCCCACCAGGAAGAGGAATTAACCAAAGGCTCAGCGTGCCGTGCCAGAACCAGATTAGGGCCTGAAGACATCCTGCGGTGTTGCGGCCAGGTCACAAGAAAGCGAGTTGAAGAAAGGAGCTCAGGGGCACTGTAATTCACAAACCTGCAGAGTTATAAATGACAGCTATCGTCCAAAAATAGACTGAAGTAAGGCTGCCAAGAGGACTTGAAAGCGGGGCAGAATTACGGGAAACTGATTTCAGGAGGTAGACTGGAATTGCATTGAAAGCATAGGAAAAGAGGCAGAACGTCCACAATGATGCACTTGGCCAAAAAGGGCGTATGCGTTTTTTCCTGAATATATTCAGGAAAAAACGCATACGCCCTTTTTGGCCAACCAAGCAAACTTGCAAAGGAAATCTGCACTACAATGAAGTCTCACTTCCCCCCGGTCAAAAGGGCCATCTGAAAAAAGTGTAAAATCCAGAAAGGCAGGACAGGCCATGGAGAACTGGGAGCCTTGTTATGCTGATGGGCGGGATGTAAATTGCCAACAGACACTCAGGAGAAGTGTATGGTGTTTCCTGAAACATCTAAAAAACAAAGCAACAGAGCCTAGGGCACTGCCACTTATGGTCCTATAGCTTAGGGAAATTAAAATCAAAAAGACACAGCCACCCCAAAGTTTGGGACGCCTCCGCTTACAAGAACCTCGTTTACCGTACAAGTTCAATATCACAGAAAGTGAAAAATAGATAAAGAACTTGTGGTACTTACGTACAATGCAGTATCACTCAGCAATGAAATCTATGTCATCAGGCCCGTAGCAGCATAATGAGTGGATTCAGGTACGATGATTCTAACTGAAATAAGTCACACAGAAAAAGAAACATCATAAGATATCACTAATACACGGAATGTAAACTTGGCTACACAGGAACTGCATTCCAAAACAGAACAGGGTCTCAAATTTAGAAAACCAACTTATGCTTGCTTAAGGGGAAAGGTGAGTTGGGGTGCTGCATAAAACCAGAGATTGAAATGAGCACAGATAAAGTTCCTTAAGCCAAATATGGAATAGACAAGAGCTACTCCTTGCTCAACGAAATGGACTCAAAACCCCATATTAAACGCCTAAGAATGTACCTGACTAGTAAGTATCTTAAAACCTATGGATTGCTATGTCTCCAAAAGAGAATCAAGCGTGTGTACAGGGGCATAAATGCAGCAGTGATAGGATTGGAGAGGTTCGGTGAGCAAATGAAGACCCTTTGAAGTCATATTGCACGGTACCCATTCCACGGGTCTCAACTCTCCAGGTTTAAGGTATTCTTCCTTCAGCTAAAACATGCATGTGGAACCCAGAGTATGATCAACCATGTGAACGGGAGACGTGTTCAAATATGTCTCAGTTTTCCTACCCTGGTACTCGGGTGCAACACTCCAGACGCTTTACTAACACTCTCCCGACTTGGAGAGTCAGTCCCTTTAACCTCCTGTTTGGCCCAGTTTGCAATTTCTGCGGAAGATGAACAGGAATAGCGAGAACCAATGAGAGGCTAGCTGCAGGTGTCTGGACGGGCAAATTTAACTCTCATTTCCCACCAGGAAGAGGAATTAACCAAAGGCTCAGCATGCCGGGCCGGAACCAGATTAGGGCCTGAAGCCATCCTGCGGTGTTGCGGCCAGCTCACAAGAAAGCGAGTTGAAGAAAGGAGCTCAGGGGCACTGTAATTCACAAACCTGCAGAGTTATAAATGACAGCTATCGTCCAAAAATAGACTGAAGTAAGGCTGCCAAGAGGACTTGAAAGCGGGGCAGAATTGCAGGAAACCGATTTCAGGAGGTAGACTGGAATTGCATTGAAAGCATAGGAAAAGAGGCAGAACGTCCACAATGATGCACTTGGCCAAAAAGGGCGTATGCGTTTTTTCCTGAATATATTCAGGAAAAAACGCATACGCCCTTTTTGGCCAACCAAGCAAGCTTGCAAAGGAAATCTGCACTACAATGAAGTCTCACTTCCCCCCGGTCAAAAGGGCCATCTGAAAAAAGTGTAAAATCCAGAAAGGCAGGACAGGCCATGGAGAACTGGGAGCCTTGTTATGCTGATGGGCGGGATGTAAATTGCCAACAGACACTCGGGAGAAGTGTATGGTGTTTCCTGAAACATCTAAAAAACAAAGCAACAGAGCCTAGGGCACTGCCACTTATGGTCCTATAGCTTAGGGAAATTAAAATCAAAAAGACACAGCCACCCCAAAGTTTGGGACGCCTCTGTTTACAAGAACCTCGTTTACAGTACAAGTTCAACATCGCAGAAAGTGAAAAATGGATAAAGAAGTTGTGGTATTTACTTACAAAGCAATATCACTCAGCAATGAAATCTATGTCATCAGGCCCTTAGCAGCACAATGAGTGGATTCAGGTATGATGATTCTAACTGAAATAAGTCACACAGAAAAAGAAACATCATAAGATATCAGTAATACACGGAATGTATACTTGGCTACACAGGAACTGAATTACAGAACAGAACAGGGTCTCAAATTTAGAAAATCAAATTATGCTTGCTTAAGGGGAAAGGTGAGTTGGGGTGCTGCATAAAACCAGAGATTGAAATGAGCACAGATAAAGTTCCTTAAGCCAAATATGGAATAGACAAGAGCTACTCCTTGCTCAACGAAATGGACTCAAAACCCCATATTAAACGCCTAAGAATGTACCTGACTAGTAAGTATCTTAAAACCTATGGATTGCTATGTCTCCAAAAGAGAATCAAGCGTGTGTACAGGGGCATAAATGCAGCAGTGATAGGATTGGAGAGGTTCGGTGAGCAAATGAAGACCCTTTGAAGTCATATTGCACGGTACCCATTCCACGGGTCTCAACTCTCCAGGTTTAAGGTATTCTTCCTTCAGCTAAAACATGCATGTGGAACCCAGAGTATGATCAACCATGTGAACGGGAGACGTGTTCAAATATGTCTCAGTTTTCCTACCCTGGTACTCGGGTGCAACACTCCAGACGCTTTACTAACACTCTCCCGACTTGGAGCGTCAGTCCCTTTAACCTCCTGTTTGGCCCAGTTTGCAATTTCTGCGGAAGATGAACAGGAATAGCGAGAACCAATGAGAGGCTAGCTGCAGGTGTCTGGACGGGCAAATTTAACTCTCATTTCCCACCAGGAAGAGGAATTAACCAAAGGCTCAGCATGCCGGGCCGGAACCAGATTAGGGCCTGAAGCCATCCTGCGGTGTTGCGGCCAGCTCACAATAAAGCGAGTTGAAGAAAGGAGCTCAGGGGCACTGTAATTCACAAACCTGCAGAGTTATAAATGACAGCTATCGTCCAAAAATAGACTGAAGTAAGGCTGCCAAGAGGACTTGAAAGCGGGGCAGAATTGCAGGAAACCGATTTCAGGAGGTAGACTGGAATTGCATTGAAAGCATAGGAAAAGAGGCAGAACGTCCACAATGATGCACTTGGCCAAAAAGGGCGTATGCGTTTTTTCCTGAATATATTCAGGAAAAAACGCATACGCCCTTTTTGGCCAACCAAGCAAGCTTGCAAAGGAAATCTGCACTACAATGAAGTCTCACTTCCCCCCGGTCAAAAGGGCCATCTGAAAAAAGTGTAAAATCCAGAAAGGCAGGACAGGCCATGGAGAACTGGGAGCCTTGTTATGCTGATGGGCGGGATGTAAATTGCCAACAGACACTCGGGAGAAGTGTATGGTGTTTCCTGAAACATCTAAAAAACAAAGCAACAGAGCCTAGGGCACTGCCACTTATGGTCCTATAGCTTAGGGAAATTAAAATCAAAAAGACACAGCCACCCCAAAGTTTGGGACGCCTCTGTTTACAAGAACCTCGTTTACAGTACAAGTTCAACATCGCAGAAAGTGAAAAATGGATAAAGAAGTTGTGGTATTTACTTACAAAGCAATATCACTCAGCAATGAAATCTATGTCATCAGGCCCTTAGCAGCACAATGAGTGGATTCAGGTATGATGATTCTAACTGAAATAAGTCACACAGAAAAAGAAACATCATAAGATATCAGTAATACACGGAATGTATACTTGGCTACACAGGAACTGAATTACAGAACAGAACAGGGTCTCAAATTTAGAAAATCAACTTATGCTTGCTTAAGGGGAAAGGTGAGTTGGGGTGCTGCATAAAACCAGAGATTGAAATGAGCACAGATAAAGTTCCTTAAGCCAAATATGGAATAGACAAGAGCTACTCCTTGCTCAAAGAAATGGACTCAACACCGCATATTAAACGCCTAAGAATGTACCTGACTAGTAAGTATCTTAAAACCTATGGATTGCTATGTCTCCGAAAGAGAATCAAGCATGTGTACAGGGGCATAAACGCAGCAGTGATAGGATTGGAGATGTTCGGTGAGCAAATGAAGACCCTTTGAAGTCATATTGCATGGTACCCATTCCACGGGTCTCAACTCTCCAGGTTTAAGGTATTCTTCCTTCAGCTAAAACATGCATGTGGAACCCAGAGTATGATCAACCATGTGATCGGGAGACGTGTTCAAATATGTCTCAGTTTTCGTACCCTGGTACTCGGGTGCAACATTCCAGATGCTTTACTAACACTCTCCCGACTTGGAGAGTCAGTCCCTTTAACCTCCTGTTTGGCCCAGTTTGCAATTTCTGTGGAAGATGAACAGGAATAGCGACAACCAATGAGAGACTAGCTGGAGGTGTCTGGATGGGCAAATTTAACTCTCATTTCCCACCAGGAAGAGGAATTAACCAAAGGCTCAGCGTGCCGTGCCAGAACCAGATTAGGGCCTGAAGCCATCCTGCGGTGTTGCGGCCAGCTCAAAAGAAAGCGAGTTGAAGAAAGGAGCTCAGGGGCACTGTAATTCACAAACCTGCAGAGTTATAAATGACAGCTATCGTCCAAAAATAGACTGAAGTAAGGCTGCCAAGAGGACTTGAAAGCGGGGCAGAATTGCAGGAAACCGATTTCAGGAGGTAGACTGGAATTGCATTGAAAGCATAGGAAAAGAGGCAGAACGTCCACAATGATGCACTTGGCCAAAAAGGGCGTATGCGTTTTTTCCTGAATATATTCAGGAAAAAACGCATACACACTTTTTGGCCAACCAAGCAAGCTTGCAAAGGAAATCTGCACTACAATGAAGTCTCACTTCCCCCTGGTCAAAAGGGCCATCTGAAAAAAGTGTAAAATCCAGAAAGGCAGGACAGGCCATGGAGAACTGGGAGCCTTGTTATGCTGAAGGGCGGGATGTAAATTGCGAACAACCACTCGGGAGAAGTGTATGGTGTTTCCTTAAACATCTAAAAAACAAAGCAACAGAGCCTAGGGCACTTCCACTTATGGTCCTATAGCTTAGGGAATTTAAAATCAAAAAGACACAGCCACCCCAAAGTTTGGAACGGCTCTGTTTACAAGAACCTCGTTTACAGTACAAGTTCAACATCGCAGAAAGTGAAAAATGGATAAAAAGTTGTGGTATTTACTTACAAAGCAATATCACTCAGCAATGAAATCTGTGTCATCAGGCCCTTAGTAGCACAATGAGTGGATTCAGGTATGATGATTCTAACTGAAATAAGTCACACAGAAAAAGAAACATCATAAGATATCAGTAATACACGGAATGTTAACTTGGCTACACAGGAACTGAATTACAGAACAGAACAGGGTCTCAAATTTAGAAAACCAACCTATGCTTGCTTAAGGGTAAAGGTGAGTTGGGGTGCTGCATAAAACCAGAGATTGAAATGAGCACAGATAAAGTTCCTTAAGTCAAATATGGAATAGACAAGAGCTACTCCTTGCTCAAAGAAATGGACTCAACACCGCATATTAAACGCCTAAGAATGTACCTGACTAGTAAGTATCTTAAAACCTATGGATTGCTATGTCTCCGAAAGAGAATCAAGCATGTGTACAGGGGCATAAACGCAGCAGTGATAGGATTGGAGAGGTTCGGTGAGCAAATGAAGACCCTTTGAAGTCATATTGCATGGTACCCATTCCACGGGTTTCAACTACCCAGGTTTTAGGTATTCTTCCTTCAGCTAAAACATGCATGTGGAACCCAGAGTATGATCAACCATGTGATCGGGAGACGTGTTCAAATATGTCTCAGTTTTCCTCCCCTGGTACTCGGGTGCAAAATTCCAGACGCTTTTCTAACACTCTCCCCACTTGGAGAGTCAGCGCCTTTAACCTCCTGTTTGGCCCAGTTTGCAATTTCTGCGGAAGATGAACAGGAATAGCGAGAACCAATGAGAGACTAGCTGGAGGTGTCTGGACGGGCAAATTTAAGTCTCATTTCCCACCAGGAAGAGGAAATAACCAGAGGCTCAGCGTGCCGTGCCGGAACCAGATTAGGGCCTGAAGCCATCCTGCGGTGTTGCGGCCAGGTCACAAGAAAGCAAGTTGAAGAAAGGAGCTCAGGGGCACTGTAATTCACAAACCTGCAGAGTTATAAATGACAGCTATCATCCAAAAATAGACTGAAGTAAGGCTGCCAGGAGGACTTGAAAGCGGGGCAGAATTGCAGGAAACCGATTTCAGGAGGTAGACTGGAATTGCATTGAAAGCATAGGAAAAGAGGCAGAACGTCCACAATGATGAACCTGGCCAAAAAGGGCGTATGCGTTTTTTCCTGAATATATTCAGGAAAAAACGCATACGCCCTTTTTGGCCAACCAAGCAAACTTGCAAAGGAAATCTGCACTACAATGAAGTCTCACTTCCCCCCGGTCAAAAGGGCCATCTGAAAAAAGTGTAAAATCCAGAAAGGCAGGACAGGCCATGGAGAACTGGGAGCCTTGTTATGCTGATGGGCGGGAGTAAATTGCCAACAGACACTCAGGATAAGTGTATGGTGTTTCCTGAAACATCTAAAAAACAAAGCAACAGAGCCTAGGGCACTTCCACTTATGGTCCTATAGCTTAGGGAAATTAAAATCAAAAAGACACAGCCACCCCAAAGTTTGGGACGCCTCCGTTTAAAAGAACCTCGTTTACCGTACAAGTTCAATATCACAGAAAGTGAAAAATGGATAAAGAACTTGTGGTACTTACGTACAATGCAGTATCACTCAGCAATGAAATCTATGTCATCAGGCCCGTAGCAGCATAATGAGTGGATTCAGGTACGATGATTCTAACTGAAATAAGTCACACAGAAAAAGAAACATCATAAGATATCACTAATACACGGAATGTAAACTTGGCTACACAGGAACTGCATTCCAAAACAGAACAGGGTCTCAAATTTAGAAAACCAACTTATGCTTGCTTAAGGGGAAAGGTGAGTTGAGGTGCTGCATAAAACCAGAGATTGAAATGAGCACAGATAAAGTTCCTTAAGCCAAATATGGAATAGACAAGAGCTACTCCTTGCTCAACGAAATGGACTCAAAACCCCATATTAAACGCCTAAGAATGTACCTGACTAGTAAGTATCTTAAAACCTATGGATTGCTATGTCTCCAAAAGAGAATCAAGCGTGTGTACAGGGGCATAAATGCAGCAGTGATAGGATTGGAGAGGTTCGGGGAGCAAATGAAGACCCTTTGAAGTCATATTGCACGGTACCCATTCCACGGGTCTCAACTCTCCAGGTTTAAGGTATTCTTGCTTCAGCTAAAACATGCATGTGGAACCCAGAGTATGATCAACCATGTGAACGGGAGACGTGTTCAAATATGTCTCAGTTTTCCTACCCTGGTACTCGGGTGCAACACTCCAGACGCTTTACTAACACTCTCCCGACTTGGAGAGTCAGTCCCTTTAACCTCCTGTTTGGCCCAGTTTGCAATTTCTGCGGAAGATGAACAGGAATAGCGAGAACCAATGAGAGGCTAGCTGGAGGTGTCTGGACGGGCAAATTTAACTCTCATTTCCCACCAGGAAGAGGAATTAACCAAAGGCTCAGCATGCCGGGCCGGAACCAGATTAGGGCCTGAAGCCATCCTGCGGTGTTGCGGCCAGCTCACAAGAAAGCGAGTTGAAGAAAGGAGCTCAGGGGCACTGTAATTCACAAACCTGCAGAGTTATAAATGACAGCTATCGTCCAAAAATAGACTGAAGTAAGGCTGCCAAGAGGACTTGAAAGCGGGGCAGAATTGCAGGAAACCGATTTCAGGAGGTAGACTGGAATTGCATTGAAAGCATAGGAAAAGAGGCAGAACGTCCACAATGATGCACTTGGCCAAAAAGGGCGTATGCGTTTTTTCCTGAATATATTCAGGAAAAAACGCATACGCCCTTTTTGGCCAACCAAGCAAACTTGCAAAGGAAATCTGCACTACAATGAAGTCTCACTTCCCCCCAGTGAAAAGGGCCATCTGAAAAAAGTGTAAAATCCAGAAAGGCAGGACAGGCCATGGAGAACTGGGAGCCTTGTTATGCTGATGGGCGGGATGTAAATTGCCAACAACCACTCGGGAGAAGTGTATGGTGTTTCCTGAAACATCTAAAACACAAAGCAACAGAGCCTAGGGCACTTCCACTTATGGTCCTATAGCTTAGGGAAATTAAAATCAAAAAGACACAGCCACCCCAAAGTTTGGGACGCCTCTGTTTACAAGAACCTCGTTTACCGTACAAGTTCAATATCACAGAAAGTGAAAAATGGATAAAGAACTTTTGGTACTTACGTACAATGCAGTATCACTCAGCAATGAAATCTATGTCATCAGTCCCGTAGCAGCATAATGAGTGGATTCAGGTACGATGATTCTAACTGAAATAAGTCACACAGAAAAAGAAACATCATAAGATATCACTAATACACGGATTGTAAACTTGGCTACACAGGAACTGAATTACAGAACAGAACAGGGCCTCAAATTTAGATAACCAACTTATGCTTGCTTAAGGGTAAAGGTGAGTTGGGGTGCTGCATAAAACCAGAGATTGAAATGAGCACAGATAAAGTTCCTTAAGCCAAATATGGAATAGACAAGAGCTACTCCTTGCTCAACGAAATGGACTCAACACCGCATATTAAACGCCTAAGAATGTACCTGACTAGTAAGTATCTTAAAACCTATGGATTGCTATGTCTCCGAAAGAGAATCAAGCATGTGTACAGGGGCATAAACGCAGCAGTGATAGGATTGGAGAGGTTCGGTGAGCAAATGAAGACCCTTTGAAGTCATATTGCATGGTACCCATTCCACGGGTTTCAACTACCCAGGTTTAAGGTATTCTTCCTTCAGCTAAAACATGCATGTGGAACCTAGAGTATGATCAACCATGTGATCGGGAGACGTGTTCAAATATGTCCCAGTTTTCGTACCCTGGTACTCGGGTGCAACATTCCACATGCTTTACTAACACTCTCCCGACTTGGAGAGTCAGTCCCTTTAACCTCCTGTTTGGCCCAGTTTGCAATTTCTGCGGAAGATGAACAGGAATAGCGAGAACCAATGAGAGACTACCTGGAGGTTTCTGAACGGGCAAATTTAACTCTCATTTCCCACCAGGAAGAGGAAATAACCAAAGGCTCAGCGTGCCGTGCCGGAACCAGATTAGGGCCTGAAGCCATCCTGCGGTGTTGCGGCCAGGTCACAAGAAAGCGAGTTGAAGAAAGGAGCTCAGGGGCACTGTAATTCACAAACCTGCAGAGTTATAAATGACAGCTATCGTCCAAAAATAGACTGAAGTAAGGCTGCCAAGAGGACTTGAAAGCGGGGCAGAATTGCAGGAAACCGATTTCAGGAGGTAGACTGGAATTGCATTGAAAGCATAGGAAAAGAGGCAGAACGTCCACAATGATGCACTTGGCCAAAAAGGGCGTATGCGTTTTTTCGTGAATATATTCAGGAAAAAACGCATACGCCCTTTTTGGCCAACCAAGCAAACTTGCAAAGGAAATCTGCACTACAATGAAGTCTCACTTCCCCCCGGTCAAAAGGGCCATCTGAAAAATGTATAAAATCCAGAAAGGCAGGACAGGCCATGGAGAACTGGGAGCCTTGTTATGCTGATGGGCGGGATGTAAATTGCCAACAGACACTCGGGAGAAGTGTATGGTGTTTCCTGAAACATCTAAAAAACAAAGCAACAGAGCCTAGGGCACTTCCACTTATGGTCCTATAGCTTAGGGAAATTAAAATCAAAAAGACACAGCCACCCCAAAGTTTGGGACGCCTCTGTTTACAAGAACCTCGTTTACCGTACAAGTTCAATATCACAGAAAGTGAAAAATGGATAAAGAACTTGTGGTACTTACGTACAATGCAGTATCACTCAGCAATGAAATCTATGTCATCAGGCCCGTAGCAGCATCATGAGTGGATTCAGGTACGATGATTCTAACTGAAATAAGTCACACAGAAAAAGAAACATCATAAGATATCACTAATACACGGAATGTAAACTTGGCTACACAGGAACTGAATTCCAAAACAGAACAGGTTCTCAAATTTAGAAAACCAACTTATGCTTGCTTAAGGGGAAAGGTGAGTTGGATTGCTGCATAAAACCAGAGATTGAAATGAGCACAGATAAAGTTCCTTAAGCCAAATATGGAATAGACAAGAGCTACTCCTTGCTCAACGAAATGGACTCAACACCGCATATTAAACGCCTAAGAATGTACCTGACTAGTAAGTATCTTAAAACCTAGGGATTGCTATGTCTCCGAAAGAGAATCAAGCATGTGTACAGGGGCATAAACGCAGCAGTGAAAGGATTGGAGATGTTCGGTGAGCAAATGAAGACCCTTTGAAGTCATATTGCATGGTACCCATTCCACGGGTTTCAAATACCCAGGTTTAAGGTATTCTTCCTTCAGCTAAAACATGCATGTGGAACCTAGAGTATGATCAACCATGTGATCGGGAGACGTGTTCAAATATGTCTCAGTTTTCCTCCCCTGGTACTCGGGTGCAACATTCCAGACGCTTTACTAACACTCTCCCGACTTGGAGAGTCAGTCCCTTTAACCTCCTGTTTGGCCCAGTTTGCAATTTCTGCGGAAGATGAACAGGAATAGCGAGAACCAATGAGAGACTACCTGGAGGTTTCTGAACGGGCAAATTTAACTCTCATTTCCCACCAGGAAGAGGAAATAACCAAAGGCTCAGCGTGCCGTGCCGGAACCAGATTAGGGCCTGAAGCCATCCTGCGGTGTTGCGGCCAGGTCACAAGAAAGCGAGTTGAAGAAAGGAGCTCAGGGGCACTGTAATTCACAAACCTGCAGAGTTATAAATGACAGCTATCGTCCAAAAATAGACTGAAGTAAGGCTGCCAAGAGGACTTGAAAGCAGGGCAGAATTGCAGGAAACCGATTTCAGGAGGTAGACTGGAATTGCATTGAAAGCATAGGAAAAGAGGCAGAACGTCCACAATGATGCACTTGGCCAAAAAGGGCGTATGCGTTTTTTCCTGAATATATTCAGGAAAAAACGCATACGCCCTTTTTGGCCAACCAAGCAAGCTTGCAAAGGAAATCTGCACTACAATGAAGTCTCACTTCCCCCAGTCAAAAGGGCCATCTGAAAAAAGTGTAAAATCCAGAAAGGCAGGACAGGCCATGGAGAACTGGGAGCCTTGTTATGCTGAAGGGCGGGATGTAAATTGCCAACAACCACTCGGGAGAAGTGTATGGTGTTTCCTGAAACATCTAAAAAACAAAGCAACAGAGCCTAGGGCACTTCCACTTATGGTCCTATAGCTTAGGGAATTTAAAATCAAAAAGACACAGCCACCCCAAAGTTTCGAACGGCTCTGTTTACAAGAACCTCGTTTACAGTACAAGTTCAACATCGAAGAAAGTGAAAAATGGATAAACAGTTGTGGTATTTTCTTACAAAGCAATATCACTCAGCAATGAAATCTGTGTCATCAGGCCCTTAGCAGCACAATGAGTGGATTCAGGTATGATGATTCTAATTGAAATAAGTGACACAGAAAAAGAAACATCATAAGATATCAGTAATACACGGAATGTAAACTTGACTACACAGGAACTGAATTACAGAACAGAACAGGGTCTCAAATTTAGAAAACCAACTTATGCTTGCTTAAGGGTAAAGGTGAGTTGGGGTGCTGCATAAAACCAGAGATTGAAATGAGCACAGATAAAGTTCCTTAAGCCAAATATGGAATAGACAAGAGCTACTCCTTGCTCAACAAATGGACTCAACACCGCATATTAAACGCCTAAGAACGTACCTGACTAGTAAGTATCTTAAAACCTATGGATTGCTATGTCTCCGAAAGAGAATCAAGCATGTGTACAGGGGCATAAACGCAGCAGTGATAGGATTGGAGAGGTTCGGTGAGCAAATGAAGACCCTTTGAAGTCATATTGCATGGTACCCATTCCACGGGTTTCAACTACCCAGGTTTAAGGTATTCTTCCTTCAGCTAAAACATGCATGTGGAACCTAGAGTATGATCAACCATGTGATCGGGAGACGTGTTCAAATATGTCTCAGTTTTCGTACCCTGGTACTCGGGTGCAACATTCCAGACGCTTTACTAACACTCTCCCGACTTGGAGAGTCAGTCCCTTTAACCTCCTGTTTGGCCCAGTTTGCAATTTCTGCGGAAGATGAACAGGAATAGCGAGAACCAATGAGAGGCTAGCTGGAGGTGTCTGGACGGGCAAATTTAACTCTCATTTCCCACCAGGAAGAGGAATTAACCAAAGGCTCAGCGTGCCGTGCCGGAACCAGATTAGGGCCTGAAGCCATCCTGCGGTGTTGCGGCCAGCTCAAAAGAAAGCGAGTTGAAGAAAGGAGCTCAGGGGCACTGTAATTCACAAACCTGCAGAGTTATAAATGACAGCTATCCTCCAAAAATACACTGAAGTAAGGCTGCCAAGAGGACTTGAAAGCGGGGCAGAATTGCAGGAAACCGATTTCAGGAGGTAGACTGGAATTGCATTGAAAGCATAGGAAAAGAGGCAGAACGTCCACAATGATGCACTTGGCCAAAAAGGGCGTATGCGTTTTTTCCTGAATATATTCAGGAAAAAACGCATACACCCTTTTTGGCCAACCAAGCAAACTTGCAAAGGAAATCTGCACTACAATGAAGTCTCACTTCCCCCCAGTCAAAAGGGCCATCTGAAAAAAGTGTAAAATCCAGAAAGGCAGGACAGGCCATGGAGAACTGGGAGCCTTGTTATGCTGATGGGCGGGATGTAAATTGCCAACAACCACTCGGGAGAAGTGTATGATGTTTCCTGAAACATCTAAAAAACAAAGCAACAGAGCCTAGGGCACTTCCACTTATGGTCCTATAGCTTAGGGAAATTAAAATCAAAAAGACACAGCCACCCCAAAGTTTGGGACGCCTCTGTTTACAAGAACCTCGTTTACCGTACAAGTTCAATATCACAGAAAGTGAAAAATGGATAAAGAACTTGTGGTACTTACGTACAATGCAGTATCACTCAGCAATGAAATCTATGTCATCAGACCCGTAGCAGCATCATGAGTGGATTCAGGTATGATGATTCTAACTGAAATAAGTCACACAGAAAAAGAAACATCATAAGATATCACTAATACACGGAATGTAAACTTGGCTACAGAGGAACTGAATTCCAAAACAGAACAGGTTCTCAAATTTAGAAAACCAACTTATGCTTGCTTAAGGGGAAAGGTGAGTTGCATTGCTGCATAAAACCAGAGATTGAAATGAGCACAGATAAAGTTCCTTAAGCCAAATATGGAATAGACAAGAGCTACTCCTTGCTCAACGAAATGGACTCAACACCGCATATTAAACGCCTAAGAATGTACCTGACTAGTAAGTATCTTAAAACCTATGGATTGCTATGTCTCCGAAAGAGAATCAAGCATGTGTACAGGGGCATAAACGCAGCAGTGATAGGATTGGAGAGGTTCGGTGAGCAAATGAAGACCCTTTGAAGTCATATTGCATGGTACCCATTCCACGGGTTTCAAATACCCAGGTTTAAGGTATTCTTCCTTCAGCTAAAACATGCATGTGGAACCTAGAGTATGATCAACCATGTGATCGGGAGACGTGTTCAAATATGTCTCAGTTTTCGTACCCTGGTACTTGGGTGCAACATTCCAGATGCTTTACTAACACTCTCCCGACTTGGAGAGTCAGTCCCTTTAACCTCCTGTTTGGCCCAGTTTGCAATTTCTGCAGAAGATGAACAGGAATAGCGAGAACCAATGAGAGACTAGCTGGAGGTGTCTGGACGGGCAAATTTAACTCTCATTTCCCACCAGGAAGAGGAAATAACCAAAGGCTCAGCGTGCCGTACCAGAATCAGATTAGGGCCTGAAGCCATCCTGCGGTGTTGCGGCCAGCTCAAAAGAAAGCGAGTTGAAGAAAGGAGCTCAGGGGCACTGTAATTCACAAACCTGCAGAGTTATAAATGACAGCTATCGTCCAAAAATAGACTGAAGTAAGGCTGCCAAGAGGACTTGAAAGCAGGGCAGAATTGCAGGAAACCGATTTCAGGAGGTAGACTGGAATTGCATTGAAAGCATAGGAAAAGAGGCAGAACGTCCACAATGATGCACTTGGCCAAAAAGGGCGTATGCGTTTTTTCCTGAATATATTCAGGAAAAAACGCATACGCCCTTTTTGGCCAACCAAGCAAGCTTGCAAAGGAAATCTGCACTACAATGAAGTCTCACTTCCCCCCGGTCAAAAGGGCCATCTGAAAAAAGTGTAAAATCCAGAAAGGCAGGACAGGCCATGGAGAACTGGGAGCCTTGTTATGCTGATGGGCGGGATGTAAATTGCCAACAGACACTCGGGAGAAGTGTATGGTGTTTCCTGAAACATCTAAAAAACAAAGCAACAGAGCCTAGGGCACTTCCACTTATGGTCCTATAGTTTAGGGAAATTAAAATCAAAAAGACACAGCCACCCCAAAGTTTGGGACGCCTCTGTTTACAAGAACCTCGTTTACAGTACAAGTTCAACATCGCAGAAAGTGAAAAATGGATAAAGAAGTTGTGGTATTTACTTATAAAGCAATATCACTCAGCAATGAAATCTATGTCATCAGGCCCTTAGCAGCACAATGAGTGGATTCAGGTATGATGATTCTAACTGAAATAAGTCACACAGAAAAAGAAACATCATAAGATATCAGTAATACACGGAATGTAAACTTGGCTACACAGGAACTGATTTACAGAACAGAACAGGGTCTCAAATTTAGAAAACCAACTTATGCTTGCTTAAGGGTAAAGGTGAGTTGGGGTGCTGCATAAACCCAGAGATTGAAATGAGCACAGATAAAGTTCCTTAAGCCAAATATGGAATAGACAAGAGCTACTCCTTGCTCAACGAAATGGACTCAACACCCCATATTAAACGCCTAAGAATGTACCTGACTAGTAAGTATCTTAAAACCTATGGATTGCTATGTCTCCGAAAGAGAATCAAGCATGTGTACAGGGGCATAAACGCAGCAGTGATAGGATTGGAGAGGTTCGGTGAGCAAATGAAGACCCTTTGAAGTCATATTGCATGGTACCCATTCCACGGGTTTCAAATACACAGGTTTAAGGTATTCTTCCTTCAGCTAAAACATGCATGTGGAACCCAAGTATGATCAACCATGTGAACGGGAGACGTGTTCAAATATGTCTCAGTTTTCCTCCCCTGGTACTCGGGTGCAACATTCCAGACGCTTTACTAACACTCTCCCCACTTGGAGAGTCAGTCCCTTTAACTTCCTGTTTGGCCCAGTTTGCAATTTCTGTGGAAGATGAACAGGAATAGCGAGAACCAATGAGAGACTAGCTGGAGGTGTCTGGACGGGCAAATTTAACTCTCATTTCCCACCAGGAAGTGGAATTAACCAAAGGCTCAGCGTGCCGTACTGGAACCAGATTAGGGCCTGAAGCCATCCTGCGGTGTTGCGGCCAGGTCACAAGAAAGCGAGTTGAAGAAAGGAGCTCAGGGGCACTGTAATTCACAAACCTGCAGAGTTATAAATGACAGCTATCGTCCAAAAATAGACTGAAGTAAGGCTGCCAAGAGGACTTGAAAGCGGGGCAGAATTGCAGGAAACCGATTTCAGGAGGTAGACTGGAATTGCATTGAAAGCATAGGAAAAGAGGCAGAACGTCCACAATGATGCACTTGGCCAAAAAGGGCGTATGCGTTTTTTACTGAATATATTCAGGAAAAAAAGCATACGCCCTTTTGGGCCAACCAAGCAAGCTTGCAAAGGAAATCTGCACTACAATGAAGTCTCACTTCCCCCCGGTCAAAAGGGCCATCTGAAAAAAGTGTAAAATCCAGAAAGGCAGGACAGGCCATGGAGAACTGGGAGGCTGGTTATGCTGATGGGCGGGATGTAAATTGCCAACAGACACTCGGGAGAAGTGTATGGTGTTTCCTTAAACATCTAAAAAACAAAGCAACAGAGCCTAGGGCACTGCCACTTATGGTCCTATAGCTTAGGGAAATTAAAATCAAAAAGACACAGCCACCCCAATGTTTGGAACGGCTCTGTTTACAGGAACCTCGTTTACAGTACTAGTTCAACATCGCAGAAAGTGAAAAATGGATAAAGAAGTTGTGGTATTTACTTACAAAGCAATATCACTCAGCAATGAAATCTGTGTCATCAGGCCCTTAGCAGCACAATGAGTGGATTCAGGTATGATGATTCTAACTGAAATAAGTCACACAGAAAAAGAAACATCATAAGATATCAGTAATACACGGACTGTAAACTTGGCTACACAGGAACTGAATGACAGAACAGAACAGGTTCTCAAATTTAGAAAACCAACTTATGCTTGCTTAAGGGTAAAGGTGAGTTGGGGTGCTGCATAAAACCAGAGATTGAAATGAGCACAGATAAAGTTCCTTAAGCCAAATATGGAATAGACAAGAGCTACTCCTTGCTCAACGAAATGGACTCAACACCGCATATTAAACGCCTAAGAATGTACCTGACTAGTAAGTATCTTAAAACCTATGGATTGCTATGTCTCCGAAAGAGAATCAAGCATGTGTACAGGGGCATAAACGCAGCAGTGATAGGATTGGAGAGGTTCGGTGAGCAAATGAAGACCCTTTGAAGTCATATTGCATGGTACCCATTCCACGGGTTTCAACTACCCAGGTTTAAGGTATTCTTCCTTCAGCTAAAACATGCATGTGGAACCTAGAGTATGATCAACCATGTGATCGGGAGACGTGTTCAAATATGTCTCAGTTTTCGTACCCTGGTACTTGGGTGCAACACTCCAGACGCTTTACTAACACTCTCGCGACTTGGAGAGTCAGTCCCTTTGACCTCCTGTTTGGCCCAGTTTGCAATTTCTGCGGAAGATGAACAGGAATAGTGAGAACCAATGAGAGACTAGCTGGAGGTGTCTGGACGGGCAAATTTAACTCTCATTTCCCACCAGGAAGAGGAAATAACCAAAGGCTCAGCGTTCCGTACCAGAATCAGATTAGGGCCTGAAGCCATCCTGCGGTGTTGCGGCCAGCTCAAAAGAAAGCGAATTGAAGAAAGGAGCTCAGGGGCACTGTAATTCACAAACCTGCAGAGTTATAAATGACAGCTATCGTCCAAAAATAGACTGAAGTAAGGCTGCCAAGAGGACTTGAAAGCGGGTCAGAATTGCAGGAAACCGATTTCAGGAGGTAGACTGGAACTGCATTGAAAGCATAGGAAAAGAGGCAGAACGTCCACAATGATGCACTTGGCCAAAAAGGGCGTATGCGTTTTTTCCTGAATATATTCAGGAAAAAACGCATACGCCCTTTTTGGCCAACCAAGCAAGCTTGCAAAGGAAATCTGCACTACAATGAAGTCTCAATTCCCCCCGGTCAAAAGGGCCATCTGAAAAAAGTGTAAAATCCAGAAAGGCAGGACAGGCCATGGAGAACTGGGAGCCTTGTTATGCTGATGGGCGGGATGTAAATTACCAACAGACACTCAGGAGAAGTGTATGGTGTTTCCTGAAACATCTAAAAAACAAAGCAACAGAGCCTAGGGCACTGCCACTTATGGTCCTATAGCTTAGGGAAATTAAAATCAAAAAGACACAGCCACCCCAAAGTTTGGGACGCCTCTGTTTACAAGAACCTCGTTTACAGTACAAGTTCAACATCGCAGAAAGTGAAAAATGGATAAAGAAGTTGTGGTATTTACTTACAAAGCAATATCACTCAGCAATGAAATCTATGTCATCAGGACCTTAGGAGCACAATGAGTGGATTCAGGTATGATGATTCTAACTGAAATAAGTCACACAGAAAAAGAAACATCATAAGATATCAGTAATACACGGAATGTAAAGTTGGCTACACAGGAACTGAATTCCAAAACAGAACAGTGTCTCAAATTTAAAAAACCAACTTATGCTTGCTTAAGGGTAAAGGTGAGTTGGGGTGCTGCATAAAACCAGAGATTGAAATGAGCACAGATAAAGTTCCTTAAGCCAAATATGGAATAGACAAGAGCTACTCCTTGCTCAATGAAATGGACTCAACACCGCATATTAAACGCCTAAGAATGTACCTGACTAGTAAGTATCTTAAAACCTATGGATTGCTATGTCTCCGAAAGAGAATCAAGCGTGTGTACAGGGGCATAAACGCAGCAGTGATAGGATTGGAGAGGTTCGGTGAGCAAATGAAGACCCTTTGAAGTCATATTGCATGGTACCCATTCCACGGGTTTCAACTACCCAGGTTTAAGGTATTCTTCCTTCAGCTAAAACATGCATGTGGAACCTAGAGTATGATCAACCATGTGATCGGGAGACGTGTTCAAATATGTCCCAGTTTTCGTACCCTGGTACTCGGGTGCAACATTCCAGACGCTTTACTAACACTCTCCCGACTTGGAGAGTCAGTCCCTTTAACCTCCTGTTTGGCCCAGTTTGCAATTTCTGCGGAAGATGAACAGGAATAGCGAGAATCAATGAGAGGCTAGCTGAAGGTGTCTGGACGGGCAAATTTAACTCTCATTTCCGACCAGGAAGAGGAATTAACCAAAGGCTCAGCGTGCCGTGCCGGAACCAGATTAGGGCCTGAAGCCATCCTGCGGTGTTGCGGCCAGGTCACAAGAAAGCGAGTTGAAGAAAGGAGCTCAGGGGCACTGTAATTCACAAACCTGCAGAGTTATAAATGACAGCTATCGTCCAAAAATAGACTGAAGTAAGGCTGCCAAGAGGACTTGAAAGTGGGGCAGAATTGCAGGAAACCGATTTCAGGAGGTAGACTGGAATTGCATTGAAAGCATAGGAAAAGAGGCAGAACGTCCACAATGATGCACTTGGCCAAAAAGGGCATATGCGTTTTTTCCTGAATATATTCAGGAAAAAACGCATACGCCCTTTTTGGCCAACCAAGCAAGCTTGCAAAGGAAATCTGCACTACAATGAAGTCTCACTTCCCCCCGGTCAAAAGGGCCATCTGAAAAAAGTGTAAAATCCAGAAAGGCAGGACAGGCCATGGAGAACTGGGAGCCTTGTTATGCTGATGGGCGGGATGTAAATTGCCAACAGACACTCGGGAGAAGTGTATGGTGTTTCCTGAAACATCTAAAAAACAAAGCAACAGAGCCTAGGGCACTTCCACTTATGGTCCTATAGCTTAGGGAAATTAAAATCAAAAAGACACAGCCACCCCAAAGTTTGGGACGCCTCTGTTTACAAGAACCTCGTTTACAGTACAAGTTCAACATCGCAGAAAGTGAAAAATGGATAAAGAAGTTGTGGTATTTACTTATAAAGCAATATCACTCAGCAATGAAATCTATGTCATCAGGCCCTTAGCAGCACAATGAGTGGATTCAGGTATGATGATTCTAACTGAAATAAGTCACACAGAAAAAGAAACATCATAAGATATCAGTAATACACGGAATGTAAACTTGGCTACACAGGAACTGAATTACAGAACAGAACAGGGTCTCAAATTTAGAAAACCAACTTATGCTTGCTTAAGGGGAAAGGTGAGTTGGGGTGCTGCATAAACCCAGAGATTGAAATGAGCACAGATAAAGTTCCTTAAGCCAAATATGGAATAGACAAGAGCTACTCCTTGCTCAACGAAATGGACTCAACACCCCATATTAAACGCCTAAGAATGTACCTGACTAGTAAGTATCTTAAAACCTATGGATTGCTATGTCTCCAAAAGAAAATCAAGCATGTGTACAGGGGCATAAACGCAGCAGTGATAGGATTGGAGAGGTTCGGTGAGCAAATGAAGACCCTTTGAAGTCATATTGCATGGTACCCATTCCACGGGTTTCAAATACACAGGTTTAAGGTATTCTTCCTTCAGCTAAAACATGCATGTGGAACCCAAGTATGATCAACCATGTGAACGGGAGACGTGTTCAAATATGTCTCAGTTTTCCTCCCCTGGTACTCGGGTGCAACATTCCAGACGCTTTACTAACACTCTCCCCACTTGGAGAGTCAGTCCCTTTAACTTCCTGTTTGGCCCAGTTTGCAATTTCTGTGGAAGATGAACAGGAATAGCGAGAACCAATGAGAGACTAGCTGGAGGTGTCTGGACGGGCAAATTTAACTCTCATTTCCCACCAGGAAGAGGAATTAACCAAAGGCTCAGCGTGCCGTACCGGAACCAGATTAGGGCCTGAAGCCATCCTGCGGTGTTGCGGCCAGCTCAAAAGAAAGCGAGTTGAAGAAAGGAGCTCAGGGGCACTGTAATTCACAAACCTGCAGACTTATAAATGACAGCTATCCTCCAAAAATACACTGAAGTAAGGCTGCCAAGAGGACTTGAAAGCGGGGCAGAATTGCAGGAAACCGATTTCAGGAGGTAGACTGGAATTGCATTGAAAGCATAGGAAAAGAGGCAGAACGTCCACAATGATGCGCTTGGCCAAAAAGGGCGTATGCGTTTTTTCCTGAATATATTCAGGAAAAAACGCATACGCCCTTTTTGGCCAACCAAGCAAGCTTGCAAAGGAAATCTGCACTACAATGAAGTCTCACTTCCCCCCGGTCAAAAGGGCCATCTGAAAAAAGTGTAAAATCCAGAAAGGCAGGACAGGCCATGGAGAACTGGGAGCCTTGTTATGCTGAAGGGCGGGATGTAAATTGCCAATAAACACTCGGGAGAAGTGTATGGTGTTTCCTGAAACATCTAAAAAACAAAGCAACAGAGCCTAGGGCACTTCCACTTATGGTCCTATAGCTTAGGGAAATTAAAATCAAAAAGACACAGCCACCCCAAAGTTTGGGACGCCTCTGTTTACAAGAACCTCGTTTACAGTACAAGTTCAACATCGCAGAAAGTGAAAAATGGATAAAGAAGTTGTGGTATTTACTTATAAAGCAATATCACTCAGCAATGAAATCTATGTCATCAGGCCCTTAGCAGCACAATGAGTGGATTCAGGTATGATGATTCTAACTGAAATAAGTCACACAGAAAAAGAAACATCATAAGATATCAGTAATACACGGAATGTAAACTTGGCTACACAGGAACTGAATTACAGAACAGAACAGGGTCTCAAATTTAGAAAACCAACTTATGCTTGCTTAAGGGGAAAGGTGAGTTGGGGTGCTGCATAAACCCAGAGATTGAAATGAGCACAGATAAAGTTCCTTAAGCCAAATATGGAATAGACAAGAGCTACTCCTTGCTCAACGAAATGGACTCAACACCCCATATTAAACGCCTAAGAATGTACCTGACTAGTAAGTATCTTAAAACCTATGGATTGCTATGTCTCCAAAAGAGAATCAAGCATGTGTACAGGGGCATAAACGCAGCAGTGATAGGATTGGAGAGGTTCGGTGAGCAAATGAAGACCCTTTGAAGTCATATTGCATGGTACCCATTCCACGGGTTTCAAATACACAGGTTTAAGGTATTCTTCCTTCAGCTAAAACATGCATGTGGAACCCAAGTATGATCAACCATGTGAACGGGAGACGTGTTCAAATATGTCTCAATTTTCCTCCCCTGGTACTCGGGTGCAACATTCCAGACGCTTTACTAACACTCTCCCCACTTGGAGAGTCAGTCCCTTTAACTTCCTGTTTGGCCCAGTTTGCAATTTCTGCGGAAGATGAACAGGAATAGCGAGAACCAATGAGAGACTAGCTGGAGGTGTCTGGACGGGCAAATTTAACTCTCATTTCCCACCAGGAAGAGGAATTAACCAAAGGCTCAGCGTGCCGTACTGGAACCAGATTAGGGCCTGAAGCCATCCTGCGGTGTTGCGGCCAGCTCAAAAGAAAGCGAGTTGAAGAAAGGAGCTCAGGGGCACTGTAATTCACAAACCTGCAGAGTTATAAATGACAGCTATCGTCCAAAAATAGACTGAAGTAAGGCTGCCAAGAGGACTTGAAAGCGGGGCAGAATTGCAGGAAACCAATTTCAGGAGGTAGACTGGAATTGCATTGAAAGCATAGGAAAAGAGGCAGAACGTCCACAATGATGCACTTGGCCAAAAAGGGCGTATGCGTTTTTTCCTGAATATATTCAGGAAAAAACGCATACGCCCTTTTTGGCCAACCAAGCAAGCTTGCAAAGGAAATCTGCACTACAATGAAGTCTCACTTCCCCCCGGTCAAAAGGGCCATCTGAAAAAAGTGTAAAATCCAGAAAGGCAGGACAGGCCATGGAGAACTGGGAGCCTTGTTATACTGATGGGCGGGATGTAAATTGCCAACAGACACTCGGGAGAAGTGTATGGTGTTTCCTTAAACATCTAAAAAACAAAGCAACAGAGCCTAGGGCACTGCCACTTATGGTCCTATAGCTTAGGGAAATTAAAATCAAAAAGACACAGCCACCCCAAAGTTTGGAACGGCTCTGTTTACAAGAACCTCGTTTACAGTACAAGTTCAACATCGCAGAAAGTGAAAAATGGATAAACAAGTTGTGGTATTTACTTACAAAGCAATATCACTCAGCAATGAAATCTGTGTCATCAGGCCCTTAGCAGCACAATGAGTGGATTCAGGTATGATGATTCTAACTGAAATAAGTCACACAGAAAAAGAAACATCATAAGATATCACTAATACACGGATTGTAAACTTGGCTACACAGGAACTGAATGACAGAACAGAACAGGTTCTAAAATTTAGAAAACCAACTTATGCTTGCTTAAGGGGAAAGGTGAGTTGGGGTGTTGCATAAAACCAGAGATTGAAATGAGCACAGATAAAGTTCCTTAAGCCAAATATGGAATAGACAAGAGCTACTCCTTGCTCAACGAAACGGACTCAACACCGCATATTAAACGCCTAAGAATGTACCTGACTAGTAAGTATCTTAAAACCTATGGATTGCTATGTCTCCGAAAGAGAATCAAGCATGTGTACAGGGGCATAAACGCAGCAGTGATAGGATTGGAGAGGTTCGGTGAGCAAATGAAGACCCTTTGAAGTCATATTGCATGGTACCCATTCCACGGGTTTCAACTACCCAGGTTTAAGGTATTCTTCCTTCAGCTAAAACATGCATGTGGAACCTAGAGTATGATCAAACATGTGATCGGGAGACGTGTTGAAATATGTCTCAGTTTTCGTACCCTGGTACTCGGGTGCAACATTCCAGATGCTTTACTAACACTCTCCCCACTTGGAGAGTCAGCGCCTTCAACCTCCTGTTTGGCACAGTTTGCAATTTCTGTGGAAGATGAACAGGAATAGCGAGAACCAATGAGAGGCTAGCTGGAGGTGTCTGGACGGGCAAATTTAACTCTCATTTCCCACCAGGAAGAGGAAATAACCAAAGGCTCAGCGTGCCGTACCGGAACCAGATTAGGGCCTGAAGCCATCCTGCGGTGTTGCGGCCAGCTCAAAAGAAAGCGAGTTGAAGAAAGGAGCTCAGGGGCACTGTAATTCACAAACCTGCAGAGTTATAAATGACAGCTATCCTCCAAAAATAGACTGAAGTAAGGCTGCCAAGAGGACTTGAAAGCGGGGCAGAATTGCAGGAAACCGATTTCAGGAGGTAGACTGGAATTGCATTGAAAGCATAGGAAAAGAGGCAGAACGTCCACAATGATGCGCTTGGCCAAAAAGGGCGTATGCGTTTTTTCCTGAATATATTCAGGAAAAAACGCATACGCCCTTTTTGGCCAACCAAGCAAGCTTGCAAAGGAAATCTGCACTACAATGAAGTCTCACTTCCCCCCGGGCAAAAGGGCCATCTGAAAAAAGTGTAAAATCCAGAAAGGCAGGACAGGCCATGGAGAACTGGGAGCCTTGTTATGCTGATGGGCGGGATGTAAATTGCCAACAACCACTCAGGATAAGTGTATGGTGTTTCCTGAAACATCTAAAAAACAAAGCAACAGAGCCTAGGGCACTTCCACTTATGGTCCTATAGCTTAGGGAAATTAAAATCAAAAAGACACAGCCACCCCAAATTTTGGGACGCCTCCGTTTATAAGAACTTCGTTTACCATACAAGTTCAATATCACAGAAAGTGAAAAATGGATAAAGAACTTGTGGTACTTACATACAATGCAGTATCACTCAGCAATGAAATCTATGTCATCAGGCCCGTAGCAGCATAATGAGTGGATTCAGGTACGATGATTCTAACTGAAATAAGTCACACAGAAAAAGAAACATCATAAGATATCACTAATACATGGAATGTAAACTTGGCTACACAGGAACTGAATTACAGAACAGAACAGGGTCTCAAATTTAGAAAACCAACTTATGCTTGCTTAAGGGGAAAGGTGAGTTGGGGTGCTGCATAAAACCAGAGATTGAAATGAGCACAGATAAAGTTCCTTAAGCCAAATATGGAATAGACAAGAGCTACTCCTTGCTCAACGAAATGGACTCAACACCGCATATTAAACGCCTAAGAATGTACCTGACTAGTAAGTATCTTAAAACCTATGGATTGCTATGTCTCCGAAAGAGAATCAAGCATGTGTACAGGGGCATAAATGCAGCAGTGATAGGATTGCAGAGTTTCGTGAGCAAATGAAGACCCTTTGAAGTCATATTGCATGGGACCCATTCCACGGGTTTCAACTACCCAGGTGTAAGGTATTGTTCCTTCAGCTAAAGCATGCATGTGGAACCTAGAGTATGATCAACCATGTGATAGGGAGACGTGTTCAAATATGTCTCAGTTTTCCTCCCCTCGTACTCGGGTGCAACATTCCAGACGCTTTACTAACACTCTCCCCACTTGGAGAGTCAGCGCCTTTAACCTCCTGTTTGGCACAGTTTGCAATTTCTGCGGAAGATGAACAGGAATAGCGAGAACCAATGAGAGGCTAGCTGGAGGTGTCTGGACGGGCAAATTTAACTCTCATTTCCCACCAGGAAGAGGAAATAACCAAAGGCTCAGCGTGCCGTACCGGAACCAGATTAGGGCCTGAAGCCATCCTGCGGTGTTGCGGCCAGCTCAAAAGAAAGCGAGTTGAAGAAAGGAGCTCAGGGGCACTGTAATTCACAAACCTGCAGAGTTATAAATGACAGCTATCGTCCAAAAATAGACTGAAGTAAGGCTGCCAAGAGGACTTGAAAGCGGGTCAGAATTGCAGGAAACCGATTTCAGGAGGTAGACTGGAATTGCATTGAAAGCACAGGAAAAGAGGCAGAACGTCCACAATGATGCACTTGGCCAAAAAGGGCGTATGCGTTTTTTCCTGAATATATTCAGGAAAAAACGCATACGCCCTTTTTGGCCAACCAAGCAAGCTTGCAAAGGAAATCTGCACTACAATGAAGTCTCACTTCCCCCCGGTCAAAAGGGCCATCTGAAAAAAGTGTAAAATCCAGAAAGGCAGGACAGGCCATGGAGAACTGGGAGCCTTGTTATGCTGATGGGCGGGATGTAAATTACCAACAGACACTAAGGAGAAGTGTATGGTGTTTCCTGAAACATCTAAAAAACAAAGCAACAGAACCTAGGGCACTTCCACTTATGGTCCTATAGCTTACGGAAATTAAAATCAAAAAGACACAGCCACCCCAAAGTTTGGAACGGCTCTGTTTACAAGAAACTCGTTTACAGTACAAGTTCAACATCACAGAAAGTGAAAAATGGATAAAGAAGTTGTGGTATTTACTTACAAAGCAATATCACTCAGCAATGAAATCTGTGTCATCAGGCCCTTAGCATCACAATGAGTGGATTCAGGTACGATGATTCTAACTGAAATAAGTCACACAGAAAAAGAAACATCATAAGATATCAGTAATACATGGAATGTAAACTTGGCTACACAGGAACTGAATTACAGAACACAACAGGGTCTCACATTTAGAAAACCAACTTATGCTTGCTTAAGGGGAAAGGTGAGTTGGGGTGCTGCATAAAACCAGAGATTGAAATGAGCACAGATAAAGTTCCTTAAGCCAAATATGGAATAGACAAGAGCTACTCCTTGCTCAACGAAATGGACTCAAAACCCCATATTAAACCCCTAAGAATGTACCTGACTAGTAAGTATCTTAAAACCTATGGATTGCTATGTCTCCAAAAGAGAATCAAGCGTGTGTACAGGGGAATAAACGCAGCAGTGATAGGATTGGAGAGGTTCGGTGAGCAAATGAAGACCCTTTGAAGTCATATTGCATGGTACCCATTACACGGGTCTCAACTCTCCAGGTTTAAGGTATTCTTCCTTCAGCTAAAACATGCATGTGGAACCCAAGTATGATCAACCATGTGAACGGGAGACGTGTTCAAATATGTCTCAGTTTTCCTCCCCTCGTACTCGGGTGCAACATTCCAGACGCTTTACTAACACTCTCCCCACTTGGAGAGTCAGCGCCTTTAACCTCCTGTTTGGCACAGTTTGCAATTTCTGCGGAAGATGAACAGGAATAGTGAGAACCAATGAGAGACTAGCTGGAGGTGTCTGGACGGGCAAATTTAACTCTCATTTCCCACCAGGAAGAGGAAATAACCAAAGGCTCAGCGTGCCGTGCCGGAACCAGATTAGGGCCTGAAGCCATCCTGCGGTGTTGCGGCCAGGTCACAAGACAGCAAGTTGAAGAAAGGAGCTCAGGGGCACTGTAATTCACAAACCTGCAGAGTTATAAATGACAGCTATCGTCCAAAAATAGACTGAAGTAAGGCTGCCAAGAGGACTTGAAAGCGGGGCAGAATTGCAGGAAACCGATTTCAGGAGGTAGACTGGAATTGCATTGAAAGCATAGGAAAAGAGGCCGAACGTCCACAATGATGCACTTGGCCAAAAAGGGCGTATGCGTTTTTTCCTGAATATATTCAGGAAAAAACGCATACGCCCTTTTTGGCCAACCAAGCAAGCTTGCAAAGGAAATCTGCACTACAATGAAGTCTCACTTCCCCCCGGGCAAAAGGGCCATCTGAAAAAAGTGTAAAATCCAGAAAGGCAGGACAGGCCATGGAGAACTGGGAGCCTTGTTATGCTGATGGGCGGGATGTAAATTGCCAACAACCACTCGGGAGAAGTGTATGGTGTTTCCTGAAACATCTAAAAAACAAAGCAACAGAGCCTAGGGCACTTCCACTTATGGTCCTATAGCTTAGGGAAATTAAAATCAAAAAGACACAGCCACCCCAAAGTTTGGGATGCCTCCGTTTATAAGAACTTCGTTTACCATACAAGTTCAATATCACAGAAAGTGAAAAATGGATAAAGAACTTGTGGTACTTACGTACAATGCAGTATCACTCAGCAATGAAATCTATGTCATCAGGCCCGTAGCAGCATAATGAGTGGATTCAGGTACGATGATTCTAACTGAAATAAGTCACACAGAAAAAGAAACATCATAAGATATCACTAATACACGGAATGTAAACTTGGCTACACAGGAACTGAATTACAGAACAGAACAGGGTCTCAAATTTAGAAAACCAACTTATGCTTGCTTAAGGGGAAAGGTGAGTTGGGGTGCTGCATAAAACCAGAGATTGAAATGAGCACAGATAAAGTTCCTTAAGCCAAATATGGAATAGACAAGAGCTACTCCTTGCTCAACGAAATGGACTCAACACCGCATATTAAACGCCTAAGAATGTACATGACTAGTAAGTATCTTAAAACCTATGGATTGCTATGTCTCCGAAAGAAAATCAAGCATGTGTACAGGGGCATAAACGCAGCAGTGATAGGATTGGAGACGTTCGGTGAGCAAATGAAGACCCTTTGAAGTCATATTGCATGGTACCCATTCCACGGGTTTCAAATACCCAGGTTTAAGGTATTCATCCTCAGCTAAAACATGCATGTGGAACCTAGAGTATGATCAACCATGTGATCGCGAGACGTGTTCAAATATGTCTCAGTTTTCCTCCCCTGGTACTCGGGTGCAACATTCCAGACGCTTTACTAACACTCTCCCGACTTGGAGAGTCAGTCCCTTTAACCTCCTGTTTGGCCCAGTTTGCAATTTCTGCGGAAGATGAACAGGAATAGCGAGAACCAATGAGAGACTAGCTGGAGGTGTCTGGACGGGCAAATTTAACTCTCATTTCCCACCAGGAAGAGGAATTAACCAAAGGCTCAGCGTGCCGTGCCGGAACCAGATTAGGGCCTGAAGCCATCCTGCGGTGTTGCGGCAAGGTCACAAGAAAGCGAGTTGAAGAAAGGAGCTCAGGGGCACTGTAATTCACAAACCTGCAGACTTATAACTGACAGCTATAGTCCAAAAATAGACTGAAGTAAGGCTGCCAAGAGGACTTGAAAGCGGGGCAGAATTGCAGGAAACCGATTTCAGGAGGTAGACTGGAATTGCATTGAAAGCATAGGAAAAGAGGCAGAACGTACACAATGATGCACTTGGCCAAAAAGGGCGTATGCGTTTTTTCCTGAATATATTCAGGAAAAAACGCATACGCCCTTTTTGGCCAACCAAGCAAGCTTGCAAAGGAAATCTGCACTACAATGAAGTCTCACTTCCCCCCGGGCAAAAGGGCCATCTGAAAAAAGTGTAAAATCCAGAAAGGCAAGACAGGCCATGGAGAACTGGGAGCCTTGTTATGCTGATGGGCGGGATGTAAATTGCCAACAACCACTCGGGAGAAGTGTATGGTGTTTCCTGAAACATCTAAAAAACAAAGCAACAGAACCTAGGGCACTTCCACTTATGGTCCTATAGCTTAGGGAAATTAAAATCAAAAAGACACAGCCACCCCAAAGTTTGGAACGGCTCTGTTTACAAGAACCTCGTTTACAGTACAAGTTCAACATCGGAGAAAGTGAAAAATGGATAAAGAACTTGTGGTATTTACTTACAAAGCAATATCACTCAGCAATGAAATCTGTGTCATCAGGCCCTTAGCAGCACAATGAGTGGATTCAGGTATGATGATTCTAACTGAAATAAGTCACACAGAAAAAGAAACATCATAAGATATCACTAATACACGGAATGTAAACTTGGCTACACAGGAACTGAATTCCAAAACAGAACAGTGTCTCAAATTTAAAAAACCAACTTATGCTTGCTTAAGGGGAAAGGTGAGTTGGGGTGCTGCATAAAACCAGAGATTGAAATGAGCACAGATAAAGTTCCTTAAGCCAAATATGGAATAGACAAGAGCTACTCCTTGCTCAACGAAATGGACTCAACACCGCATATTAAACGCCTAAGAATGTACCTGACTAGTAAGTATCGGAAAACCTATGGATGCTATGTCTCCAAAAGAGAATCAAGCATGTGTACAGGGGCATAAACGCAGCAGTGATAGGATTGGAGAGGTTCGGTGAGCAAATGAAGACCCTTTGAAGTCATATTGCATGGTACCCATTACACGGGTCTTAACTCTCCAGGTTTAAGGTATTCTTCCTTCAGCTAAAACATGCATGTGGAACCCAAGTATGATCAACCATGTGAACGGGAGACGTGTTCAAATATGTCTCAGTTTTCCTCCCCTGGTACTCGGGTGCAACACTCCAGACGCTTTACTAACACTCTCCCGACTTGGAGAGTCAGTCCCTTTAACCTCCTGTTTGGCCCAGTTTGCAATTTCTGCGGAAGATGAACAGGAATAGCGAGAACCAATGAGAGGCTAGCTGGAGGTGTCTGGACGGGCAAATTTAACTCTCATTTCCCACCAGGAAGAGGAATTAACCAAAGGCTCAGCATGCCGGTCCGGAACCAGATTAGGGCCTGAAGCCATCCTGCGGTGTTGCGGCCAGGTCACAAGAAAGCGAGTTGAAGAAAGGAGCTCAGGGGCACTGTAATTCACAAACCTGCAGAGTTATAAATGACAGCTATCGTCCAAATATAGACTGAAGTAAGGCTGCCAAGAGGACTTGAAAGCGGGGCAGAATTGCAGGAAACCGATTTCAGGAGGTAGACTGGAATTGCATTGAAAGCATAGGAAAAGAGGCAGAACGTCCACAATGATGCACTTGGCCAAAAAGGGCGTATGCGTTTTTTCCTGAATATATTCAGGAAAAAACGCATACGCCCTTTTTGGCCAACCAAGCAAGCTTGCAAAGGAAATCTGCACTACAATGAAGTCTCACTTCCCCCCGGTCAAAAGGGCCATCTGAAAAAAGTGTAAAATCCAGAAAGGCAGGACAGGCCATGGAGAACTGGGAGGCTGGTTATGCTGATGGGCGGGATGTAAATTGCCAACAGACACTCGGGAGAAGTGTATGGTGTTTCCTTAAACATCTAAAAAACAAAGCAACAGAGCCTAGGGCACTGCCACTTATGGTCCTATAGCTTAGGGAAATTAAAATCAAAAAGACACAGCCACCCCAATGTTTGGAACGGCTCTGTTTACAGGAACCTCGTTTACAGTACTAGTTCAACATCGCAGAAAGTGAAAAATGGATAAAGAAGTTGTGGTATTTACTTACAAAGCAATATCACTCAGCAATGAAATCTGTGTCATCAGGCCCTTAGCAGCACAATGAGTGGATTCAGGTATGATGATTCTAACTGAAATAAGTCACACAGAAAAAGAAACATCATAAGATATCAGTAATACACGGACTGTAAACTTGGCTACACAGGAACTGAATGACAGAACAGAACAGGTTCTCAAATTTAGAAAACCAACTTATGCTTGCTTAAGGGTAAAGGTGAGTTGGGGTGCTGCATAAAACCAGAGATTGAAATGAGCACAGATAAAGTTCCTTAAGCCAAATATGGAATAGACAAGAGCTACTCCTTGCTCAACGAAATGGACTCAACACCGCATATTAAACGCCTAAGAATGTACCTGACTAGTAAGTATCTTAAAACCTATGGATTGCTATGTCTCCGAAAGAGAATCAAGCATGTGTACAGGGGCATAAACGCAGCAGTGATAGGATTGGAGAGGTTCGGTGAGCAAATGAAGACCCTTTGAAGTCATATTGCATGGTACCCATTCCACGGGTTTCAACTACCCAGGTTTAAGGTATTCTTCCTTCAGCTAAAACATGCATGTGGAACCTAGAGTATGATCAACCATGTGATCGGGAGACGTGTTCAAATATGTCTCAGTTTTCGTACCCTGGTACTTGGGTGCAACACTCCAGACGCTTTACTAACACTCTCGCGACTTGGAGAGTCAGTCCCTTTGACCTCCTGTTTGGCCCAGTTTGCAATTTCTGCGGAAGATGAACAGGAATAGTGAGAACCAATGAGAGACTAGCTGGAGGTGTCTGGACGGGCAAATTTAACTCTCATTTCCCACCAGGAAGAGGAAATAACCAAAGGCTCAGCGTTCCGTACCAGAATCAGATTAGGGCCTGAAGCCATCCTGCGGTGTTGCGGCCAGCTCAAAAGAAAGCGAATTGAAGAAAGGAGCTCAGGGGCACTGTAATTCACAAACCTGCAGAGTTATAAATGACAGCTATCGTCCAAAAATAGACTGAAGTAAGGCTGCCAAGAGGACTTGAAAGCGGGTCAGAATTGCAGGAAACCGATTTCAGGAGGTAGACTGGAACTGCATTGAAAGCATAGGAAAAGAGGCAGAACGTCCACAATGATGCACTTGGCCAAAAAGGGCGTATGCGTTTTTTCCTGAATATATTCAGGAAAAAACGCATACGCCCTTTTTGGCCAACCAAGCAAGCTTGCAAAGGAAATCTGCACTACAATGAAGTCTCAATTCCCCCCGGTCAAAAGGGCCATCTGAAAAAAGTGTAAAATCCAGAAAGGCAGGACAGGCCATGGAGAACTGGGAGCCTTGTTATGCTGATGGGCGGGATGTAAATTACCAACAGACACTCAGGAGAAGTGTATGGTGTTTCCTGAAACATCTAAAAAACAAAGCAACAGAGCCTAGGGCACTGCCACTTATGGTCCTATAGCTTAGGGAAATTAAAATCAAAAAGACACAGCCACCCCAAAGTTTGGGACGCCTCTGTTTACAAGAACCTCGTTTACAGTACAAGTTCAACATCGCAGAAAGTGAAAAATGGATAAAGAAGTTGTGGTATTTACTTACAAAGCAATATCACTCAGCAATGAAATCTATGTCATCAGGACCTTAGGAGCACAATGAGTGGATTCAGGTATGATGATTCTAACTGAAATAAGTCACACAGAAAAAGAAACATCATAAGATATCAGTAATACACGGAATGTAAAGTTGGCTACACAGGAACTGAATTCCAAAACAGAACAGTGTCTCAAATTTAAAAAACCAACTTATGCTTGCTTAAGGGTAAAGGTGAGTTGGGGTGCTGCATAAAACCAGAGATTGAAATGAGCACAGATAAAGTTCCTTAAGCCAAATATGGAATAGACAAGAGCTACTCCTTGCTCAATGAAATGGACTCAACACCGCATATTAAACGCCTAAGAATGTACCTGACTAGTAAGTATCTTAAAACCTATGGATTGCTATGTCTCCGAAAGAGAATCAAGCGTGTGTACAGGGGCATAAACGCAGCAGTGATAGGATTGGAGAGGTTCGGTGAGCAAATGAAGACCCTTTGAAGTCATATTGCATGGTACCCATTCCACGGGTTTCAACTACCCAGGTTTAAGGTATTCTTCCTTCAGCTAAAACATGCATGTGGAACCTAGAGTATGATCAACCATGTGATCGGGAGACGTGTTCAAATATGTCCCAGTTTTCGTACCCTGGTACTCGGGTGCAACATTCCAGACGCTTTACTAACACTCTCCCGACTTGGAGAGTCAGTCCCTTTAACCTCCTGTTTGGCCCAGTTTGCAATTTCTGCGGAAGATGAACAGGAATAGCGAGAATCAATGAGAGGCTAGCTGAAGGTGTCTGGACGGGCAAATTTAACTCTCATTTCCGACCAGGAAGAGGAATTAACCAAAGGCTCAGCGTGCCGTGCCGGAACCAGATTAGGGCCTGAAGCCATCCTGCGGTGTTGCGGCCAGGTCACAAGAAAGCGAGTTGAAGAAAGGAGCTCAGGGGCACTGTAATTCACAAACCTGCAGAGTTATAAATGACAGCTATCGTCCAAAAATAGACTGAAGTAAGGCTGCCAAGAGGACTTGAAAGTGGGGCAGAATTGCAGGAAACCGATTTCAGGAGGTAGACTGGAATTGCATTGAAAGCATAGGAAAAGAGGCAGAACGTCCACAATGATGCACTTGGCCAAAAAGGGCATATGCGTTTTTTCCTGAATATATTCAGGAAAAAACGCATACGCCCTTTTTGGCCAACCAAGCAAGCTTGCAAAGGAAATCTGCACTACAATGAAGTCTCACTTCCCCCCGGTCAAAAGGGCCATCTGAAAAAAGTGTAAAATCCAGAAAGGCAGGACAGGCCATGGAGAACTGGGAGCCTTGTTATGCTGATGGGCGGGATGTAAATTGCCAACAGACACTCGGGAGAAGTGTATGGTGTTTCCTGAAACATCTAAAAAACAAAGCAACAGAGCCTAGGGCACTTCCACTTATGGTCCTATAGCTTAGGGAAATTAAAATCAAAAAGACACAGCCACCCCAAAGTTTGGGACGCCTCTGTTTACAAGAACCTCGTTTACAGTACAAGTTCAACATCGCAGAAAGTGAAAAATGGATAAAGAAGTTGTGGTATTTACTTATAAAGCAATATCACTCAGCAATGAAATCTATGTCATCAGGCCCTTAGCAGCACAATGAGTGGATTCAGGTATGATGATTCTAACTGAAATAAGTCACACAGAAAAAGAAACATCATAAGATATCAGTAATACACGGAATGTAAACTTGGCTACACAGGAACTGAATTACAGAACAGAACAGGGTCTCAAATTTAGAAAACCAACTTATGCTTGCTTAAGGGGAAAGGTGAGTTGGGGTGCTGCATAAACCCAGAGATTGAAATGAGCACAGATAAAGTTCCTTAAGCCAAATATGGAATAGACAAGAGCTACTCCTTGCTCAACGAAATGGACTCAACACCCCATATTAAACGCCTAAGAATGTACCTGACTAGTAAGTATCTTAAAACCTATGGATTGCTATGTCTCCAAAAGAAAATCAAGCATGTGTACAGGGGCATAAACGCAGCAGTGATAGGATTGGAGAGGTTCGGTGAGCAAATGAAGACCCTTTGAAGTCATATTGCATGGTACCCATTCCACGGGTTTCAAATACACAGGTTTAAGGTATTCTTCCTTCAGCTAAAACATGCATGTGGAACCCAAGTATGATCAACCATGTGAACGGGAGACGTGTTCAAATATGTCTCAGTTTTCCTCCCCTGGTACTCGGGTGCAACATTCCAGACGCTTTACTAACACTCTCCCCACTTGGAGAGTCAGTCCCTTTAACTTCCTGTTTGGCCCAGTTTGCAATTTCTGTGGAAGATGAACAGGAATAGCGAGAACCAATGAGAGACTAGCTGGAGGTGTCTGGACGGGCAAATTTAACTCTCATTTCCCACCAGGAAGAGGAATTAACCAAAGGCTCAGCGTGCCGTACCGGAACCAGATTAGGGCCTGAAGCCATCCTGCGGTGTTGCGGCCAGCTCAAAAGAAAGCGAGTTGAAGAAAGGAGCTCAGGGGCACTGTAATTCACAAACCTGCAGACTTATAAATGACAGCTATCCTCCAAAAATACACTGAAGTAAGGCTGCCAAGAGGACTTGAAAGCGGGGCAGAATTGCAGGAAACCGATTTCAGGAGGTAGACTGGAATTGCATTGAAAGCATAGGAAAAGAGGCAGAACGTCCACAATGATGCGCTTGGCCAAAAAGGGCGTATGCGTTTTTTCCTGAATATATTCAGGAAAAAACGCATACGCCCTTTTTGGCCAACCAAGCAAGCTTGCAAAGGAAATCTGCACTACAATGAAGTCTCACTTCCCCCCGGTCAAAAGGGCCATCTGAAAAAAGTGTAAAATCCAGAAAGGCAGGACAGGCCATGGAGAACTGGGAGCCTTGTTATGCTGAAGGGCGGGATGTAAATTGCCAATAAACACTCGGGAGAAGTGTATGGTGTTTCCTGAAACATCTAAAAAACAAAGCAACAGAGCCTAGGGCACTTCCACTTATGGTCCTATAGCTTAGGGAAATTAAAATCAAAAAGACACAGCCACCCCAAAGTTTGGGACGCCTCTGTTTACAAGAACCTCGTTTACAGTACAAGTTCAACATCGCAGAAAGTGAAAAATGGATAAAGAAGTTGTGGTATTTACTTATAAAGCAATATCACTCAGCAATGAAATCTATGTCATCAGGCCCTTAGCAGCACAATGAGTGGATTCAGGTATGATGATTCTAACTGAAATAAGTCACACAGAAAAAGAAACATCATAAGATATCAGTAATACACGGAATGTAAACTTGGCTACACAGGAACTGAATTACAGAACAGAACAGGGTCTCAAATTTAGAAAACCAACTTATGCTTGCTTAAGGGGAAAGGTGAGTTGGGGTGCTGCATAAACCCAGAGATTGAAATGAGCACAGATAAAGTTCCTTAAGCCAAATATGGAATAGACAAGAGCTACTCCTTGCTCAACGAAATGGACTCAACACCCCATATTAAACGCCTAAGAATGTACCTGACTAGTAAGTATCTTAAAACCTATGGATTGCTATGTCTCCAAAAGAGAATCAAGCATGTGTACAGGGGCATAAACGCAGCAGTGATAGGATTGGAGAGGTTCGGTGAGCAAATGAAGACCCTTTGAAGTCATATTGCATGGTACCCATTCCACGGGTTTCAAATACACAGGTTTAAGGTATTCTTCCTTCAGCTAAAACATGCATGTGGAACCCAAGTATGATCAACCATGTGAACGGGAGACGTGTTCAAATATGTCTCAATTTTCCTCCCCTGGTACTCGGGTGCAACATTCCAGACGCTTTACTAACACTCTCCCCACTTGGAGAGTCAGTCCCTTTAACTTCCTGTTTGGCCCAGTTTGCAATTTCTGCGGAAGATGAACAGGAATAGCGAGAACCAATGAGAGACTAGCTGGAGGTGTCTGGACGGGCAAATTTAACTCTCATTTCCCACCAGGAAGAGGAATTAACCAAAGGCTCAGCGTGCCGTACTGGAACCAGATTAGGGCCTGAAGCCATCCTGCGGTGTTGCGGCCAGCTCAAAAGAAAGCGAGTTGAAGAAAGGAGCTCAGGGGCACTGTAATTCACAAACCTGCAGAGTTATAAATGACAGCTATCGTCCAAAAATAGACTGAAGTAAGGCTGCCAAGAGGACTTGAAAGCGGGGCAGAATTGCAGGAAACCAATTTCAGGAGGTAGACTGGAATTGCATTGAAAGCATAGGAAAAGAGGCAGAACGTCCACAATGATGCACTTGGCCAAAAAGGGCGTATGCGTTTTTTCCTGAATATATTCAGGAAAAAACGCATACGCCCTTTTTGGCCAACCAAGCAAGCTTGCAAAGGAAATCTGCACTACAATGAAGTCTCACTTCCCCCCGGTCAAAAGGGCCATCTGAAAAAAGTGTAAAATCCAGAAAGGCAGGACAGGCCATGGAGAACTGGGAGCCTTGTTATACTGATGGGCGGGATGTAAATTGCCAACAGACACTCGGGAGAAGTGTATGGTGTTTCCTTAAACATCTAAAAAACAAAGCAACAGAGCCTAGGGCACTGCCACTTATGGTCCTATAGCTTAGGGAAATTAAAATCAAAAAGACACAGCCACCCCAAAGTTTGGAACGGCTCTGTTTACAAGAACCTCGTTTACAGTACAAGTTCAACATCGCAGAAAGTGAAAAATGGATAAACAAGTTGTGGTATTTACTTACAAAGCAATATCACTCAGCAATGAAATCTGTGTCATCAGGCCCTTAGCAGCACAATGAGTGGATTCAGGTATGATGATTCTAACTGAAATAAGTCACACAGAAAAAGAAACATCATAAGATATCACTAATACACGGATTGTAAACTTGGCTACACAGGAACTGAATGACAGAACAGAACAGGTTCTAAAATTTAGAAAACCAACTTATGCTTGCTTAAGGGGAAAGGTGAGTTGGGGTGTTGCATAAAACCAGAGATTGAAATGAGCACAGATAAAGTTCCTTAAGCCAAATATGGAATAGACAAGAGCTACTCCTTGCTCAACGAAACGGACTCAACACCGCATATTAAACGCCTAAGAATGTACCTGACTAGTAAGTATCTTAAAACCTATGGATTGCTATGTCTCCGAAAGAGAATCAAGCATGTGTACAGGGGCATAAACGCAGCAGTGATAGGATTGGAGAGGTTCGGTGAGCAAATGAAGACCCTTTGAAGTCATATTGCATGGTACCCATTCCACGGGTTTCAACTACCCAGGTTTAAGGTATTCTTCCTTCAGCTAAAACATGCATGTGGAACCTAGAGTATGATCAAACATGTGATCGGGAGACGTGTTGAAATATGTCTCAGTTTTCGTACCCTGGTACTCGGGTGCAACATTCCAGATGCTTTACTAACACTCTCCCCACTTGGAGAGTCAGCGCCTTCAACCTCCTGTTTGGCACAGTTTGCAATTTCTGTGGAAGATGAACAGGAATAGCGAGAACCAATGAGAGGCTAGCTGGAGGTGTCTGGACGGGCAAATTTAACTCTCATTTCCCACCAGGAAGAGGAAATAACCAAAGGCTCAGCGTGCCGTACCGGAACCAGATTAGGGCCTGAAGCCATCCTGCGGTGTTGCGGCCAGCTCAAAAGAAAGCGAGTTGAAGAAAGGAGCTCAGGGGCACTGTAATTCACAAACCTGCAGAGTTATAAATGACAGCTATCCTCCAAAAATAGACTGAAGTAAGGCTGCCAAGAGGACTTGAAAGCGGGGCAGAATTGCAGGAAACCGATTTCAGGAGGTAGACTGGAATTGCATTGAAAGCATAGGAAAAGAGGCAGAACGTCCACAATGATGCGCTTGGCCAAAAAGGGCGTATGCGTTTTTTCCTGAATATATTCAGGAAAAAACGCATACGCCCTTTTTGGCCAACCAAGCAAGCTTGCAAAGGAAATCTGCACTACAATGAAGTCTCACTTCCCCCCGGGCAAAAGGGCCATCTGAAAAAAGTGTAAAATCCAGAAAGGCAGGACAGGCCATGGAGAACTGGGAGCCTTGTTATGCTGATGGGCGGGATGTAAATTGCCAACAACCACTCAGGATAAGTGTATGGTGTTTCCTGAAACATCTAAAAAACAAAGCAACAGAGCCTAGGGCACTTCCACTTATGGTCCTATAGCTTAGGGAAATTAAAATCAAAAAGACACAGCCACCCCAAATTTTGGGACGCCTCCGTTTATAAGAACTTCGTTTACCATACAAGTTCAATATCACAGAAAGTGAAAAATGGATAAAGAACTTGTGGTACTTACATACAATGCAGTATCACTCAGCAATGAAATCTATGTCATCAGGCCCGTAGCAGCATAATGAGTGGATTCAGGTACGATGATTCTAACTGAAATAAGTCACACAGAAAAAGAAACATCATAAGATATCACTAATACATGGAATGTAAACTTGGCTACACAGGAACTGAATTACAGAACAGAACAGGGTCTCAAATTTAGAAAACCAACTTATGCTTGCTTAAGGGGAAAGGTGAGTTGGGGTGCTGCATAAAACCAGAGATTGAAATGAGCACAGATAAAGTTCCTTAAGCCAAATATGGAATAGACAAGAGCTACTCCTTGCTCAACGAAATGGACTCAACACCGCATATTAAACGCCTAAGAATGTACCTGACTAGTAAGTATCTTAAAACCTATGGATTGCTATGTCTCCGAAAGAGAATCAAGCATGTGTACAGGGGCATAAATGCAGCAGTGATAGGATTGCAGAGTTTCGTGAGCAAATGAAGACCCTTTGAAGTCATATTGCATGGGACCCATTCCACGGGTTTCAACTACCCAGGTGTAAGGTATTGTTCCTTCAGCTAAAGCATGCATGTGGAACCTAGAGTATGATCAACCATGTGATAGGGAGACGTGTTCAAATATGTCTCAGTTTTCCTCCCCTCGTACTCGGGTGCAACATTCCAGACGCTTTACTAACACTCTCCCCACTTGGAGAGTCAGCGCCTTTAACCTCCTGTTTGGCACAGTTTGCAATTTCTGCGGAAGATGAACAGGAATAGCGAGAACCAATGAGAGGCTAGCTGGAGGTGTCTGGACGGGCAAATTTAACTCTCATTTCCCACCAGGAAGAGGAAATAACCAAAGGCTCAGCGTGCCGTACCGGAACCAGATTAGGGCCTGAAGCCATCCTGCGGTGTTGCGGCCAGCTCAAAAGAAAGCGAGTTGAAGAAAGGAGCTCAGGGGCACTGTAATTCACAAACCTGCAGAGTTATAAATGACAGCTATCGTCCAAAAATAGACTGAAGTAAGGCTGCCAAGAGGACTTGAAAGCGGGTCAGAATTGCAGGAAACCGATTTCAGGAGGTAGACTGGAATTGCATTGAAAGCACAGGAAAAGAGGCAGAACGTCCACAATGATGCACTTGGCCAAAAAGGGCGTATGCGTTTTTTCCTGAATATATTCAGGAAAAAACGCATACGCCCTTTTTGGCCAACCAAGCAAGCTTGCAAAGGAAATCTGCACTACAATGAAGTCTCACTTCCCCCCGGTCAAAAGGGCCATCTGAAAAAAGTGTAAAATCCAGAAAGGCAGGACAGGCCATGGAGAACTGGGAGCCTTGTTATGCTGATGGGCGGGATGTAAATTACCAACAGACACTAAGGAGAAGTGTATGGTGTTTCCTGAAACATCTAAAAAACAAAGCAACAGAACCTAGGGCACTTCCACTTATGGTCCTATAGCTTACGGAAATTAAAATCAAAAAGACACAGCCACCCCAAAGTTTGGAACGGCTCTGTTTACAAGAAACTCGTTTACAGTACAAGTTCAACATCACAGAAAGTGAAAAATGGATAAAGAAGTTGTGGTATTTACTTACAAAGCAATATCACTCAGCAATGAAATCTGTGTCATCAGGCCCTTAGCATCACAATGAGTGGATTCAGGTACGATGATTCTAACTGAAATAAGTCACACAGAAAAAGAAACATCATAAGATATCAGTAATACATGGAATGTAAACTTGGCTACACAGGAACTGAATTACAGAACACAACAGGGTCTCACATTTAGAAAACCAACTTATGCTTGCTTAAGGGGAAAGGTGAGTTGGGGTGCTGCATAAAACCAGAGATTGAAATGAGCACAGATAAAGTTCCTTAAGCCAAATATGGAATAGACAAGAGCTACTCCTTGCTCAACGAAATGGACTCAAAACCCCATATTAAACCCCTAAGAATGTACCTGACTAGTAAGTATCTTAAAACCTATGGATTGCTATGTCTCCAAAAGAGAATCAAGCGTGTGTACAGGGGAATAAACGCAGCAGTGATAGGATTGGAGAGGTTCGGTGAGCAAATGAAGACCCTTTGAAGTCATATTGCATGGTACCCATTACACGGGTCTCAACTCTCCAGGTTTAAGGTATTCTTCCTTCAGCTAAAACATGCATGTGGAACCCAAGTATGATCAACCATGTGAACGGGAGACGTGTTCAAATATGTCTCAGTTTTCCTCCCCTCGTACTCGGGTGCAACATTCCAGACGCTTTACTAACACTCTCCCCACTTGGAGAGTCAGCGCCTTTAACCTCCTGTTTGGCACAGTTTGCAATTTCTGCGGAAGATGAACAGGAATAGTGAGAACCAATGAGAGACTAGCTGGAGGTGTCTGGACGGGCAAATTTAACTCTCATTTCCCACCAGGAAGAGGAAATAACCAAAGGCTCAGCGTGCCGTGCCGGAACCAGATTAGGGCCTGAAGCCATCCTGCGGTGTTGCGGCCAGGTCACAAGACAGCAAGTTGAAGAAAGGAGCTCAGGGGCACTGTAATTCACAAACCTGCAGAGTTATAAATGACAGCTATCGTCCAAAAATAGACTGAAGTAAGGCTGCCAAGAGGACTTGAAAGCGGGGCAGAATTGCAGGAAACCGATTTCAGGAGGTAGACTGGAATTGCATTGAAAGCATAGGAAAAGAGGCCGAACGTCCACAATGATGCACTTGGCCAAAAAGGGCGTATGCGTTTTTTCCTGAATATATTCAGGAAAAAACGCATACGCCCTTTTTGGCCAACCAAGCAAGCTTGCAAAGGAAATCTGCACTACAATGAAGTCTCACTTCCCCCCGGGCAAAAGGGCCATCTGAAAAAAGTGTAAAATCCAGAAAGGCAGGACAGGCCATGGAGAACTGGGAGCCTTGTTATGCTGATGGGCGGGATGTAAATTGCCAACAACCACTCGGGAGAAGTGTATGGTGTTTCCTGAAACATCTAAAAAACAAAGCAACAGAGCCTAGGGCACTTCCACTTATGGTCCTATAGCTTAGGGAAATTAAAATCAAAAAGACACAGCCACCCCAAAGTTTGGGATGCCTCCGTTTATAAGAACTTCGTTTACCATACAAGTTCAATATCACAGAAAGTGAAAAATGGATAAAGAACTTGTGGTACTTACGTACAATGCAGTATCACTCAGCAATGAAATCTATGTCATCAGGCCCGTAGCAGCATAATGAGTGGATTCAGGTACGATGATTCTAACTGAAATAAGTCACACAGAAAAAGAAACATCATAAGATATCACTAATACACGGAATGTAAACTTGGCTACACAGGAACTGAATTACAGAACAGAACAGGGTCTCAAATTTAGAAAACCAACTTATGCTTGCTTAAGGGGAAAGGTGAGTTGGGGTGCTGCATAAAACCAGAGATTGAAATGAGCACAGATAAAGTTCCTTAAGCCAAATATGGAATAGACAAGAGCTACTCCTTGCTCAACGAAATGGACTCAACACCGCATATTAAACGCCTAAGAATGTACATGACTAGTAAGTATCTTAAAACCTATGGATTGCTATGTCTCCGAAAGAAAATCAAGCATGTGTACAGGGGCATAAACGCAGCAGTGATAGGATTGGAGACGTTCGGTGAGCAAATGAAGACCCTTTGAAGTCATATTGCATGGTACCCATTCCACGGGTTTCAAATACCCAGGTTTAAGGTATTCATCCTCAGCTAAAACATGCATGTGGAACCTAGAGTATGATCAACCATGTGATCGCGAGACGTGTTCAAATATGTCTCAGTTTTCCTCCCCTGGTACTCGGGTGCAACATTCCAGACGCTTTACTAACACTCTCCCGACTTGGAGAGTCAGTCCCTTTAACCTCCTGTTTGGCCCAGTTTGCAATTTCTGCGGAAGATGAACAGGAATAGCGAGAACCAATGAGAGACTAGCTGGAGGTGTCTGGACGGGCAAATTTAACTCTCATTTCCCACCAGGAAGAGGAATTAACCAAAGGCTCAGCGTGCCGTGCCGGAACCAGATTAGGGCCTGAAGCCATCCTGCGGTGTTGCGGCAAGGTCACAAGAAAGCGAGTTGAAGAAAGGAGCTCAGGGGCACTGTAATTCACAAACCTGCAGACTTATAACTGACAGCTATAGTCCAAAAATAGACTGAAGTAAGGCTGCCAAGAGGACTTGAAAGCGGGGCAGAATTGCAGGAAACCGATTTCAGGAGGTAGACTGGAATTGCATTGAAAGCATAGGAAAAGAGGCAGAACGTACACAATGATGCACTTGGCCAAAAAGGGCGTATGCGTTTTTTCCTGAATATATTCAGGAAAAAACGCATACGCCCTTTTTGGCCAACCAAGCAAGCTTGCAAAGGAAATCTGCACTACAATGAAGTCTCACTTCCCCCCGGGCAAAAGGGCCATCTGAAAAAAGTGTAAAATCCAGAAAGGCAAGACAGGCCATGGAGAACTGGGAGCCTTGTTATGCTGATGGGCGGGATGTAAATTGCCAACAACCACTCGGGAGAAGTGTATGGTGTTTCCTGAAACATCTAAAAAACAAAGCAACAGAACCTAGGGCACTTCCACTTATGGTCCTATAGCTTAGGGAAATTAAAATCAAAAAGACACAGCCACCCCAAAGTTTGGAACGGCTCTGTTTACAAGAACCTCGTTTACAGTACAAGTTCAACATCGGAGAAAGTGAAAAATGGATAAAGAACTTGTGGTATTTACTTACAAAGCAATATCACTCAGCAATGAAATCTGTGTCATCAGGCCCTTAGCAGCACAATGAGTGGATTCAGGTATGATGATTCTAACTGAAATAAGTCACACAGAAAAAGAAACATCATAAGATATCACTAATACACGGAATGTAAACTTGGCTACACAGGAACTGAATTCCAAAACAGAACAGTGTCTCAAATTTAAAAAACCAACTTATGCTTGCTTAAGGGGAAAGGTGAGTTGGGGTGCTGCATAAAACCAGAGATTGAAATGAGCACAGATAAAGTTCCTTAAGCCAAATATGGAATAGACAAGAGCTACTCCTTGCTCAACGAAATGGACTCAACACCGCATATTAAACGCCTAAGAATGTACCTGACTAGTAAGTATCGGAAAACCTATGGATGCTATGTCTCCAAAAGAGAATCAAGCATGTGTACAGGGGCATAAACGCAGCAGTGATAGGATTGGAGAGGTTCGGTGAGCAAATGAAGACCCTTTGAAGTCATATTGCATGGTACCCATTACACGGGTCTTAACTCTCCAGGTTTAAGGTATTCTTCCTTCAGCTAAAACATGCATGTGGAACCCAAGTATGATCAACCATGTGAACGGGAGACGTGTTCAAATATGTCTCAGTTTTCCTCCCCTGGTACTCGGGTGCAACACTCCAGACGCTTTACTAACACTCTCCCGACTTGGAGAGTCAGTCCCTTTAACCTCCTGTTTGGCCCAGTTTGCAATTTCTGCGGAAGATGAACAGGAATAGCGAGAACCAATGAGAGGCTAGCTGGAGGTGTCTGGACGGGCAAATTTAACTCTCATTTCCCACCAGGAAGAGGAATTAACCAAAGGCTCAGCATGCCGGTCCGGAACCAGATTAGGGCCTGAAGCCATCCTGCGGTGTTGCGGCCAGGTCACAAGAAAGCGAGTTGAAGAAAGGAGCTCAGGGGCACTGTAATTCACAAACCTGCAGAGTTATAAATGACAGCTATCGTCCAAATATAGACTGAAGTAAGGCTGCCAAGAGGACTTGAAAGCGGGGCAGAATTGCAGGAAACCGATTTCAGGAGGTAGACTGGAATTGCATTGAAAGCATAGGAAAAGAGGCAGAACGTCCACAATGATGCACTTGGCCAAAAAGGGCGTATGCGTTTTTTCCTGAATATATTCAGGAAAAAACGCATACGCCCTTTTTGGCCAACCAAGCAAGCTTGCAAAGGAAATCTGCACTACAATGAAGTCTCACTTCCCCCCGGTCAAAAGGGCCATCTGAAAAAAGTGTAAAATCCAGAAAGGCAGGACAGGCCATGGAGAACTGGGAGCCTTGTTATGCTGATGGGCGGGATGTAAATTGCCAACAGACACTCGGGAGAAGTGTATGGTGTTTCCTGAAACATCTAAAAAACAAAGCAACAGAGCCTAGGGCACTGCCACTTATGGTCCTATAGCTTAGGGAAATTAAAATCAAAAAGACACAGCCACCCCAAAGTTTGGAACGGCTCTGTTTACAAGAACCTCGTTTACAGTACAAGTTCAACATCGCAGAAAGTGAAAAATGGATAAAGAAGTTGTGGTATTTACTTACAAAGCAATATCACTCAGCAATGAAATCTATGTCATCAGGCCCTTAGCATCACAATGAGTGGATTCAGGTATGATGATTCTAACTGAAATAAGTCACACAGAAAAAGAAACATCATAAGATATCAGTAATACACGGAATGTAAACTTGGCTACACAGGAACTGAATTACAGAACAGAACAGGGTCCCAAATTTAGAAAACCAACTTATGCTTGCTTAAGGGGAAAGGTGAGTTGGGTTGCTGCATAAAACCAGAGATTGAAATGAGCACAGATAAAGTTCCTTAAGCCAAATATGGAATAGACAAGAGCTACTCCTTGCTCAACGAAATGGACTCAACACCGCATATTAAACGCCTAAGAATGTACCTGACTAGTAAGTATCGTAAAACCTATGGATTGCTATGTCTCCAAAAGAGAATCAAGCATGTGTACAGGGGCATAAACGCAGCAGTGATAGGATTGGAGAGGTTCGGTGAGCAAATGAAGACCCTTTGAAGTCATATTGCATGGTACGCATTACACGGGTCTCAACTCTCCAGGTTTAAGGTATTCTTCCTTCAGCTAAAACATGCATGTGGAACACAAGTATGATCAACCATGTGAACGGGAGACGTGTTCAAATATGTCTCAGTTTTCCTCCCCTGGTACTCGGGTGCAACATTCCAGACGCTTTACTAACACTCTCCCGACTTGGAGAGTCAGCGCCTTTAACCTCCTGTTTGGCACAGTTTGCAGTTTCTGCGGAAGATGAACAGGAATAGCGAGAACCAATGAGAGACTAGCTGGAGGTGTCTGGACGGGCAAATTTAACTTTCATTTCCCACCAGGAAGAGGAATTAACCAAAGGCTCAGCGTGCCGTGCCAGAACCAGATTAGGGCCTGAAGCCATCCTGCGGTGTTGCGGCCAGCTCACAAGAAAGCGAGTTGAAGAAAGGAGCTCAGGGGCACTGTAATTCACAAACCTGCAGAGTTATAAATGACAGCTATCGTCCAAAAATAGACTGAAGTAAGGCTGCCAAGAGGACTTGAAAGCGGGGCAGAATTGCAGGAAACCGATTTCAGGAGGTAGACTGGAATTGCATTGAAAGCATAGGAAAAGAGGCAGAACGTCCACAATGATGCACTTGGCCAAAAAGGGCGTATGCGTTTTTTCCTGAATATATTCAGGAAAAAACGCATACGCCCTTTTTGGCCAACCAAGCAAGCTTGCAAAGGAAATCTGCACTACAATGAAGTCTCACTTCCCCCCAGGCAAAAGGGCCATCTGAAAAAAGTGTAACATCCAGAAAGGCAGGACAGGCCATGGAGAACTGGGAGCCTTGTTATGCTGATGGGCGGCATGTAAATTGCCAACAACCACTCGGGAGAAGTGTATGGTGTTTCCTGAAACATCTAAAAAACAAAGCAACAGAACCTAGGGCACTTCCACTTATGGTCCTATAGCTTAGGGAAATTAAAATCAAAAAGACACAGCCACCCCAAAGTTTGGGACGCCTCCGTTTATAAGAACCTCGTTTACCATACAAGTTCAATATCACAGAAAGTGAAAAATGGATAAAGAACTTGTGGTACTTACGTACAATGCAGTATCACTCAGCAATGAAATCTATGTCATCAGGCCCGTAGCAGCATAATGAGTGGATTCAGGTACGATGATTCTAACTGAAATAAGTCACACAGAAAAAGAAACATCATAAGATATCACTAATACACGGAATGTAAACTTGGCTACACAGGAACTGCATTCCAAACCAGAACAGGGTCTCAAATTTAGAAAACCAACTTATGCTTGCTTAAGGGTAAAGGTGAGTTGGGGTGCTGCATAAAACCAGAGATTGAAATGAGCACAGATAAAGTCCCTTAAGTCAAATATGGAATAGACAAGAGCTACTCCTTGCTCAACGAAATGGACTCAACACCGCATATTAAAAGCCTAAGAATGTACCTGACTAGTAAGTATCTTAAAACCTATGGATTGCTATGTCTCCGAAAGAGAATCAAGCATGTGTACAGGGGCATAAACGCAGCAGTGATAGGATTGGAGAGGTTCGGTGAGCAAATGAAGACCCTTTGAAGTCATATTGCATGGTACCCATTCCACGAGTTTCAACTACCCAGGGTTAAAGTATTCTTCCTTCAGCTAAAACATGCATGTGGAACCTAGAGTATGATCAACCATGTGATCAGGAGACGTGTTCAAATATGTCAGTTTTAGTACCCTGGTACTCGGGTGCAACGTTCAAGACGCTTTACTAACACTCTCCCGACTTGGAGAGTCAGTCCCTTTAACCTCCTGTTTGGCCCAGTTTGCAATTTCTGCGGAAGATGAACAGGAATAGCAAGAACCAATGAGAGGCTAGCTGGAGGTGTCTGGACGGGCAAATTTAACTCTCATTTCCCACCAGGAAGAGGAAATTACCAAAGGCTCAGCGTGCCGTACCGGAACCAGATTAGGGCCTGAAGCCATCCTGCGGTGTTGCGGCCAGCTCAAAAGAAAGCGAGTTGAAGAAAGGAGCTCAGGGGCACTGTAATTCACAAACCTGCAGAGTTATAAATGACAGCTATCGTCCAAAAATAAACTGAAGTAAGGCTGCCAAGAGGACTTGAAAGCGGGGCAGAATTGCAGGAAACCGATTTCAGGAGGTAGACTGGAATTACATTGAAAGCATAGGAAAAGAGGCAGAACGTCCACAATGATGCACTTGGCCAAAAAGGGCGTATGCGTTTTTTCCTGAATATATTCAGGAAAAAACGCATACGCCCTTTTTGGCCAACCAAGCAAGCTTGCAAAGGAAATCTGCACTACAATGAAGTCTCACTTCCCCCCGGTCAAAAGGGCCATCTGAAAAAAGTGTAAAATCCAGAAAGGCAGGACAGGCCATGGAGAACTGGGAGCCTTGTTATGCTGATGGGCGGGATGTAAATTGCCAACAGACACTCGGGAGAAGTGTATGGTGTTTCCTGAAACATCTAAAAAACAAAGCAACAGAGCCTAGGGCACTGCCACTTATGGTCCTATAGCTTAGGGAAATTAAAATCAAAAAGACACAGCCACCCCAATGTTTGGAACGCCTCTGTTTACAAGAACCTCGTTTACAGTACAAGTTCAACATCGCAGAAAGTGAAAAATGTATAAAGAACTTGTGGTACTTACGTACAATGCAGTATCACTCAGCAATGAAATCTATGTCATCAGGCCCGTAGCAGCATAATGAGTTGATTCAGGTACGATGATTCTAACTGAAATAAGTCACACAGAAAAAGAAACATCATAAGATATCACTAATACACGGAATGTAAACTTGGCTACACAGGAACTGAATTACAGAACAGAACAGGGTCTCAAATTTAGAAAACCAACTTATGCTTGCTTAAGGGGAAAGGTGAGTTGGGGTGCTGCATAAAACCAGAGATTGAAATGAGCACAGATAAAGTTCCTTAAGCCAAATATGGAATAGACAAGAGCTACTCCTTGCTCAACGAAATGGACTCAACACCGCATATTAAACGCCTAAGAATGTACCTGACTAGTAAGTATCTTAAAACCTATGGATTGCTATGTCTCCGAAAGAGAATCAAGCATGTGTACAGGGGCATAAACGCAGCAGTGATAGGATTGGAGAGGTTCGGTGAGCAAATGAAGACCCTTTGAAGTCATATTGCATGGTACCCATTCCACGGGTTTCAAATACCCAGGTTTAAGGTATTCTTCCTCAGCTAAAACATGCATGTGGAACCTAGAGTATGATCAACCATGTGATCGCGAGACGTGTTCAAATATGTCTCAGTTTTCCTCCCCTGGTACTCGGGTGCAACATTCCAGACGCTTTACTAACACTCTCCCGACTTGGAGAGTCAGTCCCTTTAACCTCCTGTTTGGCCCAGTTTGCAATTTCTGCGGAAGATGAACAGGAATAGCGAGAACCAATGAGAGACTAGCTGGAGGTGTCTGGACGGGCAAAATTAACTCTCATTTCCCACCAGGAAGAGGAATTAACCAAAGGCTCAGCGTGCCGTGCCAGAACCAGATTAGGGCCTGAAGCCATCCTGCGGTGTTGCGGCCAGGTCACAAGAAAGCGAGTTGAAGAAAGGAGCTCAGGAGCACTGTAATTCACAAACCTGCAGACTTATAAATGACAGCTATCGTCCAAAAATAGAGTGAAGTAAGGCTGCCAAGAGGACTTGAAAGCGGGGCAGAATTGCAGGAAACCGATTTCAGGAGGTAGACTGGAATTGCATTGAAAGCATAGGAAAAGAGGCAGAACGTCCACAATGATGCACTTGACCAAAAAGGGCGTATGCGTTTTTTCCTGAATATATTCAGGAAAAAACGCATACGCCCTTTTTGGCCAACCAAGCAAGCTTGCAAAGGAAATCTGCACTACAATGAAGTCTCACTTCCCCCCGGTCAAAAGGGCCATCTGAAAAAAGTGTAAAATCCAGAAAGGCAAGACAGGCCATGGAGAACTGGGAGCCTTGTTCTGCTGATGGGCGGGATGTAAATTGCCAACAACCACTCGGGAGAAGTGTATGATGTTTCCTGAAACATCTAAAAAACAAAGCAACAGAACCTAGGGCACTTCCACTTATGGTCCTATAGCTTAGGGAAATTAAAATCAAAAAAACACAGCCACCCCAAAGTTTGGAACGGCTCTGTTTACAAGAACCTCGTTTACAGTACAAGTTCAACATCGCAGAAAGTGAAAAATGGATAAAGAACTTGTGGTATTTACTTACAAAGCAATATCACTCAGCAATGAAATCTGTGTCATCAGGCCCTTAGCAGCACAATGAGTGGATTCAGGTATGATGATTCTAACTGAAATAAGTCACACAGAAAAAGAAACATCATAAGATATCACTAATACACGGAATGTAAACTTGGCTACACAGGAACTGAATTCCAAAACAGAACAGTGTCTCAAATTTAGAAAACCAACTTATGCTTGCTTAAGGGGAAAGGTGAGTTGGGGTGCTGCATAAAACCAGAGATTGAAATGAGCACAGATAAAGTTCCTTAAGCCAAATATGGAATAGATAAGAGCTACTCCTTGCTCAACGAAATGGACTCAACACCCCATATTAAACGCCTAAGAATGTACCTGACTAGTAAGTATCTTAAAACCTATGGATTGCTATGTCTCCAAAAGAGAATCAAGCGTGTGTACAGGGGCATAAACGCAGCAGTGATAGGATTGGAGAGGTTCGGTGAGCAAATGAAGACCCTTTGAAGTCATATTGCATGGTACGCATTACACGGGTCTCAACTCTCCAGGTTTAAGGTATTCTTCCTTCAGCTAAAACATGCATGTGGAACCCAAGTATGATCAACCATGTGAACGGGAGACGTGTTCAAATATGTCTCAGTTTTCCTCCCCTGGTACTCGGGTGCAACATTCCAGACGCTTTACTAACACTCTCCCCACTTGGAGAGTCAGCGCCTTTAACCTCCTGTTTGGCCCAGTTTGCAATTTCTGCGGAAGATGAACAGGAATAGCGAGAACCAATGAGAGGCTAGCTGGAGGTGTCTGGACGGGCAAATTTAACTCTCATTTCCCACCAGGAAGAGGAAATAACCAAAGGCTCAGCGTGCCGTACCGGAACCAGATTAGGGCCTGAAGACATCCTGCGGTGTTGCGGCCAGGTCACAAGAAAGCGAGTTGAAGAAAGGAGCTCAGGGGCACTGTAATTCACAAACCTGCAGAGTTATAAATGACAGCTATCGTCCAAAAATAGACTGAAGTAAGGCTGCCAAGAGGACTTGAAAGCGGGGCAGAATTGCAGGAAACCGATTTCAGGAGGTAGACTGGAATTGCATTGAAAGCATAGGAAAAGAGGCAGAACGTCCACAATGATGCACTTGGCCAAAAAGGGCGTATGCGTTTTTTCCTGAATATATTCAGGAAAAAACGCATACGCCCTTTTTGGCCAACCAAGCAAGCTTGCAAAGGAAATCTGCACTACAATGAAGTCTCACTTCCCCCCGGTCAAAAGGGCCATCTGAAAAAAGTGTAAAATCCAGAAAGGCAGGACAGGCCATGGAGAACTGGGAGCCTTGTTATGCTGATGGGCGGGATGTAGATTGCCAACAACCACTCGGGAGAAGTGTATGGTGTTTCCTGAAACATCTAAAAAACAAAGCAACAGAGCCTAGGGCACTGCCACTTATGGTCCTATAGCTTAGGGAAATTAAAATCAAAAAGACACAGCCACCCCAAAGTTTGGGACGCCTCCGTTTATAAGAACCTCGTTTACCATACAAGTTCAATATCACAGAAAGTGAAAAATGGATAAAGAACTTGTGGTACTTACGTACAATGCAGTATCACTCAGCAATGAAATCTATGTCATCAGGCCCGTAGCAGCATAATGAGTGGATTCAGGTACGATGATTCTAACTGAAATAAGTCACACAGAAAAAGAAACATCATAAGATATCACTAATACACGGAATGTAAACTTGGCTGCACAGGAACTGAATTACAGAACAGAACAGGGTCTCAAATTTAGAAAACCAACTTATGCTTGCTTAAGGGGAAAGGTGAGTTGGGGTGCTGCATAAAACCAGAGATTGAAATGAGCACAGATAAAGTTCCTTAAGCCAAATATGGAATAGACAAGAGCTACTCCTTGCTCAACGAAATGGACTCAACACCGCATATTAAACGCCTAAGAATGTACCTGACTAGTAAGTATCTTAAAACCTATGGATTGCTATGTCTCCGAAAGAGAATCAAGCATGTGTACAGGGGCATAAACGCAGCAGTGATAGGATTGGAGAGGTTCGGTGAGCAAATGAAGACCCTTTGAAGTCATATTGCATGGTACCCATTCCACGGGTTTCAAATACCCAGGTTTAAGGTATTCTTCCTCAGCTAAAACATGCATGTGGAACCTAGAGTATGATCAACCATGTGATCGCGAGACGTGTTCAAATATGTCTCAGTTTTCCTCCCCTGGTACTCGGGTGCAACATTCCAGACGCTTTACTAACACTCTCCCGACTTGGAGAGTCAGTCCCTTTAACCTCCTGTTTGGCCCAGTTTGCAATTTCTGCGGAAGATGAACAGGAATAGCGAGAACCAATGAGAGACTAGCTGGAGGTGTCTGGACGGGCAAAATTAACTCTCATTTCCCACCAGGAAGAGGAATTAACCAAAGGCTCAGCGTGCCGTGCCAGAACCAGATTAGGGCCTGAAGCCATCCTGCGGTGTTGCGGCCAGGTCACAAGAAAGCGAGTTGAAGAAAGGAGCTCAGGGGCACTGTAATTCACAAACCTGCAGACTTATAAATGACAGCTATCGTCCAAAAATAGAGTGAAGTAAGGCTGCCAAGAAGACTTGAAAGCGGGGCAGAATTGCAGGAAACCGATTTCAGGAGGTAGACTGGAATTGCATTGAAAGCATAGGAAAAGAGGCAGAACGTACACAATGATGCACTTGGCCAAAAAGGGCGTATGCGTTTTTTCCTGAATATATTCAGGAAAAAACGCATACGCCCTTTTTGGCCAACCAAGCAAGCTTGCAAAGGAAATCTGCACTACAATGAAGTCTCACTTCCCCCCGGTCAAAAGGGCCATCTGAAAAAAGTGTAAAATCCAGAAAGGCAAGACAGGCCATGGAGAACTGGGAGCCTTGTTATGCTGATGGGCGGGATGTAAATTGCCAACAACCACTCGGGAGAAGTGTATGATGTTTCCTGAAACATCTAAAAAACAAAGCAACAGAACCTAGGGCACTTCCACTTATGGTCCTATAGCTTAGGGAAATTAAAATCAAAAAGACACAGCCACCCCAAAGTTTGGGACGCCTCTGTTTACAAGAACCTCGTTTACAGTACAAGTTCAACATCGCAGAAAGTGAAAAATGGATAAAGAACTTGTGGTACTTACTTACAAAGCAATATCACTCAGCAATGAAATCTGTGTCATCAGGCCCTTAGCAGCACAATGAGTGGATTCAGGTATGATGATTCTAACTGAAATAAGTCACACAGAAAAAGAAACATCATAAGATATCACTAATACACGGAATGTAAACTTGGCTACACAGGAACTGAATTCCAAAACAGAACAGTGTCTCAAATTTAGAAAACCAACTTATGCTTGCTTAAGGGGAAAGGTGAGTTGGGGTGCTGCATAAAACCAGAGATTGAAATGAGCACAGATAAAGTTCCTTAAGCCAAATATGGAATAGACAAGAGCTACTCCTTGCTCAACGAAATGGACTCAACACCCCATATTAAACGCCTAAGAATGTACCTGACTAGTAAGTATCTTAAAACCTATGGATTGCTATGTCTCCAAAAGAGAATCAAGCGTGTGTACAGGGGCATAAACGCAGCAGTGATAGGATTGGAGAGGTTCGGTGAGCAAATGAAGACCCTTTGAAGTCATATTGCATGGTACGCATTACACGGGTCTCAACTCTCCAGGTTTAAGGTATTCTTCCTTCAGCTAAAACATGCATGTGGAACCCAAGTATGATCAACCATGTGAACGGGAGACGTGTTCAAATATGTCTCAGTTTTCCTCCCCTGGTACTCGGGTGCAACATTCCAGACGCTTTACTAACACTCTCCCCACTTGGAGAGTCAGCGCCTTTAACCTCCTGTTTGGCCCAGTTTGCAATTTCTGCGGAAGATGAACAGGAATAGCGAGAACCAATGAGAGGCTAGCTGGAGGTGTCTGGACGGGCAAATTTAACTCTCATTTCCCACCAGGAAGAGGAAATAACCAAAGGCTCAGCGTGCCGTACCGGAACCAGATTAGGGCCTGAAGACATCCTGCGGTGTTGCGGCCAGGTCACAAGAAAGCGAGTTGAAGAAAGGAGCTCAGGGGCACTGTAATTCACAAACCTGCAGAGTTATAAATGACAGCTATCGTCCAAAAATAGACTGAAGTAAGGCTGCCAAGAGGACTTGAAAGCGGGGCAGAATTGCAGGAAACCGATTTCAGGAGGTAGACTGGAATTGCATTGAAAGCATAGGAAAAGAGGCAGAACGTCCACAATGATGCACTTGGCCAAAAAGGGCGTATGCGTTTTTTCCTAAATATATTCAGGAAAAAACGCATACGCCCTTTTTGGCCAACCAAGCAAGCTTGCAAAGGAAATCTGCACTACAATGAAGTCTCACTTCCCCCCGGTCAAAAGGGCCATCTGAAAAAAGTGTAAAATCCAGAAAGGCAGGACAGGCCATGGAGAACTGGGAGCCTTGTTATGCTGATGGGCGGGATGTAAATTGCCAACAACCACTCGGGAGAAGTGTATGGTGTTTCCTGAAACATCTAAAAAACAAAGCAACAGAGACTAGGGCACTGCCACTTATGGTCCTATAGCTTAGGGAAATTAAAATCAAAAAGACACAGCCACCCCAAAGTTTGGGACGCCTCCGTTTATAAGAACCTCGTTTACCATACAAGTTCAATATCACAGAAAGTGAAAAATGGATAAAGAACTTGTGGTACTTACGTACAATGCAGTATCACTCAGCAATGAAATCTATGTCATCAGGCCCGTAGCAGCATAATGAGTGGATTCAGGTACGATGATTCTAACTGAAATAAGTCACACAGAAAAAGAAACATCATAAGATATCACTAATACACGGAATGTAAACTTGGCTGCACAGGAACTGAATTACAGAACAGAACAGGGTCTCAAATTTAGAAAACCAACTTATGCTTGCTTAAGGGGAAAGGTGAGTTGGGGTGCTGCATAAAACCAGAGATTGAAATGAGCACAGATAAAGTTCCTTAAGCCAAATATGGAATAGACAAGAGCTACTCCTTGCTCAACGAAATGGACTCAACACCCCATATTAAACGCCTAAGAATGTACCTGACTAGTAAGTATCTTAAAACCTATGGATTGCTATGTCTCCGAAAGAGAATCAAGCATGTGTACAGGGGCATAAACGCAGCAGTGATAGGATTGGAGAGGTTCGGTGAGCAAATGAAGACCCTTTGAAGTCATATTGCATGGTACCCATTCCACGGGTTTCAAATACCCAGGTTTAAGGTATTCTTCCTCAGCTAAAACATGCATGTGGAACCTAGAGTATGATCAACCATGTGATCGGGAGACGTGTTAAAATATGTCTCAGTTTTCCTCCCCTGGTACTCGGGTGCAACATTCCAGACGCTTTACTAACACTCTCCCGACTTGGAGAGTCAGTCCCTTTAACCTCCTGTTTGGCCCAGTTTGCAATTTCTGCGGAAGATGAACAGGAATAGCGAGAACCAATGAGAGACTAGCTGGAGGTGTCTGGACGGGCAAAATTAACTCTCATTTCCCACCAGGAAGAGGAATTAACCAAAGGCTCAGCGTGCCGTGCCAGAACCAGATTAGGGCCTGAAGACATCCTGCGGTGTTGCGGCCAGGTCACAAGAAAGCGAGTTGAAGAAAGGAGCTCAGGGGCACTGTAATTCACAAACCTGCAGACTTATAAATGACAGCTATCGTCCAAAAATAGACTGAAGTAAGGCTGCCAAGAGGACTTGAAAGCGGGGCAGAATTGCAGGAAACCGATTTCAGGAGGTAGACTGGAATTGCATTGAAAGCATAGGAAAAGAGGCAGAACGTCCACAATGATGCACTTGGCCAAAAAGGGCGTATGCGTTTTTTCCTGAATATATTCAGGAAAAAACGCATACGCCCTTTTTGGCCAACCAAGCAAGCTTGCAAAGGAAATCTGCACTACAATGAAGTCTCACTTCCCCCCGGTCAAAAGGGCCATCTGAAAAAAGTGTAAAATCCAGAAAGGCAGGACAGGCCATGGAGAACTGGGAGCCTTGTTCTGCTGATGGGCGGGATGTAAATTGCCAACAACCACTCGGGAGAAGTGTATGGTGTTTCCTGAAACATCTAAAAAACAAAGCAACAGAACCTAGGGCACTTCCACTTATGGTCCTATAGCTTAGGGAAATTAAAATCAAAAAGACACAGCCACCCCAAAGTTTGGAACGGCTCTGTTTACAAGAACCTCGTTTACAGTACAAGTTCAACATCGCAGAAAGTGAAAAATGGATAAAGAACTTGTGGTATTTACTTACAAAGCAATATCACTCAGCAATGAAATCTGTGTCATCAGGCCCTTAGCAGCACAATGAGTGGATTCAGGTATGATGATTCTAAGTGAAATAAGTCACACAGAAAAAGAAACATCATAAGATATCACTAATACACGGAATGTAAACTTGGCTACACAGGAACTGAATTCCAAAACAGAACAGTGTCTCAAATTTAGAAAACCAACTTATGCTTGCTTAAGGGGAAAGGTGAGTTGGGGTGCTGCATAAAACCAGAGATTGAAATGAGCACAGATAAAGTTCCTTAAGCCAAATATGGAATAGACAAGAGCTACTCCTTGCTCAACGAAATGGACTCAACACCCCATATTAAACGCCTAAGAATGTACCTGACTAGTAAGTATCTTAAAACCTATGGATTGCTATGTCTCCAAAAGAGAATCAAGCGTGTGTACAGGGGCATAAACGCAGCAGTGATAGGATTGGAGAGGTTCGGTGAGCAAATGAAGACCCTTTGAAGTCATATTGCATGGTACGCATTACACGGGTCTCAACTCTCCAGGTTTAAGGTATTCTTCCTTCAGCTAAAACATGCATGTGGAACCCAAGTATGATCAACCATGTGAACGGGAGACGTGTTCAAATATGTCTCAGTTTTCCTCCCCTGGTACTCGGGTGCAACATTCCAGACGCTTTACTAACACTCTCCCCACTTGGAGAGTCAGCGCCTTTAACCTCCTGTTTGGCCCAGTTTGCAATTTCTGCGGAAGATGAACAGGAATAGCGAGAACAAATGAGAGGCTAGCTGGAGGTGTCTGGACGGGCAAATTTAACTCTCATTTCCCACCAGGAAGAGGAAATAACCAAAGGCTCAGCGTGCCGTGCCGGAACCAGATTAGGGCCTGAAGCCATCCTGCGGTGTTGCGGCCAGGTCACAAGAAAGCGAGTTGAAGAAAGGAGCTCAGGGGCACTGTAATTCACAAACCTGCAGACTTATAAATGACAGCTATCGTCCAAAAATAGACTGAAGTAAGGCTGCCAAGAGGACTTGAAAGCAGGGCAGAATTGCAGGAAACCGATTTCAGGAGGTAGACTGGAATTGCATTGAAAGCATAGGAAAAGAGGCAGAACGTACACAATGATGCACTTGGCCAAAAAGGGCGTATGCGTTTTTTCCTGAATATATTCAGGAAAAAACGCATACGCCCTTTTTGGCCAACCAAGCAAGCTTGCAAAGGAAATCTGCACTACAATGAAGTCTCACTTCCCCCCGGTCAAAAGGGCCATCTGAAAAAAGTGTAAAATCCAGAAAGGCAGGACAGGCCATGGAGAACTGGGAGCCTTGTTATGCTGATGGGCGGGATGTAAATTGCCAACAACCACTCGGGAGAAGTGTATGGTGTTTCCTGAAACATCTAAAAAACAAAGCAACAGAACCTAGGGCACTTCCACTTATGGTCCTATAGCTTAGGGAAATTAAAATCAAAAAGACACAGCCACCCCAAAGTTTGGAACGGCTCTGTTTACAAGAACCTCGTTTACAGTACAAGTTCAACATCGCAGAAAGTGAAAAATGGATAAAGAACTTGTGGTATTTACTTACAAAGCAATATCTCTCAGCAATGAAATCTGTGTCATCAGGCCCTTAGCAGCACAATGAGTGGATTCAGGTATGATGATTCTAAGTGAAATAAGTCACACAGAAAAAGAAACATCATAAGATATCACTAATACACGGAATGTAAACTTGGCTACACAGGAACTGAATTCCAAAACAGAACAGTGTCTCAAATTTAAAAAACCAACTTATGCTTGCTTAAGGGGAAAGGTGAGTTGGGGTGCCGCATAAAACCAGAGATTGAAATGAGCACAGATAAAGTTCCTTAAGCCAAATATGGAATAGACAAGAGCTACTCCTTGCTCAACGAAATGGACTCAACACCCCATATTAAACGCCTAAGAATGTACCTGACTAGTAAGTATCTTAAAACCTATGGATTGCTATGTCTCCAAAAGAGAATCAAGCGTGTGTACAGGGGCATAAACGCAGCAGTGATAGGATTGGAGAGGTTCGGTGAGCAAATGAAGACCCTTTGAAGTCATATTGCATGGTACGCATTACACGGGTCTCAACTCTCCAGGTTTAAGGTATTCTTCCTTCAGCTAAAACATGCATGTGGAACCCAAGTATGATCAACCATGTGAACGGGAGACGTGTTCAAATATGTCTCAGTTTTCCTCCCCTGGTACTCGGGTGCAACATTCCAGACGCTTTACTAACACTCTCCCCACTTGGAGAGTCAGCGCCTTTAACCTCCTGTTTGGCCCAGTTTGCAATTTCTGCGGAAGATGAACAGGAATAGCGAGAACCAATGAGAGGCTAGCTGGAGGTGTCTGGATGGGCAAATTTAACTCTCATTTCCCACCAGGAAGAGGAAATAACCAAAGGCTCAGCGTGCCGTACCGGAACCAGATTAGGGCCTGAAGACATCCTGCGGTGTTGCGGCCAGCTCACAAGAAAGCGAGTTGAAGAAAGGAGCTCAGGGACACTGTAATTCACAAACCTGCAGAGTTATAAATGACAGCTATCGTCCAAAAATATACTGAAGTAAGTCTGCCAAGAGGACTTGAAAGCGGGGCAGAATTGCAGGAAACCGATTTCAGGAGGTAGACTGGAATTGCATTGAAAGCATAGGAAAAGAGGCAGAACGTCCACAATGATGCACTTGGCCAAAAAGGGCGTATGCGTTTTTTCCTGAATATATTCAGGAAAAAACGCATACGCCCTTTTTGGCCAACTAAGCAAGCTTGCAAAGGAAATCTGCACTACAATGAAGTCTCACTTCCCCCCGGGCAAAAGGGCCATCTGAAAAAAGTGTAAAATCCAGAAAGGCAGGACAGGCCATGGAGAACTGGGAGCCTTGTTATGCTGATGGGCGGGATGTAAATTGCCAAAAACCACTCGGGAGAAGTGTATGGTGTTTCCTGAAACATCTAAAAAACAAAGCAACAGAGCCTAGGGCACTTCCACTTATGGTCCTATAGCTTAGGGAAATTAAAATCAAAAAGACACAGCCACCCCAAAGTTTGGGACGCCTCCGTTTATAAGAACCTCGTTTACCGTACAAGTTCAATATCACAGAAAGTGAAAAATGGATAAAGAACTTGTGGTACTTACGTACAATGCAGTATCACTCAGCAATGAAATCTATGTCATCAGGCCCGTAGCAGCATAATGAGTGGATTCAGGTACGATGATTCTAACTGAAATAAGTCACACAGAAAAAGAAACATCATAAGATATCACTAATACACGGAATGTAAACTTGGCTACACAGGAACTGAATTACAGAACAGAACAGGGTCTCAAATTTAGAAAACCAACTTATGCTTGCTTAAGGGGAAAGGTGAGTTGGGGTGCTGCATAAAACCAGAGATTGAAATGAGCACAGATAAAGTTCCTTAAGCCAAATATGGAATAGACAAGAGCTACTCCTTGCTCAACGAAATGGACTCAACACCGCATATTAAACGCCTAAGAATGTACCTGACTAGTAAGTATCTTAAAACCTATGGATTGCTATGTCTCCGAAAGAGAATCAAGCATGTGTACAGGGGCATAAACGCAGCAGTGATAGGATTGGAGAGGTTCGGTGAGCAAATGAAGACCCTTTGAAGTCATATTGCATGGTACCCATTCCACGGGTTTCAAATACCCAGGTTTAAGGTATTCTTCCTCAGCTAAAACATGTATGTGGAACCTAGAGTATGATCAACCATGTGATCGCGAGACGTGTTCAAATATGTCTCAGTTTTCCTCCCCTGGTACTCGGGTGCAACATTCCAGACGCTTTACTAACACTCTCCCGACTTGGAGAGTCAGTCCCTTTAACCTCCTGTTTGGCCCAGTTTGCAATTTCTGCGGAAGATGAACAGGAATAGCGAGAACCAATGAGAGACTAGCTGGAGGTGTCTGGACGGGCAAAATTAACTCTCATTTCCCACCAGGAAGAGGAATTAACCAAAGGCTCAGCGTGCCGTGCCAGAACCAGATTAGGGCCTGAAGCCATCCTGCGGTGTTGCGGCCAGGTCACAAGAAAGCGAGTTGAAGAAAGGAGCTCAGGGGCACTGTAATTCACAAACCTGCAGACTTATAAATGACAGCTATCGTCCAAAAATAGACTGAAGTAAGGCTGCCAAGAGGACTTGAAAGCGGGGCAGAATTGCAGGAAACCGATTTCAGGAGGTAGACTGGAATTGCATTGAAAGCATAGGAAAAGAGGCAGAACGTCCACAATGATGCACTTGGCCAAAAAGGGCGTATGCGTTTTTTCCTGAATATATTCAGGAAAAAACGCATACGCCCTTTTTGGCCAACCAAGCAAGCTTGCAAAGGAAATCTGCACTACAATGAAGTCTCAATTCCCCCCGGGCAAAAGGGCCATCTGAAAAAAGTGTAAAATCCAGAAAGGCAGGACAGGCCATGGAGAACTGGGAGCCTTGTTATGCTGATGGGCGGGATGTAAATTGCCAACAACCACTCGGGAGAAGTGTATGGTGTTTCCTGAAACATCTAAAAAACAAAGCAACAGAGCCTAGGGCACTGCCACTTATGGTCCTATAGCTTAGGGAAATTAAAATCAAAAAGACACAGCCACCCCAAAGTTTGGAACGGCTCTGTTTACAAGAACCTCGTTTACAGTACAAGTTCAACATCGGAGAAAGTGAAAAATGGATAAAGAACTTGTGGTATTTACTTACAAAGCAATATCACTCAGCAATGAAATCTGTGTCATCAGGCCCTTAGCAGCACAATGAGTGGATTCAGGTATGATGATTCTAACTGAAATAAGTCACACAGAAAAAGAAACATCATAAGATATCACTAATACACGGAATGTAAACTTGGCTACACAGGAACTGAATTCCAAAACAGAACAGTGTCTCAAATTTAGAAAACCAACTTATGCTTGCTTAAGGGGAAAGGTGAGTTGGGGTGCTGCATAAAACCAGAGATTGAAATGAGCACAGATAAAGTTCCTTAAGCCAAATATGGAATAGACAAGAGCTACTCCTTGCTCAACGAAATGGACTCAACACCCCATATTAAACGCCTAAGAATGTACCTGACTAGTAAGTATCTTAAAACCTATGGATTGCTATGTCTCCAAAAGAGAATCAAGCGTGTGTACAGGGGCATAAACGCAGCAGTGATAGGATTGGAGAGGTTCGGTGAGCAAATGAAGACCCTTTGAAGTCATATTGCATGGTACGCATTACACGGGTCTCAACTCTCCAGGTTTAAGGTATTCTTCCTTCAGCTAAAACATGCATGTGGAACCCAAGTATGATCAACCATGTGAACGGGAGACGTGTTCAAATATGTCTCAGTTTTCCTCCCCTGGTACTCGGGTGCAACATTCCAGACGCTTTACTAACACTCTCCCCACTTGGAGAGTCAGCGCCTTTAACCTCCTGTTTGGCCCAGTTTGCAATTTCTGCGGAAGATGAACAGGAATAGCGAGAACCAATGAGAGGCTAGCTGGAGGTGTCTGGACGGGCAAATTTAACTCTCATTTCCCACCAGGAAGAGGAAATAACCAAAGGCTCAGCGTGCCGTACCGGAACCAGATTAGGGCCTGAAGACATCCTGCGGTGTTGCGGCCAGGTCACAAGAAAGCGAGTTGAAGAAAGGAGCTCAGGGGCACTGTAATTCACAAACCTGCAGAGTTATAAATGACAGCTATCGTCCAAAAATATACTGAAGTAAGGCTGCCAAGAGGACTTGAAAGCGGGGCAGAATTGCAGGAAACCGATTTCAGGACGTAGACTGGAATTGCATTGAAAGCATAGGAAAAGAGGCAGAACGTACACAATGATGCACTTGGCCAAAAAGGGCGTATGCGTTTTTTCGTGAATATATTCAGGAAAAAACACATATGCCCTTTTTGGCCAACCAAGCAAGCTTGCAAAGGAAATCTGCACTACAATGAAGTCTCACTTCCCCCCGGTCAAAAGGGCCATCTGAAAAAAGTGTAAAATCCAGAAAGGCAGGACAGGCCATGGAGAACTGGGAGCCTTGTTATGCTGATGGGCGGGATGTAAATTGCCAACAGACACTCGGGAGAAGTGTATGGTGTTTCCTGAAACATCTAAAAAACAAAGCAACAGAGCCTAGGGCACTGCCACTTATGGTCCTATAGCTTAGGGAAATTAAAATCAAAAAGACACAGCCACCCCAAAGTTTGGGACGCCTCCGTTTATAAGAACCTCGTTTACCATACAAGTTCAATATCACAGAAAGTGAAAAATGGATAAAGAACTTGTGGTACTTACGTACAATGCAGTATCACTCAGCAATGAAATCTATGTCATCAGGCCCGTAGCAGCATAATGAGTGGATTCAGGTACGATGATTCTAACTGAAATAAGTCACACAGAAAAAGAAACATCATAAGATATCACTAATACACGGAATGTAAACTTGGCTACACAGGAACTGAATTACAGAACAGAACAGGGTCTCAAATTTAGAAAACCAACTTATGCTTGCTTAAGGGGAAAGGTGAGTTGGGGTGCTGCATAAAACCAGAGATTGAAATGAGCACAGATAAAGTTCCTTAAGCCAAATATGGAATAGACAAGAGCTACTCCTTGCTCAACGAAATGGACTCAAAACCCCATATTAAACCCCTAAGAATGTACCTGACTAGTAAGTATCTTAAAACCTATGGATTGCTATGTCTCCAAAAGAGAATCAAGCGTGTGTACAGGGGCATAAACGCAGCAGTGATAGGATTGGAGAGGTTCGGTGAGCAAATGAAGACCCTTTGAAGTCATATTGCATGGTACCCATTACACGGGTCTCAACTCTCCAGGTTTAAGGTATTCTTCCTTCAGCTAAAACATGCATGTGGAACCCAGAGTATGATCAACCATGTGAACGGGAGACGTGTTCAAATATGTCTCAGTTTTCCTCCCCTGGTACTCGGGTGCAACATTCCAGACGCTTTACTAACACTCTCCCGACTTGGAGAGTCAGTCCCTTTAACCTCCTGTTTGGCCCAGTTTGCAATTTCTGCGGAAGATGTACAGGAATAGCGAGAACCAATGAGAGGCTAGCTGGAGGTGTCTGGACGGGCAAATTTAACTCTCATTTCCCACCAGGAAGAGGAAATAACCAAAGGCTCAGCGTGCCGTGCCGGAACCAGATTAAGGCCTGAAGCCATCCTGCGGTGTTGCGGCCAGGTCACAAGAAAGCAAGTTGAAGAAAGGAGCTCAGGGGCACTGTAATTCACAAACCTGCAGAGTTATAAATGACAGCTATCGTCCAAAAATAGACTGAAGTAAGGCTGCCAAGAGGACTTGAAAGCGGGGCAGAATTGCAGGAAACCGATTTCAGGAGGTAGACTGGAATTGCATTGAAAGCATAGGAAAAGAGGCAGAACGTCCACAATGATGCACTTGGCCAAAAAGGGCGTATGCGTTTTTTCCTGAATATATTCAGGAAAAAACGCATACGCCCTTTTTGGCCAACCAAGCAAGCTTGCAAAGGAAATCTGCACTACAATGAAGTCTCACTTCCCCCCGGGCAAAAGGGCCATCTGAAAAAAGTGTAAAATCCAGAAAGGCAGGACAGGCCATGGAGAACTGGGAGCCTTGTTATGCTGATGGGCGGGATGTAAATTGCCAAAAACCACTCGGGAGAAGTGTATGGTGTTTCCTGAAACATCTAAAAAACAAAGCAACAGAGCCTAGGGCACTTCCACTTATGGTCCTATAGCTTAGGGAAATTAAAATCAAAAAGACACAGCCACCCCAAAGTTTGGGACGCCTCCGTTTATAAGAACCTCGTTTACCGTACAAGTTCAATATCACAGAAAGTGAAAAATGGATAAAGAACTTGTGGTACTTACGTACAATGCAGTATCACTCAGCAATGAAATCTATGTCATCAGGCCCGTAGCAGCATAATGAGTGGATTCAGGTACGATGATTCTAACTGAAATAAGTCACACAGAAAAAGAAACATCATAAGATATCACTAATACACGGAATGTAAACTTGGCTACACAGGAACTGAATTACAGAACAGAACAGGGTCTCAAATTTAGAAAACCAACTTATGCTTGCTTAAGGGGAAAGGTGAGTTGGGGTGCTGCATAAAACCAGAGATTGAAATGAGCACAGATAAAGTTCCTTAAGCCAAATATGGAATAGACAAGAGCTACTCCTTGCTCAACGAAATGGACTCAACACCGCATATTAAACGCCTAAGAATGTACCTGACTAGTAAGTATCTTAAAACCTATGGATTGCTATGTCTCCGAAAGAGAATCAAGCATGTGTACAGGGGCATAAACGCAGCAGTGATAGGATTGGAGAGGTTCGGTGAGCAAATGAAGACCCTTTGAAGTCATATTGCATGGTACCCATTCCACGGGTTTCAAATACCCAGGTTTAAGGTATTCTTCCTCAGCTAAAACATGTATGTGGAACCTAGAGTATGATCAACCATGTGATCGCGAGACGTGTTCAAATATGTCTCAGTTTTCCTCCCCTGGTACTCGGGTGCAACATTCCAGACGCTTTACTAACACTCTCCCGACTTGGAGAGTCAGTCCCTTTAACCTCCTGTTTGGCCCAGTTTGCAATTTCTGCGGAAGATGAACAGGAATAGCGAGAACCAATGAGAGACTAGCTGGAGGTGTCTGGACGGGCAAATTTAACTCTCATTTCCCACCAGGAAGAGGAATTAACCAAAGGCTCAGCGTGCCGTGCCAGAACCAGATTAGGGCCTGAAGCCATCCTGCGGTGTTGCGGCCAGGTCACAAGAAAGCGAGTTGAAGAAAGGAGCTCAGGGGCACTGTAATTCACAAACCTGCAGACTTATAAATGACAGCTATCGTCCAAAAATAGACTGAAGTAAGGCTGCCAAGAGGACTTGAAAGCGGGGCAGAATTGCAGGAAACCGATTTCAGGAGGTAGACTGGAATTGCATTGAAAGCATAGGAAAAGAGGCAGAACGTACACAATGATGCACTTGGCCAAAAAGGGCGTATGCGTTTTTTCCTGAATATATTCAGGAAAAAACGCATACGCCCATTTTGGCCAACCAAGCAAGCTTGCAAAGGAAATCTGCACTACAATGAAGTCTCACTTCCCCCCGGTCAAAAGGGCCATCTGAAAAAAGTGTAAAATCCAGAAAGGCAGGACAGGCCATGGAGAACTGGGAGCCTTGTTCTGCTGATGGGCGGGATGTAAATTGCCAACAGCCACTCGGGAGAAGTGTATGGTGTTTCCTGAAACATCTAAAAAACAAAGCAACAGAACCTAGGGCACTTCCACTTATGGTCCTATAGCTTAGGGAAATTAAAATCAAAAAGACACAGCCACCCCAAAGTTTGGAACGGCTCTGTTTACAAGAACCTCGTTTACAGTACAAGTTCAACATCGGAGAAAGTGAAAAATGGATAAAGAACTTGTGGTATTTACTTACAAAGCAATATCACTCAGCAATGAAATCTGTGTCATCAGGCCCTTAGCAGCACAATGAGTGGATTCAGGTATGATGATTCTAACTGAAATAAGTCACACAGAAAAAGAAACATCATAAGATATCACTAATACACGGAATGTAAACTTGGCTACACAGGAACTGAATTCCAAAACAGAACAGTGTCTCAAATTTAGAAAACCAACTTATGCTTGCTTAAGGGGAAAGGTGAGTTGGGGTGCTGCATAAAACCAGAGATTGAAATGAGCACAGATAAAGTTCCTTAAGCCAAATATGGAATAGACAAGAGCTACTCCTTGCTCAACGAAATGGACTCAACACCCCATATTAAACGCCTAAGAATGTACCTGACTAGTAAGTATCTTAAAACCTATGGATTGCTATGTCTCCAAAAGAGAATCAAGCGTGTGTACAGGGGCATAAACGCAGCAGTGATAGGATTGGAGAGGTTCGGTGAGCAAATGAAGACCCTTTGAAGTCATATTGCATGGTACGCATTACACGGGTCTCAACTCTCCAGGTTTAAGGTATTCTTCCTTCAGCTAAAACATGCATGTGGAACCCAAGTATGATCAACCATGTGAACGGGAGACGTGTTCAAATATGTCTCAGTTTTCCTCCCCTGGTACTCGGGTGCAACATTCCAGACGCTTTACTAACACTCTCCCCACTTGGAGAGTCAGCGCCTTTAACCTCCTGTTTGGCCCAGTTTGCAATTTCTGCGGAAGATGAACAGGAATAGCGAGAACCAATGAGAGGCTAGCTGGAGGTGTCTGGACGGGCAAAATTAACTCTCATTTCCCACCAGGAAGAGGAATTAACCAAAGGATCAGCATGCCGTGCCAGAACCAGATTAGGGCCTGAAGCCATCCTGCGGTGTTGCGGCCAGGTCACAAGAAAGCGAGTTGAAGAAAGGAGCTCAGGGGCACTGTAATTCACAAACCTGCAGAGTTATAAATGACAGCTATCGTCCAAAAATAGACTGAAGTAAGGCTGCCAAGAGGACTTGAAAGCGGGGCAGAATTGCAGGAAACCGATTTCAGGAGGTAGACTGGAATTGCATTGAAAGCATAGGAAAAGAGGCAGAACGTCCACAATGATGCACTTGGCCAAAAAGGGCGTATGCGTTTTTTCCTGAATATATTCAGGAAAAAACGCATACGCCCTTTTTGGCCAACCAAGCAAGCTTGCAAAGGAAATCTGCACTACAATGAAGTCTCACTTCCCCCCGGTCAAAAGGGCCATCTGAAAAAAGTGTAAAATCCAGAAAGGCAGGACAGGCCATGGAGAACTGGGAGCCTTGTTATGCTGATGGGCGGGATGTAAATTGCCAACAACCACTCGGGAGAAGTGTATGGTGTTTCCTGAAACATCTAAAAAACAAAGCAACAGAGCCTAGGGCACTTCCACTTATGGTCCTATAGCTTAGGGAAATTAAAATCAAAAAGACACAGCCACCCCAAAGTTTGGGACGCCTCCGTTTATAAGAACCTCGTTTACCGTAGAAGTTCAATATCACAGAAAGTGAAAAATGGGTAAAGAACTTGTGGTACTTACGTACAATGCAGTATCACTCAGCAATGAAATCTATGTCATCAGGCCCGTAGCAGCATAATGAGTGGATTCAGGTACGATGATTCTAACTGAAATAAGTCACACAGAAAAAGAAACATCATAAGATATCACTAATACACGGAATGTAAACTTGGCTACACAGGAACTGAATTACAGAACAGAACAGGGTCTCAAATTTAGAAAACCAACTTATGCTTGCTTAAGGGGAAAGGTGAGTTGGGGTGCTGCATAAAACCAGAGATTGAAATGAGCACAGATAAAGTTCCTTAAGCCAAATATGGAATAGACAAGAGCTACTCCTTGCTCAACGAAATGGACTCAACACCGCATATTAAACGCCTAAGAATGTACCTGACTAGTAAGTATCTTAAAACCTATGGATTGCTATATCTCCGAAAGAGAATCAAGCATGTGTACAGGGGCATAAACGCAGCAGTGATAGGATTGGAGAGGTTCGGTGAGCAAATGAAGACCCTTTGAAGTCATATTGCATGGTACCCATTCCACGGGTTTCAAATACCCAGGTTTAAGGTATTCTTCCTCAGCTAAAACATGTATGTGGAACCTAGAGTATGATCAACCATGTGATCGCGAGACGTGTTCAAATATGTCTCAGTTTTCCTCCCCTGGTACTCGGGTGCAACATTCCAGACGCTTTACTAACACTCTCCCGACTTGGAGAGTCAGTCCCTTTAACCTCCTGTTTGGCCCAGTTTGCAATTTCTGCGGAAGATGAACAGGAATAGCGAGAACCAATGAGAGACTAGCTGGAGGTGTCTGGACGGGCAAAATTAACTCTCATTTCCCACCAGGAAGAGGAATTAACCAAAGGCTCAGCGTGCCGTGCCAGAACCAGATTAGGGCCTGAAGCCATCCTGCGGTGTTGCGGCCAGGTCACAAGAAAGCGAGTTGAAGAAAGGAGCTCAGGGGCACTGTAATTCACAAACCTGCAGACTTATAAATGACAGCTATCGTCCAAAAATAGAGTGAAGTAAGGCTGCCAAGAGGACTTGAAAGCGGGGCAGAATTGCAGGAAACCGATTTCAGGAGGTAGACTGGAATTGCATTGAAAGCATAGGAAAAGAGGCAGAACGTACACAATGATGCACTTGGCCAAAAAGGGCGTATGCGTTTTTTCCTGAATATATTCAGGAAAAAACGCATACGCCCTTTTTGGCCAACCAAGCAAGCTTGCAAAGGAAATCTGCACTACAATGAAGTCTCACTTCCCCCCGGTCAAAAGGGCCATCTGAAAAAAGTGTAAAATCCAGAAAGGCAAGACAGGCCATGGAGAACTGGGAGCCTTGTTCTGCTGATGGGCGGGATGTAAATTGCCAACAACCACTCGGGAGAAGTGTATGGTGTTTCCTGAAACATCTAAAAAACAAAGCAACAGAACCTAGGGCACTTCCACTTATGGTCCTATAGCTTAGGGAAATTAAAATCAAAAAGACACAGCCACCCCAAAGTTTGGAACGGCTCTGTTTACAAGAACCTCGTTTACAGTACAAGTTCAACATCGCAGAAAGTGAAAAATGGATAAAGAACTTGTGGTATTTACTTACAAAGCAATATCACTCAGCAATGAAATCTGTGTCATCAGGCCCTTAGCAGCACAATGAGTGGATTCAGGTATGATGATTCTAACTGAAATAAGTCACACAGAAAAAGAAACATCATAAGATATCACTAATACACGGAATGTAAACTTGGCTACACAGGAACTGAATTCCAAAACAGAACAGTGTCTCAAATTTAGAAAACCAACTTATGCTTGCTTAAGGGGAAAGGTGAGTTGGGGTGCTGCATAAAACCAGAGATTGAAATGAGCACAGATAAAGTTCCTTAAGCCAAATATGGAATAGACAAGAGCTACTCCTTGCTCAACGAAATGGACTCAACACCGCATATTAAACGCCTAAGAATGTACCTGACTAGTAAGTATCTTAAAACCTATGGATTGCTATGTCTCCGAAAGAGAATCAAGCATGTGTACAGGGGCATAAACGCAGCAGTGATAGGATTGGAGATGTTCGGTGAGCAAATGAAGACCCTTTGAAGTCATATTGCATGGTACCCATTCCACGGGTTTCAAATACCCAGGTTTAAGGTATTCTTCCTCAGCTAAAACATGCATGTGGAACCTAGAGTATGATCAACCATGTGATCGGGAGACGTGTTAAAATATGTCTCAGTTTTCCTCCCCTGGTACTCGGGTGCAACATTCCAGACGCTTTACTAACACTCTCCCGACTTGGAGAGTCAGTCCCTTTAACCTCCTGTTTGGCCCAGTTTGCAATTTCTGCGGAAGATGAACAGGAATAGCGAGAACCAATGAGAGACTAGCTGGAGGTGTCTGGACGGGCAAAATTAACTCTCATTTCCCACCAGGAAGAGGAATTAACCAAAGGCTCAGCGTGCCGTGCCAGAACCAGATTAGGGCCTGAAGCCATCCTGCGGTGTTGCGTCCAGGTCACAAGAAAGCGAGTTGAAGAAAGGAGCTCAGGGGCACTGTAATTCACAAACCTGCAGACTTATAAATGACAGCTATCGTCCAAAAATAGACTGAAGTAAGGCTGCCAAGAGGACTTGAAAGCAGGGCAGAATTGCAGGAAACCGATTTCAGGAGGTAGACTGGAATTGCATTGAAAGCATAGGAAAAGAGGCAGAACGTCCACAATGATGCACTTGGCCAAAAAGGGCGTATGCGTTTTTTCCTGAATATATTCAGGAAAAAACGCATACGCCCTTTTTGGCCAACCAAGCAAGCTTGCAAAGGAAATCTGCACTACAATGAAGTCTCACTTCCCCCCGGTCAAAAGGGCCATCTGAAAAAAGTGTAAAATCCAGAAAGGCAAGACAGGCCATGGAGAACTGGGAGCCTTGTTCTGCTGATGGGCGGGATGTAAATTGCCAACAACCACTCGGGAGAAGTGTATGGTGTTTCCTGAAACATCTAAAAAACAAAGCAACAGAACCTAGGGCACTTCCACTTATGGTCCTATAGCTTAGGGAAATTAAAATCAAAAAGACACAGCCACCCCAAAGTTTGGAACGGCTCTGTTTACAAGAACCTCGTTTACAGTACAAGTTCAACATCGGAGAAAGTGAAAAATGGATAAAGAACTTGTGGTATTTACTTACAAAGCAATATCACTCAGCAATGAAATCTGTGTCATCAGGCCCTTAGCAGCACAATGAGTGGATTCAGGTATGATGATTCTAACTGAAATAAGTCACACAGAAAAAGAAACATCATAAGATATCACTAATACACGGAATGTAAACTTGGCTACACAGGAACTGAATTCCAAAACAGAACAGTGTCTCAAATTTAAAAAACCAACTTATGCTTGCTTAAGGGGAAAGGTGAGTTGGGGTGCTGCATAAAACCAGAGATTGAAATGAGCACAGATAAAGTTCCTTAAGCCAAATATGGAATAGACAAGAGCTACTCCTTGCTCAACGAAATGGACTCAACACCCCATATTAAACGCCTAAGAATGTACCTGACTAGTAAGTATCTTAAAACCTATGGATTGCTATGTCTCCAAAAGAGAATCAAGCGTGTGTACAGGGGCATAAACGCAGCAGTGATAGGATTGGAGAGGTTCGGTGAGCAAATGAAGACCCTTTGAAGTCATATTGCATGGTACGCATTACACGGGTCTCAACTCTCCAGGTTTAAGGTATTCTTCCTTCAGCTAAAACATGCATGTGGAACCCAAGTATGATCAACCATGTGAACGGGAGACGTGTTCAAATATGTCTCAGTTTTCCTCCCCTGGTACTCGGGTGCAACATTCCAGACGCTTTACTAACACTCTCCCCACTTGGAGAGTCAGCGCCTTTAACCTCCTGTTTGGCCCAGTTTGCAATTTCTGCGGAAGATGAACAGGAATAGCGAGAACCAATGAGAGGCTAGCTGGAGGTGTCTGGACGGGCAAATTTAACTCTCATTTCCCACCAGGAAGAGGAAATAACCAGAGGCTCAGCGTGCCGTACCGGAACCAGATTAGGGCCTGAAGACATCTTGCGGTGTTGCGGCCAGGTCACAAGAAAGCGAGTTGAAGAAAGGAGCTCAGGGGCACTGTAATTCACAAACCTGCAGAGTTATAAATGACAGCTATCGTCCAAAAATAGACTGAAGTAAGGCTGCCAAGAGGACTTGAAAGCGGGGCAGAATTGCAGGAAACCGATTTCAGGAGGTAGACTGGAATTGCATTGAAAGCATAGGAAAAGAGGCAGAACGTCCACAATGATGCACTTGGCTAAAAAGGGCGTATGCGTTTTTTCCTGAATATATTCAGGAAAAAACGCATACGCCCTTTTTGGCCAACCAAGCAAGCTTGCAAAGGAAATCTGCACTACAATGAAGTCTCACTTCCCCCCGGTCAAAAGGGCCATCTGAAAAAAGTGTAAAATCCAGAAAGGCAGGACAGGCCATGGAGAACTGGGAGCCTTGTTATGCTGATGGGCGGGATGTAAATTGCCAACAACCACTCGGGAGAAGTGTATGGTGTTTCCTGAAACATCTAAAAAACAAAGCAACAGAGCCTAGGGCACTGCCACTTATGGTCCTATAGCTTAGGGAAATTAAAATCAAAAAGACACAGCCACCCCAAAGTTTGGGACGCCTCCGTTTATAAGAACCTCGTTTACCATACAAGTTCAATATCACAGAAAGTGAAAAATGGATAAAGAACTTGTGGTACTTACGTACAATGCAGTATCACTCAGCAATGAAATCTATGTCATCAGGCCCGTAGCAGCATAATGAGTGGATTCAGGTACGATGATTCTAACTGAAATAAGTCACACAGAAAAAGAAACATCATAAGATATCACTAATACACGGAATGTAAACTTGGCTACACAGGAACTGAATTACAGAACAGAACAGGGTCTCAAATTTAGAAAACCAACTTATGCTTGCTTAAGGGGAAAGGTGAGTTGGGGTGCTGCATAAAACCAGAGATTGAAATGAGCACAGATAAAGTTCCTTAAGCCAAATATGGAATAGACAAGAGCTACTCCTTGCTCAACGAAATGGACTCAACACCGCATATTAAACGCCTAAGAATGTACCTGACTAGTAAGTATCTTAAAACCTATGGATTGCTATGTCTCCGAAAGAGAATCAAGCATGTGTACAGGGGCATAAACGCAGCAGTGATAGGATTGGAGATGTTCGGTGAGCAAATGAAGACCCTTTGAAGTCATATTGCATGGTACCCATTCCACGGGTTTCAAATACCCAGGTTTAAGGTATTCTTCCTCAGCTAAAACATGCATGTGGAACCTAGAGTATGATCAACCATGTGATCGCGAGACGTGTTCAAATATGTCTCAGTTTTCCTCCCCTGGTACTTGGGTGCAACATTCCAGACGCTTTACTAACACTCTCCCGACTTGGAGAGTCAGTCCCTTTAACCTCCTGTTTGGCACAGTTTGCAATTTCTGCGGAAGATGAACAGGAATAGCGAGAACCAATGAGAGACTAGCTGGAGGTGTCTGGACGGGCAAAATTAACTCTCATTTCCCACCAGGAAGAGGAATTAACCAAAGGCTCAGCGTGCCGTGCCAGAACCAGATTAGGGCCTGAAGACATCTTGTGGTGTTGCGGCCAGGTCACAAGAAAGCGAGTTGAAGAAAGGAGCTCAGGGGCACTGTAATTCACAAACCTGCAGACTTATAAATGACAGCTATCGTCCAAAAATAGACTGAAGTAAGGCTGCCAAGAGGACTTGAAAGCGGGGCAGAATTGCAGGAAACCGATTTCAGGAGGTAGACTGGAATTGCATTGAAAGCATAGGAAAAGAGGCAGAACGTCCACAATGATGCACTTGGCCAAAAAGGGCGTATGCGTTTTTTCCTGAATATATTCAGGAAAAATCGCATACGCCCTTTTTGGCCAACCAAGCAAGCTTGCAAAGGAAATCTGCACTACAATGAAGTCTCACTTCCCCCCGGTCAAAAGGGCCATCTGAAAAAAGTGTAAAATCCAGAAAGGCAGGACAGGCCATGGAGAACTGGGAGCCTTGTTATGCTGATGGGCGGGATGTAAATTGCCAACAGACACTCGGGAGAAGTGTATGGTGTTTCCTGAAACATCTAAAAAACAAAGCAACAGAGCCTAGGGCACTGCCACTTATGGTCCTATAGCTTAGGGAAATTAAAATCAAAAAGACACAGCCACCCCAAAGTTTGGGACGCCTCCGTTTATAAGAACCTCGTTTACCATACAAGTTCAATATCACAGAAAGTGAAAAATGGATAAAGAACTTGTGGTACTTACGTACAATGCAGTATCACTCAGCAATGAAATCTATGTCATCAGGCCCGTAGCAGCATAATGAGTGGATTCAGGTACGATGATTCTAACTGAAATAAGTCACACAGAAAAAGAAACATCATAAGATATCACTAATACACGGAATGTAAACTTGGCTACACAGGAACTGAATTACAGAACAGAACAGGGTCTCAAATTTAGAAAACCAACTTATGCTTGCTTAAGGGGAAAGGTGAGTTGGGGTGCTGCATAAAACCAGAGATTGAAATGAGCACAGATAAAGTTCCTTAAGCCAAATATGGAATAGACAAGAGCTACTCCTTGCTCAACGAAATGGACTCAACACCGCATATTAAACGCCTAAGAATGTACCTGACTAGTAAGTATCTTAAAACCTATGGATTGCTATGTCTCCGAAAGAGAATCAAGCATGTGTACAGGGGCATAAACGCAGCAGTGATAGGATTGGAGATGCTCGGTGAGCAAATGAAGACCCTTTGAAGTCATATTGCATGGTACCCATTCCACGGGTTTCAAATACCCAGGTTTAAGGTATTCTTCCTCAGCTAAAACATGCATGTGGAACCTAGAGTATGATCAACCATGTGATCGCGAGACGTGTTCAAATATGTCTCAGTTTTCCTCCCCTGGTACTTGGGTGCAACATTCCAGACGCTTTACTAACACTCTCCCGACTTGGAGAGTCAGTCCCTTTAACCTCCTGTTTGGCACAGTTTGCAATTTCTGCGGAAGATGAACAGGAATAGCGAGAACCAATGAGAGACTAGCTGGAGGTGTCTGGACGGGCAAAATTAACTCTCATTTCCCACCAGGAAGAGGAATTAACCAAAGGCTCAGCGTGCCGTGCCAGAACCAGATTAGGGCCTGAAGACATCTTGTGGTGTTGCGGCCAGGTCACAAGAAAGCGAGTTGAAGAAAGGAGCTCAGGGGCACTGTAATTCACAAACCTGCAGACTTATAAATGACAGCTATCGTCCAAAAATAGACTGAAGTAAGGCTGCCAAGAGGACTTGAAAGCGGGGCAGAATTGCAGGAAACCGATTTCAGGAGGTAGACTGGAATTGCATTGAAAGCATAGGAAAAGAGGCAGAACGTCCAGAATGATGCACTTGGCCAAAAAGGGCGTATGCGTTTTTTCCTGAATATATTCAGGAAAAATCGCATACGCCCTTTTTGGCCAACCAAGCAAGCTTGCAAAGGAAATCTGCACTACAATGAAGTCTCACTTCCCCCCGGTCAAAAGGGCCATCTGAAAAAAGTGTAAAATCCAGAAAGGCAAGACAGGCCATGGAGAACTGGGAGCCTTGTTATGCTGATGGGCGGGATGTAAATTGCCAACAACCACTCGGGAGAAGTGTATGGTGTTTCCTGAAACATCTAAAAAACAAAGCAACAGAACCTAGGGCACTTCCACTTATGGTCCTATAGCTTAGGGAAATTAAAATCAAAAAGACACAGCCACCCCAAAGTTTGGAACGGCTCTGTTTACAAGAACCTCATTTACAGTACAAGTTCAACATCGGAGAAAGTGAAAAATGGATAAAGAACTTGTGGTATTTACTTACAAAGCAATATCACTCAGCAATGAAATCTGTGTCATCAGGCCCTTAGCAGCACAATGAGTGGATTCAGGTATGATGATTCTAACTGAAATAAGTCACACAGAAAAAGAAACATCATAAGATATCACTAATACACGGAATGTAAACTTGGCTACACAGGAACTGAATTCCAAAACAGAACAGTGTCTCAAATTTAAAAAACCAACTTATGCTTGCTTAAGGGGAAAGGTGAGTTGGGGTGCTGCATAAAACCAGAGATTGAAATGAGCACAGATAAAGTTCCTTAAGCCAAATATGGAATAGACAAGAGCTACTCCTTGCTCAACGAAATGGACTCAACACCCCATATTAAACGCCTAAGAATGTACCTGACTAGTAAGTATCTTAAAACCTATGGATTGCTATGTCTCCAAAAGAGAATCAAGCGTGTGTACAGGGGCATAAATGCAGCAGTGATAGGATTGGAGAGGTTCGGTGAGCAAATGAAGACCCTTTGAAGTCATATTGCATGGTACGCATTACACGGGTCTCAACTCTCCAGGTTTAAGGTATTCTTCCTTCAGCTAAAACATGCATGTGGAACCCAAGTATGATCAACCATGTGAACGGGAGACGTGTTCAAATATGTCTCAGTTTTCCTCCCCTGGTACTCGGGTGCAACATTCCAGACGCTTTACTAACACTCTCCCCACTTGGAGAGTCAGCGCCTTTAACCTCCTGTTTGGCCCAGTTTGCAATTTCTGCGGAAGATGAACAGGAATAGCGAGAACCAATGAGAGGCTAGCTGGAGGTGTCTGGATGGGCAAATTTAACTCTCATTTCCCACCAGGAAGAGGAAATAACCAAAGGCTCAGCGTGCCGTACCGGAACCAGATTAGGGCCTGAAGACATCTTGCGGTGTTGCGGCCAGGTCACAAGAAAGCGAGTTGAAGAAAGGAGCTCAGGGGCACTGTAATTCACAAACCTGCAGAGTTATAAATGACAGCTATCGTCCAAAAATAGACTGAAGTAAGGCTGCCAAGAGGACTTGAAAGCGGGGCAGAATTGCAGGAAACCGATTTCAGGAGGTAGACTGGAATTGCATTGAAAGCATAGGAAAAGAGGCAGAACGTCCACAATGATGCACTTGGCCAAAAAGGGCGTATGCGTTTTTTCCTGAATATATTCAGGAAAAAACGCATACGCCCTTTTTGGCCAACCAAGCAAGCTTGCAAAGGAAATCTGCACTACAATGAAGTCTCACTTCCCCCCGGTCAAAAGGGCCATCTGAAAAAAGTGTAAAATCCAGAAAGGCAGGACAGGCCATGGAGAACTGGGAGCCTTGTTATGCTGATGGGCGGGATGTAAATTGCCAACAACCACTCGGGAGAAGTGTATGATGTTTCCTGAAACATCTAAAAAACAAAGCAACAGAGCCTAGGGCACTGCCACTTATGGTCCTATAGCTTAGGGAAATTAAAATCAAAAAGACACAGCCACCCCAAAGTTTGGGACGCCTCTGTTTACAAGAACCTCGTTTACAGTACAAGTTCAACATCGCAAAAAGTGAAAAATGGATAAAGAAATTGTGGTATTTACTTACAAAGCAATATCACTCAGCAATGAAATCTGTGTCATCAGGCCCATAGCAGCACAATGAGTGGATTCAGGTATGATGATTCTAACTGAAATAAGTCACACAGAAAAGAAACATCATAAGATATCAGTAATACACGGAATATAAACTTGGCTACACAGGAACTGAATTACAGAACAGAACAGGGTCTCAAATTTAGAAAACCAACTTATGCTTGCTTAAGGGTAAAGGTGAGTTGGGGTGCTGCATAAAACCAGAGATTGAAATGAGCACAGATAAAGTTCCTTAAGCCAAATATGGAATAGACAAGAGCTACTCCTTGCTCAACGAAATGGACTCAACACCGCATATTAAACGCCTAAGAATGTACCTGACTAGTAAGTATCTTAAAACCTATAGATTGCTATGTCTCCGAAAGAGAATCAAGCATGTGTACAGGGGCATAAACGCAGCAGTGATAGGATTGGAGAGGTTCAGTGAGCAAATGAAGACCCTTTGAAGTCATATTGCATGGTACCCATTCCACGGGTTTCAACTACCCAGATTTTAGGTATTCTTCCTTCAGCTAAAACATGCATGTGGAACCCAGAGTATGATCAACCATGTGATCGGGAGACGTGTTCAAATATGTCTCAGTTTTCCTCCCCTGATACTCGGGTGCAACATTCCAGACGCTTTACTAACACTCTCCCCACTTGGAGAGTCAGCGCCTTTAACCTCCTGTTTGGCCCAGTTTGCAATTTCTGCGGAAGATGAACAGGAATAGCGAGAACCAATGAGAGACTAGCTGGAGGTGTCTGGACGGGCAAATTTAACTCTCATTTCCCACCAGGAAGAGGAAATAACCAGAGGGTCAGCGTGCCATGCCGGAACCAGATTAGGGCCTGAAGCCATCCTGCGGTGTTGCGGCCAGGTCACAAGAAAGCAAGTTGAAGAAAGGAGCTCAGGGGCACTGTAATTCACAAACCTGCAGAGTTATAAATGACAGCTATCGTCCAAAAATAGACTGAAGTAAGGCTGCCAAGAGGACTTGAAAGCGGGGCAGAATTGCAGGAAACCGATTTCAGGAGGTAGACTGGAATTGCATTGAAAGCATAGGAAAAGAGGCAGAACGTCCACAATGATGCACTTGGCCAAAAAGGGCGTATGCGTTTTTTCCTGAATATATTCAGAAAAAACGCATACGCACTTTTTGGCCAACCAAGCAAGCTTGCAAAGGAAATCTGCACTACAATGAAGTCTCACTTCCCCCTGGTCAAAAGGGCCATCTGAAAAAAGTGTAAAATCCAGAAAGGCAGGACAGGCCATGGAGAACTGGGAGCCTTGTTATGCTGATGGGCGGGATGTAAATTGTCAACAACCACTCGGGAGAAGTGTATGGTGTTTCCTGAAACATCTAAAAAACAAAGCAACAGAGCCTAGGGCACTTCCACTTATGGTCCTATAGCTTAGGGAAATTAAAATCAAAAAGACACAGCCACCCCAAAGTTTGGGACGCCTCTGTTTACAAGAACCTCGTTTACCGTACAAGTTCAATATCAAAGAAAGTGAAAAATGGATAAAGAACTTGTGGTACTTACATACAATGCAGTATCACTCAGCAATGAAATCTATGTCATCAGGCCCGTAGCAGCATAATGAGTAGATTCAGGTATGATGATTCTAACTGAAATAAGTCACACAGAAAAAGAAACATCATAAGATATCAGTAATACACGGAATGTAAACTTGGCTACACAGGAACTGAATTACAGAACAGAACAGGTTCTCAAATTTAGAAAACCAACTTATGCTTGCTTAAGGGGAAAGGTGAGTTGGGGTGCTGCATAAAACCAGAGATTGAAATGAGCACAGATAAAATTCCTTAAGCCAAATATGGAATAGACAAGAGCTACTCCTTGCTCAACGAAATGGACTCAACACCGCATATTAAACGCCTAAGAATGTACCTGACTAGTAAGTATCTTAAAACCTATGGATTGCTATGTCTCCGAAAGAGAATCAAGCATGTGTACAGGGGCATAAACGCAGCAGTGATAGGATTGGAGAGGTTCGGTGAGCAAATGAAGACCCTTTGAAGTCATATTGCATGGTACCCATTCCACGGGTTTCAACTACCCAGGTATTAGGTATTCTTCCTTCAGCTAAAACATGCATGTGGAACCCAGAGTATGATCAACCGTGTGATCGGGAGACGTGTTCAAATATGTCTCAGTTTTCCTCCCCTGGTACTCGGGTGCAACATTCCAGACGCTTTACTAACACTCTCCCCACTTGGAGAGTCAGCGCCTTTAACCTCCTGTTTGGCACAGTTTGCAATTTCTGCGGAAGATGAACAGGAATAGCGAGAACCAATGAGAGGCTAGCTGGAGGTGTCTGGACGGGCAAATTATGTCTCATTTCCCACCAGGAAGAGGAAATAACCAAAGGCTCAGTGTGCCGGGCCGGAACCAGATTAGGGCCTGAAGCCATCCTGCGGTGTTGCGGCCAGCTCAAAAGAAAGCGAGTTGAAGAAAGGAGCTCAGGGGCACTGTAATTCACAAACCTGCAGAGTTATAAATGACAGCTATCGTCCAAAAATAGACTGAAGTTAGGCTGCCAAGAGGACTTGAAAGCGGGGCAGAATTGCAGGAAACCGATTTCAGGAGGTAGACTGGAATTGCATTGAAAGCATAGGAAAAGAGGCAGAACGTCCACAATGATGCACTTGGCCAAAAAGGGCGTATGCGTTTTTTCCTGAATATATTCAGGAAAAAACGCATACGCCCTTTTTGGCCAACCAAGCAAGCTTGCAAAGGAAATCTGCACTACAATGAAGTCTCACTTCCCCCCGGTCAAAAGGGCCATCTGAAAAAAGTGTAAAATCCAGAAAGGCAGGACAGGCCATGGAGAACTGGGAGCCTTGTTATGCTGATGGGCGGGATGTAAATTGCCAACAACCACTCGGGAGAAGTGTATGGTGTTTCCTGAAACATCTAAAAAACAAAGCAACAGAACCTAGGGCACTTCAACTTATGGTCCTATAGCTTAGGGAAATTAAAATCAAAAAGACACAGCCACCCCAAAGTTTGGGACGGCTCTGTTTACAAGAACCTCGTTTACAGTACAAGTTCAACATCGCAGAAAGTGAAAAATGGATAAAGAAGTTGTGGTATTTACTTACAAAGCAATATCACTCAGCAATGAAATCTGTGTCATCAGGCCCTTAGCAGCACAATGAGTGGATTCAGGTATGATGATTCTAACTGAAATAAGTCACACAGAAAAAGAAACATCATAAGATATCAGTAATACACGGAATGTAAACTTGGCTACACAGGAACTGAATTACAGAACAGAACAGGGTCTCAAATTTAGAAAACCAACTTATGCTTGCTTAAGGGGAAAGGTGACTTGGGGTGCTGCATAAAACCAGAGATTGAAATGAGCACAGATAAAGTTCCTTAAGCCAAATATGGAATAGACAAGAGCTACTCCTTGCTCAACGAAATGGACTCAACACCCCATATTAAACGCCTAAGAATGTACCTGACTAGTAAGTATCTTAAAACCTATGGATTGCTATGTCTCCGAAAGAGAATCAAGCATGTGTACAGGGGCATAAACGCAGCAGTGATAGGATTGGAGAGGTTCGGTGAGCAAATGAAGACCCTTTGAAGTCATATTGCATGGTACCCATTCCACGGGTTTCAACTACCCAGGTTTAAGGTATTCTTCCTTCAGCTAAAACATGCATGTGGAACCCAGAGTATGATCAACCATGTGATCGGGAGACGTGTTCAAATATGTCTCAGTTTTTGTACCCTGGTACTCGGGTGCAACATTCCAGATGCTTTACTAACACTCTCCCGACTTGGAGAGTCAGTCCCTTTAACCTCCTGTTTGGCCCAGTTTGCAATTTCTGTGGAAGATGAACAGGAATAGCGAGAACCAATGAGAGACTAGCTGGAGGTGTCTGGATGGGCAAATTTAACTCTCATTTCCCACCAGGAAGAGGAATTAACCAAAGGCTCAGCGTGCCGGGCCGGAACCAGATTAGGGCCTGAAGCCATCCTGCGGTGTTGCGGCCAGGTCACAAGAAAGCGAGTTGAAGAAAGGAGCTCAGGGGCACTGTAATTCACAAACCTGCAGAGTTATAAATGACAGCTATCGTCCAAAAATAGACTGAAGTAAGGCTGCCAAGAGGACTTGAAAGCGGGGCAGAATTGCAGGAAACCGATTTCAGGAGGTAGACGGGAATTGCATTGAAAGCATAGGAAAAGAGGCAGAACGTCCACAATGATGCACTTGGCCAAAATGGGCGTATGCGTTTTTTCCTGAATATATTCAGGAAAAAACGCATACGCCCTTTTTGGCCAACCAAGCAAGCTTGCAAAGGAAATCTGCACTACAATGAAGTCTCACTTCCCCCGGTCAAAAGGGCCATCTGAAAAAAGTGTAAAATCCAGAAAGGCAGGACAGGCCATGGAGAACTGGGAGCCTTGTTATGCTGATGGGCGGGATGTAAATTGCCAACAGACACTCGGGAGAAGTGTATGGTGTTTCCTGAAACATCTAAAAAACAAAGCAACAGAGCCTAGGGCACTGCCACTTATGGTCCTATAGCTTAGGGAAATTAAAATCAAAAAGACACAGCCACCCCAAAGTTTGGGACGCCTCTGTTTACAAGAACCTCGTTTACAGTACAAGTTCAACATCGCAGAAAGTGAAAAATGGATAAAGAAGTTGTGGTATTTACTTACAAAGCAATATCACTCAGCAATGAAATCTATGTCATCAGGCCCTTAGCAGCACAATGAGTGGATTCAGGTATGATGATTCTAACTGAAATAAGTCACACAGAAAAAGAAACATCATAAGATATCAGTAATACACGGAATGTAAACTTGGCTACACAGGAACTGAATTACAGAACAGAACAGGGTCTCAAATTTAGAAAACCAACTTATGCTTGCTTAAGGGGAAAGGTGAGTTGGGGTGCTGCATAAAACCAGAGATTGAAATGAGCACAGATAAAGTTCCTTAAGCCAAATATGGAATAGACAAGAGCTACTCCTTGCTCAACGAAATGGACTCAACACCGCATATTAAACGCCTAAGAATGTACCTGACTAGTAAGTATCTTAAAACTTATGGATTGCTATGTCTCCGAAAGAGAATCAAGCATGTGTACAGGGGCATAAACGCAGCAGTGATAGGATTGGAGAGGTTCGTGAGCAAATGAAGACCCTTTGAAGTCATATTGCATGGTACCCATTCCACGGGTTTCAACTACCCAGGTTTTAGGTATTCTTCCTTCAGCTAAAACATGCATGTGGAACCCAGAGTATGATCAACCATGTGATCGGGAGACGTGTTCAAATATGTCTCAGTTTTCGTACCCTGGTACTCGGGTGCAACATTCCAGATGCTTTACTAACACTCTCCCCACTTGGAGAGTCAGCGCCTTTAACCTCCTGTTTGGCCCAGTTTGCAATTTCTGCGGAAGATGAACAGGAATAGCGAGAACCAATGAGAGACTAGCTGGAGGTGTCTGGACGGGTAAATTTAACTCTCATTTCCCACCAGGAAGAGGAAATAACCAAAGGCTCAGCGTGCCGTACCGGAACCAGATTAGGGCCTGAAGCCATCCAGCGGTGTTGCGGCCAGCTCAAAAGAAAGCGAGTTGAAGAAAGGAGCTCAGGGGCACTGTAATTCACAAACCTGCAGAGTTATAAATGACAGCTATCGTCCAAAAATAGACTGAAGTAAGGCTGCCGAGAGGACTTGAAAGCGGGGCAGAATTGCAGGAAACCGATTTCAGGAGGTAGACTGGAATTGCATTGAAAGCATAGGAAAAGAGGCAGAACGTCCACAATGATGCACTTGGCCAAAAAGGGCGTATGCGTTTTTTCCTGAATATATTCAGGAAAAAACGCATACGCCCTTTTTGGCCAACCAAGCAAGCTTGCAAAGGAAATCTGCACTACAATGAAGTCTCACTTCCCCGCGGTCAAAAGGGCCATCTGAAAAAAGGGTAAAATCCAGAAAGGCAGGACAAGCCATGGAGAACTGGGAGCCTTGTTATGCTGATGGGCGGAATGTAAATTGCCAACAGACACTCGGGAGAAGTGTATGGTGTTTCCTTAAACATCTAAAAAACAAAGCAACAGAGCCTAGGGCACTGCCACTTATGGTCCTATAGCTTAGGGAAATTAAAATCAAAAAGACACAGCCACCCCAAAGTTTGGAACGGCTCTGTTTACAAGAACCTCATTTACAGTACAAGTTCAACATCGGAGAAAGTGAAAAATGGATAAAGAACTTGTGGTATTTACTTACAAAGCAATATCACTCAGCAATGAAATCTGTGTCATCAGGCCCTTAGCAGCACAATGAGTGGATTCAGGTATGATGATTCTAACTGAAATAAGTCACACAGAAAAAGAAACATCATAAGATATCACTAATACACGGAATGTAAACTTGGCTACACAGGAACTGAATTCCAAAACAGAACAGTGTCTCAAATTTAAAAAACCAACTTATGCTTGCTTAAGGGGAAAGGTGAGTTGGGGTGCTGCATAAAACCAGAGATTGAAATGAGCACAGATAAAGTTCCTTAAGCCAAATATGGAATAGACAAGAGCTACTCCTTGCTCAACGAAATGGACTCAACACCGCATATTAAACGCCTAAGAATGTACCTGACTAGTAAGTATCTTAAAACCTATAGATTGCTATGTCTCCGAAAGAGAATCAAGCATGTGTACAGGGGCATAAACGCAGCAGTGATAGGATTGGAGAGGTTCAGTGAGCAAATGAAGACCCTTTGAAGTCATATTGCATGGTACCCATTCCACGGGTTTCAACTACCCAGATTTTAGGTATTCTTCCTTCAGCTAAAACATGCATGTGGAACCCAGAGTATGATCAACCATGTGATCGGGAGACGTGTTCAAATATGTCTCAGTTTTCCTCCCCTGATACTCGGGTGCAACATTCCAGACGCTTTACTAACACTCTCCCCACTTGGAGAGTCAGCGCCTTTAACCTCCTGTTTGGCCCAGTTTGCAATTTCTGCGGAAGATGAACAGGAATAGCGAGAACCAATGAGAGACTAGCTGGAGGTGTCTGGACGGGCAAATTTAACTCTCATTTCCCACCAGGAAGAGGAAATAACCAGAGGGTCAGCGTGCCATGCCGGAACCAGATTAGGGCCTGAAGCCATCCTGCGGTGTTGCGGCCAGGTCACAAGAAAGCAAGTTGAAGAAAGGAGCTCAGGGGCACTGTAATTCACAAACCTGCAGAGTTATAAATGACAGCTATCGTCCAAAAATAGACTGAAGTAAGGCTGCCAAGAGGACTTGAAAGCGGGGCAGAATTGCAGGAAACCGATTTCAGGAGGTAGACTGGAATTGCATTGAAAGCATAGGAAAAGAGGCAGAACGTCCACAATGATGCACTTGGCCAAAAAGGGCGTATGCGTTTTTTCCTGAATATATTCAGAAAAAACGCATACGCACTTTTTGGCCAACCAAGCAAGCTTGCAAAGGAAATCTGCACTACAATGAAGTCTCACTTCCCCCTGGTCAAAAGGGCCATCTGAAAAAAGTGTAAAATCCAGAAAGGCAGGACAGGCCATGGAGAACTGGGAGCCTTGTTATGCTGATGGGCGGGATGTAAATTGTCAACAACCACTCGGGAGAAGTGTATGGTGTTTCCTGAAACATCTAAAAAACAAAGCAACAGAGCCTAGGGCACTTCCACTTATGGTCCTATAGCTTAGGGAAATTAAAATCAAAAAGACACAGCCACCCCAAAGTTTGGGACGCCTCTGTTTACAAGAACCTCGTTTACCGTACAAGTTCAATATCAAAGAAAGTGAAAAATGGATAAAGAACTTGTGGTACTTACATACAATGCAGTATCACTCAGCAATGAAATCTATGTCATCAGGCCCGTAGCAGCATAATGAGTAGATTCAGGTATGATGATTCTAACTGAAATAAGTCACACAGAAAAAGAAACATCATAAGATATCAGTAATACACGGAATGTAAACTTGGCTACACAGGAACTGAATTACAGAACAGAACAGGTTCTCAAATTTAGAAAACCAACTTATGCTTGCTTAAGGGGAAAGGTGAGTTGGGGTGCTGCATAAAACCAGAGATTGAAATGAGCACAGATAAAATTCCTTAAGCCAAATATGGAATAGACAAGAGCTACTCCTTGCTCAACGAAATGGACTCAACACCGCATATTAAACGCCTAAGAATGTACCTGACTAGTAAGTATCTTAAAACCTATGGATTGCTATGTCTCCGAAAGAGAATCAAGCATGTGTACAGGGGCATAAACGCAGCAGTGATAGGATTGGAGAGGTTCGGTGAGCAAATGAAGACCCTTTGAAGTCATATTGCATGGTACCCATTCCACGGGTTTCAACTACCCAGGTATTAGGTATTCTTCCTTCAGCTAAAACATGCATGTGGAACCCAGAGTATGATCAACCGTGTGATCGGGAGACGTGTTCAAATATGTCTCAGTTTTCCTCCCCTGGTACTCGGGTGCAACATTCCAGACGCTTTACTAACACTCTCCCCACTTGGAGAGTCAGCGCCTTTAACCTCCTGTTTGGCACAGTTTGCAATTTCTGCGGAAGATGAACAGGAATAGCGAGAACCAATGAGAGGCTAGCTGGAGGTGTCTGGACGGGCAAATTATGTCTCATTTCCCACCAGGAAGAGGAAATAACCAAAGGCTCAGTGTGCCGGGCCGGAACCAGATTAGGGCCTGAAGCCATCCTGCGGTGTTGCGGCCAGCTCAAAAGAAAGCGAGTTGAAGAAAGGAGCTCAGGGGCACTGTAATTCACAAACCTGCAGAGTTATAAATGACAGCTATCGTCCAAAAATAGACTGAAGTTAGGCTGCCAAGAGGACTTGAAAGCGGGGCAGAATTGCAGGAAACCGATTTCAGGAGGTAGACTGGAATTGCATTGAAAGCATAGGAAAAGAGGCAGAACGTCCACAATGATGCACTTGGCCAAAAAGGGCGTATGCGTTTTTTCCTGAATATATTCAGGAAAAAACGCATACGCCCTTTTTGGCCAACCAAGCAAGCTTGCAAAGGAAATCTGCACTACAATGAAGTCTCACTTCCCCCCGGTCAAAAGGGCCATCTGAAAAAAGTGTAAAATCCAGAAAGGCAGGACAGGCCATGGAGAACTGGGAGCCTTGTTATGCTGATGGGCGGGATGTAAATTGCCAACAACCACTCGGGAGAAGTGTATGGTGTTTCCTGAAACATCTAAAAAACAAAGCAACAGAACCTAGGGCACTTCAACTTATGGTCCTATAGCTTAGGGAAATTAAAATCAAAAAGACACAGCCACCCCAAAGTTTGGGACGGCTCTGTTTACAAGAACCTCGTTTACAGTACAAGTTCAACATCGCAGAAAGTGAAAAATGGATAAAGAAGTTGTGGTATTTACTTACAAAGCAATATCACTCAGCAATGAAATCTGTGTCATCAGGCCCTTAGCAGCACAATGAGTGGATTCAGGTATGATGATTCTAACTGAAATAAGTCACACAGAAAAAGAAACATCATAAGATATCAGTAATACACGGAATGTAAACTTGGCTACACAGGAACTGAATTACAGAACAGAACAGGGTCTCAAATTTAGAAAACCAACTTATGCTTGCTTAAGGGGAAAGGTGACTTGGGGTGCTGCATAAAACCAGAGATTGAAATGAGCACAGATAAAGTTCCTTAAGCCAAATATGGAATAGACAAGAGCTACTCCTTGCTCAACGAAATGGACTCAACACCCCATATTAAACGCCTAAGAATGTACCTGACTAGTAAGTATCTTAAAACCTATGGATTGCTATGTCTCCGAAAGAGAATCAAGCATGTGTACAGGGGCATAAACGCAGCAGTGATAGGATTGGAGAGGTTCGGTGAGCAAATGAAGACCCTTTGAAGTCATATTGCATGGTACCCATTCCACGGGTTTCAACTACCCAGGTTTAAGGTATTCTTCCTTCAGCTAAAACATGCATGTGGAACCCAGAGTATGATCAACCATGTGATCGGGAGACGTGTTCAAATATGTCTCAGTTTTTGTACCCTGGTACTCGGGTGCAACATTCCAGATGCTTTACTAACACTCTCCCGACTTGGAGAGTCAGTCCCTTTAACCTCCTGTTTGGCCCAGTTTGCAATTTCTGTGGAAGATGAACAGGAATAGCGAGAACCAATGAGAGACTAGCTGGAGGTGTCTGGATGGGCAAATTTAACTCTCATTTCCCACCAGGAAGAGGAATTAACCAAAGGCTCAGCGTGCCGGGCCGGAACCAGATTAGGGCCTGAAGCCATCCTGCGGTGTTGCGGCCAGGTCACAAGAAAGCGAGTTGAAGAAAGGAGCTCAGGGGCACTGTAATTCACAAACCTGCAGAGTTATAAATGACAGCTATCGTCCAAAAATAGACTGAAGTAAGGCTGCCAAGAGGACTTGAAAGCGGGGCAGAATTGCAGGAAACCGATTTCAGGAGGTAGACGGGAATTGCATTGAAAGCATAGGAAAAGAGGCAGAACGTCCACAATGATGCACTTGGCCAAAATGGGCGTATGCGTTTTTTCCTGAATATATTCAGGAAAAAACGCATACGCCCTTTTTGGCCAACCAAGCAAGCTTGCAAAGGAAATCTGCACTACAATGAAGTCTCACTTCCCCCGGTCAAAAGGGCCATCTGAAAAAAGTGTAAAATCCAGAAAGGCAGGACAGGCCATGGAGAACTGGGAGCCTTGTTATGCTGATGGGCGGGATGTAAATTGCCAACAGACACTCGGGAGAAGTGTATGGTGTTTCCTGAAACATCTAAAAAACAAAGCAACAGAGCCTAGGGCACTGCCACTTATGGTCCTATAGCTTAGGGAAATTAAAATCAAAAAGACACAGCCACCCCAAAGTTTGGGACGCCTCTGTTTACAAGAACCTCGTTTACAGTACAAGTTCAACATCGCAGAAAGTGAAAAATGGATAAAGAAGTTGTGGTATTTACTTACAAAGCAATATCACTCAGCAATGAAATCTATGTCATCAGGCCCTTAGCAGCACAATGAGTGGATTCAGGTATGATGATTCTAACTGAAATAAGTCACACAGAAAAAGAAACATCATAAGATATCAGTAATACACGGAATGTAAACTTGGCTACACAGGAACTGAATTACAGAACAGAACAGGGTCTCAAATTTAGAAAACCAACTTATGCTTGCTTAAGGGGAAAGGTGAGTTGGGGTGCTGCATAAAACCAGAGATTGAAATGAGCACAGATAAAGTTCCTTAAGCCAAATATGGAATAGACAAGAGCTACTCCTTGCTCAACGAAATGGACTCAACACCGCATATTAAACGCCTAAGAATGTACCTGACTAGTAAGTATCTTAAAACTTATGGATTGCTATGTCTCCGAAAGAGAATCAAGCATGTGTACAGGGGCATAAACGCAGCAGTGATAGGATTGGAGAGGTTCGTGAGCAAATGAAGACCCTTTGAAGTCATATTGCATGGTACCCATTCCACGGGTTTCAACTACCCAGGTTTTAGGTATTCTTCCTTCAGCTAAAACATGCATGTGGAACCCAGAGTATGATCAACCATGTGATCGGGAGACGTGTTCAAATATGTCTCAGTTTTCGTACCCTGGTACTCGGGTGCAACATTCCAGATGCTTTACTAACACTCTCCCCACTTGGAGAGTCAGCGCCTTTAACCTCCTGTTTGGCCCAGTTTGCAATTTCTGCGGAAGATGAACAGGAATAGCGAGAACCAATGAGAGACTAGCTGGAGGTGTCTGGACGGGTAAATTTAACTCTCATTTCCCACCAGGAAGAGGAAATAACCAAAGGCTCAGCGTGCCGTACCGGAACCAGATTAGGGCCTGAAGCCATCCAGCGGTGTTGCGGCCAGCTCAAAAGAAAGCGAGTTGAAGAAAGGAGCTCAGGGGCACTGTAATTCACAAACCTGCAGAGTTATAAATGACAGCTATCGTCCAAAAATAGACTGAAGTAAGGCTGCCGAGAGGACTTGAAAGCGGGGCAGAATTGCAGGAAACCGATTTCAGGAGGTAGACTGGAATTGCATTGAAAGCATAGGAAAAGAGGCAGAACGTCCACAATGATGCACTTGGCCAAAAAGGGCGTATGCGTTTTTTCCTGAATATATTCAGGAAAAAACGCATACGCCCTTTTTGGCCAACCAAGCAAGCTTGCAAAGGAAATCTGCACTACAATGAAGTCTCACTTCCCCGCGGTCAAAAGGGCCATCTGAAAAAAGGGTAAAATCCAGAAAGGCAGGACAAGCCATGGAGAACTGGGAGCCTTGTTATGCTGATGGGCGGAATGTAAATTGCCAACAGACACTCGGGAGAAGTGTATGGTGTTTCCTTAAACATCTAAAAAACAAAGCAACAGAGCCTAGGGCACTGCCACTTATGGTCCTATAGCTTAGGGAAATTAAAATCAAAAAGACACAGCCACCCCAAAGTTTGGAACGGCTCTGTTTACAAGAACCTCATTTACAGTACAAGTTCAACATCGGAGAAAGTGAAAAATGGATAAAGAACTTGTGGTATTTACTTACAAAGCAATATCACTCAGCAATGAAATCTGTGTCATCAGGCCCTTAGCAGCACAATGAGTGGATTCAGGTATGATGATTCTAACTGAAATAAGTCACACAGAAAAAGAAACATCATAAGATATCACTAATACACGGAATGTAAACTTGGCTACACAGGAACTGAATTCCAAAACAGAACAGTGTCTCAAATTTAAAAAACCAACTTATGCTTGCTTAAGGGGAAAGGTGAGTTGGGGTGCTGCATAAAACCAGAGATTGAAATGAGCACAGATAAAGTTCCTTAAGCCAAATATGGAATAGACAAGAGCTACTCCTTGCTCAACGAAATGGACTCAACACCCCATATTAAACGCCTAAGAATGTACCTGACTAGTAAGTATCTTAAAACCTATGGATTGCTATGTCTCCAAAAGAGAATCAAGCGTGTGTACAGGGGCATAAATGCAGCAGTGATAGGATTGGAGAGGTTCGGTGAGCAAATGAAGACCCTTTGAAGTCATATTGCATGGTACGCATTACACGGGTCTCAACTCTCCAGGTTTAAGGTATTCTTCCTTCAGCTAAAACATGCATGTGGAACCCAAGTATGATCAACCATGTGAACGGGAGACGTGTTCAAATATGTCTCAGTTTTCCTCCCCTGGTACTCGGGTGCAACATTCCAGACGCTTTACTAACACTCTCCCCACTTGGAGAGTCAGCGCCTTTAACCTCCTGTTTGGCCCAGTTTGCAATTTCTGCGGAAGATGAACAGGAATAGCGAGAACCAATGAGAGGCTAGCTGGAGGTGTCTGGATGGGCAAATTTAACTCTCATTTCCCACCAGGAAGAGGAAATAACCAAAGGCTCAGCGTGCCGTACCGGAACCAGATTAGGGCCTGAAGACATCTTGCGGTGTTGCGGCCAGGTCACAAGAAAGCGAGTTGAAGAAAGGAGCTCAGGGGCACTGTAATTCACAAACCTGCAGAGTTATAAATGACAGCTATCGTCCAAAAATAGACTGAAGTAAGGCTGCCAAGAGGACTTGAAAGCGGGGCAGAATTGCAGGAAACCGATTTCAGGAGGTAGACTGGAATTGCATTGAAAGCATAGGAAAAGAGGCAGAACGTCCACAATGATGCACTTGGCCAAAAAGGGCGTATGCGTTTTTTCCTGAATATATTCAGGAAAAAACGCATACGCCCTTTTTGGCCAACCAAGCAAGCTTGCAAAGGAAATCTGCACTACAATGAAGTCTCACTTCCCCCCGGTCAAAAGGGCCATCTGAAAAAAGTGTAAAATCCAGAAAGGCAGGACAGGCCATGGAGAACTGGGAGCCTTGTTATGCTGATGGGCGGGATGTAAATTGCCAACAACCACTCGGGAGAAGTGTATGGTGTTTCCTGAAACATCTAAAAAACAAAGCAACAGAGCCTAGGGCACTGCCACTTATGGTCCTATAGCTTAGGGAAATTAAAATCAAAAAGACACAGCCACCCCAAAGTTTGGGACGCCTCCGTTTATAAGAACCTCGTTTACCATACAAGTTCAATATCACAGAAAGTGAAAAATGGATAAAGAACTTGTGGTACTTACGTACAATGCAGTATCACTCAGCAATGAAATCTATGTCATCAGGCCCGTAGCAGCATAATGAGTGGATTCAGGTACGATGATTCTAACTGAAATAAGTCACACAGAAAAAGAAACATCATAAGATATCACTAATACACGGAATGTAAACTTGGCTACACAGGAACTGAATTACAGAACAGAACAGGGTCTCAAATTTAGAAAACCAACTTATGCTTGCTTAAGGGGAAAGGTGAGTTGGGGTGCTGCATAAAACCAGAGATTGAAATGAGCACAGATAAAGTTCCTTAAGCCAAATATGGAATAGACAAGAGCTACTCCTTGCTCAACGAAATGGACTCAACACCGCATATTAAACGCCTAAGAATGTACCTGACTAGTAAGTATCTTAAAACCTATGGATTGCTATGTCTCCGAAAGAGAATCAAGCATGTGTACAGGGGCATAAACGCAGCAGTGATAGGATTGGAGATGTTCGGTGAGCAAATGAAGACCCTTTGAAGTCATATTGCATGGTACCCATTCCACGGGTTTCAAATACCCAGTTTTAAGGTATTCTTCCTCAGCTAAAACATGCATGTGGAACCTAGAGTATGATCAACCATGTGATCGGGAGACGTGTTAAAATATGTCTCAGTTTTCCTCCCCTGGTACTCGGGTGCAACATTCCAGACGCTTTACTAACACTCTCCCGACTTGGAGAGTCAGTCCCTTTAACCTCCTGTTTGGCCCAGTTTGCAATTTCTGCGGAAGATGAACAGGAATAGCGAGAACCAATGAGAGACTAGCTGGAGGTGTCTGGACGGGCAAAATTAACTCTCATTTCCCACCAGGAAGAGGAATTAACCAAAGGCTCAGCGTGCCGTGCCAGAACCAGATTAGGGCCTGAAGCCATCCTGCGGTGTTGCGGCCAGGTCACAAGAAAGCGAGTTGAAGAAAGGAGCTCAGGGGCACTGTAATTCACAAACCTGCAGACTTATAAATGACAGCTATCGTCCAAAAATAGACTGAAGTAAGGCTGCCAAGAGGACTTGAAAGCAGGGCATAATTGCAGGAAACCGATTTCAGGAGGTAGACTGGAATTGCATTGAAAGCATAGGAAAAGAGGCAGAACGTCCACAATGATGCACTTGGCCAAAAAGGGCGTATGCGTTTTTTCCTGAATATATTCAGGAAAAAACGCATACGCCCTTTTTGGCCAACCAAGCAAGCTTGCAAAGGAAATCTGCACTACAATGAAGTCTCACTTCCCCCCGGTCAAAAGGGCCATCTGAAAAAAGTGTAAAATCCAGAAAGGCAAGACAGGCCATGGAGAACTGGGAGCCTTGTTCTGCTGATGGGCGGGATGTAAATTGCCAACAACCACTCGGGAGAAGTGTATGGTGTTTCCTGAAACATCTAAAAAACAAAGCAACAGAACCTAGGGCACTTCCACTTATGGTCCTATAGCTTAGGGAAATTAAAATCAAAAAGACACAGCCACCCCAAAGTTTGGAACGGCTCTGTTTACAAGAACCTCGTTTACAGTACAAGTTCAACATCGGAGAAAGTGAAAAATGGATAAAGAACTTGTGGTATTTACTTACAAAGCAATATCACTCAGCAATGAAATCTGTGTCATCAGGCCCTTAGCAGCACAATGAGTGGATTCAGGTATGATGATTCTAAGTGAAATAAGTCACACAGAAAAAGAAACATCATAAGATATCACTAATACACGGAATGTAAACTTGGCTACACAGGAACTGAATTCCAAAACAGAACAGGGTCTCAAATTTAGAAAACCAACTTATGCTTGCTTAAGGGGAAAGGTGAGTTGGGGTGCTGCATAAAACCAGAGATTGAAATGAGCACAGATAAAGTTCCTTAAGCCAAATATGGAATAGACAAGAGCTACTCCTTGCTCAACGAAATGGACAAAACACCCCATATTAAACGCCTAAGAATGTACCTGACTAGTAAGTATCTTAAAACCTATGGATTGCTATGTCTCCAAAAGAGAATCAAGCGTGTGTACAGGGGCATAAACGCAGCAGTGATAGGATTGGAGAGGTTCGGTGAGCAAATGAAGACCCTTTGAAGTCATATTGCATGGTACGCATTACACGGGTCTCAACTCTCCAGGTTTAAGGTATTCTTCCTTCAGCTAAAACATGCATGTGGAACCCAAGTATGATCAACCATGTGAACGGGAGACGTGTTCAAATATGTCTCAGTTTTCCTCCCCTGGTACTCGGGTGCAACATTCCAGACGCTTTACTAACACTCTCCCGACTTGGAGAGTCAGCGCCTTTAACCTCCTGTTTGGCCCAGTTTGCAATTTCTGCGGAAGATGAACAGAAATAGCGAGAACCAATGAGAGGCTAGCTGGAGGTGTCTGGACGGGCAAATTTAACTCTCATTTCCCACCAGGAAGAGGAAATAACCAAAGGCTCAGCGTGCCGTACCGGAACCAGATTAGGGCCTGAAGACATCCTGCGGTGTTGCGGCCAGGTCACAAGAAAGCGAGTTGAAGAAAGGAGCTCAGGGGCACTGTAATTCACAAACCTGCAGAGTTATAAATGACAGCTATCGTCCAAAAATAGACTGAAGTAAGGCTGCCAAGAGGACTTGAAAGCAGGGCAGAATTGCAGGAAACCGATTTCAGGAGGTAGACTGGAATTGCATTGAAAGCATAGGAAAAGAGGCAGAAAGTACACAATGATGCACTTGGCCAAAAAGGGCGTATGCGTTTTTGCCTGAATATATTCAGGAAAAAACGCATACGCCCTTTTTGGCCAACCAAGCAAGCTTGCAAAGGAAATCTGCACTACAATGAAGTCTCACTTCCCCCCGGTCAAAAGGGCCATCTGAAAAAAGTGTAAAATCCAGAAAGGCAAGACAGGCCATGGAGAACTGGGAGCCTTGTTCTGCTGATGGGCGGGATGTAAATTGCCAACAACCACTCGGGAGAAGTGTATGGTGTTTCCTGAAACATCTAAAAAACAAAGCAACAGAACCTAGGGCACTTCCACTTATGGTCCTATAGCTTAGGGAAATTAAAATCAAAAAGACACAGCCACCCCAAAGTTTGGAACGGCTCTGTTTACAAGAACCTCGTTTACAGTACAAGTTCAACATCGGAGAAAGTGAAAAATGGATAAAGAACTTGTGGTATTTACTTACAAAGCAATATCACTCAGCAATGAAATCTGTGTCATCAGGCCCTTAGCAGCACAATGAGTGGATTCAGGTATGATGATTCTAAGTGAAATAAGTCACACAGAAAAAGAAACATCATAAGATATCACTAATACACGGAATGTAAACTTGGCTACACAGGAACTGAATTCCAAAACAGAACAGTGTCTCAAATTTAAAAAACCAACTTATGCTTGCTTAAGGGGAAAGGTGAGTTGGGGTGCTGCATAAAACCAGAGATTGAAATGAGCACAGATAAAGTTCCTTAAGCCAAATATGGAATAGACAAGAGCTACTCCTTGCTCAACGAAATGGACTCAACACCCCATATTAAACGCCTAAGAATGTACCTGACTAGTAAGTATCTTAAAACCTATGGATTGCTATGTCTCCAAAAGAGAATCAAGCGTGTGTACAGGGGCATAAACGCAGCAGTGATAGGATTGGAGAGGTTCGGTGAGCAAATGAAGACCCTTTGAAGTCATATTGCATGGTACGCATTACACGGGTCTCAACTCTCCAGGTTTAAGGTATTCTTCCTTCAGCTAAAACATGCATGTGGAACCCAAGTATGATCAACCATGTGAACGGGAGACGTGTTCAAATATGTCTCAGTTTTCCTCCCCTGGTACTCGGGTGCAACATTCCAGACGCTTTACTAACACTCTCCCCACTTGGAGAGTCAGCGCCTTTAACCTCCTGTTTGGCCCAGTTTGCAATTTCTGCGGAAGATGAACAGGAATAGCGAGAACCAATGAGAGGCTAGCTGGAGGTGTCTGGATGGGCAAATTTAACTCTCATTTCCCACCAGGAAGAGGAAATAACCAAAGGCTCAGCGTGCCGTACCGGAACCAGATTAGGGCCTGAAGACATCCTGCGGTGTTGCGGCCAGGTCACAAGAAAGCGAGTTGAAGAAAGGAGCTCAGGGGCACTGTAATTCACAAACCTGCAGAGTTATAAATGACAGCTATCGTCCAAAAATATACTGAAGTAAGGCTGCCAAGAGGACTTGAAAGCGGGGCAGAATTGCAGGAAACCGATTTCAGGAGGTAGACTGGAATTGCATTGAAAGCATAGGAAAAGAGGCAGAACGTCCACAATGATGCACTTGGCCAAAAAGGGCGTATGCGTTTTTTCCTGAATATATTCAGGAAAAAACGCATACGCCCTTTTTGGCCAACCAAGCAAGCTTGCAAAGGAAATCTGCACTACAATGAAGTCTCACTTCCCCCCGGTCAAAAGGGCCATCTGAAAAAAGTGTAAAATCCAGAAAGGCAGGACAGGCCATGGAGAACTGGGAGCCTTGTTATGCTGATGGGCGGGATGTAAATTGCCAACAACCACTCGGGAGAAGTGTATGGTGTTTCCTGAAACATCTAAAAAACAAAGCAACAGAGCCTAGGGCACTGCCACTTATGGTCCTATAGCTTAGGGAAATTAAAATCAAAAAGACACAGCCACCCCAAAGTTTGGGACGCCTCCGTTTATAAGAACCTCGTTTACCATACAAGTTCAATATCACAGAAAGTGAAAAATGGATAAAGAACTTGTGGTACTTACGTACAATGCAGTATCACTCAGCAATGAAATCTATGTCATCAGGCCCGTAGCAGCATAATGAGTGGATTCAGGTACGATGATTCTAACTGAAATAAGTCACACAGAAAAAGAAACATCATAAGATATCACTAATACACGGAATGTAAACTTGGCTACACAGGAACTGAATTACAGAACAGAACAGGGTCTCAAATTTAGAAAACCAACTTATGCTTGCTTAAGGGGAAAGGTGAGTTGGGGTGCTGCATAAAACCAGAGATTGAAATGAGCACAGATAAAGTTCCTTAAGCCAAATATGGAATAGACAAGAGCTACTCCTTGCTCAACGAAATGGACTCAACACCGCATATTAAACGCCTAAGAATGTACCTGACTAGTAAGTATCTTAAAACCTATGGATTGCTATGTCTCCGAAAGAGAATCAAGCATGTGTACAGGGGCATAAACGCAGCAGTGATAGGATTGGAGATGTTCGGTGAACAAATGAAGACCCTTTGAAGTCATATTGCATGGTACCCATTCCACGGGTTTCAAATACCCAGGTTTAAGGTATTCTTCCTCAGCTAAAACATGCATGTGGAACCTAGAGTATGATCAACCATGTGATCGGGAGACGTGTTAAAATATGTCTCAGTTTTCCTCCCCTGGTACTCGGGTGCAACATTCCAGACGCTTTACTAACACTCTCCCGACTTGGAGAGTCAGTCCCTTTAACCTCCTGTTTGGCCCAGTTTGCAATTTCTGCGGAAGATGAACAGGAATAGCGAGAACCAATGAGAGACTAGCTGGAGGTGTCTGGACGGGCAAAATTAACTCTCATTTCCCACCAGGAAGAGGAATTAACCAAAGGCTCAGCGTGCCGTGCCAGAACCAGATTAGGGCCTGAAGCCATCCTGCGGTGTTGCGGCCAGGTCACAAGAAAGCGAGTTGAAGAAAGGAGCTCAGGGGCACTGTAATTCACAAACCTGCAGACTTATAAATGACAGCTATCGTCCAAAAATAGACTGAAGTAAGGCTGCCAAGAGGACTTGAAAGCAGGGCAGAATTGCAGGAAACCGATTTCAGGAGGTAGACTGGAATTGCATTGAAAGCATAGGAAAAGAGGCAGAACGTCCACAATGATGCACTTGGCCAAAAAGGGCGTATGCGTTTTTTCCTGAATATATTCAGGAAAAAACGCATACGCCCTTTTTGGCCAACCAAGCAAGCTTGCAAAGGAAATCTGCACTACAATGAAGTCTCACTTCCCCCCGGTCAAAAGGGCCATCTGAAAAAAGTGTAAAATCCAGAAAGGCAAGACAGGCCATGGAGAACTGGGAGCCTTGTTCTGCTGATGGGCGGGATGTAAATTGCCAACAACCACTCAGGAGAAGTGTATGGTGTTTCCTGAAACATCTAAAAAACCAAGCAACAGAACCTAGGGCACTTCCACTTATGGTCCTATAGCTTAGGGAAATTAAAATCAAAAAGACACAGCCACCCCAAAGTTTGGAACGGCTCTGTTTACAAGAACCTCGTTTACAGTACAAGTTCAACATCGGAGAAAGTGAAAAATGGATAAAGAACTTGTGGTATTTACTTACAAAGCAATATCACTCAGCAATGAAATCTGTGTCATCAGGCCCTTAGCAGCACAATGAGTGGATTCAGGTATGATGATTCTAAGTGAAATAAGTCACACAGAAAAAGAAACATCATAAGATATCACTAATACACGGAATGTAAACTTGGCTACACAGGAACTGAATTCCAAAACAGAACAGTGTCTCAAATTTAGAAAACCAACTTATGCTTGCTTAAGGGGAAAGGTGAGTTGGGGTGCTGCATAAAACCAGAGATTGAAATGAGCACAGATAAAGTTCCTTAAGCCAAATATGGAATAGACAAGAGCTACTCCTTGCTCAACGAAATGGACTCAACACCCCATATTAAACGCCTAAGAATGTACCTGACTAGTAAGTATCTTAAAACCTATGGATTGCTATGTCTCCAAAAGAGAATCAAGCGTGTGTACAGGGGCATAAACGCAGCAGTGATAGGATTGGAGAGGTTCGGTGAGCAAATGAAGACCCTTTGAAGTCATATTGCATGGTACGCATTACACGGGTCTCAACTCTCCAGGTTTAAGGTATTCTTCCTTCAGCTAAAACATGCATGTGGAACCCAAGTATGATCAACCATGTGAACGGGAGACGTGTTCAAATATGTCTCAGTTTTCCTCCCCTGGTACTCGGGTGCAACATTCCAGACGCTTTACTAACACTCTCCCCACTTGGAGAGTCAGCGCCTTTAACCTCCTGTTTGGCCCAGTTTGCAATTTCTGCGGAAGATGAACAGGAATAGCGAGAACCAATGAGAGGCTAGCTGGAGGTGTCTGGACGGGCAAATTTAACTCTCATTTCCCACCAGGAAGAGGAAATAACCAAAGGCTCAGCGTGCCGTACCGGAACCAGATTAGGGCCTGAAGACATCCTGCGGTGTTGCGGCCAGGTCACAAGAAAGCGAGTTGAAGAAAGGAGCTCAGGGGCACTGTAATTCACAAACCTGCAGAGTTATAAATGACAGCTATCGTCCAAAAATATACTGAAGTAAGGCTGCCAAGAGGACTTGAAAGCAGGGCAGAATTGCAGGAAACCGATTTCAGGAGGTAGACTGGAATTGCATTGAAAGCATAGGAAAAGAGGCAGAAAGTACACAATGATGCACTTGGCCAAAAAGGGCGTATGCGTTTTTGCCTGAATATATTCAGGAAAAAACGCATACGCCCTTTTTGGCCAACCAAGCAAGCTTGCAAAGGAAATCTGCACTACAATGAAGTCTCACTTCCCCCCGGTCAAAAGGGCCATCTGAAAAAAGTGTAAAATCCAGAAAGGCAAGACAGGCCATGGAGAACTGGGAGCCTTGTTATGCTGATGGGCGGGATGTAAATTGCCAACAACCACTCGGGAGAAGTGTATGGTGTTTCCTGAAACATCTAAAAAACAAAGCAACAGAACCTAGGGCACTGCCACTTATGGTCCTATAGCTTAGGGAAATTAAAATCAAAAAGACACACCCACCCCAAAGTTTGGGACGCCTCCGTTTATAAGAACCTCGTTTACCATACATGTTCAATATCACAGAAAGTGAAAAATGGATAAAGAACTTGTGGTACTTACGTACAATGCAGTATCACTCAGCAATGAAATCTATGTCATCAGGCCCGTAGCAACATAATGAGTGGATTCAGGTACGATGATTCTAACTGAAATAAGTCACACAGAAAAAGAAACATCATAAGATATCACTAATACACGGAATGTAAACTTGGCTACACAGGAACTGAATTACAGAACAGAACAGGGTCTCAAATTTAGAAAACCAACTTATGCTTGCTTAAGGGGAAAGGTGAGTTGGGGTGCTGCATAAAACCAGAGATTGAAATGAGCACAGATAAAGTTCCTTAAGCCAAATATGGAATAGACAAGAGCTACTCCTTGCTCAACGAAATGGACTCAACACCGCATATTAAACGCCTAAGAATGTACCTGACTAGTAAGTATCTTAAAACCTATGGATTGCTATGTCTCCGAAAGAGAATCAAGCATGTGTACAGGGGCATAAACGCAGCAGTGATAGGATTGGAGATGTTCGGTGAGCAAATGAAGACCCTTTGAAGCCATATTGCATGGTACCCATTACACGGGTTTCAAATACCCAGGTTTAAGGTATTCTTCCTCAGCTAAAACATGCATGTGGAACCTAGAGTATGATCAACCATGTGATCGGGAGACGTGTTCAAATATGTCTCAGTTTTCCTCCCCTGGTACTCGGGTGCAACATTCCAGACGCTTTACTAACACTCTCCCGACTTGGAGAATCAGTACCTTTAACCTCCTGTTTGGAACAGTTTGCAATTTCTGCGGAAGATGAACAGGAATAGCGAGAACCAATGAGAGACTAGCTGGAGGTGTCTGGATGGGCAAAATTAACTCTCATTTCCCACCAGGAAGAGGAATTAACCAAAGGCTCAGCGTGCCGTGCCAGAACCAGATTAGGGCCTGAAGCCATCCTGCGGTGTTGCGGCCAGGTCACAAGAAAGCGAGTTGAAGAAAGGAGCTCAGGGGCACTGTAATTCACAAACCTGCAGACTTATAAATGACAGCTATCGTCCAAAAATAGACTGAAGTAAGGCTGCCAAGAGGACTTGAAAGCGGGGCAGAATTGCAGGAAACCGATTTCAGGAGGTAGACTGGAATTGCATTGAAAGCATAGGAAAAGAGGCAGAACGTCCAGAATGATGCACTTGGCCAAAAAGGGCGTATGCGTTTTTTCCTGAATATATTCAGGAAAAAACGCATACGCCCTTTTTGGCCAACCAAGCAAGCTTGCAAAGGAAATCTGCACTACAATGAAGTCTCACTTCCCCCCGGTCAAAAGGGCCATCTGAAAAAAGTGTAAAATCCAGAAAGGCAAGACAGGCCATGGAGAACTGGGAGCCTTGTTATGCTGATGGGCGGGATGTAAATTGCCAACAACCCCTCGGGAGAAGTGTATGGTGTTTCCTGAAACATCTAAAAAACAAAGCAACAGAACCTAGGGCACTTCCAATTATGGTCCTATAGCTTAGGGAAATTAAAATCAAAAAGACACAGCCACCCCAAAGTTTGGAACGGCTCTGTTTACAAGAACCTCGTTTACAGTACAAGTTCAACATCGCAGAAAGTGAAAAATGGATAAAGAACTTGTGGTATTTACTTACAAAGCAATATCACTCAGCAATGAAATCTGTGTCATCAGGCCCTTAGCAGCACAATGAGTGGATTCAGGTATGATGATTCTAACTGAAATAAGTCACACAGAAAAAGAAACATCATAAGATATCACTAATACACGGAATGTAAACTTGGCTACACAGGAACTGAATTCCAAAACAGAACAGTGTCTCAAATTTAAAAAACCAACTTATGCTTGCTTAAGGGGAAAGGTGAGTTGGGGTGCTGCATAAAACCAGAGATTGAAATGAGCACAGATAAAGTTCCTTAAGCCAAATATGGAATAGACAAGAGCTACTCCTTGCTCAACGAAATGGACTCAACACCCCATATTAAACGCCTAAGAATGTACCTGACTAGTAAGTATCTTAAAACCTATGGATTGCTATGTCTCCAAAAGAGAATCAAGCGTGTGTACAGGGGCATAAACGCAGCAGTGATAGGATTGGAGAGGTTCGGTGAGCAAATGAAGACCCTTTGAAGTCATATTGCATGGTACGCATTACACGGGTCTCAACTCTCCAGGTTTAAGGTATTCTTCCTTCAGCTAAAACATGCATGTGGAACCCAAGTATGATCAACCATGTGAACGGGAGACGTGTTCAAATATGTCTCAGTTTTCCTCCCCTGGTACTCGGGTGCAACATTCCAGACGCTTTACTAACACTCTCCCCACTTGGAGAGTTAGCGCCTTTAACCTCCTGTTTGGCCCAGTTTGCAATTTCTGCGGAAGATGAACAGGAATAGCGAGAACCAATGAGAGGCTAGCTGGAGGTGTCTGGATGGGCAAATTTAACTCTCATTTCCCACCAGGAAGAGGAAATAACCAAAGGCTCAGCGTGCCGTACCGGAACCAGATTAGGGCCTGAAGACATCTTGCGGTGTTGCGGCCAGGTCACAAGAAAGCGAGTTGAAGAAAGGAGCTCAGGGGCACTGTAATTCACAAACCTGCAGAGTTATAAATGACAGCTATCGTCCAAAAATAGACTGAAGTAAGGCTGCCAAGAGGACTTGAAAGCGGGGCAGAATTGCAGGAAACCGATTTCAGGAGGTAGACTGGAATTGCATTGAAAGCATAGGAAAAGAGGCAGAACGTCCACAATGATGCACTTGGCCAAAAAGGGCGTATGCGTTTTTTCCTGAATATATTCAGGAAAAAACGCATACGCCCTTTTTGGCCAACCAAGCAAGCTTGCAAAGGAAATCTGCACTACAATGAAGTCTCACTTCCCCCCGGTCAAAAGGGCCATCTGAAAAAAGTGTAAAATCCAGAAAGGCAGGACAGGCCATGGAGAACTGGGAGCCTTGTTATGCTGATGGGCGGGATGTAAATTGCCAACAACCACTCGGGAGAAGTGTATGATGTTTCCTGAAACATCTAAAAAACAAAGCAACAGAGCCTAGGGCACTGCCACTTATGGTCCTATAGCTTAGGGAAATTAAAATCAAAAAGACACACCCACCCCAAACTTTCGAATGGCTCTGTTTACAAGAACCTCGTTTACAGTACAAGTTCAACATCGCAGAAAGTGAAAAATGGATAAAGAAATTGTGGTATTTACTTACAAAGCAATATCACTCAGCAATGAAATCTGTGTCATCAGGCCCATAGCAGCACAATGAGTGGATTCAGGTATGATGATTCTAACTGAAATAAGTCACACAGAAAAGAAACATCATAAGATATCAGTAATACACGGAATGTAAACTTGGCTACACAGGAACTGAATTACAGAACAGAACAGGGTCTCAAATTTAGAAAACCAACTTATGCTTGCTTAAGGGGAAAGGTGAGTTGGGGTGCTGCATAAAACCAGAGATTGAAATGAGCACAGATAAAGTTCCTTAAGCCAAATATGGAATAGACAAGAGCTACTCCTTGCTCAACGAAATGGACTCAACACCGCATATTAAACGCCTAAGAATGTACCTGACTAGTAAGTATCTTAAAACCTATAGATTGCTATGTCTCCGAAAGAGAATCAAGCATGTGTACAGGGGCATAAACGCAGCAGTGATAGGATTGGAGAGGTTCAGTGAGCAAATGAAGACCCTTTGAAGTCATATTGCATGGTACCCATTCCACGGGTTTCAACTACCCAGATTTTAGGTATTCTTCCTTCAGCTAAAACATGCATGTGGAACCCAGAGTATGATCAACCCTGTGATCGGGAGACGTGTTCAAATATGTCTCAGTTTTCCTCCCCTGATACTCGGGTGCAACATTCCAGACGCTTTACTAACACTCTCCCCACTTGGAGAGTCAGCGCCTTTAACCTCCTGTTTGGCCCAGTTTGCAATTTCTGCGGAAGATGAACAGGAATAGTGAGAACCAATGAGAGACTAGCTGGAGGTGTCTGGACGGGCAAATTTAACTCTCATTTCCCACCAGGAAGAGGAAATAACCAGAGGGTCAGCGTGCCATGCCGGAACCAGATTAGGGCCTGAAGCCATCCTGCGGTGTTGCGGCCAGGTCACAAGAAAGCAAGTTGAAGAAAGGAGCTCAGGGGCACTGTAATTCACAAACCTGCAGAGTTATAAATGACAGCTATCGTCCAAAAATAGACTGAAGTAAGGCTGCCAAGAGGACTTGAAAGCGGGGCAGAATTGCAGGAAACCGATTTCAGGAGGTAGACTGGAATTGCATTGAAAGCATAGGAAAAGAGGCAGAACGTTCACAATGATGCACTTGGCCAAAAAGGGCGTATGCGTTTTTTCCTGAATATATTCAGGAAAAAACGCATACGCCCTTTTTGGCCAACCAAGCAAGCTTGCAAAGGAAATCTGCACTACAATGAAGTCTCACTTCCCCCCGGTCAAAAGGGCCATCTGAAAAAAGTGTAAAATCCAGAAAGGCAGGACAGGCCATGGAGAACTGGGAGCCTTGTTATGCTGATGGGCGGGATGTAAATTGCCAACAACCACTCGGGAGAAGTGTATGGTGTTTCCTGAAACATCTAAAAAACAAAGCAACAGAGCCTAGGGCACTTCCACTTATGGTCCTATAGCTTAGGGAAATTAAAATCAAAAAGACACAGCCACCCCAAAGTTTGGGACGCCTCTGTTTACAAGAACCTCGTTTACCGTACAAGTTCAATATCACAGAAAGTGAAAAATGGATAAAGAACTTGTGGTACTTACGTACAATGCAGTATCACTCAGCAATGAAATCTATGTCATCAGGCCCGTAGCAGCATAATGAGTAGATTCAGGTACGATGATTCTAACTGAAATAAGTCACACAGAAAAAGAAACATCATAAGATATCAGTAATACACGGAATGTAAACTTGGCTACACAGGAACTGAATTACAGAACAGAACAGGGTCTCAAATTTAGAAAACCAACTTATGCTTGCTTAAGGGGAAAGGTGAGTTGGGGTGCTGCATAAAACCAGAGATTGAAATGAGCACAGATAAAATTCCTTAAGCCAAATATGGAATAGACAAGAGCTACTCCTTGCTCAACGAAATGGACTCAACACCGCATATTAAACGCCTAAGAATGTACCTGACTAGTAAGTATCTTAAAACCTATGGATTGCTATGTCTCCGAAAGAGAATCAAGCATGTGTACAGGGGCATAAACGCAGCAGTGATAGGATTGGAGAGGTTCGGTGAGCAAATGAAGACCCTTTGAAGTCATATTGCATGGTACCCATTCCACGGGTTTCAACTACCCAGGTTTTAGGTATTCTTCCTTCAGCTAAAACATGCATGTGGAACCCAGAGTATGATCAACCGTGTGATCGGGAGACTTGTTCAAATATGTCTCAGTTTTCCTCCCCTGGTACTCGGGTGCAACATTCCAGACGCTTTACTAACACTCTCCCCACTTGGAGAGTCAGCGCCTTTAACCTCCTGTTTGGCACAGTTTGCAATTTCTGCGGAAGATGAACAGGAATAGCGAGAACCAAAGAGAGGCTAGCTGGAGGTGTCTGGACGGGCAAATTTAACTCTCATTTCCCACCAGGAAGAGGAAATAACCAAAGGCTCACTGTGCCGGGCCGGAACCAGATTAGGGCCTGAAGCCATCCTGCGGTGTTGCGGCCAGCTCAAAAGAAAGCGAGTTGAAGAAAGGAGCTCAGGGGCACTGTAATTCACAAACCTGCAGAGTTATAAATGACAGCTATCGTCCAAAAATAGACTGAAGTTAGGCTGCCAAGAGGACTTGAAAGCGGGGCAGAATTGCAGGAAACCGATTTCAGGAGGTAGACTGGAATTGCATTGAAAGCATAGGAAAAGAGGCAGAACGTCCACAATGATGCACTTGGCCAAAAAGGGCATATGCGTTTTTTCCTGAATATATTCAGGAAAAAACGCATACGCCCTTTTTGGCCAACCAAGCAAGCTTGCAAAGGAAATCTGCACTACAATGAAGTCTCACTTCCCCCCGGTCAAAAGGGCCATCTGAAAAAAGTGTAAAATCCAGAAAGGCAGGACAGGCCATGGAGAACTGGGAGCCTTGTTATGCTGATGGGCGGGATGTAAATTGCCAACAACCACTCGGGAGAAGTGTATGGTGTTTCCTGAAACATCTAAAAAACAAAGCAACAGAGCCTAGGGCACTTCCACTTATGGTCCTATAGCTTAGGGAAATTAAAATCAAAAAGACACAGCCACCCCAAAGTTTGGGACGCCTCTGTTTACAAGAACCTCGTTTACCGTACAAGTTCAATATCACAGAAAGTGAAAAATGGATAAAGAACTTGTGGTACTTACGTACAATGCAGTATCACTCAGCAATGAAATCTATGTCATCAGGCCCGTAGCAGCATAATGAGTAGATTCAGGTACGATTATTCTAACTGAAATAAGTCACACAGAAAAAGAAACATCATAAGATATCAGTAATACACGGAATGTAAACTTGGCTACACAGGAACTGAATTACAGAACAGAACAGGGTCTCAAATTTAGAAAACCAACTTATGCTTGCTTAAGGGGAAAGGTGAGTTGGGGTGCTGCATAAAACCAGAGATTGAAATGAGCACAGATAAAATTCCTTAAGCCAAATATGGAATAGACAAGAGCTACTCCTTGCTCAACGAAATGGACTCAACACCGCATATTAAACGCCTAAGAATGTACCTGACTAGTAAGTATCTTAAAACCTATGGATTGCTATGTCTCCGAAAGAGAATCAAGCATGTGTACAGGGGCATAAACGCAGCAGTGATAGGATTGGAGAGGTTCGGTGAGCAAATGAAGACCCTTTGAAGTCATATTGCATGGTACCCATTCCACGGGTTTCAACTACCCAGGTTTTAGGTATTCTTCCTTCAGCTAAAACATGCATGTGGAACCCAGAGTATGATCAACCGTGTGATCGGGAGACTTGTTCAAATATGTCTCAGTTTTCCTCCCCTGGTACTCGGGTGCAACATTCCAGACGCTTTACTAACACTCTCCCCACTTGGAGAGTCAGCGCCTTTAACCTCCTGTTTGGCACAGTTTGCAATTTCTGCGGAAGATGAACAGGAATAGCGAGAACCAATGAGAGGCTAGCTGGAGGTGTCTGGACGGGCAAATTTAACTCTCATTTCCCACCAGGAAGAGGAAATAACCAAAGGCTCACTGTGCAGGGCCGGAACCAGATTAGGGCCTGAAGCCATCCTGCGGTGTTGCGGCCAGCTCAAAAGAAAGCGAGTTGAAGAAAGGAGCTCAGGGGCACTGTAATTCACAAACCTGCAGAGTTATAAATGACAGCTATCGTCCAAAAATAGACTGAAGTTAGGCTGCCAAGAGGACTTGAAAGCGGGGCAGAATTGCAGGAAACCGATTTCAGGAGGTAGACTGGAATTGCATTGAAAGCATAGGAAAAGAGGCAGAACGTCCACAATGATGCACTTGGCCAAAAAGGGCGTATGCGTTTTTTCCTGAATATATTCAGGAAAAAACGCATACGCCCTTTTTGGCCAACCAAGCAAGCTTGCAAAGGAAATCTGCACTACAATGAAGTCTCACTTCCCCCCGGTCAAAAGGGCCATCTGAAAAAAGTGTAAAATCCAGAAAGGCAGGACAGGCCATGGAGAACTGGGAGCCTTGTTATGCTGATGGGCGGGATGTAAATTGCCAACAACCACTCGGGAGAAGTGTATGGTGTTTCCTGAAACATCTAAAAAACAAAGCAACAGAACCTAGGGCACTTCCACTTATGGTCCTATAGCTTAGGGAAATTAAAATCAAAAAGACACAGCCACCCCAATGTTTGGGACGGCTCTGTTTACAAGAACCTCGTTTACAGTACAAGTTCAACATCGCAGAAAGTGAAAAATGGATAAAGAAGTTGTGGTATTTACTTACAAAGCAATATCACTCAGCAATGAAATCTGTGTCATCAGGCCCTTAGCAGCACAATGAGTGGATTCAGGTATGATGATTCTAACCGAAATAAGTCACACAGAAAAAGAAACATCATAAGATATCAGGAATACACGGAATGTAAACTTGGCTACACAGGAACTGAATTACAGAACAGAACAGGGTCTCAAATTTAGAAAACCAACTTATGCTTGCTTAAGGGGAAAGGTGAGTTGGGGTGCTGCATAAAACCAGAGATTGAAATGAGCACAGATAAAGTTCCTTAAGCCAAATATGGAATAGACAAGAGCTACTCCTTGCTCAATGAAATGGACTCAACACCCCATATTAAACGCCTAAGAATGTACCTGACTAGTAAGTATCTTAAAACCTATGGATTGCTATGTCTCCGAAAGAGAATCAAGCATGTGTACAGGGGCATAAACGCAGCAGTGATAGGATTGGAGAGGTTCGGTGAGCAAATGAAGACCCTTTGAAGTCATATTGCATGGTACCCATTCCACGGGTTTCAACTACCCAGGTTTAAGGTATTCTTCCTTCAGCTAAAACATGCATGTGGAACCCAGAGTATGATCAACCATGTGATCGGGAGACGTGTTCAAATATGTCTCAGTTTTCGTACCCTGGTACTCGGGTGCAACATTCCAGATGCTTTACTAACACTCTCCCGACTTGGAGAGTCAGTCCCTTTAACCTCCTGTTTGGCCCAGTTTGCAATTTCTGTGGAAGATGAACAGGAATAGCGAGAACCAATGAGAGACTAGCTGGAGGTGTCTGGATGGGCAAATTTAACTCTCATTTCCCACCAGGAAGAGGAATTAACCAAAGGCTCAGCGTGCCGGGCCGGAACCAGATTAGGGCCTGAAGCCATCCTGCGGTGTTGCGGCCAGGTCACAAGAAAGCGAGTTGAAGAAAGGAGCTCAGGGGCACTGTAATTCACAAACCTGCAGACTTATAAATGACAGCTATCGTCCAAAAATAGACTGAAGTAAGGCTGCCAAGAGGACTTGAAAGCGGGGCAGAATTGCAGGAAACCGATTTCAGGAGGTAGACGGGAATTGCATTGAAAGCATAGGAAAAGAGGCAGAACGTCCACAATGATGCACTTGGCCAAAATGGGCGTATGCGTTTTTTCCTGAATATATTCAGGAAAAAACGCATACGCCCTTTTTGTCCAACCAAGCAAGCTTGCAAAGGAAATCTGCACTACAATGAAGTCTCACTTCCCCCGGTCAAAAGGGCCATCTGAAAAAAGTGTAAAATCCAGAAAGGCAGGACAGGCCATGGAGAACTGGGAGCCTCGTTATGCTGATGGGCGGGATGTAAATTACCAACAGACACTCAGGAGAAGTGTATGGTGTTTCCTGAAACATCTAAAAAACTAAGCAACAGAGCCTAGGGCACTGCCACTTATGGTCCTATAGCTTAGGGAAATTAAAATCAAAAAGACACAGCCACCCCAAAGTTTGGGACGCCTCTGTTTACAAGAACTTCGTTTACAGTACAAGTTCAACATCGCAGAAAGTGAAAAATGGATAAAGAAGTTGTGGTATTTACTTACAAAGCAATATCACTCAGCAATGAAATCTATGTCATCAGGCCCTTAGCAGCACAATGAGTGGATTCAGGTATGATGATTCTAACTGAAATAAGTCACACAGAAAAAGAAACATCATAAGATATCAGTAATACACGGAATGTAAACTTGGCTACACAGGAACTGAATTACAGAACAGAACAGGGTCTCAAATTTAGAAAACCAACTTATGCTTGCTTAAGGGGAAAGGTGAGTTGGGGTGCTGCATAAAACCAGAGATTGAAATGAGCACAGATAAAGTTCCTTAAGCCAAATATGGAATAGACAAGAGCTACTCCTTGCTCAACGAAATGGACTCAACACCGCATATTAAACGCCTAAGAATGTACCTGACTAGTAAGTATCTTAAAACCTATGGATTGCTATGTCTCCGAAAGAGAATCAAGCATGTGTACAGGGGCATAAACGCAGCAGTGATAGGATTGGAGAGGTTCGTGAGCAAATGATGACCCTTTGAAGTCATATTGCATGGTACCCATTCCACGGGTTTCAACTACCCAGGTTTTAGGTATTCTTCCTTCAGCTAAAACATGCATGTGGAACCCAGAGTATGATCAACCATGTGATCGGGAGACGTGTTCAAATATGTCTCAGTTTTCCTCCCCTGGTACTCGGGTGCAACATTCCAGATGCTTTACTAACACTCTCCCGACTTGGAGAGTCAGTCCCTTTAACCTCCTGTTTGGCCCAGTTTGCAATTTCTGTGGAAGATGAACAGGAATAGCGAGAACCAATGAGAGACTAGCTGGAGGTGTCTGGATGGGCAAATTTAACTCTCATTTCCCACCAGGAAGAGGAATTAACCAAAGGCTCAGCGTGCCGGGCCAGAACCAGATTAGGGCCTGAAGCCATCCTGCGGTGTTGCGGCCAGGTCACAAGAAAGCGAGTTGAAGAAAGGAGCTCAGGGGCACTGTAATTCACAAACCTGCAGAGTTATAAATGAGAGCTATCGTCCAAAAATAGACTGAAGTAAGGCTGCCAAGAGGACTTGAAAGCGGGGCAGAATTGCAGGAAACCGATTTCAGGAGGTAGACTGGAATTGCATTGAAAGCATAGGAAAAGAGGCAGAACGTCCACAATGATGCACTTGGCCAAAAAGGGCGTATGCGTTTTTTCCTGAATATATTCAGGAAAAAACGCATACGTCCTTTTTGGCCAACCAAGCAAGCTTGCAAAGGAAATCTGCACTACAATGAAGTCTCACTTCCCCCCGGTCAAAAGGGCCATCTGAAAAAAGTGTAAAATCCAGAAAGGCAGGACAGGCCATGGAGAACTGGGAGCCTTGTTATGCTGATGGGCGGGATGTAAATTACCAACAGACACTCAGGAGAAGTGTATGGTGTTTCCTGAAACATCTAAAAAACAAAGCAACAGAGCCTAGGGCACTGCCACTTATGGTCCTATAGCTTAGGGAAATTAAAATCAAAAAGACACAGCCACCCCAAAGTTTGGGACGCCTCTGTTTACAAGAACTTCGTTTACAGTACAAGTTCAACATCGCAGAAAGTGAAAAATGGATAAAGAAGTTGTGGTATTTACTTACAAAGCAATATCACTCAGCAATGAAATCTATGTCATCAGGCCCTTAGCAGCACAATGAGTGGATTCAGGTATGATGATTCTAACTGAAATAAGTCACACAGAAAAAGAAACATCATAAGATATCAGTAATACACGGAATGTAAACTTGGCTACACAGGAACTGAATTACAGAACAGAACAGGGTCTCAAATTTAGAAAACCAACTTATGCTTGCTTAAGGGGAAAGGTGAGTTGGGGTGCTTCATAAAACCAGAGATTGAAATGAGCACAGATAAAGTTCCTTAAGCCAAATATGGAATAGACAAGAGCTACTCCTTGCTCAACGAAATGGACTCAACACCGCATATTAAACGCCTAAGAATGTACCTGACTAGTAAGTATCTTAAAACCTATGGATTGCTATATCTCCGAAAGAGAATCAAGCATGTGTACAGGGGCATAAACGCAGCAGTGATAGGATTGGAGAGGTTCGTGAGCAAATGAAGACCCTTTGAAGTCATATTGCATGGTACCCATTCCACGGGTTTCAACTACCCAGGTTTTAGGTATTCTTCCTTCAGCTAAAACATGCATGTGGAACCCAGAGTATGATCAACCATGTGATCGGGAGACGTGTTCAAATATGTCTCAGTTTTCGTACCCTGGTACTCTGGTGCAACATTCCAGACGCTTTACTAACACTCTCCCCACTTGGAGAGTCAGTCCCTTTAACCTCCTGTTTGGCCTAGTTTGCAATTTCTGTGGAAGATGAACAGGAATAGCGAGAACCAATGAGAGACTAGCTGGAGGTGTCTGGATGGGCAAATTTAACTCTCATTTCCCACCAGGAAGAGGAATTAACCAAAGGCTCAGCGTGCCGTGCCGGAACCAGATTAGGGCCTGAAGACATCCTGCGGTGTTGCGGCCAGGTCACAAGAAAGCGAGTTGAAGAAAGGAGCTCAGGGGCACTGTAATTCACAAACCTGCAGACTTATAAATGACAGCTATCGTCCAAAAATACACTGAAGTAAGGCTGCCAAGAGGACTTGAAAGCGGGGCAGAATTGCAGGAAACCGATTTCAGGAGGTAGACTGGAATTGCATTGAAAGCATAGGAAAAGAGGCAGAACGTCCACAATGATGCACTTGGCCAAAAAGGGCGTATGCGTTTTTTCCTGAATATATTCAGGAAAAAACGCATACGCCCTTTTTGGCCAACCAAGCAAACTTGCAAAGGAAATCTGCACTACAATGAAGTCTCACTTCCCCCCGGTCAAAAGGGCCATCTGAAAAAAGTGTAAAATCCAGAAAGGCAGGACAGGCCATGGAGAACTGGGAGCCTTGTTATGCTGAAGGCGGGATGTAAATTGCAAACAAACACTCGGGAGAAGTGTATGGTGTTTCCTGAAACATCTAAAAAACAAAGCAACAGAACCTAGGGCACTTCCACTTATGGTCTTATAGCTTAGGGAAATTAAAATAAACAAGACACAGCCACCCCAAAGTTTGGAACGGATCTGTTTACAAGAACCTCATTTACAGTACAAGTTCAACATCGCAGAAAGTGAAAAATGGATAAAGAAGTTGTGGTATTTACTTACAAAGCAATATCACTCAGCAATGAAATCTGTGTCATCAGGCCCTTAGCAGCACAATGAGTGGATTCAGGTATGATGATTCTAACTGAAGTAAGTCACACAGAAAAAGAAACATCATAAGATATCAGTAATACACGGAATGTAAACTTGGCTACACAGGAACTGAATTACAGAACAGAACAGGGTCTCAAATTTAGAAAACCAACTTATGCTTGCTTAAGGGGAAAGGTGAGTTGGGGTGCTGCATAAAACCAGAGATTGAAATGAGCACAGATAAAGTTCCTTAAGCCAAATATGGAATAGACAAGAGCTACTCCTTGCTCAACGAAATGGACTCAACACCGCATATTAAACGCCTAAGAATGTACCTGACTAGTAAGTATCTTAAAACCTATGGATTGCTATGTCTCCGAAAGAGAATCAAGCATGTGTACAGGGGCATAAACGCAGCAGTGATAGGATTGGAGAGGTTCGGTGAGCAAATGAAGACCCTTTGAAGTCATATTGCATGGTACCCATTCCACGGGTTTCAACTACGCAGGTTTTAGGTATTCTTCCTTCAGCTAAAACATGCATGTGGAACCCAAGTATGATCAACCATGTGAACGGGAGACGTGTTCAAATATGTCTCAGTTTTCCTCCCCTGGTACTCGGGTGCAACATTCCAGACGCTTTACTAACACTCTCCCCACTTGGAGAGTCAGCGCCTTTAACCTCCTGTTTGGCCCAGTTTGTAATTTCTGCGGAAGATGAACAGGAATAGCGAGAACCAATGAGAGACTAGCTGGAGGTGTCTGGACGGGCAAATTTAACTCTCATTTCTCACCAGGAAGAGGAAATAACCAAAGGCTCAGCGTGCCGTACCGGAACCAGATTAGGGCCTGAAGCCATCCTGCGGTGTTGCGGCCAGCTCAAAAGAAAGCGAGTTGAAGAAAGGAGCTCAGGGGCACTGTAATTCACAAACCTGCAGAGTTATAAATGACAGCTATCGTCCAAAAATAGACTGAAGTAAGGCTTCCAAGAGGACTTGAAAGCGGGGCAGAATTGCAGGAAACCGATTTCAGGAGGTAGACTGGAATTGCATTGAAAGCATAGGAAAAGAGGCAGAACGTCCACAATGATGCACTTGGCCAAAAAGGGCGTATGCGTTTTTTCCTGAATATATTCAGGAAAAAACGCATACGCCCTTTTTGGCCAACCAAGCAAGCTTGCAAAGGAAATCTGCACTACAATGAAGTCTCACTTCCCCCCGGTCAAAAGGGCCATCTGAAAAAAGTGTAAAATCCAGAAAGGCAGGACAGGCCATGGAGAACTGGGAGCCTTGTTATGCTGATGGGCGGGATGTAAATTGCCAACAACCACTCGGGAGAAGTGTATGGTGTTTCCTGAAACATCTAAAAAACAAAGCAACAGAACCTAGGGCACTTCCACTTATGGTCCTATAGCTTAGGGAAATTAAAATCAAAAAGACACAGCCACCCCAAAGTTTGGAACGGCTCTGTTTACAAGAACCTCGTTTACAGTACAAGTTCAACATCGCAGAAAGTGAAAAATGGATAAAGAAGTTGTGGTATTTACTTACAAAGCAATATCACTCAGCAATGAAATCTGTGTCATCAGGCCCTTAGCAGCACAATGAGTGGATTCAGGTATGATGATTCTAACAGAAGTAAGTCACACAGAAAAAGAAACATCATAAGATATCAGTAATACACGGAATGTAAACTTGGCTACACAGGAACTGAATTACAGAACAGAACAGGGTCTCAAATTTAGAAAACCAACTTATGCTTGCTTAAGGGGAAAGGTGAGTTGGGGTGCTGCATAAAACCAGAGATTGAAATGAGCACAGATAAAGTTCCTTAAGTCAAATATGGAATAGACAAGAGCTACTCCTTGCTCAACGAAATGGACTCAACATCGCATATTAAATGCCTAAGAATGTACCTGACTAGTAAGTATCTTAAAAACCTATGGATTGCTATGTCTCCAAAAGAGAATCAAGCATGTGTACAGGGGCATAAACGCAGCAGTGATAGGATTGGAGAGGTTCGGTGAGCAAATGAAGACCCTTTGAAGTCATATTGCATGGTACCCATTACACGGGTCTTAACTCTCCAGGTTTAAGGTATTCTTCCTTCAACTAAAACATGCATGTGGAACCCAAGTATGATCAACCATGTGAACGGGAGACGTGTTCAAATATGTCTCAGTTTTCCTCCCCTGGTACTCGGGTGCAACATTCCAGACGCTTTACTAACACTCTCCCCACTTGGAGAGTCAGCGCCTTTAATCTCCTGTTTGGCCCAGTTTGCAATTTCTGCGGAAGATGAACAGGAATAGCGAGAACCAATGAGAGACTAGCTGGAGGTGTCTGGACGGGCAAATTTAACTCTCATTTCCCACCAGGAAAAGGAAATAACCAAAGGCTCAGCGTGCCGTGCCGCAACCAGATTAGGGCCTGAAGCCATCCTGCGGTGTTGCTGCCAGGTCACAAGAAAGCAAGTTGAAGAAAGGAGCTCAGGGGCACTGTAATTCACAAACCTGCAGAGTTATAAATGACAGCTATCGTCCAAAAATAGACTGAAGTAAGGCTGCCAAGAGGACTTGAAAGCGGGGCAGAATTGCAGGAAACCGATTTCAGGAGGTAGACTGGAATTGCATTGAAAGCATAGGAAAAGAGGCAGAACGTCCACAATGATGCACTTGGCCAAAAAGGGTGTATGCGTTTTTTCCTGAATATATTCAGGAAAAAACGCATACGCCCTTTTTGGCCAACCAAGCAAGCTTGCAAAGGAAATCTGCACTACAATGAAGTCTCACTTCCCCCCGGTCAAAAGGGCCATCTGAAAAAAGTGTAAAATCCAGAAAGCCAGGACAGGCCATGGAGAACTGGGAGTCTTGTTATGCTGATGGGCGGGATGTAAAAATGCATATGCCCTTTTTGACCAACCAAGCAAGCTTGCAAAGGTAATCTGCACTACAATGAAGTCTCACTTCCCCCCGGTCAAAAGGGCCATCTGAAAAAAGTGTAAAATCCAGAAAGGCAGGACAGGCCATGAAGAACTGGGAGCCTTGTTATGCTGATGGGCAGGATGTAAATTGCCAACAACCACTCGGGAGAAGTGTATGGTGTTTCCTGAAACATCTAAAAAACAAAGCAACAGAAACTAGGGCACTTCCACTTATGGTCCTATAGCATAGGGAAATTAAAATCAAAAAGACACAGCCACCCCAAAGTTTGGAACGGCTCTGTTTACAAGAACCTCGTTTACAGTACAAGTTCAACATCGCAGAAAGTGAAAAATGGATAAAGAAGTTGTGGTATTTACTTACAAAGCAATATCACTCAGCAATGAAATCTGTGTCATCAGGCCCTTAGCAGCACAATGAGTGGATTCAGGTATGATGATTCTAACTGAAATAAGTCACACAGAAAAAGAAACATCATAAGATATCAGTAATACACGGAATGTAAACTTGGCTACACAGGAACTGAATTACAGAACAGAACAGGGTCTTAAATTTAGAAAACCAACTTATGCTTGCTTAAGGGGAAAGGTGAGTTGGGGTGCTGCATAAAACCAGAGATTGAAATGAGCACAGATAAAGTTCCTTAGGCCAAATATGGAATAGACAAGAGCTACTCCTTGCTCAAAGAAGTGGACTCAACACCGCATATTAAACGCCTAAGAATGTACCTGACTAGTAAGTATCTTAAAACCTATAGATTGCTATGTCTCCGAAAGAGAATCAAGCAAGTGTACAGGGGCATAAACGCAGCAGTGATAGGATTGGAGAGGTTCGGTGAGCAAATGAAGACCCTTTGAAGTCATATTGCATGGTACCCATTACACGGGTCTTAACTCTCCAGGTTTAAGGTATTCTTCCTTCAACTAAAACATGCATGTGGAACCCAAGTATGATCAACCATGTGAACGGGAGACGTGTTCAAATATGTCTCAGTTTTCCTCCCCTGGTACTCGGGTGCAACATTCCAGACGCTTTACTAACACTCTCCCCACTTGGAGAGTCAGCGCCTTTAACCTCCTGTTTGGCCCAGTTTGCAATTTCTGCGGAAGATGAACAGGAATAGCGAGAACCAATGAGAGACTAGCTGGAGGTGTCTGGACGGGCAAATTTAACTCTCATTTCCCACCAGGAAAAGGAAATAACCAAAGGCTCAGCGTGCCGTGCCGAAACCAGATTAGGGCCTGAAGCCATCCTGCGGTGTTGCTGCCAGGTCACAAGAAAGCAAGTTGAAGAAAGGAGCTCAGGGGCACTGTAATTCACAAACCTGCAGAGTTATAAATGACAGCTATCGTCCAAAAATAGACTGAAGTAAGGCTGCCAAGAGGACTTGAAAGCGGGGCAGAATTGCAGGAAACCGATTTCAGGAGGTAGACTGGAATTGCATTGAAAGCATAGGAAAAGAGGCAGAACGTCCACAATGATGCACTTGGCCAAAAAGGGTGTATGCGTTTTTTCCTGAATATATTCAGGAAAAAACGCATACGCACTTTTTGGCCAACCAAGCAAGCTTGCAAAGGAAATCTGCACTACAATGAAGTCTCACTTCCCCCCGGTCAAAAGGGCCATCTGAAAAAAGTGTAAAATCCAGAAAGCCAGGACAGGCCATGGAGAACTGGGAGTCTTGTTATGCTGATGGGCAGGATGTAAAAACGCATATGCCCTTGTTGACCAACCAAGCAAGCTTGCAAAGGTAATCTGCACTACAATGAAGTCTCACTTCCCCCCGGTCAAAAGGGCCATCTGAAAAAAGTGTAAAATCCAGAAAGGCAGGACAGGCCATGAAGAACTGGGAGCCTTGTTATGCTGATGGGCAGGATGTAAATTGCCAACAACCACTCGGGAAAAGTGTATGGTGTTTCCTGAAACATCTAAAAAACAAAGCAACAGAAACTAGGGCACTTCCACTTATGGTCCTATAGCATAGGGAAATTAAAATCAAAAAGACACAGCCACCCCAAAGTTTGGAACGGCTCTGTTTACAAGAACCTCGTTTACAGTACAAGTTCAACATCGCAGAAAGTGAAAAATGGATAAAGAAGTTGTGGTATTTACTTACAAAGCAATATCACTCAGCAATGAAATCTGTGTCATCAGGCCCTTAGCAGCACAATGAGTGGATTCAGGTATGATGATTCTAACTGAAATAAGTCACACAGAAAAAGAAACATCATAAGATATCAGTAATACACGGAATGTAAACTTGGCTACACAGGAACTGAATTACAGAACAGAACAGGGTCTTAAATTTAGAAAACCAACTTATGCTTGCTTAAGGGGAAAGGTGAGTTGGGGTGCTGCATAAAACCAGAGATTGAAATGAGCACAGATAAAGTTCCTTAGGCCAAATATGGAATAGACAAGAGCTACTCCTTGCTCAAAGAAGTGGACTCAACACCGCATATTAAACGCCTAAGAATGTACCTGACTAGTAAGTATCTTAAAACCTATAGATTGCTATGTCTCCGAAAGAGAATCAAGCAAGTGTACAGGGGCATAAACGCAGCAGTGATAGGATTGGAGAGGTTCGGTGAGCAAATGAAGACCCTTTGAAGTCATATTGCATGGTACCCATTCCACGGGTTTCAACTACCCAGGTTTTAGGTATTCTTCCTTCAGCTAAAACATGCATGTGGAACCCAGAAAATGATCAACCATGTGATCGGGAGACGTGTTCAAATATGTCTCAGTTTTCCTCCCCTGGTACTCGGGTGCAACATTCCAGACGCTTTACTAACACTCTCCCCACTTGGAGAGTCAGCGTCTTTAACCTCCTGTTTGGCCCAGTTTGCAATTTCTGCGGAAGATGAACAGGAATAGTGAGAACCAATGAGAGGCTAGCTGGAGGTGTCTGGACGGGCAAATTTAACTCTCATTTCCCACCATGAGGAGGAAATAACCAAAGGCTCAGCGTGCCGTGCCAGAACCAGATTAGGGCCTGAAGCCATCCTGCGGTGTTGCGGCCAGCTCAAAAGAAAGCGAGTTGAAGAAAGGAGCTCAGGGGCACTGTAATTCACAAACCTGCAGACTTATAAATGACAGCTATCGTCCAAAAATAGACTGAAGTAAGGCTGCCAAGAGGACTTGAAAGCGGGGCAGAATTGCAGGAAACCGATTTCAGGAGGTAGACTGGAATTGCATTGAAAGCATAGGAAAAGAGGCAGAACGTCCACAATGATGCACTTGGCCAAAAAGAGCGTATGCGTTTTTTCCTGAATATATTCAGGAAAAAACGCATACGCCCTTTTTGGCCAACCAAGCAAGCTTGCAAAGGAAATCTGCACTACAATGAAGTCTCACTTCCACCCGGTCAAAAGGGCCATCTGAAAAAAGTGTAAAATCCAGAAAGGCAGGACAGGCCATGGAGAACTGGGAGCCTTGCTATGCTGATGGGCGGGATGTAAATTGCCAACAACCACTCGGGAGAAGTGTATGGTGTTTCCTGAAACATCTAAAAAACAAAGCAACAGAACCTAGGGCACTTCCACTTATGGTCCTATAGCTTAGGGAAATTAAAATCTAAAAGACACAGCCACCCCAAAGTTTGGAACGGCTCTGTTTACAAGAACCTCGTTTACAGTACAAGTTCAACATCGCAGAAAGTGAAAAATGGATAAAGAAGTTGTGGTATTCACTTACAAAGCAATATCACTCAGCAATGAAATCTATGTCATCAGGCCCTTAGCAGCACAATGAGTGGATTCAAGTATGATGATTCTAACTGAAATAAGTCACACAGAAAAAGAAACATCATAAGATATCAGTAATACACGGAATGGAAACTTGGCTACTCAGGAACTGAATAACAGAACAGAACAGGGTCTCAAATTTAGAAAAACAACTTATGCTTGCTTAAGGGTAAAGGTGAGTTGGGGTGCTGCATAAAACCAGAGATTGAAATGAGCACAGATAAAGTTCCTTAAGCCAAATATGGAATAGACAAGAGCTACTCCTTGCTCAACGAAATGGACTCAACACCGCATATTAAACGCCTAAGAATGTACCTGACTTGTAAGTATCTTAAAACCTATGGATTGCTATGTCTCCGAAAGAGAATCAAGCATGTGTACAGGGGCATAAACGCAGCAGTGATAGGATTGGAGAGGTTCGGTGAGCAAATGAAGACCCTTTGAAGTCATATTGCATGGTACCCATTCCACGGGTTTCAACTACCCAGGTTTAAGGTATTCTTCCTTCAGCTAAAACATGCATGTGGAACCTAGAGTATGATCAACCATGTGATTGGGAGACGTGTTCAAATATGTCTCAGTTTTCCTCCCCTGGTACTCGGGTGCAACATTCCAGACGCTTTACTAACACTCTCCCCACTTGGAGAGTCAGTCCCTTTAACCTCCTGTTTGGCCCAGTTTGCAATTTCTGCGGAAGATGAACAGGAATAGCGAGAACCAATGAGAGGCTAGCTGGAGGTGTCTGGACGGGCAAATTTAACTCTCATTTCCCACCAGGAAGAGGAATTAACCAAAGGCTCAGCGTGCCGGGCCGGAACCAGATTAGGGCCTGAAGCCATCCTGCGGTGTTGCGGCCAGGTCACAAGAAAGCGAGTTGAAGAAAGGAGCTCAGGGGCACTGTAATTCACAAACCTGCAGACTTATAAATGACAGCTATCGTCCAAAAATACACTGAAGTAAGGCTGCCAAGAGGACTTGAAAGCGGGGCAGAATTGCAGGAAACCGATTTCAGGAGGTAGACTGGAATTGCATTGAAAGCATAGGAAAAGAGGCAGAACGTCCACAATGATGCACTTGGCCAAAAAGGGCGTATGTGTTTTTTCCTGAATATATTCAGGAAAAAACGCATACGCCCTTTTTGGCCAACCAAGCAAGCTTGCAAAGGAAATCTGCACTACAATGAAGTCTCACTTCCCCCCGGTCAAAAGGGCCATCTGAAAAAAGTGTAAAATCCAGAAAGGCAGGACAGGCCATGGAGAACTGGGAGCCTTGTTATGCTGATGGGCGGGATGTAAATTGCCAACAGACACTCGGGAGAAGTGTATGGTGTTTCCTGAAACATCTAAAAAACAAAGCAACAGAGCCTAGGGCACTGCCACTTATGGTCCTATAGCTTAGGGAAATTAAAATCAAAAAGACACAGCCACCCCAAAGTTTGGGATGCCTCTGTTTACAAGAACCTCGTTTACAGTACAAGTTCAACATCGCAGAAAGTGAAAAATGGATAAAGAAGTTGTGGTATTTACTTACAAAGCAATATCACTCAGCAATGAAATCTATGTCATCAGGCCCTTAGCATCACAATGAGTGGATTCAGGTATGATGATTCTAACTGAAATAAGTCACACAGAAAAAGAAACATCATAAGATATCATTAATACACGGAATGTAAACTTGGCTACACAGGAACTGAATTACAGAACAGAACAGGGTCTCAAATTTAGAAAACCAACTTATGCTTGCTTAAGGGTAAAGGTGAGTTGGGGTGCTGCATAAAACCAGAGATTGAAATGAGCACAGATAAAGTTCCTTAAGTCAAATATGGAATAGACAAGAGCTACTCCTTGCTCAACGAAATGGACTCAACACCGCATATTAAACGCCTAAGAATGTACCTGACTAGTAAGTATCGTAAAACCTATGTATTGCTATGTCTCCAAAAGAGAATCAAGCATGTGTACAGGGGCATAAACGCAGCAGTGATAGGATTGGAGAGGTTCGGTGAGCAAATGAAGACCCTTTGAAGTCATATTGCATGGTACCCATTACACGGGTCTCAACTCTCCAGGTTTAAGGTATTCTTCCTTCAGCTAAAACATGCATGTGGAACCCAAGTATGATCAACCATGTGAACGGGAGACGTGTTCAAATATGTCTCAGTTTTCCTCCCCTGGTACTCGGGTGCAACATTCCAGACGCTTTACTAACACTCTCCCCACTTGGAGAGTCAGCGCCTTTAACCTCCTGTTTGGCCCAGTTTGCAATTTCTGCGGAAGATGAACAGGAATAGCGAGAACCAATGAGAGGCTAGCTGAAGGTGTCTGGACGGGCAAATTTAACTCTCATTTCCCACCAGGAAGAGGAAATAACCAAAGGCTCAGCGTGCCGTGCCGGAACCAGATTAGGGCCTGAAGCCATCCTGCGGTGTTGCGACCAGGTCACAAGAAAGCGAGTTGAAGAAAGGAGCTCAGGGGCACTGTAATTCACAAACCTGCAGAGTTATAAATGACAGCTATCGTCCAAAAATAGACTGAAGTAAGGCTGCCAAGAGGACTTGAAAGCGGGGCAGAATTGCAGGAAACCGATTTCAGGAGGTAGACTGGAATTGCATTGAAAGCATAGGAAAAGAGGCAGAACGTCCACAATGATGCACTTGGCCAAAAAGGGCGTATGCGTTTTTTCCTGAATATATTCAGGAAAAAACGCATACGCCCTTTTTGGCCAACCAAGCAAGCTTGCAAAGGAAATCTGCACTACAATGAAGTCTCACTTCCCCCCGGTCAAAAGGGCCATCTGAAAAAAGTGTAAAATCCAGAAAGGCAGGACAGGCCATGGAGAACTGGGAGCCTTGTTATGCTGATGGGCGGGATGTAAATTGCCAACAGACACTCGGGAGAAGAGTATGGTGTTTCCTGAAACATCTAAAAAACAAAGCAACAGAGCCTAGGGCACTGCCACTTATGGTCCTATAGCTTAGGGAAATTAAAATCAAAAAGACACAGCCACCCCAAAGTTTGGGATGCCTCTGTTTACAAGAACCTCGTTTACAGTACAAGTTCAACATCGCAGAAAGTGAAAAATGGATAAAGAAGTTGTGGTATTTACTTACAAAGAAATATCACTCAGCAATGAAATCTATGTCATCAGGCCCTTAGCATCACAATGAGTGGATTCAGGTATGATGATTCTAACTGAAATAAGTCACACAGAAAAAGAAACATCATAAGATATCAGTAATACACGGAATGGAAACTTGGTTACACAGGAACTGAATTACAGAACAGAACAGGGTCTCAAATTTAGAAAACCAACTTATGCTTGCTTAAGGGTAAAGGTGAGTTGGGGTGCTGCATAAAACCAGAGATTGAAATGAGCACAGATAAAGTTCCTTAAGTCAAATATGGAATAGACAAGAGCTACTCCTTGCTCAACGAAATGGACTCAACACCGCATATTAAACGCCTAAGAATGTACCTGACTAGTAAGTATCTTAAAACCTATGGATTGCTATGTCTCCGAAAGAGAATCAAGCATGTGTACAGGGGCATAAACGCAGCAGTGATAGGATTGGAGAGGTTCGGTGAGCAAATGAAGACCCTTTGAAGTCATATTGCATGGTACCCATTCCACGGGTTTCAACTACCCAGGTTTAAGGTATTCTTCCTTCAGCTAAAACATGTATGTGGAACCTAGAGTATGATCAACCATGTGATCGGGAGACGTGTTCAAATATGTCTCAGTTTTCCTCCCCTGGTACTCGGGTGCAACATTCCAGACGCTTTACTAACACTCTCCCCACTTGGAGAGTCAGTCCCTTTAACCTCCTGTTTGGCCCAGTTTGCAATTTCTGCGGAAGATGAACAGGAATAGCGAGAACCAATGAGAGGCTAGCTGGAGGTGTCTGGACGGGCAAATTTAACTCTCATTTCCCACCAGGAAGAGGAAATAACCAAAGGCTCAGCGTGCCGTACCGGAACCAGATTAGGGCCTGAAGCCATCCTGCGGTGTTGCGGCCAGGTCACAAGAAAGCGAGTTGAAGAAAGGAGCTCAGGGGCACTGTAATTCACAAACCTGCAGAGTTATAAATGACAGCTATCGTCCAAAAATAGACTGAAGTAAGGCTGCCAAGAGGACTTGAAAGCGGGGCAGAATTGCAGGAAACCGATTTCAGGAGGTAGACTGGAATTGCATTGAAAGCATAGGAAAAGAGGCAGAACGTCCACAATGATGCACTTGGCCAAAAAGGGCGTATGCGTTTTTTCCTGAATATATTCAGGAAAAAACGCATACGCCCTTTTTGGCCAACCAAGCAAGCTTGCAAAGGAAATCTGCACTACAATGAAGTCTCACTTCCCCCCGGTCAAAAGGGCCATCTGAAAAAAGTGTAAAATCCAGAAAGGCAGGACAGGCCATGGAGAACTGGGAGCCTTGTTATGCTGATGGGCGGGATGTAAATTGCCAACAGACACTCGGGAGAAGTGTATGGTGTTTCCTGAAACATCTAAAAAACAAAGCAACAGAGCCTAGGGCACTGCCACTTATGGTCCTATAGCTTAGGGAAATTAAAATCAAAAAGACACAGCCACCCCAAAGTTTGGGATGCCACTGTTTACAAGAACCTCGTTTACAGTACAAGTTCAACATCGCAGAAAGTGAAAAATGGATAAAGAAGTTGTGGTATTTACTTACAAAGCAATATCACTCAGCAATGAAATCTATGTCATCAGGCCCTTAGCATCACAATGAGTGGATTCAGTTATGATGATTCTAACTGAAATAAGTCACACAGAAAAAGAAACATCATAAGATATCAGTAATACACGGAATGTAAACTTGGCTACACAGGAACTGAATTACAGAACAGAACAGGTTCTCAAATTTAGAAAACCAACTTATGCTTGCTTAAGGGTAAAGGTGAGTTGGGGTGCTGCATAAAACCAGAGATTGAAATGAGCACAGATAAAGTTCCTTAAGTCAAATATGGAATAGACAAGAGCTACTCCTTGCTCAACGAAATGGACTCAACACCGCATATTAAACGCCTAAGAATGTACCTGACTAGTAAGTATCGTAAAACCTATGGATTGCTATGTCTCCAAAAGAGAATCAAGCATGTGTACAGGGGCATAAACGCAGCAGTGATAGGATTGGAGAGGTTCGGTGAGCAAATGAAGACCCTTTGAAGTCATATTGCATGGTACCCATTACACGGGTCTCAACTCTCCACGTTTAAGGTATTCTTCCTTCAGCTAAAACATGCATGTGGAACCCAAGTATGATCAACCATGTGAACGGGAGACGTGTTCAAATATGTCTCAGTTTTCCTCCCCTGGTACTCGGGTGCAACATTCCAGACGCTTTACTAACACCCTCCCCACTTGGAGAGTCACTCCCTTTAACTTCCTGTTTGGCCCAGTTTGCAATTTCTGTGGAAGATGAACAGGAATAGCGAGAACCAATGAGAGACTAGCTGGAGGTGTCTGGACGGGCAAATTTAACTCTCATTTCCCACCAGGAAGAGGAATTAACCAAAGGCTCAGCGTGCCGTACTGGAACCAGATTAGGGCCTGAAGCCATCCTGCGGTGTTGTGGCCAGCTCAAAAGAAAGCGAGTTGAAGAAAGGAGCTCAGGGGCACTGTAATTCACAAACCTGCAGAGTTATAAATGACAGCTATCGTCCAAAAATAGACTGAAGTAAGGCTGCCAAGAGGACTTGAAAGCGGGGCAGAATTGCAGGAAACCGATTTCAGGAGGTAGACTGGAATTGCATTGAAAGCATAGGAAAAGAGGCAGAACGTCCACAATGATGCACTTGGCCAAAAAGGGCGTATGCGTTTTTTCCTGAATATATTCAGGAAAAAACGCATACGCCCTTTTTGGCCAACCAAGCAAGCTTGCAAAGGAAATCTGCACTACAATGAAGTCTCACTTCCCCCCGGTCAAAAGGGCCATCTGAAAAAAGTGTAAAATCCAGAAAGGCAGGACAGGCCATGGAGAACTGGGAGCCTTGTTATACTGATGGGCGGGATGTAAATTGCCAACAGACACTCGGGAGAAGTGTATGGTGTTTCCTTAAACATCTAAAAAACAAAGCAACAGAGCCTAGGGCACTGCCACTTATGGTCCTATAGCTTAGGGAAATTAAAATCAAAAAGACACAGCCACCCCAAAGTTTGGAACGGCTCTGTTTACAAGAACCTCGTTTACAGTACAAGTTCAACATCGCAGAAAGTGAAAAATGGATAAAGAAGTTGTGGTATTTACTTACAAAGCAATATCACTCAGCAATGAAATCTGTGTCATCAGGCCCTTAGCAGCACAATGAGTGGATTCAGGTATGATGATTCTAACTGAAATAAGTCACACAGAAAAAGAAACATCATAAGATATCACTAATACACGGATTGTAAACTTGGCTACACAGGAACTGAATGACAGAACAGAACAGGTTCTCAAATTTAGAAAACCAACTTATGCTTGTTTAAGGGTAAAGGTGAGTTGGGGTGCTGCATAAAACCAGAGATTGAAATGAGCACAGATAAAGTTCCTTAAGCCAAATATGGAATAGACAAGAGCTACTCCTTGCTCAACGAAATGGACTCAACACCGCATATTAAACGCCTAAGAATGTACCTGACTAGTAAGTATCTTAAAACCTATGGATTGCTATGTCTCCGAAAGAGAATCAAGCATGTGTACAGGGGCATAAACGCAGCAGTGATAGGATTGGAGAGGTTCGGTGAGCAAATGAAGACACTTTGAAGTCATATTGCATGGTACCCATTCCACGGGTTTCAACTACCCAGGTTTAAGGTATTCTTCCTTCAGCTAAAACATGCATGTGGAACCTAGAGTATGATCAACCATGTGAACGGGAGACGTGTTCAAATATGTCTCAGTTTTCGTACCCTGGTACTCGGGTGCAACATTCCAGACGCTTTACTAACACTCTCCCCACTTGGAGAGTCAGCGCCTTTAACCTCCTGTTTGGCACAGTTTGCAATTTCTGTGGAAGATGAACTGGAATAGCGAGAACGAATGAGAGGCTAGCTGGAGGTGTCTGGACGGGCAAATTTAACTCTCATTTCCCACCAGGAAGAGGAAATAACCAAAGGCTCAGGGTGCCGTACCGGAACCAGATTAGGGCCTGAAGCCATCCTGCAGTGTTGCGGCCAGCTCAAAAGAAAGCGAGTTGAAGAAAGGAGCTCAGGGGCACTGTAATTCACAAACCTGCAGACTTATAAATGACAGCTATCCTCCAAAAATACACTGAAGTAAGGCTGCCAAGAGGACTTGAAAGCGGGGCAGAATTGCAGGAAACCGATTTCAGGAGGTAGACTGGAATTGCATTGAAAGCATAGGAAAAGAGGCAGAACGTCCACAATGATGCGCTTGGCCAAAAAGGGCGTATGCGTTTTTTCCTGAATATATTCAGGAAAAAACGCATACGCCCTATTTGGCCAACCAAGCAAGCTTGCAAAGGAAATCTGCACTACAATGAAGTCTCACTTCCCCCCGGTCAAAAGGGCCATCTGAAAAAAGTGTAAAATCCAGAAAGGCAGGACAGGCCATGGAGAACTGGGAGCCTTGTTATGCTGATGGGCGGGATGTAAATTGCCAACAGACACTCGGGAGAAGTGTATGGTGTTTCCTGAAACATCTAAAAAACAAAGCAACAGAACCTAGGGCACTTCCACTTATGGTCCTATAGCTTAGGGAAATTAAAATCAAAAAGACACAGCCACCCCAAAGTTTGGAACGGCTCTGTTTACAAGAAACTCGTTTACAGTACAAGTTCAACATCGCAGAAAGTGAAAAATGGATAAAGAAGTTGTGGTATTTACTTACAAAGCAATATCACTCAGCAATGAAATCTGTGTCATCAGGCCCTTAGCATCACAATGAGTGGATTCAGGTATGATGATTCTAACTGAAATAAGTCACACAGAAAAAGAAACATCATAAGATATTAGGAATACATGGAATGTAAACTTGGCTACACAGGAACTGAATTACAGAACAGAACAGGGTCTCAAATTTAGAAAACCAACTTATGCTTGCTTAAGGGGAAAGGTGAGTTGGGGTGCTGCATAAAACCAGAGATTGAAATGAGCACAGATAAAGTTCCTTAAGCCAAATATGGAATAGACAAGAGCTACTCCTTGCTCAACGAAATGGACTCAACACCGCATATTAAACGCCTAAGAATGTACCTGACTAGTAAGTATCTTAAAACCTATGGATTGCTATGTCTCCGAAAGAGAATCAAGCATGTGTACAGGGGCATAAATGCAGCAGTGATAGGATTGGAGAGTTTCGTGAGCAAATGAAGACCCTTTGAAGTCATATTGCATGGTACCCATTCCACGGGTTTCAACTACCCAGGTGTAAGGTATTGTTCCTTCAGCTAAAACATGCATGTGGAACCTAGAGTATGATCAACCATGTGATCGGGAGACGTGTTAAAATATGTCTCAGTTTTCGTACCCTGGTACTCGGGTGCAACATTCCAGACGCTTTACTAACACTCTCCCCACTTGGAGAGTCAGCGCCTTTAACCTCCTGTTTGGCACAGTTTGCAATTTCTGTGGAAGATGAACAGGAATAGCGAGAACCAATGAGAGGCTAGCTGGAGGTGTCTGGACGGGCAAATTTAACTCTCATTTCCCACCAGGAAGAGGAAATAACCAAAGGCTCAGCGTGCCGTACCGGAACCAGATTAGGGCCTGAAGCCATCCTGCGGTGTTGCGGCCAGCTCAAAAGAAAGCGAGTTGAAGAAAGGAGCTCAGGGGCACTGTAATTCACAAACCTGCAGAGTTATAAATGACAGCTATCGTCCAAAAATAGACTGAAGTAAGGCTGCCAAGAGGACTTGAAAGCGGGGCAGAATTGCAGGAAACCGATTTCAGGAGGTAGACTGGAATTGCATTGAAAGCACAGGAAAAGAGGCAGAACGTCCACAATGATGCACTTGGCCAAAAAGGGCATATGCGTTTTTTCCTGAATATATTCAGGAAAAAACGCATACGCCCTTTTTGGCCAACCAAGCAAGCTTGCAAAGGAAATCTGCACTACAATGAAGTCTCACTTCCCCCCGGTCAAAAGGGCTATCTGAAAAAAGTGTAAAATCCAGAAAGGCAGGACAGGCCATGGAGAACTGGGAGCCTTGTTATGCTGATGGGCGTGATGTAAATTACCAACAGACACTAAGGAGAAGTGTATGGTGTTTCCTGAAACATCTAAAAAACAAAGCAACAGAACCTAGGGCACTTCCACTTATGGTCCTATAGCTTACGGAAATTAAAATCAAAAAGACACAGCCACCCCAAAGTTTGGAACGGCTCTGTTTACAAGAAACTCGTTTACAGTACAAGTTCAACATCACAGAAAGTGAAAAATGGATAAAGAAGTTGTGGTATTTACTTACAAAGCAATATCACTCAGCAATGAAATCTGTGTCATCAGGCCCGTAGCATCACAATGAGTGGATTCAGGTACGATGATTCTAACTGAAATAAGTCACACAGAAAAAGAAACATCATAAGATATCAGTAATACATGGAATGTAAACTTGGCTACACAGGAACTGAATTACAGAACACAACAGGGTCTCACATTTAGAAAATCAACTTATGCTTGCTTAAGGGGAAAGGTGAGTTGGGGTGCTGCATAAAACCAGAGATTGAAATGAGCACAGATAAAGTTCCTTAAGCCAAATATGGAATAGACAAGAGCTACTCCTTGCTCAACGAAATGGACTCAAAACCCCATATTAAACCCCTAAGAATGTACCTGACTAGTAAGTATCTTAAAACCTATGGATTGCTATGTCTCCAAAAGAGAATCAAGCGTGTGTACAGGGGAATAAACGCAGCAGTGATAGGATTGGAGAGGTTCGGTGAGCAAATGAAGACCCTTTGAAGTCATATTGCATGGTACCCATTACACGGGTCTCAACTCTCCAGGTTTAAGGTATTCTTCCTTCAGCTAAAACATGCATGTGGAACCCAAGTATGATCAACCATGTGAACGGGAGACGTGTTCAAATATGTCTCAGTTTTCCTCCCCTGGTACTCGGGTGCAACATTCCAGACGCTTTACTAACACTCTCCCCACTTGGAGAGTCAGCGCCTTTAACCTCCTGTTTGGCACAGTTTGCAATTTCTGCGGAAGATGAACAGGAATATTGAGAACCAATGAGAGACTAGCTGGAGGTGTCTGGACGGGCAAATTTAACTCTCATTTCCCACCAGGAAGAGGAAATAACCAAAGGCTCAGCGTGCCGTGCCGGAACAAGATTAGGGCCTGAAGCCATCCTGCGGTGTTGCGGCCAGGTCACAAGAAAGCAAGTTGAAGAAAGGAGCTCAGGGGCACTATAATTCACAAACCTGCAGAGTTATAAATGACAGCTATCGTCCAAAAATAGACTGAAGTAAGGCTGCCAAGAGGACTTGAAAGCGGGGCAGAATTTCAGGAAACCGATTTCAGGAGGTAGACTGGAATTGCATTGAAAGCATAGGAAAAGAGGCCGAACGTCCACAATGATGCACTTGGCCAAAAAGGGCGTATGCGTTTTTTCCTGAATATATTCAGGAAAAAACGCATACGCCCTTTTTGGCCAACCAAGCAAGCTTGCAAAGGAAATCTGCACTACAATGAAGTCTCACTTCCCCCCGGGCAAAAGGGCCATCTGAAAAAAGTGTAAAATCCAGAAAGGCAGGACAGGCCATGGAGAACTGGGAGCCTTGTTATGCTGATGGGCGGGATGTAAATTGCCAACAACCACTCGGGATAAGTGTATGGTGTTTCCTGAAACATCTAAAAAACAAAGCAACAGAGCCTAGGGCACTTCCACTTATGGTCCTATAGCTTAGGGAAATTAAAATCAAAAAGACACAGCCACCCCAAAGTTTGGGACGCCTCCGTTTATAAGAACTTCGTTTACCATACAAGTTCAATATCACAGAAAGTGAAAAATGGATAAAGAACTTGTGGTACTTACGTACAATGCAGTATCACTCAGCAATGAAATCTATGTCATCAGGCCCGTAGCAGCATAATGAGTGGATTCAGGTACGATGATTCTAACTGAAATAAGTCACACAGAAAAAGAAACATCATAAGATATCACTAATACATGGAATGTAAACTTGGCTACACAGGAACTGAATTACAGAACAGAACAGGGTCTCAAATTTAGAAAACCAACTTATGCTTGCTTAAGGGGAAAGGTGAGTTGGGGTGCTGCATAAAACCAGAGATTGAAATGAGCACAGATAAAGTTCCTTAAGCCAAATATGGAATAGACAAGAGCTACTCCTTGCTCAACGAAATGGACTCAACACCGCATATTAAACGCCTAAGAATGTACCTGACTAGTAAGTATCTTAAAACCTATGGATTGCTATGTCTCCGAAAGAAAATCAAGCATGTGTACAGGGGCATAAACGCAGCAGTGATAGGATTGGAGACGTTCGGTGAGCAAATGAAGACCCTTTGAAGTCATATTGCATGGTACCCATTCCACGGGTTTCAACTACCCAGGTTTAAGGTATTCTTCCTTCAGCTAAAACATGCATGTGGAACCTAGAGTATGATCAACCATGTGAACGGGAGACGTGTTCAAATATGTCTCAGTTTTCGTACCCTGGTACTCGGGTGCAACATTCCAGACGCTTTACTAACACTCTCCCCACTTGGAGAGTCAGCGCCTTTAACCTCCTGTTTGGCACAGTTTGCAATTTCTGTGGAAGATGAACTGGAATAGCGAGAACCAATGAGAGGCTAGCTGGAGGTGTCTGGACGGGCAAATTTAACTCTCATTTCCCACCAGGAAGAGGAAATAACCAAAGGCTCAGCGTGCCGTACCGGAACCAGATTAGGGCCTGAAGCCATCCTGCGGTGTTGCGGCCAGCTCAAAAGAAAGCGAGTTGAAGAAAGGAGCTCAGGGGCACTGTAATTCACAAACCTGCAGAGTTATAAATGACAGCTATCGTCCAAAAATACACTGAAGTAAGGCTGCCAAGAGGACTTGAAAGCGGGGCAGAATTGCAGGAAACCGATTTCAGGAGGTAGACTGGAATTGCATTGAAAGCATAGGAAAAGAGGCAGAACGTCCACAATGATGCACTTGGCCAAAAAGGGCGTATGCGTTTTTTCCTGAATATATTCAGGAAAAAACGCATACGCCCTTTTTGGCCAACCAAGCAAGCTTGCAAAGGAAATCTGCACTACAATGAAGTCTCACTTCCCCCCGGTCAAAAGGGCCATCTGAAAAAAGTGTAAAATCCAGAAAGGCAGGACAGGCCATGGAGAAATGGGAGCCTTGTTATGCTGATGGGCGGGATGTAAATTGCCAACAGACACTCCGGAGAAGTGCATGGTGTTTCCTGAAACATCTAAAAAACAAAGCAACAGAGCCTAGGGCACTTCCACTTATGGTCCTATAGCTTAGGGAAATTAAAATCAAAAAGACACAGCCACCCCAAAGTTTGGAACGGCTCTGTTTACAAGAACCTCGTTTACAGTACAAGTTCAACATCGCAGAAAGTGAAAAATGGATAAAGAAGTTGTGGTATTTACTTACAAAGCAATATCACTCAGCAATGAAATCTGTGTCATCAGGCCCTTAGCATCACAATGAGTGGATTCAGGTACGATGATTCTAACTGAAATAAGTCACACAGAAAAAGAAACATCATAAGATATCACTAATACACGGAATGTAAACTTGGCTACACAGGAACTGCATTCCAAACCAGAACAGGGTCTCAAATTTAGAAAACCAACTTATGCTTGCTTAAGGGTAAAGGTGAGTTGGGGTGCTGCATAAAACCAGAGATTGAAATGAGCACAGATAAAGTCCCTTAAGTCAAATATGGAATAGACAAGAGCTACTCCTTGCTCAACGAAATGGACTCAACACCGCATATTAAAAGCCTAAGAATGTACCTGACTAGTAAGTATCTTAAAACCTATGGATTGCTATGTCTCCGAAAGAGAATCAACCATGTGTACAGGGGCATAAATGCAGCAGTGATAGGATTGGAGAGGTTCGGTGAGCAAATGAAGACCCTTTGAAGTCATATTGCATGGTACCCATTCCACGAGTTTCAACTACCCAGGGTTAAGGTATTCTTCCTTCAGCTAAAACATGCATGTGGAACCTAGAGTATGATCAACCATGTGATCGGGAGACGTGTTCAAATATGTCAGTTTTAGTACCCTGGTACTCGGGTGCAACATTCCAGACGGTTTACTAACACTCTCCCGACTTGGAGAGTCAGTCCCTTTAACCTCCTGTTTGGCCCAGTTTGCAATTTCTGCGGAAGATGAACAGGAATAGCAAGAACCAATGAGAGGCTAGCTGGAGGTGTCTGGACGGGCAAATTTAACTCTCATTTCCCACCAGGAAGAGGAAATTACCAAAGGCTCAGCGTGCCGTACCGGAACCAGATTAGGGCCTGAAGCCATCCTGCGGTGTTGCGGCCAGGTCACAAGAAAGCGAGTTGAAGAAAGGAGCTCAGGGGCACTGTAATTCACAAACCTGCAGAGTTATAAATGACAGCTATCGTCCAAAAATAAACTGAAGTAAGGCTGCCAAGAGGACTTGAAAGCGGGGCAGAATTGCAGGAAACCGATTTCAGGAGGTAGACTGGAATTGCATTGAAAGCATAGGAAAAGAGGCAGAACGTCCACAATGATGCACTTGGCCAAAAAGGGCGTATGCGTTTTTTCCTGAATATATTCAGGAAAAAACGCATACGCCCTTTTTGGCCAACCAAGCAAGCTTGCAAATGAAATCTGCACTACAATGAAGTCTCACTTCCCCCCGGTCAAAAGGGCCATCTGAAAAAAGTGTAAAATCCAGAAAGGCAGGACAGGCCATGGAGAACTGGGAGCCTTGTTATGCTGATGGGCGGGATGTAAATTGCCAACAGACACTTGGGAGAAGTGTATGGTGTTTCCTGAAATATCTAAAAAACAAAGCAACAGAGCCTAGGGCACTGCCACTTATGGTCCTATAGCTTAGGGAAATTAAAATCAAAAAGACACAGCCACCCCAAAGTTTGGGACGCCTCTGTTTACAAGAACCTCGTTTACAGTACAAGTTCAACATCGCAGAAAGTGAAAAATGTATAAAGAACTTGTGGTACTTACGTACAATGCAGTATCACTCAGCAATGAAATCTATGTCATCAGGCCCGTAGCAGCATAATGAGTGGATTCAGGTACGATGATTCTAACTGAAATAAGTCACACAGAAAAAGAAACATCATAAGATATCACTAATACACGGAATGTAAACTTGGCTACACAGGAACTGAATTACAGAACAGAACAGGGTCTCAAATTTAGAAAACCAACTTATGCTTGCTTAAGGGGAAAGGTGAGTTGGGGTGCTGCATAAAACCAGAGATTGAAATGAGCACAGATAAAGTTCCTTAAGCCAAATATGGAATAGACAAGAGCTACTCCTTGCTCAACGAAATGGACTCAACACCGCATATTAAACGCCTAAGAATGTACCTGACTAGTAAGTATCTTAAAACCTATGGATTGCTATGTCTCCGAAAGAGAATCAAGCATGTGTACAGGGGCATAAACGCAGCAGTGATAGGATTGGAGATGTTCGGTGAGCAAATGAAGACCCTTTGAAGTCATATTGCATGGTACCCATTCCACGGGTTTCAAATACCCAGGTTTAAGGTATTCTTCCTCAGCTAAAACATGCATGTGGAACCTAGAGTATGATCAACCATGTGATCGTGAGACGTGTTCAAATATGTCTCAGTTTTCCTCCCCTGGTACTCGGGTGCAACATTCCAGACGCTTTACTAACACTCTCCCCACTTGGAGAGTCAGTCCCTTTAACCTCCTGTTTGGCCCAGTTTGCAATTTCTGCGGAAGATGAACAGGAATAGCGAGAACCAATGAGAGACTAGCTGGAGGTGTCTGGACGGGCAAAATTAACTCTCATTTCCCACCAGGAAGAGGAATTAACCAAAGGCTCAGCGTGCCGTGCCAGAACCAGATTAGGGCCTGAAGCCATCCTGCGGTGTTGCGGCCAGGTCACAAGAAAGCGAGTTGAAGAAAGGAGCTCAGGGGCACTGTAATTCACAAACCTGCAGACTTATAAATGACAGCTATCGTCCAAAAATAGACTGAAGTAAGGCTGCCAAGAGGACTTGAAAGCGGGGCAGAATTGCAGGAAACCGATTTCAGGAGGTAGACTGGAATTGCATTGAAAGCATAGGAAAAGAGGCAGAACGTACACAATGATGCACTTGGCCAAAAAGGGCGTATGCGTTTTTTCCTGAATATATTCAGGAAAAAACGCATACGCCCTTTTTGGCCAACCAAGCAAGCTTGCAAAGGAAATCTGCACTACAATGAAGTCTCACTTCCCCCTGGTCAAAAGGGCCATCTGAAAAAAGTGTAAAATCCAGAAAGGCAAGACAGGCCATGGAGAACTGGGAGCCTTGTTCTGCTGATGGGCGGGATGTAAATTGCCAACAACCACTCGGGAGAAGTGTATGGTGTTTCCTGAAACATCTAAAAAACAAAGCAACAGAACCTAGGGCACTTCCACTTATGGTCCTATAGCTTAGGGAAATTAAAATCAAAAAGACACAGCCACCCCAAAGTTTGGAACGGCTCTGTTTACAAGAACCTCGTTTACAGTACAAGTTCAACATCGCAGAAAGTGAAAAATGGATAAAGAACTTGTGGTATTTACTTACAAAGCAATATCACTCAGCAATGAAATCCGTGTCATCAGGCCCTTAGCAGCACAATGAGTGGATTCAGGTATGATGATTCTAAGTGAAATAAGTCACACAGAAAAAGAAACATCATAAGATATCACTAATACACGGAATGTAAACTTGGCTACACAGGAACTGAATTCCAAAACAGAACAGTGTCTCAAATTTAGAAAACCAACTTATGCTTGCTTAAGGGGAAAGGTGAGTTGGGGTGCTGCATAAAACCAGAGATTGAAATGAGCACAGATAAAGTTCCTTAAGCCAAATATGGAATAGACAAGAGCTACTCCTTGCTCAACGAAATGGACTCAACACCCCATATTAAACGCCTAAGAATGTACCTGACTAGTAAGTATCTTAAAACCTATGGATTGCTATGTCTCCAAAAGAGAATCAAGCGTGTGTACAGGGGCATAAATGCAGCAGTGATAGGATTGGAGAGGTTCGGTGAGCAAATGAAGACCCTTTGAAGTCATATTGCATGGTACGCATTACACGGGTCTCAACTCTCCAGGTTTAAGGTATTCTTCCTTCAGCTAAAACATGCATGTGGAACCCAAGTATGATCAACCATGTGAACGGGAGACGTGTTCAAATATGTCTCAGTTTTCCTCCCCTGGTACTCGGGTGCAACATTCCAGATGTTTTACTAACACTCTCCCCACTTGGAGAGTCAGCGCCTTTAACCTCCTGTTTGGCCCAGTTTGCAATTTCTGCGGAAGATGAACAGGAATAGCGAGAACCAATGAGAGGCTAGCTGGAGGTGTCTGGACGGGCAAATTTAACTCTCATTTCCCACCAGGAAGAGGAAATAACCAAAGGCTCAGCGTGCCGTACCGGAACCAGATTAGGGCCTGAAGACATCCTGCGGTGTTGCGGCCAGGTCACAAGAAAGCGAGTTGAAGAAAGGAGCTCAGGGGCACTGTAATTCACAAACCTGCAGAGTTATAAATGACAGCTATCGTCCAAAAATAGACTGAAGTAAGGCTGCCAAGAGGACTTGAAAGCGGGGCAGAATTGCAGGAAACCGATTTCAGGAGGTAGACTGGAATTGCATTGAAAGCATAGGAAAAGAGGCAGAACGTACACAATGATGCACTTGGCCAAAAAGGGCGTATGCGTTTTTTCCTGAATATATTCAGGAAAAAACGCATACGCCCTTTTTGGCCAACCAAGCAAGCTTGCAAAGGAAATCTGCACTACAATGAAGTCTCACTTCCCCCCGGTCAAAAGGGCCATCTGAAAAAAGTGTAAAATCCAGAAAGGCAGGACAGGCCATGGAGAACTGGGAGCCTTGTTATGCTGATGGGCGGGATGTAAATTGCCAACAACCACTCGGGAGAAGTGTATGGTGTTTCCTGAAACATCTAAAAAACAAAGCAACAGAGCCTAGGGCACTGCCACTTATGGTCCTATAGCTTAGGGAAATTAAAATCAAAAAGACACAGCCACCCCAAAGTTTGGGACGCCTCCGTTTATAAGAACCTCGTTTACCATACAAGTTCAATATCACAGAAAGTGAAAAATGGATAAAGAACTTGTGGTACTTACGTACAATGCAGTATCACTCAGCAATGAAATCTATGTCATCAGGCCCGTAGCAGCATAATGAGTGGATTCAGGTACGATGATTCTAACTGAAATAAGTCACACAGAAAAAGAAACATCATAAGATATCACTAATACACGGAATGTAAACTTGGCTACACAGGAACTGAATTACAGAACAGAACAGGGTCTCAAATTTAGAAAACCAACTTATGCTTGCTTAAGGGGAAAGGTGAGTTGGGGTGCTGCATAAAACCAGAGATTGAAATGAGCACAGATAAAGTTCCTTAAGCCAAATATGGAATAGACAAGAGCTACTCCTTGCTCAACGAAATGGACTCAACACCGCATATTAAACGCCTAAGAATGTACCTGACTAGTAAGTATCTTAAAACCTATGGATTGCTATGTCTCCGAAAGAGAATCAAGCATGTGTACAGGGGCATAAACGCAGCAGTGATAGGATTGGAGATGTTCGGTGAGCAAATGAAGACCCTTTGAAGTCATATTGCATGGTACCCATTCCACGGGTTTCAAATACCCAGGTTTAAGGTATTCTTCCTCAGCTAAAACATGCATGTGGAACCTAGAGTATGATCAACCATGTGATCGGGAGACGTGTTCAAATATGTCTCAGTTTTCCTCCCCTGGTACTCGGGTGCAACATTCCAGACGCTTTACTAACACTCTCCCGACTTGGAGAGTCAGTCCCTTTAACCTCCTGTTTGGCCCAGTTTGCAATTTCTGCGGAAGATGAACAGGAATAGCGAGAACCAATGAGAGACTAGCTGGAGGTGTCTGGACGGGCAAAATTAACTCTCATTTCCCACCAGGAAGAGGAATTAACCAAAGGCTCAGCGTGCCATGCCAGAACCAGATTAGGGCCTGAAGCCATCCTGCGGTGTTGCGGCCAGGTCACAAGAAAGCGAGTTGAAGAAAGGAGCTCAGGGGCACTGTAATTCACAAACCTGCAGACTTATAAATGACAGCTATCGTCCAAAAATAGACTGAAGTAAGGCTGCCAAGAGGACTTGAAAGCGGGGCAGAATTGCAGGAAACCGATTTCAGGAGGTAGACTGGAATTGCATTGAAAGCATAGGAAAAGAGGCAGAACGTCCACAATGATGCACTTGGCCAAAAAGGGCGTATGCGTTTTTTCCTGAATATATTCAGGAAAAAACGCATACGCCCTTTTTGGCCAACCAAGCAAGCTTGCAAAGGAAATCTGCACTACAATGAAGTCTCACTTCCCCCCGGTCAAAAGGGCCATCTGAAAAAAGTGTAAAATCCAGAAAGGCAGGACAGGCCATGGAGAACTGGGAGCCTTGTTATGCTGATGGGCGGGATGTAAATTGCCAACAGACACTCGGGAGAAGTGTATGGTGTTTCCTGAAATATCTAAAAAACAAAGCAACAGAGCCTAGGGCACTGCCACTTATGGTCCTATAGCTTAGGGAAATTAAAATCAAAAAGACACAGCCACCCCAAAGTTTGGGACGCCTCTGTTTACAAGAACCTCGTTTACAGTACAAGTTCAACATCGCAGAAAGTGAAAAATGTATAAAGAACTTGTGGTACTTACGTACAATGCAGTATCACTCAGCAATGAAATCTATGTCATCAGGCCCGTAGCAGCATAATGAGTGGATTCAGGTACGATGATTCTAACTGAAATAAGTCACACAGAAAAAGAAACATCATAAGATATCACTAATACACGGAATGTAAACTTGGCTACACAGGAACTGAATTACAGAACAGAACAGGGTCTCAAATTTAGAAAACCAACTTATGCTTGCTTAAGGGGAAAGGTGAGTTGGGGTGCTGCATAAAACCAGAGATTGAAATGAGCACAGATAAAGTTCCTTAAGCCAAATATGGAATAGACAAGAGCTACTCCTTGCTCAACGAAATGGACTCAACACCGCATATTAAACGCCTAAGAATGTACCTGACTAGTAAGTATCTTAAAACCTATGGATTGCTATGTCTCCGAAAGAGAATCAAGCATGTGTACAGGGGCATAAACGCAGCAGTGATAGGATTGGAGATGTTCGGTGAGCAAATGAAGACCCTTTGAAGTCATATTGCATGGTACCCATTCCACGGGTTTCAAATACCCAGGTTTAAGGTATTCTTCCTCAGCTAAAACATGCATGTGGAACCTAGAGTATGATCAACCATGTGATCGTGAGACGTGTTCAAATATGTCTCAGTTTTCCTCCCCTGGTACTCGGGTGCAACATTCCAGACGCTTTACTAACACTCTCCCCACTTGGAGAGTCAGTCCCTTTAACCTCCTGTTTGGCCCAGTTTGCAATTTCTGCGGAAGATGAACAGGAATAGCGAGAACCAATGAGAGACTAGCTGGAGGTGTCTGGACGGGCAAAATTAACTCTCATTTCCCACCAGGAAGAGGAATTAACCAAAGGCTCAGCGTGCCGTGCCAGAACCAGATTAGGGCCTGAAGCCATCCTGCGGTGTTGCGGCCAGGTCACAAGAAAGCGAGTTGAAGAAAGGAGCTCAGGGGCACTGTAATTCACAAACCTGCAGACTTATAAATGACAGCTATCGTCCAAAAATAGACTGAAGTAAGGCTGCCAAGAGGACTTGAAAGCGGGGCAGAATTGCAGGAAACCGATTTCAGGAGGTAGACTGGAATTGCATTGAAAGCATAGGAAAAGAGGCAGAACGTACACAATGATGCACTTGGCCAAAAAGGGCGTATGCGTTTTTTCCTGAATATATTCAGGAAAAAACGCATACGCCCTTTTTGGCCAACCAAGCAAGCTTGCAAAGGAAATCTGCACTACAATGAAGTCTCACTTCCCCCTGGTCAAAAGGGCCATCTGAAAAAAGTGTAAAATCCAGAAAGGCAAGACAGGCCATGGAGAACTGGGAGCCTTGTTCTGCTGATGGGCGGGATGTAAATTGCCAACAACCACTCGGGAGAAGTGTATGGTGTTTCCTGAAACATCTAAAAAACAAAGCAACAGAACCTAGGGCACTTCCACTTATGGTCCTATAGCTTAGGGAAATTAAAATCAAAAAGACACAGCCACCCCAAAGTTTGGAACGGCTCTGTTTACAAGAACCTCGTTTACAGTACAAGTTCAACATCGCAGAAAGTGAAAAATGGATAAAGAACTTGTGGTATTTACTTACAAAGCAATATCACTCAGCAATGAAATCTGTGTCATCAGGCCCTTAGCAGCACAATGAGTGGATTCAGGTATGATGATTCTAAGTGAAATAAGTCACACAGAAAAAGAAACATCATAAGATATCACTAATACACGGAATGTAAACTTGGCTACACAGGAACTGAATTCCAAAACAGAACAGTGTCTCAAATTTAGAAAACCAACTTATGCTTGCTTAAGGGGAAAGGTGAGTTGGGGTGCTGCATAAAACCAGAGATTGAAATGAGCACAGATAAAGTTCCTTAAGCCAAATATGGAATAGACAAGAGCTACTCCTTGCTCAACGAAATGGACTCAACACCCCATATTAAACGCCTAAGAATGTACCTGACTAGTAAGTATCTTAAAACCTATGGATTGCTATGTCTCCAAAAGAGAATCAAGCGTGTGTACAGGGGCATAAATGCAGCAGTGATAGGATTGGAGAGGTTCGGTGAGCAAATGAAGACCCTTTGAAGTCATATTGCATGGTACGCATTACACGGGTCTCAACTCTCCAGGTTTAAGGTATTCTTCCTTCAGCTAAAACATGCATGTGGAACCCAAGTATGATCAACCATGTGAACGGGAGACGTGTTCAAATATGTCTCAGTTTTCCTCCCCTGGTACTCGGGTGCAACATTCCAGATGTTTTACTAACACTCTCCCCACTTGGAGAGTCAGCGCCTTTAACCTCCTGTTTGGCCCAGTTTGCAATTTCTGCGGAAGATGAACAGGAATAGCGAGAACCAATGAGAGGCTAGCTGGAGGTGTCTGGACGGGCAAATTTAACTCTCATTTCCCACCAGGAAGAGGAAATAACCAAAGGCTCAGCGTGCCGTACCGGAACCAGATTAGGGCCTGAAGACATCCTGCGGTGTTGCGGCCAGGTCACAAGAAAGCGAGTTGAAGAAAGGAGCTCAGGGGCACTGTAATTCACAAACCTGCAGAGTTATAAATGACAGCTATCGTCCAAAAATAGACTGAAGTAAGGCTGCCAAGAGGACTTGAAAGCGGGGCAGAATTGCAGGAAACCGATTTCAGGAGGTAGACTGGAATTGCATTGAAAGCATAGGAAAAGAGGCAGAACGTACACAATGATGCACTTGGCCAAAAAGGGCGTATGCGTTTTTTCCTGAATATATTCAGGAAAAAACGCATACGCCCTTTTTGGCCAACCAAGCAAGCTTGCAAAGGAAATCTGCACTACAATGAAGTCTCACTTCCCCCCGGTCAAAAGGGCCATCTGAAAAAAGTGTAAAATCCAGAAAGGCAGGACAGGCCATGGAGAACTGGGAGCCTTGTTATGCTGATGGGCGGGATGTAAATTGCCAACAACCACTCGGGAGAAGTGTATGGTGTTTCCTGAAACATCTAAAAAACAAAGCAACAGAGCCTAGGGCACTGCCACTTATGGTCCTATAGCTTAGGGAAATTAAAATCAAAAAGACACAGCCACCCCAAAGTTTGGGACGCCTCCGTTTATAAGAACCTCGTTTACCATACAAGTTCAATATCACAGAAAGTGAAAAATGGATAAAGAACTTGTGGTACTTACGTACAATGCAGTATCACTCAGCAATGAAATCTATGTCATCAGGCCCGTAGCAGCATAATGAGTGGATTCAGGTACGATGATTCTAACTGAAATAAGTCACACAGAAAAAGAAACATCATAAGATATCACTAATACACGGAATGTAAACTTGGCTACACAGGAACTGAATTACAGAACAGAACAGGGTCTCAAATTTAGAAAACCAACTTATGCTTGCTTAAGGGGAAAGGTGAGTTGGGGTGCTGCATAAAACCAGAGATTGAAATGAGCACAGATAAAGTTCCTTAAGCCAAATATGGAATAGACAAGAGCTACTCCTTGCTCAACGAAATGGACTCAACACCGCATATTAAACGCCTAAGAATGTACCTGACTAGTAAGTATCTTAAAACCTATGGATTGCTATGTCTCCGAAAGAGAATCAAGAATGTGTACAGGGGCATAAACGCAGCAGTGATAGGATTGGAGATGTTCGGTGAGCAAATGAAGACCCTTTGAAGTCATATTGCATGGTACCCATTCCACGGGTTTCAAATACCCAGGTTTAAGGTATTCTTCCTCAGCTAAAACATGCATGTGGAACCTAGAGTATGATCAACCATGTGATCGGGAGACGTGTTCAAATATGTCTCAGTTTTCCTCCCCTGGTACTCGGGTGCAACATTCCAGACGCTTTACTAACACTCTCCCGACTTGGAGAGTCAGTCCCTTTAACCTCCTGTTTGGCCCAGTTTGCAATTTCTGCGGAAGATGAACAGGAATAGCGAGAACCAATGAGAGACTAGCTGGAGGTGTCTGGACGGGCAAAATTAACTCTCATTTCCCACCAGGAAGAGGAATTAACCAAAGGCTCAGCGTGCCATGCCAGAACCAGATTAGGGCCTGAAGCCATCCTGCGGTGTTGCGGCCAGGTCACAAGAAAGCGAGTTGAAGAAAGGAGCTCAGGGGCACTGTAATTCACAAACCTGCAGACTTATAAATGACAGCTATCGTCCAAAAATAGACTGAAGTAAGGCTGCCAAGAGGACTTGAAAGCGGGGCAGAATTGCAGGAAACCGATTTCAGGAGGTAGACTGGAATTGCATTGAAAGCATAGGAAAAGAGGCAGAACGTCCACAATGATGCACTTGGCCAAAAAGGGCGTATGCGTTTTTTCCTGAATATATTCAGGAAAAAACGCATACGCCCTTTTTGGCCAACCAAGCAAGCTTGCAAAGGAAATCTGCACTACAATGAAGTCTCACTTCCCCCCGGTCAAAAGGGCCATCTGAAAAAAGTGTAAAATCCAGAAAGGCAGGACAGGCCATGGAGAACTGGGAGCCTTGTTCTGCTGATGAGCGGGATGTAAATTGCCAACAACCACTCGGGAGAAGTGTATGGTGTTTCCTGAAACATCTAAAAAACAAAGCAACAGAACCTAGGGCACTTCCACTTATGGTCCTATAGCTTAGGGAAATTAAAATCAAAAAGACACAGCCACCCCAAAGTTTGGAACGGCTCTGTTTACAAGAACCTCGTTTACAGTACAAGTTCAACATCGGAGAAAGTGAAAAATGGATAAAGAACTTGTGGTATTTACTTACAAAGCAATATCACTCAGCAATGAAATCTGTGTCATCAGGCCCTTAGCAGCACAATGAGTGGATTCAGGTATGATGATTCTAAGTGAAATAAGTCACACAGAAAAAGAAACATCATAAGATATCACTAATACACGGAATGTAAACTTGGCTACACAGGAACTGAATTCCAAAACAGAACAGTGTCTCAAATTTAGAAAACCAACTTATGCTTGCTTAAGGGGAAAGGTGAGTTGGGGTGCTGCATAAAACCAGAGATTGAAATGAGCACAGATAAAGTTCCTTAAGCCAAATATGGAATAGACAAGAGCTACTCCTTGCTCAACGAAATGGACTCAACACCGCATATTAAACGCCTAAGAATGTACCTGACTAGTAAGTATCTTAAAACCTATGGATTGCTATGTCTCCAAAAGAGAATCAAGCGTGTGTACAGGGGCATAAACGCAGCAGTGATAGGATTGGAGAGGTTCGGTGAGCAAATGAAGACCCTTTGAAGTCATATTGCATGGTACGCATTACACGGGTCTCAACTCTCCAGGTTTAAGGTATTCTTCCTTCAGCTAAAACATGCATGTGGAACCCAAGTATGATCAACCATGTGAACGGGAGACGTGTTCAAATATGTCTCAGTTTTCCTCCCCTGGTACTCGGGTGCAACATTCCAGACGCTTTACTAACACTCTCCCCACTTGGAGAGTCAGCGCCTTTAACCTCCTGTTTGGCCCAGTTTGCAATTTCTGCGGAAGATGAACAGGAATAGCGAGAACCAATGAGAGGCTAGCTGGAGGTGTCTGGACGGGCAAATTTAACTCTCATTTCCCACCAGGAAGAGGAAATAACCAAAGGCTCAGCGTGCCGTACCGGAACCAGATTAGGGCCTGAAGACATCCTGCGGTGTTGCGGCCAGGTCACAAGAAAGCGAGTTGAAGAAAGGAGCTCAGGGGCACTGTAATTCACAAACCTGCAGAGTTATAAATGACAGCTATCGTCCAAAAATAGACTGAAGTAAGGCTGCCAAGAGGACTTGAAAGCGGGGCAGAATTGCAGGAAACCGATTTCAGGAGGTAGACTGGAATTGCATTGAAAGCATAGGAAAAGAGGCAGAACGTCCACAATGATGCACTTGGCCAAAAAGGGCGTATGCGTTTTTTCCTGAATATATTCAGGAAAAAACGCATACGCCCTTTTTGGCCAACCAAGCAAGCTTGCAAAGGAAATCTGCACTACAATGAAGTCTCACTTCCCCCCGGTCAAAAGGGCCATCTGAAAAAAGTGTAAAATCCAGAAAGGCAAGACAGGCCATGGAGAACTGGGAGCCTTGTTATGCTGATGGGCGGGATGTAAATTGCCAACAACCACTCGGGAGAAGTGTATGGTGTTTCCTGAAACATCTAAAAAACAAAGCAACAGAGCCTAGGGCACTTCCACTTATGGTCCTATAGCTTAGGGAAATTAAAATCAAAAAGACACAGGCACCCCAAAGTTTGGGACGCCTCCCTTTATAAGAACCTCGTTTACCATACAAGTTCAATATCACAGAAAGTGAAAAATGGATAAAGAACTTGTGGTACTTACGTACAATGCAGTATCACTCAGCAATGAAATTTATGTCATCAGGCCCGTAGTAGCATAATGAGTGGATTCAGGTACGATGATTCTAACTGAAATAAGTCACACAGAAAAAGAAACATCATAAGATATCACTAATACACGGAATGTAAACTTGGCTACACAGGAACTGAATTACAGAACAGAACAGGGTCTCAAATTTAGAAAACCAACTTATGCTTGCTTAAGGGGAAAGGTGAGTTGGGGTGCTGCATAAAACCAGAGATTGAAATGAGCACAGATAAAGTTCCTTAAGCCAAATATGGAATAGACAAGAGCTACTCCTTGCTCAACGAAATGGACTCAACACCCCATATTAAACGCCTAAGAATGTACCTGACTAGTAAGTATCTTAAAACCTATGGATTGCTATGTCTCCGAAAGAGAATCAAGCATGTGTACAGGGGCATAAACGCAGCAGTGATAGGATTGGAGAGGTTCGGTGAGCAAATGAAGACCCTTTGAAGTCATATTGCATGGTACCCATTCCACGAGTCTCAACTCTCCAGGTTTAAGGTATTCATCCTTCAGCTAAAACATGCATGTGGAACCCAGAGTATGATCAACCATGTAAACGGGAGACGTGTTCAAATATGTCTCAGTTTTCCTCCCCTGGTACTCGGGTGCAACATTCCAGACGCTTTACTAACACTCTCCCGACTTGGAGAGTCAGTCCCTTTAACCACCTGTTTGGCCCAGTTTGCAATTTCTGCGGAAGATGAACAGGAATAGCAAGAACCAATGAGAGGCTAGCTGGAGGTGTCTGGACGGGCAAATTTAACTCTCATTTCCCACCAGGAAGAGGAAATTACCAAAGGCTCAGCGTGCCGTACCGGAACCAGATTAGGGCCTGAAGCCATCCTGCGGTGTTGCGGCCAGCTCAAAAGAAAGCGAGTTGAAGAAAGGAGCTCAGGGGCACTGTAATTCACAAACCTGCAGAGTTATAAATGACAGCTATCGTCCAAAAATAAACTGAAGTAAGGCTGCCAAGAGGACTTGAAAGCGGGGCAGAATTGCAGGAAACCGATTTCAGGAGGTAGACTGGAATTGCATTGAAAGCATAGGAAAAGAGGCAGAACGTCCACAATGATGCACTTGGCCAAAAAGGGCGTATGCGTTTTTTCCTGAATATATTCAGGAAAAAACGCATACGCCCTTTTTGGCCAACCAAGCAAGCTTGCAAATGAAATCTGCACTACAATGAAGTCTCACTTCCCCCCGGTCAAAAGGGCCATCTGAAAAAAGTGTAAAATCCAGAAAGGCAGGACAGGCCATGGAGAACTGGGAGCCTTGTTATGCTGATGGGCGGGATGTAAATTGCCAACAGACACTCGGGAGAAGTGTATGGTGTTTCCTGAAATATCTAAAAAACAAAGCAACAGAGCCTAGGGCACTGCCACTTATGGTCCTATAGCTTAGGGAAATTAAAATCAAAAAGACACAGCCACCCCAAAGTTTGGGACGCCTCTGTTTACAAGAACCTCGTTTACAGTACAAGTTCAACATCGCAGAAAGTGAAAAATGTATAAAGAACTTGTGGTACTTACGTACAATGCAGTATCACTCAGCAATGAAATCTATGTCATCAGGCCCGTAGCAGCATAATGAGTGGATTCAGGTACGATGATTCTAACTGAAATAAGTCACACAGAAAAAGAAACATCATAAGATATCACTAATACACGGAATGTAAACTTGGCTACACAGGAACTGAATTACAGAACAGAACAGGGTCTCAAATTTAGAAAACCAACTTATGCTTGCTTAAGGGGAAAGGTGAGTTGGGGTGCTGCATAAAACCAGAGATTGAAATGAGCACAGATAAAGTTCCTTAAGCCAAATATGGAATAGACAAGAGCTACTCCTTGCTCAACGAAATGGACTCAACACCGCATATTAAACGCCTAAGAATGTACCTGACTAGTAAGTATCTTAAAACCTATGGATTGCTATGTCTCCGAAAGAGAATCAAGCATGTGTACAGGGGCATAAACGCAGCAGTGATAGGATTGGAGAGGTTCGGTGAGCAAATGAAGACCCTTTGAAGTCATATTGCATGGTACCCATTCCACGGGTTTCAAATACCCAGGTTTAAGGTATTCTTCCTCAGCTAAAACATGCATGTGGAACCTAGAGTATGATCAACCATGTGATCGTGAGACGTGTTCAAATATGTCTCAGTTTTCCTCCCCTGGTACTCGGGTGCAACATTCCAGACGCTTTACTAACACTCTCCCGACTTGGAGAGTCAGTCCCTTTAACCTCCTGTTTGGCCCAGTTTGCAATTTCTGCGGAAGATGAACAAGAATAGCGAGAACCAATGAGAGACTAGCTGGAGGTGTCTGGACGGGCAAAATTAACTCTCATTTCCCACCAGGAAGAGGAATTAACCAAAGGCTCAGCGTGCCGTGCCAGAACCAGATTAGGGCCTGAAGCCATCCTGCGGTGTTGCGGCCAGGTCACAAGAAAGCGAGTTGAAGAAAGGAGCTCAGGGGCACTGTAATTCACAAACCTGCAGACTTATAAATGACAGCTATCGTCCAAAAATAGACTGAAGTAAGGCTGCCAAGAGGACTTGAAAGCGGGGCAGAATTGCAGGAAACCGATTTCAGGAGGTAGACTGGAATTGCATTGAAAGCATAGGAAAAGAGGCAGAACGTCCACAATGATGCACTTGGCCAAAAAGGGCGTATGCGTTTTTTCCTGAATATATTCAGGAAAAAACGCATACGCCCTTTTTGGCCAACCAAGCAAGCTTGCAAAGGAAATCTGCACTACAATGAAGTCTCACTTCCCCCCGGTCAAAAGGGCCATCTGAAAAAAGTGTAAAATCCAGAAAGGCAGGACAGGCCATGGAGAACTGGGAGCCTTGTTCTGCTGATGGGCGGGATGTAAATTGCCAACAACCACTCGGGAGAAGTGTATGGTGTTTCCTGAAACATCTAAAAAACAAAGCAACAGAACCTAGGGCACTTCCACTTATGGTCCTATAGCTTAGGGAAATTAAAATCAAAAAGACACAGCCACCCCAAAGTTTGGAACGGCTCTGTTTACAAGAACCTCGTTTACAGTACAAGTTCAACATCGCAGAAAGTGAAAAATGGATAAAGAACTTGTGGTATTTACTTACAAAGCAATATCACTCAGCAATGAAATCTGTGTCATCAGGCCCTTAGCAGCACAATGAGTGGATTCAGGTATGATGATTCTAAGTGAAATAAGTCACACAGAAAAAGAAACATCATAAGATATCACTAATACACGGAATGTAAACTTGGCTACACAGGAACTGAATTCCAAAACAGAACAGTGTCTCAAATTTAGAAAACCAACTTATGCTTGCTTAAGGGGAAAGGTGAGTTGGGGTGCTGCATAAAACCAGAGATTGAAATGAGCACAGATAAAGTTCCTTAAGCCAAATATGGAATAGACAAGAGCTACTCCTTGCTCAACGAAATGGACTCAACACCGCATATTAAACGCCTAAGAATGTACCTGACTAGTAAGTATCTTAAAACCTATGGATTGCTATGTCTCCAAAAGAGAATCAAGCGTGTGTACAGGGGCATAAACGCAGCAGTGATAGGATTGGAGAGGTTCGGTGAGCAAATGAAGACCCTTTGAAGTCATATTGCATGGTACGCATTACACGGGTCTCAACTCTCCAGGTTTAAGGTATTCTTCCTTCAGCTAAAACATGCATGTGGAACCCAAGTATGATCAACCATGTGAACGGGAGACGTGTTCAAATATGTCTCAGTTTTCCTCCCCTGGTACTCGGGTGCAACATTCCAGACGCTTTACTAACACTCTCCCCACTTGGAGAGTCAGCGCCTTTAACCTCCTGTTTGGCCCAGTTTGCAATTTCTGCGGAAGATGAACAGGAATAGCGAGAACCAATGAGAGGCTAGCTGGAGGTGTCTGGACGGGCAAATTTAACTCTCATTTCCCACCAGGAAGAGGAAATAACCAAAGGCTCAGCGTGCCGTACCGGAACCAGATTAGGGCCTGAAGACATCCTGCGGTGTTGCGGCCAGGTCACAAAAAAGCGAGTTGAAGAAAGGAGCTCAGGGGCACTGTAATTCACAAACCTGCAGAGTTATAAATGACAGCTATCGTCCAAAAATAGACTGAAGTAAGGCTGCCAAGAGGACTTGAAAGCGGGGCAGAATTGCAGGAAACCGATTTCAGGAGGTAGACTGGAATTGCATTGAAAGCATAGGAAAAGAGGCAGAACGTCCACAATGATGCACTTGGCCAAAAAGGGCGTATGCGTTTTTTCCTGAATATATTCAGGAAAAAACGCATACGCCCTTTTTGGCCAACCAAGCAAGCTTGCAAAGGAAATCTGCACTACAATGAAGTCTCACTTCCCCCCGGTCAAAAGGGCCATCTGAAAAAAGTGTAAAATCCAGAAAGGCAGGACAGGCCATGGAGAACTGGGAGCCTTGTTATGCTGATGGGCGGGATGTAAATTGCCAACAACCACTCGGGAGAAGTGTATGGTGTTTCCTGAAACATCTAAAAAACAAAGCAACAGAGCCTAGGGCACTTCCACTTATGGTCCTATAGCTTAGGGAAATTAAAATCAAAAAGACACAGGCACCCCAAAGTTTGGGACGCCTCCCTTTATAAGAACCTCGTTTACCATACAAGTTCAATATCACAGAAAGTGAAAAATGGATAAAGAACTTGTGGTACTTACGTACAATGCAGTATCACTCAGCAATGAAATCTATGTCATCAGGCCCGTAGTAGCATAATGAGTGGATTCAGGTACGATGATTCTAACTGAAATAAGTCACACAGAAAAAGAAACATCATAAGATATCACTAATACACGGAATGTAAACTTGGCTACACAGGAACTGAATTACAGAACAGAACAGGGTCTCAAATTTAGAAAACCAACTTATGCTTGCTTAAGGGGAAAGGTGAGTTGGGGTGCTGCATAAAACCAGAGATTGAAATGAGCACAGATAAAGTTCCTTAAGCCAAATATGGAATAGACAAGAGCTACTCCTTGCTCAACGAAATGGACTCAACACCCCATATTAAACGCCTAAGAATGTACCTGACTAGTAAGTATCTTAAAACCTATGGATTGCTATGTCTCCGAAAGAGAATCAAGCATGTGTACAGGGGCATAAACGCAGCAGTGATAGGATTGGAGAGGTTCGGTGAGCAAATGAAGACCCTTTGAAGTCATATTGCATGGTACCCATTCCACGGGTCTCAACTCTCCAGGTTTAAGGTATTCATCCTTCAGCTAAAACATGCATGTGGAACCCAGAGTATGATCAACCATGTGAACGGGAGACGTGTTCAAATATGTCTCAGTTTTCCTCCCCTGGTACTCGGGTGCAACATTCCAGACGCTTTACTAACACTCTCCCGACTTGGAGAGTCAGTCCCTTTAACCTCCTGTTTGGCCCAGTTTGCAATTTCAGCGGAAGATGTACAGGAATAGGGAGAACCAATGAGAGGCTAGCTGCAGGTGTCTGGACGGGCAAATTTAACTCTAATTTCCCACCAGGAAGAAGAATTAACCAAAGGCTCAGCATGCCGGGCCGGAACCAGATTAGGGCCTGAAGACATCCTGCGGTGTTGCGGCCAGGTCACAAAAAAGCGAGTTGAAGAAAGGAGCTCAGGGGCACTGTAATTCACAAACCTGCAGAGTTATAAATGACAGCTATCGTCCAAAAATAGACTGAAGTAAGGCTGCCAAGAGGACTTGAAAGCGGGGCAGAATTGCAGGAAACCGATTTCAGGAGGTAGACTGGAATTGCATTGAAAGCACAGGAAAAGAGGCAGAACGTCCACAATGATGCACTTGGCCAAAAAGGGCGTATGCGTTTTTTCCTGAATATATTCAGGAAAAAACGCATACGCCCTTTTTGGCCAACCAAGCAAGCTTGCAAAGGAAATCTGCACTACAATGAAGTCTCACTTCCCCCTGGTCAAAAGGGCCATCTGAAAAAAGCGTAAAATCCAGAAAGGCAGGACAGGCCATGGAGAACTGGGAGACTTGTTATGCTGATCGGCGGGATGAAAATTGCCAACAGACACTCGGGAGAAGTGTATGGTGTTTCCTGAAACATCTAAAAAACAAAGCAACAGAACCTAGGGCACTTCCACTTATGGTCCTATAGCTTAGGGAAATTAAAATCAAAAAGACACAGCCACCCCAAAGTTTGGAACGGCTCTGTTTACAAGAACCTCGTTTACAGTACAAGTTCAACATCGCAGAAAGTGAAAAATGGATAAAGAAGTTGTGGTATTTACTTACAAAGCAATATCACTCAGCAATGAAATCTGTGTCATCAGGCCCTTAGCATCACAATGAGTGGATTCAGTTATGATGATTCTAACTGAAATAAGTCACACAGAAAAAGAAACATCATAAGATATCAGTAATACACGGAATGTAAACTTGGCTACACAGGAACTGAATTACAGAACAGAACAGGGTCTCAAATTTAGAAAACCAACTTATGCTTGCTTAAGGGGAAAGGTGAGTTGGGGTGCTGCATAAAACCAGAGATTGAAATGAGCACAGATAAAGTTCCTTAAGTCAAATATGGAATAGACAAGAGCTACTCCTTGCTCAACGAAATGGACTCAACACCGCATATTAAACGCGTAAGAATGTACCTGACTAGTAAGTATCGTAAAACCTATGGATTGCTATGTCTCCAAAAGAGAATCAAGCATGTGTACAGGGGCATAAACGCAGCAGTGATAGGATTGGAGAGGTTCGGTGAGCAAATGAAGACCCTTTGAAGTCATATTGCATGGTACCCATTACACGGGTCTCAACTCTCCAGGTTTAAGGTATTCTTCCTTCAGCTAAAACATGCATGTGGAACCCAAGTATGATCAACCATGTGAACGGGAGACGTGTTCAAATATGTCTCAGTTTTCCTCCCCTGGTACTCGGGTGCAACATTCCAGATGCTTTACTAACACTCTCCCCACTTGGAGAGTCAGCGCCTTTAACCTCCTGTTTGGCCCAGTTTGCAATTTCTGCGGAAGATGAACAGGAATAGCGAGAACCAATGAGAGGCTAGCTGGAGGTGTCTGGACGGGCAAATTTAACTCTCATTTCCCACCAGGAAGTGGAAATATCCAAAGGCTCAGTGTGCCGTACCGGAACCAGATTAGGGCCTGAAGCCATCCTGCGGTGTTGCGGCCAGCTCAAAAGAAAGCGAGTTGAAGAAAGGAGCTCAGGGGCACTGTAATTCACAAACCTGCAGAGTTATAAATGACAGCTATCGTCCAAAAATAGACTGAAGTAAGGCTGCCAAGAGGACTTGAAAGCGGGGCAGAATTACAGGAAACCGATTTCAGGAGGTAGACTGGAATTGCATTGAAAGCATAGGAAAAGAGGCAGAACGTCCACAATGATGCACTTGGCCAAAAAGGGCGTATGCGTTTTTTCCTGAATATATTCAGGAAAAAACGCATACGCCCTTTTTGGCCAACCAAGCAAGCTTGCAAAGGAAATCTGCACTACAATGAAGTCTCACTTCCCCCCGGTCAAAAGGGCCATCTGAAAAAAGTGTAAAATCCAGAAAGGCAGGACAGGCCATGGAGAACTGGGAGCCTTGTTATGCTGATGGGCGGGATGTAAATTGCCAACAGACACTCGGGAGAAGTGTATGGTGTTTCCTGAAACATCTAAAAAACAAAGCAACAGAGCCTAGGGCACTTCCACTTGTGGTCCTATAGCTTAGGGAAATTAATATCAAAAAGACACAGCAACCCCAAAATTTGGGACGGCTCTTTTTACAGGAATCTCTTCTCCGGCACAAGTTAAATATCCCAGAGAGCAAATAATGGATAAAGAAGTTGCGGTACTTCTGTACAACAGAATACCACTCAGCAATGAAATCTATGTCACCAGGCCCGTACCAGCATAATGAGTGGATTGAGGCACGATGATTCTAAGTGAAATAAGTCACACAGAAAAAGAAACATCATAAGGTATCACTAATACACGGAATGTGAACTTGGCTACACATGAACTGAATTATAAAACAGAACAGGGTCTCAAGTTTAGAAAACCAACTTATGCCTGCTTAAGGGGGAAGGTGAGTTGGGGTGCTGCATAAAAGCAGAGTTTGAAATTAGCACAGATACCGTTCCATAAGCCAAATATGTAATAGACAAGAGCTACCCCTTGCTCAATGAAATGGATTCAACAATGAGGTATCACCTCACACCTGGTAGAATAGGCATCATTGAAAATCTACAGACAAAAAATGCTGGAAAGGGTGTGGAGAAAAGGAACCCTCTTCCACTATTGTTGGGAATATAAATTGATACAGTCATTATGGAGAACAATATGGAATTTCTTAAGAAACTAACAATAGAATTACCATATGATACAGCAATCCCAGTACTGGACATATACCCAGACAAAACCATAAATCAAAAAGAGTCATTCACCGCAATGTTCATTGCATCACTATTTACAATATCGAGGTAATGGAAGCAACCTAAATGCCCACAGACAGACGAATGCATAAAGCTGTGGTACATATATAAAATGGAATATTACTAAGCCATGAAAAGGAATGAAATTGGGTCATTTGTAGAGACGTCGATGGATCTAGAGACTGTCATACAGAGTGAAGTAAGTCAGAAGGAGAAAAACAAATCTTGTATATTCATGCATATATGTGGAACCTAGAAAAACTGTACAGATTAACCATTTTGCAAGGCATAAATAGAGCAACAGATGTAGACAACAAACGTATGGACAACAAGGGGGGAAAGCTGTTGGGGGGGTGGTGGTGGGAGGAGTTGAGAGACTGGGATTGGCATGTATACATTTATATGTATAAAATAGATAACCAATAAGAACCTGCTGTATAAAAATATAAAATAAAATTCAAAATTAAAAAGAAGTAAAATTTAAAAAATAAAACAGAAAAAACAATTATTCCCTGCACATACATGTATTTATATGAATAAATTATTTCCATGCTTATATCTGTAAATACAAAAAAGAGGAATAAAATCTACCTTGAACCAAAAACGAAAAAGAGAAAAAAAACACAGAACCCACCAGTTCCACAGAGGAAAACCGTATCAGGGCACTTGCTCCAGTTGTAAACAATTCTGAAGTTGGTCAGTGGTGGGGAATCGTCTCCCATTCAGCCAGCAGCCCCCACGCAACAAGCGTCCTCATTGCAAAGCTGGGGCACCGTGCCGAGGCATCTGTGAGTAAACGTGAGCTGAGCCCCAGGCCAGTTGCTGCTGAACTATTCCCACCCGTCCCAGGTAAAACACCTGAATATATACAAGGACTTGAAAGCCTAGAGGAAGGGCCATAGAGCCACACGAGTGACAGCATGCCAGCCGACTTGGTGCCTGCAGGCCAGCCAGGATGGTCCTGGCCCTGGGTGTTCTTCTGGAAGATTTCCATTTCCCTGCCTGAGATACCCGTCCTGTCCCTGCCCCCACTGCTTTTTTCCTTCCTCACCTCTGCCCAGGGAGAAATTCCAGCAGCAGGTATGGGTGACACATCCTCTTCTTTAGCAGGTGGCAGCCTGGCAACTGCTGCAGAAAGTCCAGCAGAGCCCCACTCACACTGGGCCACCCACAAAGCCGTGGCCTCTCACTCCCTCCCACCAGCCCAGCCCCGAGACTGCTGACAGGGCAGAGAAAATGGCGTCAGGCACGGCTGCAGGGGCTCTTGCTGCCTGGAGTGGTATTTATATTGATCTCAACCCAGGCACACCTGGGGAGGGCTGGCCGGCACGGTAAGGCTGCCCAGGTCAGCCAATCATCACCCCTCAGGGGCTCACAGTTGCAGAAAATGGAACTTGCTGAACCGGCCAGGTCCAAGGAACAGGTGTGGGCTCCTGAGAGTCAGGATAGACAAGGGGCTGCAGCTTTGGCTTGTTTTCTAATCATTTTATCTGGCCCATGAGTGGGAGACAACTTCAAGAAAACCCTCTCCTAATGAGAGGAACCCAGGAGTCAGGCAGAGGAGGGGTGGGTGGTGGTTGGAGACAGAGGCCTGGTGCCCCGGGTGCAGTGGAAGTCTCTGGAAGACCAGGTGGAGGGAGGCCTCACGGAGTGATGCCCAGGGTCACAGACCTGTCGCAGCTGCTGTTTGTTAGTTCAAGTCCTGCTCTGAGGTGCTCTGTGTCAGCTCTGAGCGACAGGTGAGCTGGGGGTGCTCTGCAATGAGGGCTATGTGCACGGTTCCTGTGTGCCCAGCCCTGCCACGGTACCTGCAAGGGTAGCTCTGTATCCTGGGAGGGGCCTGACCACGAGAGCCCCGTGGGCTGGGGTGGGGGTGGGGTACCTGCCCAGGTGAGCTCCATATTCTGGGATTGGTCTGACCACGAGAGCCCCATGGGCTGCTGGGGACCTGGTAAAGGATGTCAGGACAGTCAGTGAAGCCACCGAGGATATACCTCCAGTTGCTCCTAATTCCTACACCCTGCTGGTCATTCTACCAACCACCAGGACATGGTATTCTGTATTAGTCTTCAATGATGCCTTCTTTTGTATTCCATTAGTCCCAGAGTCACAAGAAATTTTGGCTTGTGAGTGGCAGGACTCAACATACAACTAAAACAATACTTCCGGGCCGTCTGGCCCCAAGGGTGCAAAAATTCCCACACCATCTTTGGGGAAAGCTTAGCTAAAGACCTAAAAGTTCTACCTCTGGAAAAGGAAACCCTCCTTCAATATGCAGACGACATTCTGATCACCAGCCCTACTAAGGAGGCCTCTGAACTACCAAGCCAATAAAGGATAGAAGTTGTCCAAGAAAAAGCTCAAATATCACAGACTGCGGTGACCTGCCTGGGCTTCATTCTCACAGAAGGTCAGAGAAGCCCATCCCAGGAAAGGGAAGAAACCATTTTCAGCCTTACCCCTTTCTAAAACTAGAAGACAGCTTAGGGGTTCCTGGGGAGGCCAGGGTTTGCTGCTTCTGGATCCCTAACTACAGTCTACTAGCTGGGCCTCTATATGAAACACTGAAAGGAAAAGATGATGATCCTTTTGAATAGAATCCAGAAGTGGCCTTTCAAGAATGGAAAGAGCAGTCAATTCAGACCCTTGCCCTGGAACTCCCTAATTTAGCTAAACCCTTTGATCTTTACAATCCCGGTGAAAGGTGAATCGCCATTGGAGAATTAGTGCAAAAACTGGGACCACTTGAAATGGAACAATGCAAGAATGCCATCCAGGTAGGATAAACTACGGTCACTAAGGGGCTTGGCCCACTGCCACATCTGGCCAAGATACTGGCGGTATCTAAAAACCTGGAAATCAGCAGCCCAAAAGGCCACCTCCCTCCTAAGGGAAAAGGACCCCACGTGGTGATCCTAACCACCAACCATGCCCTGAAGTTGCAGGGTTCGCTCCGTGGGCACACCGACCTCGAGTGAGGAGGCCCTCCAACTCCAACATCCAGAGAGATAACCGGGGGCAACAGGGCACCATGACGACTCGTGTGAACATCACTTGACCTGGAGTTTCTCTCATAAAACAACAAGAGTGTGTCCCAAAAGAGTAGACTACTGCTTGCAGGACTTACTGCACCCAGAGGGGAGCTAATAATCTTGGCGGGGGAACAGTATACCACACTGTCACCATAGAAAAGCCTACAGACACCGTGATGATGGTGGCCAATAAGACCGGCTGGACTCCTGTTTACTTCAAAAGGCTGTTGACTCAGTAGCCATCATGGTCCTTGGTCACCACTGACCCTGGACTGTCTGGGAGTTGAGCGGGCAGGGCTCTGACACCTGGTGCTGTTTGTACGTTAATTCAGGGGCCTAATTGAAGAAAGCGCAGACTACTGGTCAGAGCATCTAGGCTGGCAGAGACGGTCAGCCTAAGGTGGCCGAACAAATGTGGGGCGGGGTGAAACCGGCCCCCACAGCGTCTCTGCACATCTCTTTCCTGGACCCTTAAAGGTCATTAGAATCTATAACACTTCCAATGCTGGTGCTCAGGTGGACGAGCAGGGAGGCAGGGGTCCTGGGGACAATCAACGTCACCGGGAGGCTGCTGGGGAGAAGCTCTGACCCTCGCCCCAGGGTATGAGGGCTCCCAACTCAGCACTCAGCAGTTACAGAAGAAGGGTCTGCACCCTCAGCACTCCAAGAATGAGGAACGGGACAAAAGGCAGAGGAGGGGTTTGTCCCCAGCAAAGCCCATTAAAAATCCCTGGGAGATAAAAATAGAATCTGGGCAATAAAGTCAAGTCTAACCTTTTTTATCCTTTGTGCTTTGTCTAATTTCACGTGCTCCTAGGGTCCCGCATGCAGAGGTTCCACACCCGGCACTTCAGACCAGATTTCCTAGTGCAGAATGGCTGGGTCGACACCTCAGCTCCTGGGGACCAGTGCAGACTCCACGATATAGAGCCTGAGCTACAGCCAACCCGGCCCTCGAGAGCTCCGCCGCCTCCCTCCCTCCCACTGACTCTGACAGGATCTCTACACAGCAGCCCAGCCCACAGCCCACGGGGTAGTGCATGCTCTCACCTCTCCATTCTCTGATCAAAATATAAAGTTTCCTTTGCTTGTGAACCAAACTCAGTCTCGATCTGTTGGCCCCAATGACACTGGGCAGGGGGACACTTGTTGGGGTCCACTCTGGAGGATCAGTAACAGAAATTGAGACTATTGTAACCTCAATGAACAGATGTGTGAGCCAAACTGTAGTTAACATAGAACAGTGTATAAGGCTCGGGTAAAATAAGATGTTTTTAACACTTCCATTTGATATTTCCATCACTTTTTATAAGCAAGTTCAGTGAAAAGGTTTGTCTTATTTGTCAGGTCAATATTAGAGAAACGAAGTGATTTCTTTCCAAGGATGTACAGCTAATAATCTTGGTTAAACCTTCAATCTTGTTTTAAATGCTTTTCCATTGAAAATGATACCTCTCTTTCAGCTCCCCCATTTCTGAGAAGTATAAAATCTTATAATTTATTATTACCAAAGGGGAAAGGTGGGAGGAGGGATAAATTAACAGTTTGGAATGAACACATACACACTGCTATGTATAAAATAGATCATCAACAAGGAACTACTGTATAGCACAGGGAACTACACTCAACATTTTGCAATAACCTATAAGGGGAAATAATCTGAAAAAGAATAGATATTTTTATTGACATCATCTATCAATGACAGTTAAAGTGTAGCCTAAGGGAAGCTGGTGGTGAGTGCTTCTGACCCTGAAGACTTCAATCATCTAAAGTTTGGACTCTGCCTACTTCCCAAGGCCCTTAATGAACATATGTGTAGCCGTAGCTTAAAAACTTCCCCAGTTTGGGTTTCGGGGAGACACTGATTTTGAAAAAGCCCTGGTGTTCTCCTTACATGAATGGGACTCTTCCTACTGCTAAAACATGTCTGTCACACCCAGAGGATGGTATACCATCTGATCGGGAAGAGTTTGGAAAAGGCATCTCATCTCCTCATCTCCTGGTGCTCGGGTTCACCCCTCCAGCGTCTTTACTAACAGTCTCCCCACTTGGAGATGTCAGCACTGTCAACATCCTGTTGCGTACAGTTTGGAATTTGTCCAGAGGATGAAGCGGAAGGATGAGGAACAATGAGAGACAAGTCCTAGGTGTTCAGACAGGCACATGTCACTCTAATTTCCAATCAGGAAGACGAATTGACCAAAGGCTAGGGTTGCCCATGGAAACAGTATAGGGCTTGAGGAAATCCCGCTGCTTTGTGGCCAGTTCCCATAAACACGAGTTGAACAATGGAACTCAGGGGCAGTAAAATTCACAAAACTGCAGAGTTGAAAATATCCATCACTGAAAAATGTCTTGAGGAAAGTCAGAGAAAAGGACTTGTAAGCAAGGGAGAATGGCAGGAAAGGGATTTGAGGAGGTAGAAAGGACTCGCCATTAAGCACAAGAAAAGGAGCTGAACATTGCCAACATTGCCAACATTGCAGTTGGCCAAAAAGGGTGTATGCGTTCTTTTCTGTATATATTCAAGAAAAGGGCATACACTTTTTTAGCCAACCAAACAGGTGGGCACTGGAAGTCAATACTACAAAAGATATCACTTCGCATCAGTCAGAAGAGCCATCCTCATAAAGCATAAACAACAGAAACGCAGGACAGGGCAACGAGAAGAGGGAGCCCTGTGAGACTTATAGTGGAAATGTATATTGCCAACGGCCATTCTGGAGAAGTGTATTGTGTTTACTAAAGCATCTAAAAAATGAGCTACAGAGCATAGGGCACTTGCACTCATGGGCGTATATCTTGGGAAAAACAAAAATCGAGAGGACACAGGCACCCCAATGTTTACCCCCTCTCTGTTTAAAAGATCCTCGACTAGGATATAACTTAAATGTCTCTGGAGGGAAAAAATGGATAGAGATGTGGTACTTAGGTAGAGTGGAATATTATTCAGCCTGGAAATCAATGAAATATGGCCAGTTGTAACAACTCCGGAGGAGTTACGTATGATCATTCTAAGTGACAGAATTCAAAAAGAAAAAGACACATATCATAAGATATCACTTAAAGGTGGAATCCAAAATGGCTACACATGAAATAAATTACAAAACAAAAACATAGTCAAATATGTAGAAAACACGCATAAGGCTGCTAAACGGGAAAGGTGGGGAGGGGTGAGGCATCATCCAGGAGGTTGAAATTAGCAAAGATACCATTCCAAATACCAAACTGATAATCAACAAGGCCTACACGGTAGCTAAAAGAACTGCACTCAGCACACTCAAGTCACCGGAAAAGAATATATACGACTGGTAAGAATCTGAAAAAGAATTTATTGATGTCTCTCTGTACGTGAATCAAGTGGATGTACAGCAGCAAGAAACAGAGCTTTGAAAATCAGCTGTAACCAATATAGTAATAAATTGAAAAAAATAAACGACAGAGAGACAGAGAAAACCTCTTACAACTTTTCCTCAGGGACGGTGATGCAACATGGATTGAACACATCTAGACCCACAGCAGGATGAGACATAAGGCTGGAAACTGTTTGCGCTAAGAGAAATGTGAGGTTGGGTGAGGAAATGCACACCCTTTAAAGTAATACTACCTGGTACCCATTCAATGGGTCCCAAATCTGCAGGTTCAAGGGATCTTCCTACAGCTAAAACATGCATGGAAAACCCAGAGGACTGTACACCATGTGATCGGGAGATGTGTCTAAAATGCACCTCATTTATCCTCTCCTGGTGCTCCTGTTCACCATTCCAGCCACGCTACTTAGAATCTCCCCACTTGGAGAATCAGCACATTTAAACTTCTGTTTCACACATTTTGCAAATTGTGAGGAGGATGAACGGGAAGAGGGGGAACCAATGAGAGAAGAGTTGTAGGGGTTTGGACGGGCACATATCACTCTAATTTCCCATTAAGAATAAGAATTAAAGAAAGGCTCAGCCTGCCTCGCCGGAGCCAAAATAAGGCCTGAAGCAATCCTGCGGGTTTGAGGCCAGCTCACAAAAGAGCAACTTAAACAATGGAGCTCAGGGTCACTGCAATTCACAAACCTGCAGAGTTATAAATGAAAACTAACGTCCAAAAATATGTTGAGGTAAGGCAAAGAAGAGGATCTGAATGCAAGACAGAATTGCAAGAAACAGATTTCAAGAGATAGATTGGACTCGTCTTTAACGCACATGAAAAGCGGCAGAATTTCGACAATGATGCAGTTGGCCCAAAAGGGCGTATGCGTTTTTTCCTGATTATATCCAGGAAAAAACGCATACGCACTTTATGGGCAACGAAGCAAGCAAGCAATGCAAATGTGCACAACAAAGAAGTCTCACTTCCCACCGGTCAAAAGGGCCATCCTAAAAAATTGTAAAAACCAGAAATGCAGGACAGGCCATGGAGAACAGGGAGCCTTTATACGCTGATGGACAGTGTGTGAACTGCCGAGAGCCACTCTGGAGAAGTGTATGGTGGTTCCTAAATCATCTAAAAAACAGAGCTACAGAGCATAGGACACTTCCAATCATGGGAGTATATCTAGGGAAGTCTAAAAATCAACAAGACACAAGCACACCACAGTTTAGGGCTACTCTGTTTACAAGAACCTCAACTTCAGTACACCTTAAATATCCCAGGAAAGAGAACAATGGATAAAGAAGATGTGGTACTTATGTACAATGGAATATCTCTTCACCATGAAATCAATGTAATAAGGCTAGTAGAAGGATAAAGAGTGGATTTAGGTCCGATAATACTACTTGAAATAAGTCAAACAGAAAAAGAAACATATCATAAGATATCACTTATAGAGGGAGGGTAAATATGGCTGCACAAGAAATGAATTACAGAACAGAACAGTGTCTCACATTTAGAAAACACACTTATGTCAGCTTAAGGGGAAAGGAGAGGTGGGGTGATGCATAAAACCAGAGTTTGAAATTAGCACAGATACCGTTCAATAAACCAAATAGGTATTAGACAAGATCTACACCTTGCTCAATGAACAGGCCTCAACACACCCTATACACCGCAGAGAAATATATCTGAGGAATAAGAATCTTAAAACCCATGTATTGATATATCTCCATAAGGGAATCAAGTGTGTGCAGAGCGGCACAAACACAGCAGTGAAAAGGAGCTAAACCCCATTATAGAAATAAATTTTAAAAACAAAACGCTGAAACAATGAAAGAGAGAAAAATTCTTACAAAATTCGCTCAGGGGCTGTGATGCAACCTGGATTGACCACATATAAACCCACAGCTGGATAAGACATAAGGCTGGACACTTGGGGCTGACAGGATTGGTGAGCTTTGGTGAGCAACTGCCGAAAGTTTAATGCAATACTTCATGCTACTCAGTCCAAGGGTCCCAACACTCCAGGTTGAAGGGAATCTTCCTACAGCTAAACCATGCTTGGGAAACCCAGCGACTGGTATACCATATGATCGGGAAAGGTTTCTAAAACGCACCTCATTTTTCCTCTCCTGGGGCTCCGGATCGACATTCCAGCCGCTTTACTAACAACATCCCCACATGGAGTCAATGCCTTTAAGTTCTGGTATCGCACAGTCTGCAGTTAGTGCAGAGGATGAATGGGAATAGGGGGAACCAGTGAGAAACTAGCTGTAGCGGTTTCAATGGGCACATGTCACTCTAATATCACATCAGTAAGAAGAATTAACCAAAGGCACAGCAAGGTGCCCCAGAAGAAAAATAGGGCTTCAAGGAATCCTGTGGTTATGGGGCAAGACCACAAAAATAAGAGCTAAAAAATGGAGCTAAGGGCCACTGCAATTCAAAAACCTGCAGAGTTATAAAGGCCAACTATTTTTAAAAAATATATTGAGGTAAGGCTATGAAGAGACATTGAAAGCAAGGCAGAATTGCAGGAAACCGATTTCAGGAGGTAGACTGGAATTGCATTGAAAGCATATGAAGAGAGTCAGAAACTCGACAATGATGCACTTGGCCAAAAAGGGCATATGCGTTTTTTCCTGAATATATTCAGGAAAAAACGCATACGCCCTTTTTGGCCAACCAAGCAAGCTTGCAAAGGAAATCTGCACTACAATGAAGTCTCACTTCCCCCCGGTCAAAAGGGCCATTTGAAAAAAGTGTAAAATCCAGAAAGGCAGGACAGGCCATGGAGAACTGGGAGCCTTGTTATGCTGATGGGCGGGATGTAAATTGCCAACAACCACTCGGGAGAAGTGTATGGTGTTTCCTGAAACATCTAAAAAACAAAGCAACAGAACCTAGGGCACTTCCACTTATGGTCCTATAGCTTAGGGAAATTAAAATCAAAAAGACACAGCCACCCCAAAGTTTGGAACGGCTCTGTTTACAAGAACCTCGTTTACAGTACAAGTTCAACATCGCAGAAAGTGAAAAATGGATAAAGAACTTGTGGTATTTACTTACAAAGCAATATCACTCAGCAATGAAATCTGTGTCATCAGGCCCTTAGCAGCACAATGAGTGGATTCAGGTATGATGATTCTAAGTGAAATAAGTCACACAGAAAAAGAAACATCATAAGATATCACTAATACACGGAATGTAAACTTGGCTACACAGGAACTGAATTCCAAAACAGAACAGTGTCTCAAATTTAGAAAACCAACTTATGCTTGCTTAAGGGGAAAGGTGAGTTGGGGTGCTGCATAAAACCAGAGATTGAAATGAGCACAGATAAAGTTCCTTAAGCCAAATATGGAATAGACAAGAGCTACTCCTTGCTCAACGAAATGGACTCAACACCCCATATTAAACGCCTAAGAATGTACCTGACTAGTAAGTATCTTAAAACCTATGGATTGCTATGTCTCCAAAAGAGAATCAAGCGTGTGTACAGGGGCATAAATGCAGCAGTGATAGGATTGGAGAGGTTCGGTGAGCAAATGAAGACCCTTTGAAGTCATATTGCATGGTACGCATTACACGGGTCTCAACTCTCCAGGTTTAAGGTATTCTTCCTTCAGCTAAAACATGCATGTGGAACCCAAGTATGATCAACCATGTGAACGGGAGACGTGTTCAAATATGTCTCAGGTTTCCTCCCCTGGTACTCGGGTGCAACATTCCAGATGTTTTACTAACACTCTCCCCACTTGGAGAGTCAGCGCCTTTAACCTCCTGTTTGGCCCAGTTTGCAATTTCTGCGGAAGATGAACAGGAATAGCGAGAACCAATGAGAGGCTAGCTGGAGGTGTCTGGACGGGCAAATTTAACTCTCATTTCCCACCAGGAAGAGGAAATAACCAAAGGCTCAGCGTGCCGTACCGGAACCAGATTAGGGCCTGAAGACATCCTGCGGTGTTGCGGCCAGGTCACAAGAAAGCGAGTTGAAGAAAGGAGCTCAGGGGCACTGTAATTCACAAACCTGCAGAGTTATAAATGACAGCTATCGTCCAAAAATAGACTGAAGTAAGGCTGCCAAGAGGACTTGAAAGCGGGGCAGAATTGCAGGAAACCGATTTCAGGAGGTAGACTGGAATTGCATTGAAAGCATAGGAAAAGAGGCAGAACGTACACAATGATGCACTTGGCCAAAAAGGGCGTATGCGTTTTTTCCTGAATATATTCAGGAAAAAACGCATACGCCCTTTTTGGCCAACCAAGCAAGCTTGCAAAGGAAATCTGCACTACAATGAAGTCTCACTTCCCCCCGGTCAAAAGGGCCATCTGAAAAAAGTGTAAAATCCAGAAAGGCAGGACAGGCCATGGAGAACTGGGAGCCTTGTTATGCTGATGGGCGGGATGTAAATTGCCAACAACCACTCGGGAGAAGTGTATGGTGTTTCCTGAAACATCTAAAAAACAAAGCAACAGAGCCTAGGGCACTGCCACTTATGGTCCTATAGCTTAGGGAAATTAAAATCAAAAAGACACAGCCACCCCAAAGTTTGGGACGCCTCCGTTTATAAGAACCTCGTTTACCATACAAGTTCAATATCACAGAAAGTGAAAAATGGATAAAGAACTTGTGGTACTTACGTACAATGCAGTATCACTCAGCAATGAAATCTATGTCATCAGGCCCGTAGCAGCATAATGAGTGGATTCAGGTACGATGATTCTAACTGAAATAAGTCACACAGAAAAAGAAACATCATAAGATATCACTAATACACGGAATGTAAACTTGGCTACACAGGAACTGAATTACAGAACAGAACAGGGTCTCAAATTTAGAAAACCAACTTATGCTTGCTTAAGGGGAAAGGTGAGTTGGGGTGCTGCATAAAACCAGAGATTGAAATGAGCACAGATAAAGTTCCTTAAGCCAAATATGGAATAGACAAGAGCTACTCCTTGCTCAACGAAATGGACTCAACACCGCATATTAAACGCCTAAGAATGTACCTGACTAGTAAGTATCTTAAAACCTATGGATTGCTATGTCTCCGAAAGAGAATCAAGCATGTGTACAGGGGCATAAACGCAGCAGTGATAGGATTGGAGATGTTCGGTGAGCAAATGAAGACCCTTTGAAGTCATATTGCATGGTACCCATTCCACGGGTTTCAAATACCCAGGTTTAAGGTATTCTTCCTCAGCTAAAACATGCATGTGGAACCTAGAGTATGATCAACCATGTGATCGGGAGACGTGTTAAAATATGTCTCAGTTTTCCTCCCCTGGTACTCGGGTGCAACATTCCAGACGCTTTACTAACACTCTCCCGACTTGGAGAGTCAGTCCCTTTAACCTCCTGTTTGGCCCAGTTTGCAATTTCTGCGGAAGATGAACAGGAATAGCGAGAACCAATGAGAGACTAGCTGGAGGTGTCTGGACGGGCAAAATTAACTCTCATTTCCCACCAGGAAGAGGAATTAACCAAAGGCTCAGCGTGCCGTGCCAGAACCAGATTAGGGCCTGAAGCCATCCTGCGGTGTTGCGGCCAGGTCACAATAAAGCGAGTTGAAGAAAGGAGCTCAGGGGCACTGTAATTCACAAACCTGCAGACTTATAAATGACAGCTATCGTCCAAAAATAGACTGAAGTAAGGCTGCCAAGAGGACTTGAAAGCGGGGCAGAATTGCAGGAAACCGATTTCAGAAGGTAGACTGGAATTGCATTGAAAGCATAGGAAAAGAGGCAGAACGTCCACAATGATGCACTTGGCCAAAAAGGGCGTATGCGTTTTTTCCTGAATATATTCAGGAAAAAACGCATACGCCCTTTTTGGCCAACCAAGCAAGCTTGCAAAGGAAATCTGCACTACAATGAAGTCTCACTTCCCCCCGGTCAAAAGGGCCATCTGAAAAAAGTGTAAAATCCAGAAAGGCAGGACAGGCCATGGAGAACTGGGAGCCTTGTTCTGCTGATGGGCGGGATGTAAATTGCCAACAACCACTCGGGAGAAGTGTATGGTGTTTCCTGAAACATCTAAAAAACAAAGCAACAGAACCTAGGGCACTTCCACTTATGGTCCTATAGCTTAGGGAAATTAAAATCAAAAAGACACAGCCACCCCAAAGTTTGGAACGGCTCTGTTTACAAGAACCTCGTTTACAGTACAAGTTCAACATCGGAGAAAGTGAAAAATGGATAAAGAACTTGTGTTATTTACTTACAAAGCAATATCACTCAGCAATGAAATCTGTGTCATCAGGCCCTTAGCAGCACAATGAGTGGATTCAGGTATGATGATTCTAAGTGAAATAAGTCACACAGAAAAAGAAACATCATAAGATATCACTAATACACGGAATGTAAACTTGGCTACACAGGAACTGAATTCCAAAACAGAACAGTGTCTCAAATTTAGAAAACCAACTTATGCTTGCTTAAGGGGAAAGGTGAGTTGGGGTGCTGCATAAAACCAGAGATTGAAATGAGCACAGATAAAGTTCCTTAAGCCAAATATGGAATAGACAAGAGCTACTCCTTGCTCAACGAAATGGACTCAACACCGCATATTAAACGCCTAAGAATGTACCTGACTAGTAAGTATCTTAAAACCTATGGATTGCTATGTCTCCAAAAGAGAATCAAGCGTGTGTACAGGGGCATAAACGCAGCAGTGATAGGATTGGAGAGGTTCGGTGAGCAAATGAAGACCCTTTGAAGTCATATTGCATGGTACGCATTACACGGGTCTCAACTCTCCAGGTTTAAGGTATTCTTCCTTCAGCTAAAACATGCATGTGGAACCCAAGTATGATCAACCATGTGAACGGGAGACGTGTTCAAATATGTCTCAGTTTTCCTCCCCTGGTACTCGGGTGCAACATTCCAGACGCTTTACTAACACTCTCCCCACTTGGAGAGTCAGCGCCTTTAACCTCCTGTTTGGCCCAGTTTGCAATTTCTGCGGAAGATGAACAGGAATAGCGAGAACCAATGAGAGGCTAGCTGGAGGTGTCTGGACGGGCAAATTTAACTCTCATTTCCCACCAGGAAGAGGAAATAACCAAAGGCTCAGCGTGCCGTACCGGAACCAGATTAGGGCCTGAAGACATCCTGCGGTGTTGCGGCCAGGTCACAAAAAAGCGAGTTGAAGAAAGGAGCTCAGGGGCACTGTAATTCACAAACCTGCAGAGTTATAAATGACAGCTATCGTCCAAAAATAGACTGAAGTAAGGCTGCCAAGAGGACTTGAAAGCGGGGCAGAATTGCAGGAAACCGATTTCAGGAGGTAGACTGGAATTGCATTGAAAGCATAGGAAAAGAGGCAGAACGTCCACAATGATGCACTTGGCCAAAAAGGGCGTATGCGTTTTTTCCTGAATATATTCAGGAAAAAACGCATACGCCCTTTTTGGCCAACCAAGCAAGCTTGCAAAGGAAATCTGCACTACAATGAAGTCTCACTTCCCCCCGGTCAAAAGGGCCATCTGAAAAAAGTGTAAAATCCAGAAAGGCAGGACAGGCCATGGAGAATTGGGAGCCTTGTTATGCTGATGGGCGGGATGTAAATTGCCAACAACCACTCGGGAGAAGTGTATGGTGTTTCCTGAAACATCTAAAAAACAAAGCAACAGAGCCTAGGGCACTTCCACTTATGGTCCTATAGCTTAGGGAAATTAAAATCAAAAAGACACAGGCACCCCAAAGTTTGGGACGCCTCCCTTTATAAGAACCTCGTTTACCATACAAGTTCAATATCACAGAAAGTGAAAAATGGATAAAGAACTTGTGGTACTTACGTACAATGCAGTATCACTCAGCAATGAAATCTATGTCACCAGGCCCGTACCAGCATAATGAGTGGATTGAGGCACGATGATTCTAAGTGAAATAAGTCACACAGAAAAAGAAACATCATAAGGTATCACTAATACACGGAATGTGAACTTGGCTACACATGAACTGAATTACAAAACAGAACAGGGTCTCAAGTTTAGAAAACCAACTTATGCCTGCTTAAGGGGGAAGGTGAGTTGGGGTGCTGCATAAAAGCAGAGTTTGAAATTAGCACAGATACCGTTCCATAAGCCAAATATGTAATAGACAAGAGCTACCCCTTGCTCAACGAAATGGATTCAACAATGAGGTATCACCTCACACCTGGTAGAATAGGCATCATTGAAAATCTACAGACAAAAAATGCTGGAAAGGGTGTGGAGAAAAGGAACCCTCTTCCACTATTGTTGGGAATATAAATTGATACAGTCATTATGGAGAACAATATGGAATTTCTTAAGAAACTAACAATAGAATTACCATATGATACAGCAATCCCAGTACTGGACATATACCCAGACAAAACCATAAATCAAAAAGAGTCATTCACCGCAATGTTCATTGCATCACTATTTACAATATCGAGGTAATGGAAGCAACCTAAATGCCCACAGACAGACGAATGCATAAAGCTGTGGTACATATATAAAATGGAATATTACTAAGCCATGAAAAGGAATGAAATTGGGTCATTTGTAGAGACGTCGATGGATCTAGAGACTGTCATACAGAGTGAAGTAAGTCAGAAGGAGAAAAACAAATCTTGTATATTCATGCATATATGTGGAACCTAGAAAAACTGTACAGATTAACCATTTTGCAAGGCATAAATAGAGCAACAGATGTAGACAACAAACGTATGGACAACAAGGGGGGAAAGCTGTTGGGGGGGTGGTGGTGGGAGGAGTTGAGAGACTGGGATTGGCATGTATACATTTATATGTATAAAATAGATAACCAATAAGAACCTGCTGTATAAAAATATAAAATAAAATTCAAAATTAAAAAGAAGTAAAATTTAAAAAATAAAACAGAAAAAACAATTATTCCCTGCACATACATGTATTTATATGAATAAATTATTTCCATGCTTATATCTGTAAATACAAAAAAGAGGAATAAAATCTACCTTGAACCAAAAACGAAAAAGAGAAAAAAAACACAGAACCCACCAGTTCCACAGAGGAAAACCGTATCAGGGCACTTGCTCCAGTTGTAAACAATTCTGAAGTTGGTCAGTGGTGGGGAATCGTCTCCCATTCAGCCAGCAGCCCCCACGCAACAAGCGTCCTCATTGCAAAGCTGGGGCACCGTGCCGAGGCATCTGTGAGTAAACGTGAGCTGAGCCCCAGGCCAGTTGCTGCTGAACTATTCCCACCCGTCCCAGGTAAAACACCTGAATATATACAAGGACTTGAAAGCCTAGAGGAAGGGCCATAGAGCCACACGAGTGACAGCATGCCAGCCGACTTGGTGCCTGCAGGCCAGCCAGGATGGTCCTGGCCCTGGGTGTTCTTCTGGAAGATTTCCATTTCCCTGCCTGAGATACCCGTCCTGTCCCTGCCCCCACTGCTTTTTTCCTTCCTCACCTCTGCCCAGGGAGAAATTCCAGCAGCAGGTATGGGTGACACATCCTCTTCTTTAGCAGGTGGCAGCCTGGCAACTGCTGCAGAAAGTCCAGCAGAGCCCCACTCACACTGGGCCACCCACAAAGCCGTGGCCTCTCACTCCCTCCCACCAGCCCAGCCCCGAGACTGCTGACAGGGCAGAGAAAATGGCGTCAGGCACGGCTGCAGGGGCTCTTGCTGCCTGGAGTGGTATTTATATTGATCTCAACCCAGGCACACCTGGGGAGGGCTGGCCGGCACGGTAAGGCTGCCCAGGTCAGCCAATCATCACCCCTCAGGGGCTCACAGTTGCAGAAAATGGAACTTGCTGAACCGGCCAGGTCCAAGGAACAGGTGTGGGCTCCTGAGAGTCAGGATAGACAAGGGGCTGCAGCTTTGGCTTGTTTTCTAATCATTTTATCTGGCCCATGAGTGGGAGACAACTTCAAGAAAACCCTCTCCTAATGAGAGGAACCCAGGAGTCAGGCAGAGGAGGGGTGGGTGGTGGTTGGAGACAGAGGCCTGGTGCCCCGGGTGCAGTGGAAGTCTCTGGAAGACCAGGTGGAGGGAGGCCTCACGGAGTGATGCCCAGGGTCACAGACCTGTCGCAGCTGCTGTTTGTTAGTTCAAGTCCTGCTCTGAGGTGCTCTGTGTCAGCTCTGAGCGACAGGTGAGCTGGGGGTGCTCTGCAATGAGGGCTATGTGCACGGTTCCTGTGTGCCCAGCCCTGCCACGGTACCTGCAAGGGTAGCTCTGTATCCTGGGAGGGGCCTGACCACGAGAGCCCCGTGGGCTGGGGTGGGGGTGGGGTACCTGCCCAGGTGAGCTCCATATTCTGGGATTGGTCTGACCACGAGAGCCCCATGGGCTGCTGGGGACCTGGTAAAGGATGTCAGGACAGTCAGTGAAGCCACCGAGGATATACCTCCAGTTGCTCCTAATTCCTACACCCTGCTGGTCATTCTACCAACCACCAGGACATGGTATTCTGTATTAGTCTTCAATGATGCCTTCTTTTGTATTCCATTAGTCCCAGAGTCACAAGAAATTTTGGCTTGTGAGTGGCAGGACTCAACATACAACTAAAACAATACTTCCGGGCCGTCTGGCCCCAAGGGTGCAAAAATTCCCACACCATCTTTGGGGAAAGCTTAGCTAAAGACCTAAAAGTTCTACCTCTGGAAAAGGAAACCCTCCTTCAATATGCAGACGACATTCTGATCACCAGCCCTACTAAGGAGGCCTCTGAACTACCAAGCCAATAAAGGATAGAAGTTGTCCAAGAAAAAGCTCAAATATCACAGACTGCGGTGACCTGCCTGGGCTTCATTCTCACAGAAGGTCAGAGAAGCCCATCCCAGGAAAGGGAAGAAACCATTTTCAGCCTTACCCCTTTCTAAAACTAGAAGACAGCTTAGGGGTTCCTGGGGAGGCCAGGGTTTGCTGCTTCTGGATCCCTAACTACAGTCTACTAGCTGGGCCTCTATATGAAACACTGAAAGGAAAAGATGATGATCCTTTTGAATAGAATCCAGAAGTGGCCTTTCAAGAATGGAAAGAGCAGTCAATTCAGACCCTTGCCCTGGAACTCCCTAATTTAGCTAAACCCTTTGATCTTTACAATCCCGGTGAAAGGTGAATCGCCATTGGAGAATTAGTGCAAAAACTGGGACCACTTGAAATGGAACAATGCAAGAATGCCATCCAGGTAGGATAAACTACGGTCACTAAGGGGCTTGGCCCACTGCCACATCTGGCCAAGATACTGGCGGTATCTAAAAACCTGGAAATCAGCAGCCCAAAAGGCCACCTCCCTCCTAAGGGAAAAGGACCCCACGTGGTGATCCTAACCACCAACCATGCCCTGAAGTTGCAGGGTTCGCTCCGTGGGCACACCGACCTCGAGTGAGGAGGCCCTCCAACTCCAACATCCAGAGAGATAACCGGGGGCAACAGGGCACCATGACGACTCGTGTGAACATCACTTGACCTGGAGTTTCTCTCATAAAACAACAAGAGTGTGTCCCAAAAGAGTAGACTACTGCTTGCAGGACTTACTGCACCCAGAGGGGAGCTAATAATCTTGGCGGGGGAACAGTATACCACACTGTCACCATAGAAAAGCCTACAGACACCGTGATGATGGTGGCCAATAAGACCGGCTGGACTCCTGTTTACTTCAAAAGGCTGTTGACTCAGTAGCCATCATGGTCCTTGGTCACCACTGACCCTGGACTGTCTGGGAGTTGAGCGGGCAGGGCTCTGACACCTGGTGCTGTTTGTACGTTAATTCAGGGGCCTAATTGAAGAAAGCGCAGACTACTGGTCAGAGCATCTAGGCTGGCAGAGACGGTCAGCCTAAGGTGGCCGAACAAATGTGGGGCGGGGTGAAACCGGCCCCCACAGCGTCTCTGCACATCTCTTTCCTGGACCCTTAAAGGTCATTAGAATCTATAACACTTCCAATGCTGGTGCTCAGGTGGACGAGCAGGGAGGCAGGGGTCCTGGGGACAATCAACGTCACCGGGAGGCTGCTGGGGAGAAGCTCTGACCCTCGCCCCAGGGTATGAGGGCTCCCAACTCAGCACTCAGCAGTTACAGAAGAAGGGTCTGCACCCTCAGCACTCCAAGAATGAGGAACGGGACAAAAGGCAGAGGAGGGGTTTGTCCCCAGCAAAGCCCATTAAAAATCCCTGGGAGATAAAAATAGAATCTGGGCAATAAAGTCAAGTCTAACCTTTTTTATCCTTTGTGCTTTGTCTAATTTCACGTGCTCCTAGGGTCCCGCATGCAGAGGTTCCACACCCGGCACTTCAGACCAGATTTCCTAGTGCAGAATGGCTGGGTCGACACCTCAGCTCCTGGGGACCAGTGCAGACTCCACGATATAGAGCCTGAGCTACAGCCAACCCGGCCCTCGAGAGCTCCGCCGCCTCCCTCCCTCCCACTGACTCTGACAGGATCTCTACACAGCAGCCCAGCCCACAGCCCACGGGGTAGTGCATGCTCTCACCTCTCCATTCTCTGATCAAAATATAAAGTTTCCTTTGCTTGTGAACCAAACTCAGTCTCGATCTGTTGGCCCCAATGACACTGGGCAGGGGGACACTTGTTGGGGTCCACTCTGGAGGATCAGTAACAGAAATTGAGACTATTGTAACCTCAATGAACAGATGTGTGAGCCAAACTGTAGTTAACATAGAACAGTGTATAAGGCTCGGGTAAAATAAGATGTTTTTAACACTTCCATTTGATATTTCCATCACTTTTTATAAGCAAGTTCAGTGAAAAGGTTTGTCTTATTTGTCAGGTCAATATTAGAGAAACGAAGTGATTTCTTTCCAAGGATGTACAGCTAATAATCTTGGTTAAACCTTCAATCTTGTTTTAAATGCTTTTCCATTGAAAATGATACCTCTCTTTCAGCTCCCCCATTTCTGAGAAGTATAAAATCTTATAATTTATTATTACCAAAGGGGAAAGGTGGGAGGAGGGATAAATTAACAGTTTGGAATGAACACATACACACTGCTATGTATAAAATAGATCATCAACAAGGAACTACTGTATAGCACAGGGAACTACACTCAACATTTTGCAATAACCTATAAGGGGAAATAATCTGAAAAAGAATAGATATTTTTATTGACATCATCTATCAATGACAGTTAAAGTGTAGCCTAAGGGAAGCTGGTGGTGAGTGCTTCTGACCCTGAAGACTTCAATCATCTAAAGTTTGGACTCTGCCTACTTCCCAAGGCCCTTAATGAACATATGTGTAGCCGTAGCTTAAAAACTTCCCCAGTTTGGGTTTCGGGGAGACACTGATTTTGAAAAAGCCCTGGTGTTCTCCTTACATGAATGGGACTCTTCCTACTGCTAAAACATGTCTGTCACACCCAGAGGATGGTATACCATCTGATCGGGAAGAGTTTGGAAAAGGCATCTCATCTCCTCATCTCCTGGTGCTCGGGTTCACCCCTCCAGCGTCTTTACTAACAGTCTCCCCACTTGGAGATGTCAGCACTGTCAACATCCTGTTGCGTACAGTTTGGAATTTGTCCAGAGGATGAAGCGGAAGGATGAGGAACAATGAGAGACAAGTCCTAGGTGTTCAGACAGGCACATGTCACTCTAATTTCCAATCAGGAAGACGAATTGACCAAAGGCTAGGGTTGCCCATGGAAACAGTATAGGGCTTGAGGAAATCCCGCTGCTTTGTGGCCAGTTCCCATAAACACGAGTTGAACAATGGAACTCAGGGGCAGTAAAATTCACAAAACTGCAGAGTTGAAAATATCCATCACTGAAAAATGTCTTGAGGAAAGTCAGAGAAAAGGACTTGTAAGCAAGGGAGAATGGCAGGAAAGGGATTTGAGGAGGTAGAAAGGACTCGCCATTAAGCACAAGAAAAGGAGCTGAACATTGCCAACATTGCCAACATTGCAGTTGGCCAAAAAGGGTGTATGCGTTCTTTTCTGTATATATTCAAGAAAAGGGCATACACTTTTTTAGCCAACCAAACAGGTGGGCACTGGAAGTCAATACTACAAAAGATATCACTTCGCATCAGTCAGAAGAGCCATCCTCATAAAGCATAAACAACAGAAACGCAGGACAGGGCAACGAGAAGAGGGAGCCCTGTGAGACTTATAGTGGAAATGTATATTGCCAACGGCCATTCTGGAGAAGTGTATTGTGTTTACTAAAGCATCTAAAAAATGAGCTACAGAGCATAGGGCACTTGCACTCATGGGCGTATATCTTGGGAAAAACAAAAATCGAGAGGACACAGGCACCCCAATGTTTACCCCCTCTCTGTTTAAAAGATCCTCGACTAGGATATAACTTAAATGTCTCTGGAGGGAAAAAATGGATAGAGATGTGGTACTTAGGTAGAGTGGAATATTATTCAGCCTGGAAATCAATGAAATATGGCCAGTTGTAACAACTCCGGAGGAGTTACGTATGATCATTCTAAGTGACAGAATTCAAAAAGAAAAAGACACATATCATAAGATATCACTTAAAGGTGGAATCCAAAATGGCTACACATGAAATAAATTACAAAACAAAAACATAGTCAAATATGTAGAAAACACGCATAAGGCTGCTAAACGGGAAAGGTGGGGAGGGGTGAGGCATCATCCAGGAGGTTGAAATTAGCAAAGATACCATTCCAAATACCAAACTGATAATCAACAAGGCCTACACGGTAGCTAAAAGAACTGCACTCAGCACACTCAAGTCACCGGAAAAGAATATATACGACTGGTAAGAATCTGAAAAAGAATTTATTGATGTCTCTCTGTACGTGAATCAAGTGGATGTACAGCAGCAAGAAACAGAGCTTTGAAAATCAGCTGTAACCAATATAGTAATAAATTGAAAAAAATAAACGACAGAGAGACAGAGAAAACCTCTTACAACTTTTCCTCAGGGACGGTGATGCAACATGGATTGAACACATCTAGACCCACAGCAGGATGAGACATAAGGCTGGAAACTGTTTGCGCTAAGAGAAATGTGAGGTTGGGTGAGGAAATGCACACCCTTTAAAGTAATACTACCTGGTACCCATTCAATGGGTCCCAAATCTGCAGGTTCAAGGGATCTTCCTACAGCTAAAACATGCATGGAAAACCCAGAGGACTGTACACCATGTGATCGGGAGATGTGTCTAAAATGCACCTCATTTATCCTCTCCTGGTGCTCCTGTTCACCATTCCAGCCACGCTACTTAGAATCTCCCCACTTGGAGAATCAGCACATTTAAACTTCTGTTTCACACATTTTGCAAATTGTGAGGAGGATGAACGGGAAGAGGGGGAACCAATGAGAGAAGAGTTGTAGGGGTTTGGACGGGCACATATCACTCTAATTTCCCATTAAGAATAAGAATTAAAGAAAGGCTCAGCCTGCCTCGCCGGAGCCAAAATAAGGCCTGAAGCAATCCTGCGGGTTTGAGGCCAGCTCACAAAAGAGCAACTTAAACAATGGAGCTCAGGGTCACTGCAATTCACAAACCTGCAGAGTTATAAATGAAAACTAACGTCCAAAAATATGTTGAGGTAAGGCAAAGAAGAGGATCTGAATGCAAGACAGAATTGCAAGAAACAGATTTCAAGAGATAGATTGGACTCGTCTTTAACGCACATGAAAAGCGGCAGAATTTCGACAATGATGCAGTTGGCCCAAAAGGGCGTATGCGTTTTTTCCTGATTATATCCAGGAAAAAACGCATACGCACTTTATGGGCAACGAAGCAAGCAAGCAATGCAAATGTGCACAACAAAGAAGTCTCACTTCCCACCGGTCAAAAGGGCCATCCTAAAAAATTGTAAAAACCAGAAATGCAGGACAGGCCATGGAGAACAGGGAGCCTTTATACGCTGATGGACAGTGTGTGAACTGCCGAGAGCCACTCTGGAGAAGTGTATGGTGGTTCCTAAATCATCTAAAAAACAGAGCTACAGAGCATAGGACACTTCCAATCATGGGAGTATATCTAGGGAAGTCTAAAAATCAACAAGACACAAGCACACCACAGTTTAGGGCTACTCTGTTTACAAGAACCTCAACTTCAGTACACCTTAAATATCCCAGGAAAGAGAACAATGGATAAAGAAGATGTGGTACTTATGTACAATGGAATATCTCTTCACCATGAAATCAATGTAATAAGGCTAGTAGAAGGATAAAGAGTGGATTTAGGTCCGATAATACTACTTGAAATAAGTCAAACAGAAAAAGAAACATATCATAAGATATCACTTATAGAGGGAGGGTAAATATGGCTGCACAAGAAATGAATTACAGAACAGAACAGTGTCTCACATTTAGAAAACACACTTATGTCAGCTTAAGGGGAAAGGAGAGGTGGGGTGATGCATAAAACCAGAGTTTGAAATTAGCACAGATACCGTTCAATAAACCAAATAGGTATTAGACAAGATCTACACCTTGCTCAATGAACAGGCCTCAACACACCCTATACACCGCAGAGAAATATATCTGAGGAATAAGAATCTTAAAACCCATGTATTGATATATCTCCATAAGGGAATCAAGTGTGTGCAGAGCGGCACAAACACAGCAGTGAAAAGGAGCTAAACCCCATTATAGAAATAAATTTTAAAAACAAAACGCTGAAACAATGAAAGAGAGAAAAATTCTTACAAAATTCGCTCAGGGGCTGTGATGCAACCTGGATTGACCACATATAAACCCACAGCTGGATAAGACATAAGGCTGGACACTTGGGGCTGACAGGATTGGTGAGCTTTGGTGAGCAACTGCCGAAAGTTTAATGCAATACTTCATGCTACTCAGTCCAAGGGTCCCAACACTCCAGGTTGAAGGGAATCTTCCTACAGCTAAACCATGCTTGGGAAACCCAGCGACTGGTATACCATATGATCGGGAAAGGTTTCTAAAACGCACCTCATTTTTCCTCTCCTGGGGCTCCGGATCGACATTCCAGCCGCTTTACTAACAACATCCCCACATGGAGTCAATGCCTTTAAGTTCTGGTATCGCACAGTCTGCAGTTAGTGCAGAGGATGAATGGGAATAGGGGGAACCAGTGAGAAACTAGCTGTAGCGGTTTCAATGGGCACATGTCACTCTAATATCACATCAGTAAGAAGAATTAACCAAAGGCACAGCAAGGTGCCCCAGAAGAAAAATAGGGCTTCAAGGAATCCTGTGGTTATGGGGCAAGACCACAAAAATAAGAGCTAAAAAATGGAGCTAAGGGCCACTGCAATTCAAAAACCTGCAGAGTTATAAAGGCCAACTATTTTTAAAAAATATATTGAGGTAAGGCTATGAAGAGGCATTGAAAGCAAGGCAGAATTGCAGGAAACCGATTTCAGGAGGTAGACTGGAATTGCATTGAAAGCATATGAAGAGAGTCAGAAACTCGACAATGATGCACTTGGCCAAAAAGGGCGTATGCGTTTTTTCCTGAATATATTCAGGAAAAAACGCATACGCACTTTTTGGCCAACCAAGCAAGCTTGCAAAGGAAATCTGCACTACAATGAAGTCTCACTTCCACCCGGTCAAAAGGGCCATCTGAAAAAAGTGTAAAATCCAGAAAGGCACAACAGGCCATGGAGAACTGGGAGCCTTCTTATGCTGATGGGCGGGATGTAAATTGCCAACAGCCACTCTGGAGAAGTGTATGGTGTTTCCTGAAACATCTAAAAAACAAAGCAACAGAGCCTAGGGCACTTCCACTTATGGTCCTATAGCTTAGGGAAATTAAAATCAAAAAGACACAGCCACCCCAAAGTTTGGGACGGCTCTGTTTACAAGAACCTCGTTTACGGTACAAGTTCAATATCACAGAAAGTGAAAAATGGATAAAGAACTTGTGGTACTTACGTACAATGCAATATCACTCAGCAATGAAATCTATGTCATCAGGCCCGTAGCAGCATAATGAGTGGATTCAGGTATGATGATTCGAACTGAAATAAGTCACACAGAAAAGAAACATCATAAGGTATCACTAATACACAGAATGTGAACTTGGCTACACATGAACTGAATTACAAAACAGAACAGTGTCTCAAGTTTAGAAAACCAACTTACGCTTGCTTAAGGCGGAAGGTGAGTTGGGGTGCTGCATAAAACCAGAGATTGAAATGAGCACAGATAAAGTTCCTTAAGCCAAATATGGAATAGACAAGAGCTACTCCTTGCTCAACGAAATGGACTCAACACCCCATATTAAACGCCTAAGAATGTACCTGACTAGTAAGTATCTTAAAACCTATGGATTGCTATGTCTCCAAAAGAGAATCAAGCGTGTGTACAGGGGCATAAACGCAGCAGTGATAGGATTGGAGAGGTTCGGTGAGCAAATGAAGACCCTTTGAAGTCATATTGCATGGTACCCATTCCACGGGTCTCAACTCTCCAGGTTTAAGGTATTCTTCCTTCAGCTAAAACATGCATGTGGAACCCAGAGTATGATCAACCGTGTGAACGGGAGACGTGTTCAAATATGTCTCAGTTTTCCTCCCCTGGTACTCGGGTGCAACATTCCAGACCCTTTACTAACACTCTCCCCACTTGGAGAGTCAGCGCCTTTAACCTCCTGTTTGGCCCAGTTTGCAATTTCTGCGGAAGATGAACAGGAATAGGGAGAACCAATGAGAGACTAGCTGGAGGTGTCTGGAAGGGCAAATTTAACTCTCATTTCCCACCAGGAAGAGGAAATAACCAAAGGCTCAGCGTGCCGTGCCGGAACCAGATTAGGGCCTGAAGCCATCCTGCGGTGTTGCGGCCAGCTCAAAAGAAAGCGAGTTGAAGAAATGAGCTCAGGGTCTCTGTAATTCACAAACCTGCAGAGTTATAAATGACAGCTATCGTCCAAAAATAGACTGAAGTAAGGCTGCCAAGAGGACTTGAAAGCGGGGCAGAATTGCAGGATACCGATTTCAGGAGGTAGACTGGAATTGCATTGAAAGCGTAGGAAAAGAGGCAGAACGTCCACAATGATGCACTTTGCCAAAAGGGAATATGCGTTTTTTCCTGAATATATTCAGGAAAAAACGCATACGCCCTTTTTGGCCAACCAAGCAAGCTTGCAAAGGAAATCTGCACTACAATGAAGTCTCACTTCCCCCCGGTCAAAAGGGCCATCAGAATAAAGTGTAAAATCCAGAAAGGCAGGACAGGCCATGGAGAACTGGGAGCCTTGTTATGCTGATGGGCGGGATGTAAATTGCCAACAGACACTTGGGAGAAGTGTATGGTGTTTCCTGAAACATCTAAAAAACAAAGCAACAGAGCCTAGGGCACTTCCACTTATGGTCCTATAGCTTAGGGAAATTAATATCAAAAAGACACAGCAACCCCAAAATTTGGGACGGCTCTTTTTACAGGAATCTCTTCTCCGGCACAAGTTAAATATCCCAGAGAGCAAATAATGGATAAAGAAGTTGCGGTACTTCTGTACAACAGAATACCACTCAGCAATGAAATCTATGTCACCAGGCCCGTACCAGCATAATGAGTGGATTGAGGCACGATGATTCTAAGTGAAATAAGTCACACAGAAAAAGAAACATCATAAGGTATCACTAATACACGGAATGTGAACTTGGCTACACATGAACTGAATTACAAAACAGAACAGGGTCTCAAGTTTAGAAAACCAACTTATGCCTGCTTAAGGGGGAAGGTGAGTTGGGGTGCTGCATAAAAGCAGAGTTTGAAATTAGCACAGATACCGTTCCATAAGCCAAATATGTAATAGACAAGAGCTACCCCTTGCTCAACGAAATGGATTCAACAATGAGGTATCACCTCACACCTGGTAGAATAGGCATCATTGAAAATCTACAAACAAAAAATGCTGGAAAGGGTGTGGAGAAAAGGAACCCTCTTCCACTATTGTTGGGAATATAAATTGATACAGTCATTATGGAGAACAATATGGAATTTCTTAAGAAACTAACAATAGAATTACCATATGATACAGCAATCCCAGTACTGGACATATACCCAGACAAAACCATAAATCAAAAAGAGTCATTCACCGCAATGTTCATTGCATCACTATTTACAATATCGAGGTAATGGAAGCAACCTAAATGCCCACAGACAGACGAATGCATAAAGCTGTGGTGCATATATAAAATGGAATATTACTAAGCCATGAAAAGGAATGAAATTGGGTCATTTGTAGAGACGTCGATGGATCTAGAGACTGTCATACAGAGTGAAGTAAGTCAGAAGGAGAAAAACAAATCTTGTATATTCATGCATATATGTGGAACCTAGAAAAACTGTACAGATTAACCATTTTGCAAGGCATAAATAGAGCAACAGATGTAGACAACAAACGTATGGACAACAAGGGGGGAAAGCTGTTGGGGGGGTGGTGGTGGGAGGAGTTGAGAGACTGGGATTGGCATGTATACATTTATATGTATAAAATAGATAACCAATAAGAACCTGCTGTATAAAAATATAAAATAAAATTCAAAATTAAAAAGAAGTAAAATTTAAAAAATAAAACAGAAAAAACAATTATTCCCTGCACATACATGTATTTATATGAATAAATTATTTCCATGCTTATATCTGTAAATACAAAAAAGAGGAATAAAATCTACCTTGAACCAAAAACGAAAAAGAGAAAAAAAACACAGAACCCACCAGTTCCACAGAGGAAAACCGTATCAGGGCACTTGCTCCAGTTGTAAACAATTCTGAAGTTGGTCAGTGGTGGGGAATCGTCTCCCATTCAGCCAGCAGCCCCCACGCAACAAGCGTCCTCATTGCAAAGCTGGGGCACCGTGCCGAGGCATCTGTGAGTAAACGTGAGCTGAGCCCCAGGCCAGTTGCTGCTGAACTATTCCCACCCGTCCCAGGTAAAACACCTGAATATATACAAGGACTTGAAAGCCTAGAGGAAGGGCCATAGAGCCACACGAGTGACAGCATGCCAGCCGACTTGGTGCCTGCAGGCCAGCCAGGATGGTCCTGGCCCTGGGTGTTCTTCTGGAAGATTTCCATTTCCCTGCCTGAGATACCCGTCCTGTCCCTGCCCCCACTGCTTTTTTCCTTCCTCACCTCTGCCCAGGGAGAAATTCCAGCAGCAGGTATGGGTGACACATCCTCTTCTTTAGCAGGTGGCAGCCTGGCAACTGCTGCAGAAAGTCCAGCAGAGCCCCACTCACACTGGGCCACCCACAAAGCCGTGGCCTCTCACTCCCTCCCACCAGCCCAGCCCCGAGACTGCTGACAGGGCAGAGAAAATGGCGTCAGGCACGGCTGCAGGGGCTCTTGCTGCCTGGAGTGGTATTTATATTGATCTCAACCCAGGCACACCTGGGGAGGGCTGGCCGGCACGGTAAGGCTGCCCAGGTCAGCCAATCATCACCCCTCAGGGGCTCACAGTTGCAGAAAATGGAACTTGCTGAACCGGCCAGGTCCAAGGAACAGGTGTGGGCTCCTGAGAGTCAGGATAGACAAGGGGCTGCAGCTTTGGCTTGTTTTCTAATCATTTTATCTGGCCCATGAGTGGGAGACAACTTCAAGAAAACCCTCTCCTAATGAGAGGAACCCAGGAGTCAGGCAGAGGAGGGGTGGGTGGTGGTTGGAGACAGAGGCCTGGTGCCCCGGGTGCAGTGGAAGTCTCTGGAAGACCAGGTGGAGGGAGGCCTCACGGAGTGATGCCCAGGGTCACAGACCTGTCGCAGCTGCTGTTTGTTAGTTCAAGTCCTGCTCTGAGGTGCTCTGTGTCAGCTCTGAGCGACAGGTGAGCTGGGGGTGCTCTGCAATGAGGGCTATGTGCACGGTTCCTGTGTGCCCAGCCCTGCCACGGTACCTGCAAGGGTAGCTCTGTATCCTGGGAGGGGCCTGACCACGAGAGCCCCATGGGCTGGGGTGGGGGTGGGGTACCTGCCCAGGTGAGCTCCATATTCTGGGATTGGTCTGACCACGAGAGCCCCATGGGCTGCTGGGGACCTGGTAAAGGATGTCAGGACAGTCAGTGAAGCCACCGAGGATATACCTCCAGTTGCTCCTAATTCCTACACCCTGCTGGTCATTCTACCAACCACCAGGACATGGTATTCTGTATTAGTCTTCAATGATGCCTTCTTTTGTATTCCATTAGTCCCAGAGTCACAAGAAATTTTGGCTTGTGAGTGGCAGGACTCTACATACAACTAAAACAATACTTCCGGGCCGTCTGGCCCCAAGGGTGCAAAAATTCCCACACCATCTTTGGGGAAAGCTTAGCTAAAGACCTAAAAGTTCTACCTCTGGAAAAGGAAACCCTCCTTCAATATGCAGACGACATTCTGATCACCAGCCCTACTAAGGAGGCCTCTGAACTACCAAGCCAATAAAGGATAGAAGTTGTCCAAGAAAAAGCTCAAATATCACAGACTGCGGTGACCTGCCTGGGCTTCATTCTCACAGAAGGTCAGAGAAGCCCATCCCAGGAAAGGGAAGAAACCATTTTCAGCCTTACCCCTTTCTAAAACTAGAAGACAGCTTAGGGGTTCCTGGGGAGGCCAGGGTTTGCTGCTTCTGGATCCCTAACTACAGTCTACTAGCTGGGCCTCTATATGAAACACTGAAAGGAAAAGATGATGATCCTTTTGAATAGAATCCAGAAGTGGCCTTTCAAGAATGGAAAGAGCAGTCAATTCAGACCCTTGCCCTGGAACTCCCTAATTTAGCTAAACCCTTTGACCTTTACATTCCTGGTGAAAGGTGAATTGCCATTGGAGAATTAGTGCAAAAACTGGGACCACTTGAAATGGAACAATGCAAGAATGCCATCCAGGTAGGATAAACTACAGTCACTAAGGGGCTTGGCCCACTGCCACATCTGGCCAAGATACTGGCGGTATCTAAAAACCTGGAAATCAGCAGCCCAAAAGGCCACCTCCCTCCTAAGGGAAAAGGACCCCACGTGGTGATCCTAACCACCAACCATGCCCTGAAGTTGCAGGGTTCGCTCCATGGGCACACCGACCTCGAGTGAGGAGGCCCTCCAACTCCAACATCCAGAGAGATAACCGGGGGCAACAGGGCACCATGACGACTCGTGTGAACATCACTTGACCTGGAGTTTCTCTCATAAAACAACAAGAGTGTGTCCCAAAAGAGTAGACTACTGCTTGCAGGACTTACTGCACCCAGAGGGGAGCTAATAATCTTGGCGGGGGAACAGTATACCACACTGTCACCATAGAAAAGCCTACAGACACCGTGATGATGGTGGCCAATAAGACCGGCTGGACTCCTGTTTACTTCAAAAGGCTGTTGACTCAGTAGCCATCATGGTCCTTGGTCACCACTGACCCTGGACTGTCTGGGAGTTGAGCAGGCAGGGCTCTGACACCTGGTGCTGTTTGTACGTTAATTCAGGGGCCTAATTGAAGAAAGCGCAGACTACTGGTCAGAGCATCTAGGCTGGCAGAGACGGTCAGCCTAAGGTGGCCGAACAAATGTGGGGCGGGGTGAAACCGGCCCCCACAGCGTCTCTGCACATCTCTTTCCTGGACCCTTAAAGGTCATTAGAATCTATAACACTTCCAATGCTGGTGCTCAGGTGGACGAGCAGGGAGGCAGGGGTCCTGGGGACAATCAACGTCACCGGGAGGCTGCTGGGGAGAAGCTCTGACCCTCGCCCCAGGGTATGAGGGCTCCCAACTCAGCACTCAGCAGTTACAGAAGAAGGGTCTGCACCCTCAGCACTCCAAGAATGAGGAACGGGACAAAAGGCAGAGGAGGGGTTTGTCCCCAGCAAAGCCCATTAAAAATCCCTGGGAGATAAAAATAGAATCTGGGCAATAAAGTCAAGTCTAACCTTTTTTATCCTTTGTGCTTTGTCTAATTTCACGTGCTCCTAGGGTCCCACATGCAGAGGTTCCACACCCGGCACTTCAGACCAGATTTCCTAGTGCAGAATGGCTGGGTCGACACCTCAGCTCCTGGGGCCCAGTGCAGACTCCACGATATAGAGCCTGAGCTACAGCCAACCCGGCCCTCGAGAGCTCCGCCGCCTCCCTCCCTCCCACTGACTCTGACAGGATCTCTACACAGCAGCCCAGCCCACAGCCCACGGGGTAGTGCATGCTCTCACCTCTCCATTCTCTGATCAAAATATAAAGTTTCCTTTGCTTGTGAACCAAACTCAGTCTCGATCTGTTGGCCCCAATGACACTGGGCAGGGGGACACTTGTTGGGGTCCACTCTGGAGGATCAGTAACAGAAATTGAGACTATTGTAACCTCAATGAACAGATGTGTGAGCCAAACTGTAGTTATCATAGAACAGTGTATAAGGCTCGGGTAAAATAAGATGTTTTTAACACTTCCATTTGATATTTCCATCACTTTTTATAAGCAAGTTCAGTGAAAAGGTTTGTCTTATTTGTCAGGTCAATATTAGAGAAACGAAGTGATTTCTTTCCAAGGATGTACAGCTAATAATCTTGGTTAAACCTTCAATCTTGTTTTAAATGCTTTTCCATTGAAAATGATACCTCTCTTTCAGCTCCCCCATTTCTGAGAAGTATAAAATCTTATAATTTATTATTACCAAAGGGGAAAGGTGGGAGGAGGGATAAATTAACAGTTTGGAATGAACACATACACACTGCTATGTATAAAATAGATCATCAACAAGGAACTACTGTATAGCACAGGGAACTACACTCAACATTTTGCAATAACCTATAAGGGGAAATAATCTGAAAAAGAATAGATATTTTTATTGACATCATCTATCAATGACAGTTAAAGTGTAGCCTAAGGGAAGCTGGTGGTGAGTGCTTCTGACCCTGAAGACTTCAATCATCTAAAGTTTGGACTCTGCCTACTTCCCAAGGCCCTTAATGAACATATGTGTAGCTGTAGCTTAAAAACTTCCCCAGTTTGGGTTTCGGGGAGACACTGATTTTGAAAAAGCCCTGGTGTTCTCCTTACATGAATGGGACTCTTCCTACTGCTAAAACATGTCTGTCACACCCAGAGGATGGTATACCATCTGATCGGGAAGAGTTTGGAAAAGGCATCTCATCTCCTCATCTCCTGGTGCTCGGGTTCACACCTCCAGCGTCTTTACTAACAGTCTCCCCACTTGGAGATGTCAGCACTGTCAACATCCTGTTGCGTACAGTTTGGAATTTGTCCAGAGGATGAAGCGGAAGAATGAGGAACAATGAGAGACAAGTCCTAGGTGTTCAGACAGGCACATGTCACTCTAATTTCCAATCAGGAAGACGAATTGACCAAAGGCTAGGGTTGCCCATGGAAACAGTATAGGGCTTGAGGAAATCCCGCTGCTTTGTGGCCAGTTCCCATAAACACGAGTTGAACAATGGAACTCAGGGGCAGTAAAATTCACAAAACTGCAGAGTTGAAAATATCCATCACTGAAAAATGTCTTGAGGAAAGTCAGAGAAAAGGACTTGTAAGCAAGGGAGAATGGCAGGAAAGGGATTTGAGGAGGTAGAAAGGACTCGCCATTAAGCACAAGAAAAGGAGCTGAACATTGCCAACATTGCAGTTGGCCAAAAAGGGTGTATGCGTTCTTTTCTGTATATATTCAAGAAAAGGGCATACACTTTTTTAGCCAACCAAACAGGTGGGCACTGGAAGTCAATACTACAAAAGATATCACTTCGCATCAGTCAGAAGAGCCATCCTCATAAAGCGTAAACAACAGAAACGCAGGACAGGGCAACGAGAAGAGGGAGCCCTGTGAGACTTATAGTGGAAATGTATATTGCCAACGGCCATTCTGGAGAAGTGTATTGTGTTTACTAAAGCATCTAAAAAATGAGCTACAGAGCATAGGGCACTTGCACTCATGGGCGTATATCTTGGGAAAAACAAAAATCGAGAGGACACAGGCACCCCAATGTTTACCCCCTCTCTGTTTAAAAGATCCTCGACTAGGATATAACTTAAATGTCTCTGGAGGGAAAAAATGGATAGAGATGTGGTACTTAGGTAGAGTGGAATATTATTCAGCCTGGAAATCAATGAAATATGGCCAGTTGTAACGACTCCGGAGGAGTTACGTATGATCATTCTAAGTGACAGAATTCAAAAAGAAAAAGACACATATCATAAGATATCACTTAAAGGTGGAATCCAAAATGGCTACACATGAAATAAATTACAAAACAAAAACATAGTCAAATATGTAGAAAACACGCATAAGGCTGCTAAACGGGAAAGGTGGGGAGGGGTGAGGCATCATCCAGGAGGTTGAAATTAGCAAAGATACCATTCCAAATACCAAACTGATAATCAACAAGGCCTACACGGTAGCTAAAAGAACTGCACTCAGCACACTCAAGTCACCAGAAAAGAATATATACGACTGGTAAGAATCTGAAAAAGAATTTATTGATGTCTCTCTGTACGTGAATCAAGTGGATGTACAGCAGCAAGAAACAGAGCTTTGAAAATCAGCTGTAACCAATATAGTAATAAATTGAAAAAAATAAACGACAGAGAGACAGAGAAAACCTCTTACAACTTTTCCTCAGGGACGGTGATGCAACATGGATTGAACACATCTAGACCCACAGCAGGATGAGACATAAGGCTGGAAACTGTTTGCGCTAAGAGAAATGTGAGGTTGGGTGAGGAAATGCACACCCTTTAAAGTAATACTACCTGGTACCCATTCAATGGGTCCCAAATCTGCAGGTTCAAGGGATCTTCCTACAGCTAAAACATGCATGGAAATCCCAGAGGACTGTACACCATGTGATCGGGAGATGTGTCTAAAATGCACCTCATTTATCCTCTCCTGGTGCTCCTGTTCACCATTCCAGCCACGCTACTTAGAATCTCCCCACTTGGAGAATCAGCACATTTAAACTTCTGTTTCACACATTTTGCAAATTGTGAGGAGGATGAACGGGAAGAGGGGGAACCAATGAGAGAAGAGTTGTAGGGGTTTGGACGGGCACATATCACTCTAATTTCCCATTAAGAATAAGAATTAAAGAAAGGCTCAGCCTGCCTCGCCGGAGCCAAAATAGGGCCTGAAGCAATCCTGCGGGTTTGAGGCCAGCTCACAAAAGAGCAACTTAAACAATGGAGCTCAGGGTCACTGCAATTCACAAACCTGCAGAGTTATAAATGAAAACTAACGTCCAAAAATATGTTGAGGTAAGGCAAAGAAGAGGATCTGAATGCAAGACAGAATTGCAAGAAACAGATTTCAAGAGATAGATTGGACTCGTCTTTAACGCACATGAAAAGCGGCAGAATTTCGACAATGATGCAGTTGGCCCAAAAGGGCGTATGCGTTTTTTCCTGATTATATCCAGGAAAAAACGCATACGCACTTTATGGGCAACGAAGCAAGCAAGCAATGCAAATGTGCACAACAAAGAAGTCTCACTTCCCACCGGTCAAAAGGGCCATCCTAAAAAATTGTAAAAACCAGAAATGCAGGACAGGCCATGGAGAACAGGGAGCCTTTATACGCTGATGGGCAGTGTGTGAACTGCCGAGAGCCACTCTGGAGAAGTGTATGGTGGTTCCTAAATCATCTAAAAAACAGAGCTACAGAGCATAGGACACTTCCAATCATGGGAGTATATCTAGGGAAGTCTAAAAATCAACAAGACACAAGCACACCACAGTTTAGGGCTACTCTGTTTACAAGAACCTCAACTTCAGTACACCTTAAATATCCCAGGAAAGAGAACAATGGATAAAGAAGATGTGGTACTTATGTACAATGGAATATCTCTTCACCATGAAATCAATGTAATAAGGCTAGTAGAAGGATAAAGAGTGGATTTAGGTCCGATAATACTACTTGAAATAAGTCAAACAGAAAAAGAAACATATCATAAGATATCACTTATAGAGGGAGGGTAAATATGGCTGCACAAGAAATGAATTACAGAACAGAACAGTGTCTCACATTTAGAAAACACACTTATGTCAGCTTAAGGGGAAAGGAGAGGTGGGGTGATGCATAAAACCAGAGTTTGAAATTAGCACAGATACCGTTCAATAAACCAAATAGGTATTAGACAAGATCTACACCTTGCTCAATGAACAGGCCTCAACACACCCTATACACCGCAGAGAAATATATCTGAGGAATAAGAATCTTAAAACCCATGTATTGATATATCTCCATAAGGGAATCAAGTGTGTGCAGAGCGGCACAAACACAGCAGTGAAAAGGAGCTAAACCCCATTATAGAAATAAATTTTAAAAACAAAACGCTGAAACAATGAAAGAGAGAAAAATTCTTACAAAATTCGCTCAGGGGCTGTGATGCAACCTGGATTGACCACATATAAACCCACAGCTGGATAAGACATAAGGCTGGACACTTGGGGCTGACAGGATTGGTGAGCTTTGGTGAGCAACTGCCGAAAGTTTAATGCAATACTTCATGCTACTCAGTCCAAGGGTCCCAACACTCCAGGTTGAAGGGAATCTTCCTACAGCTAAACCATGCTTGGGAAACCCAGCGACTGGTATACCATATGATCGGGAAAGGTTTCTAAAACGCACCTCATTTTTCCTCTCCTGGGGCTCCGGATCGACATTCCAGCCGCTTTACTAACAACATCCCCACATGGAGTCAATGCCTTTAAGTTCTGGTATTGCACAGTCTGCAGTTAGTGCAGAGGATGAATGGGAATAGGGGGAACCAGTGAGAAACTAGCTGTAGCGGTTTCAATGGGCACATGTCACTCTAATATCTCATCAGTAAGAAGAATTAACCAAAGGCACAGCAAGGTGCCCCAGAAGAAAAATAGGGCTTCAAGGAATCCTGTGGTTATGGGGCAAGACCACAAAAATAAGAGCTAAAAAATGGAGCTAAGGGCCACTGCAATTCAAAAACCTGCAGAGTTATAAAGGCCAACTATTTTTAAAAAATATATTGAGGTAAGGCTATGAAGAGGCATTGAAAGCAAGGCAGAATTGCAGGAAACCGATTTCAGGAGGTAGACTGGAATTGCATTGAAAGCATATGAAGAGAGTCAGAAACTCGACAATGATGCACTTGGCCAAAAAGAGCGTATGCGTTTTTTCCTGAATATATTCAGGAAAAAACGCATACGCACTTTTTGGCCAACCAAGCAAGCTTGCAAAGGAAATCTGCACTACAATGAAGTCTCACTTCCACCCGGTCAAAAGGGCCATCTGAAAAAAGTGTAAAATCCAGAAAGGCACAACAGGCCATGGAGAACTGGGAGCCTTCTTATGCTGATGGGCGGGATGTAAATTGCCAACAGCCACTCTGGAGAAGTGTATGGTGTTTCCTGAAACATCTAAAAAACAAAGCAACAGAGCCTAGGGCACTTCCACTTATGGTCCTATAGCTTAGGGAAATTAAAATCAAAAAGACACAGCCACCCCAAAGTTTGGGACGGCTCTGTTTACAAGAACCTCGTTTACGGTACAAGTTCAATATCACAGAAAGTGAAAAATGGATAAAGAACTTGTGGTACTTACGTACAATGCAATATCACTCAGCAATGAAATCTATGTCATCAGGCCCGTAGCAGCATAATGAGTGGATTCAGGTATGATGATTCGAACTGAAATAAGTCACACAGAAAAGAAACATCATAAGGTATCACTAATACACAGAATGTGAACTTGGCTACACATGAACTGAATTACAAAACAGAACAGTGTCTCAAGTTTAGAAAACCAACTTACGCATGCTTAAGGGGGAAGGTGAGTTGGGGTGCTGCATAAAACCAGAGATTGAAATGAGCACAGATAAAGTTCCTTAAGCCAAATATGGAATAGACAAGAGCTACTCCTTGCTCAACGAAATGGACTCAACACCCCATATTAAACGCCTAAGAATGTACCTGACTAGTAAGTATCTTAAAACCTATGGATTGCTATGTCTCCAAAAGAAAATCAAGCGTGTGTACAGGGGCATAAACGCAGCAGTGATAGGATTGGAGAGGTTCGGTGAGCAAATGAAGACCCTTTGAAGTCATATTGCATGGTACCCATTCCACGGGTCTCAACTCTCCAGGTTTAAGGTATTCATCCTTCAGCTAAAACATGCATGTGGAACCCAGAGTATGATCAACCATGTGAACGGGAGACGTGTTCAAATATGTCTCAGTTTTCCTCCCCTGGTACTCGGGTGCAACATTCCAGACGCTTTACTAACACTCTCCCGACTTGGAGAGTCAGTCCCTTTAACCTCCTGTTTGGCCCAGTTTGCAATTTCAGCGGAAGATGTACAGGAATAGGGAGAACCAATGAGAGGCTAGCTGCAGGTGTCTGGACGGGCAAATTTAACTCTAATTTCCCACCAGGAAGAGGAATTAACCAAAGGCTCAGCATGCCGGGCCGGAACCAGATTAGGGCCTGAAGCCATCCTGCGGTGTTGCGGCCAGCTCAAAAGAAAGCGAGTTGAAGAAAGGAGCTCAGGGGCACTGTAATTCACAAACCTGCAGAGTTATAAATGACAGCTATCGTCCAAAAATAGACTGAAGTAAGGCTGCCAAGAGGACTTGAAAGCGGGGCAGAATTGCAGGAAACCGATTTCAGGAGGTAGACTGGAATTGCATTGAAAGCATAGGAAAAGAGGCAGAACGTCCACAATGATGCACTTGGCCAAAAAGGACGTATGCGTTTTTTCCTGAATATATTCAGGAAAAAACGCATACGCCCTTTTTGGCCAACCAAGCAAGCTTGCAAAGGAAATCTGCACTACAATGAAGTCTCACTTCCCCCCGGTCAAAAGGGCCATCTGAAAAAAGCGTAAAATCCAGAAAGGCAGGACAGGCCATGGAGAACTGGGAGACTTGTTATGCTGATCGGCGGGATGAAAATTGCCAACAGACACTCGGGAGAAGTGTATGGTGTTTCCTGAAACATCTAAAAAACAAAGCAACAGAACCTAGGGCACTTCCACTTATGGTCCTATAGCTTAGGGAAATTAAAATCAAAAAGACACAGCCACCCCAAAGTTTGGAACGGCTCTGTTTACAAGAACCTCGTTTACAGTACAAGTTCAACATCGCAGAAAGTGAAAAATGGATAAAGAAGTTGTGGTATTTACTTACAAAGCAATATCACTCAGCAATGAAATCTGTGTCATCAGGCCCTTAGCATCACAATGAGTGGATTCAGTTATGATGATTCTAACTGAAATAAGTCACACAGAAAAAGAAACATCATAAGATATCAGTAATACACGGAATGTAAACTTGGCTACACAGGAACTGAATTACAGAACAGAACAGGGTCTCAAATTTAGAAAACCAACTTATGCTTGCTTAAGGGGAAAGGTGAGTTGGGGTGCTGCATAAAACCAGAGATTGAAATGAGCACAGATAAAGTTCCTTAAGCCAAATATGGAATAGACAAGAGCTACTCCTTGCTCAACGAAATGGACTCAACACCGCATATTAAACGCGTAAGAATGTACCTGACTAGTAAGTATCGTAAAACCTATGGATTGCTATGTCTCCAAAAGAGAATCAAGCATGTGTACAGGGGCATAAACGCAGCAGTGATAGGATTGGAGATGTTCGGTGAGCAAATGAAGACCCTTTGAAGTCATATTGCATGGTACCCATTACACGGGTCTCAACTCTCCAGGTTTAAGGTATTCTTCCTTCAGCTAAAACATGCATGTGGAACCCAAGTATGATCAACCATGTGAACGGGAGACGTGTTCAAATATGTCTCAGTTTTCCTCCCCTGGTACTCGGGTGCAACATTCCAGATGCTTTACTAACACTCTCCCCACTTGGAGAGTCAGCGCCTTTAACCTCCTGTTTGGCCCAGTTTGCAATTTCTGCGGAAGATGAACAGGAATAGCGAGAACCAATGAGAGGCTAGCTGGAGGTGTCTGGACGGGCAAATTTAACTCTCATTTCCCACCAGGTAGTGGAAATATCCAAAGGCTCAGTGTGCCGTGCCGGAACCAGATTAGGGCCTGAAGCCATCCTGCGGTGTTGCGGCCAGCTCAAAAGAAAGCGAGTTGAAGAAAGGAGCTCAGGGGCACTGTAATTCACAAACCTGCAGAGTTATAAATGACAGCTATCATCCAAAAATAGACTGAAGTAAGGCTGCCAAGAGGACTTGAAAGCGGGGCAGAATTACAGGAAACCGATTTCAGGAGGTAGACTGGAATTGCATTGAAAGCATAGGAAAAGAGGCAGAACGTCCACAATGATGCACTTGGCCAAAAAGGGCGTATGCGTTTTTTCCTGAATATATTCACAAAAAAACGCATACGCCCTTTTTGGCCAACCAAGCAAGCTTGCAAAGGAAATCTGCACTACAATGAAGTCTCACTTCCCCCCGCTCAAAAGGGCCATCTGAAAAAAGTGTAAAATCCAGAAAGGCAGGACAGGCCATGGAGAACTGGGAGCCTTGTTATGCTGATGGGCGGGATGTAAATTGCCAACAGACACTCGGGAGAAGTGTATGGTGTTTCCTGAAACATCTAAAAAACAAAGCAACAGAGCCTAGGGCACTTCCACTTATGGTCCTATAGCTTAGGGAAATTAATATCAAAAAGACACAGCAACCCCAAAATTTGGGACGGCTCTTTTTACAGGAATCTCTTCTACGGCACAAGTTAAATATCCCAGAGAGCAAATAATGGATAAAGAAGTTGCGGTACTTCTGTACAACAGAATACCACTCAGCAATGAAATCTATGTCACCAGGCCCGTACCAGCATAATGAGTGGATTGAGGCACGATGATTCTAAGTGAAATAAGTCACACAGAAAAAGAAACATCATAAGGTATCACTAATACACGGAATGTGAACTTGGCTACACATGAACTGAATTACAAAACAGAACAGGGTCTCAAGTTTAGAAAACCAACTTATGCCTGCTTAAGGGGGAAGGTGAGTTGGGGTGCTGCATAAAAGCAGAGTTTGAAATTAGCACAGATACCGTTCCATAAGCCAAATATGTAATAGACAAGAGCTACCCCTTGCTCAACGAAATGGATTCAACAATGAGGTATCACCTCACACCTGGTAGAATAGGCATCATTGAAAATCTACAGACAAAAAATGCTGGAAAGGGTGTGGAGAAAAGGAACCCTCTTCCACTATTGTTGGGAATATAAATTGATACAGTCATTATGGAGAACAATATGGAATTTCTTAAGAAACTAACAATAGAATTACCATATGATACAGCAATCCCAGTACTGGACATATACCCAGACAAAACCATAAATCAAAAAGAGTCATTCACCGCAATGTTCATTGCATCACTATTTACAATATCGAGGTAATGGAAGCAACCTAAATGCCCACAGACAGACGAATGCATAAAGCTGTGGTGCATATATAAAATGGAATATTACTAAGCCATGAAAAGGAATGAAATTGGGTCATTTGTAGAGACGTCGATGGATCTAGAGACTGTCATACAGAGTGAAGTAAGTCAGAAGGAGAAAAACAAATCTTGTATATTCATGCATATATGTGGAACCTAGAAAAACTGTACAGATTAACCATTTTGCAAGGCATAAATAGAGCAACAGATGTAGACAACAAACGTATGGACAACAAGGGGGGAAAGCTGTTGGGGGGGTGGTGGTGGGAGGAGTTGAGAGACTGGGATTGGCATGTATACATTTATATGTATAAAATAGATAACCAATAAGAACCTGCTGTATAAAAATATAAAATAAAATTCAAAATTAAAAAGAAGTAAAATTTAAAAAATAAAACAGAAAAAACAATTATTCCCTGCACATACATGTATTTATATGAATAAATTATTTCCATGCTTATATCTGTAAATACAAAAAAGAGGAATAAAATCTACCTTGAACCAAAAACGAAAAAGAGAAAAAAAACACAGAACCCACCAGTTCCACAGAGGAAAACCGTATCAGGGCACTTGCTCCAGTTGTAAACAATTCTGAAGTTGGTCAGTGGTGGGGAATCGTCTCCCATTCAGCCAGCAGCCCCCACGCAACAAGCGTCCTCATTGCAAAGCTGGGGCACCGTGCCGAGGCATCTGTGAGTAAACGTGAGCTGAGCCCCAGGCCAGTTGCTGCTGAACTATTCCCACCCGTCCCAGGTAAAACACCTGAATATATACAAGGACTTGAAAGCCTAGAGGAAGGGCCATAGAGCCACACGAGTGACAGCATGCCAGCCGACTTGGTGCCTGCAGGCCAGCCAGGATGGTCCTGGCCCTGGGTGTTCTTCTGGAAGATTTCCATTTCCCTGCCTGAGATACCCGTCCTGTCCCTGCCCCCACTGCTTTTTTCCTTCCTCACCTCTGCCCAGGGAGAAATTCCAGCAGCAGGTATGGGTGACACATCCTCTTCTTTAGCAGGTGGCAGCCTGGCAACTGCTGCAGAAAGTCCAGCAGAGCCCCACTCACACTGGGCCACCCACAAAGCCGTGGCCTCTCACTCCCTCCCACCAGCCCAGCCCCGAGACTGCTGACAGGGCAGAGAAAATGGCGTCAGGCACGGCTGCAGGGGCTCTTGCTGCCTGGAGTGGTATTTATATTGATCTCAACCCAGGCACACCTGGGGAGGGCTGGCCGGCACGGTAAGGCTGCCCAGGTCAGCCAATCATCACCCCTCAGGGGCTCACAGTTGCAGAAAATGGAACTTGCTGAACCGGCCAGGTCCAAGGAACAGGTGTGGGCTCCTGAGAGTCAGGATAGACAAGGGGCTGCAGCTTTGGCTTGTTTTCTAATCATTTTATCTGGCCCATGAGTGGGAGACAACTTCAAGAAAACCCTCTCCTAATGAGAGGAACCCAGGAGTCAGGCAGAGGAGGGGTGGGTGGTGGTTGGAGACAGAGGCCTGGTGCCCCGGGTGCAGTGGAAGTCTCTGGAAGACCAGGTGGAGGGAGGCCTCACGGAGTGATGCCCAGGGTCACAGACCTGTCGCAGCTGCTGTTTGTTAGTTCAAGTCCTGCTCTGAGGTGCTCTGTGTCAGCTCTGAGCGACAGGTGAGCTGGGGGTGCTCTGCAATGAGGGCTATGTGCACGGTTCCTGTGTGCCCAGCCCTGCCACGGTACCTGCAAGGGTAGCTCTGTATCCTGGGAGGGGCCTGACCACGAGAGCCCCGTGGGCTGGGGTGGGGGTGGGGTACCTGCCCAGGTGAGCTCCATATTCTGGGATTGGTCTGACCACGAGAGCCCCATGGGCTGCTGGGGACCTGGTAAAGGATGTCAGGACAGTCAGTGAAGCCACCGAGGATATACCTCCAGTTGCTCCTAATTCCTACACCCTGCTGGTCATTCTACCAACCACCAGGACATGGTATTCTGTATTAGTCTTCAATGATGCCTTCTTTTGTATTCCATTAGTCCCAGAGTCACAAGAAATTTTGGCTTGTGAGTGGCAGGACTCAACATACAACTAAAACAATACTTCCGGGCCGTCTGGCCCCAAGGGTGCAAAAATTCCCACACCATCTTTGGGGAAAGCTTAGCTAAAGACCTAAAAGTTCTACCTCTGGAAAAGGAAACCCTCCTTCAATATGCAGACGACATTCTGATCACCAGCCCTACTAAGGAGGCCTCTGAACTACCAAACCAATAAAGGATAGAAGTTGTCCAAGAAAAAGCTCAAATATCACAGACTGCGGTGACCTGCCTGGGCTTCATTCTCACAGAAGGTCAGAGAAGCCCATCCCAGGAAAGGGAAGAAACTATTTTCAGCCTTACCCCTTTCTAAAACTAGAAGACAGCTTAGGGGTTCCTGGGGAGGCCAGGGTTTGCTGCTTCTGGATCCCTAACTACAGTCTACTAGCTGGGCCTCTATATGAAACACTGAAAGGAAAAGATGATGATCCTTTTGAATAGAATCCAGAAGTGGCCTTTCAAGAATGGAAAGAGCAGTCAATTCAGACCCTTGCCCTGGAACTCCCTAATTTAGCTAAACCCTTTGATCTTTACAATCCCGGTGAAAGGTGAATCGCCATTGGAGAATTAGTGCAAAAACTGGGACCACTTGAAATGGAACAATGCAAGAATGCCATCCAGGTAGGATAAACTACGGTCACTAAGGGGCTTGGCCCACTGCCACATCTGGCCAAGATACTGGCGGTATCTAAAAACCTGGAAATCAGCAGCCCAAAAGGCCACCTCCCTCCTAAGGGAAAAGGACCCCACGTGGTGATCCTAACCACCAACCATGCCCTGAAGTTGCAGGGTTCGCTCCGTGGGCACACCGACCTCGAGTGAGGAGGCCCTCCAACTCCAACATCCAGAGAGATAACCGGGGGCAACAGGGCACCATGACGACTCGTGTGAACATCACTTGACCTGGAGTTTCTCTCATAAAACAACAAGAGTGTGTCCCAAAAGAGTAGACTACTGCTTGCAGGACTTACTGCACCCAGAGGGGAGCTAATAATCTTGGCGGGGGAACAGTATACCACACTGTCACCATAGAAAAGCCTACAGACACCGTGATGATGGTGGCCAATAAGACCGGCTGGACTCCTGTTTACTTCAAAAGGCTGTTGACTCAGTAGCCATCATGGTCCTTGGTCACCACTGACCCTGGACTGTCTGGGAGTTGAGCGGGCAGGGCTCTGACACCTGGTGCTGTTTGTACATTAATTCAGGGGCCTAATTGAAGAAAGCGCAGACTACTGGTCAGAGCATCTAGGCTGGCAGAGACGGTCAGCCTAAGGTGGCCGAACAAATGTGGGGCGGGGTGAAACCGGCCCCCACAGCGTCTCTGCACATCTCTTTCCTGGACCCTTAAAGGTCATTAGAATCTATAACACTTCCAATGCTGGTGCTCAGGTGGACGAGCAGGGAGGCAGGGGTCCTGGGGACAATCAACGTCACCGGGAGGCTGCTGGGGAGAAGCTCTGACCCTCGCCCCAGGGTATGAGGGCTCCCAACTCAGCACTCAGCAGTTACAGAAGAAGGGTCTGCACCCTCAGCACTCCAAGAATGAGGAACGGGACAAAAGGCAGAGGAGGGGTTTGTCCCCAGCAAAGCCCATTAAAAATCCCTGGGAGATAAAAATAGAATCTGGGCAATAAAGTCAAGTCTAACCTTTTTTATCCTTTGTGCTTTGTCTAATTTCACGTGCTCCTAGGGTCCCACATGCAGAGGTTCCACACCCGGCACTTCAGACCAGATTTCCTAGTGCAGAATGGCTGGGTCGACACCTCAGCTCCTGGGGACCAGTGCAGACTCCACGATATAGAGCCTGAGCTACAGCCAACCCGGCCCTCGAGAGCTCCGCCGCCTCCCTCCCTCCCACTGACTCTGACAGGATCTCTACACAGCAGCCCAGCCCACAGCCCACGGGGTAGTGCATGCTCTCACCTCTCCATTCTCTGATCAAAATATAAAGTTTCCTTTGCTTGTGAACCAAACTCAGTCTCGATCTGTTGGCCCCAATGACACTGGGCAGGGGGACACTTGTTGGGGTCCACTCTGGAGGATCAGTAACAGAAATTGAGACTATTGTAACCTCAATGAACAGATGTGTGAGCCAAACTGTAGTTAACATAGAACAGTGTATAAGGCTCGGGTAAAATAAGATGTTTTTAACACTTCCATTTGATATTTCCATCACTTTTTATAAGCAAGTTCAGTGAAAAGGTTTGTCTTATTTGTCAGGTCAATATTAGAGAAACGAAGTGATTTCTTTCCAAGGATGTACAGCTAATAATCTTGGTTAAACCTTCAATCTTGTTTTAAATGCTTTTCCATTGAAAATGATACCTCTCTTTCAGCTCCCCCATTTCTGAGAAGTATAAAATCTTATAATTTATTATTACCAAAGGGGAAAGGTGGGAGGAGGGATAAATTAACAGTTTGGAATGAACACATACACACTGCTATGTATAAAATAGATCATCAACAAGGAACTACTGTATAGCACAGGGAACTACACTCAACATTTTGCAATAACCTATAAGGGGAAATAATCTGAAAAAGAATAGATATTTTTATTGACATCATCTATCAATGACAGTTAAAGTGTAGCCTAAGGGAAGCTGGTGGTGAGTGCTTCTGACCCTGAAGACTTCAATCATCTAAAGTTTGGACTCTGCCTACTTCCCAAGGCCCTTAATGAACATATGTGTAGCCGTAGCTTAAAAACTTCCCCAGTTTGGGTTTCGGGGAGACACTGATTTTGAAAAAGCCCTGGTGTTCTCCTTACATGAATGGGACTCTTCCTACTGCTAAAACATGTCTGTCACACCCAGAGGATGGTATACCATCTGATCGGGAAGAGTTTGGAAAAGGCATCTCATCTCCTCATCTCCTGGTGCTCGGGTTCACCCCTCCAGCGTCTTTACTAACAGTCTCCCCACTTGGAGATGTCAGCACTGTCAACATCCTGTTGCGTACAGTTTGGAATTTGTCCAGAGGATGAAGCGGAAGAATGAGGAACAATGAGAGACAAGTCCTAGGTGTTCAGACAGGCACATGTCACTCTAATTTCCAATCAGGAAGACGAATTGACCAAAGGCTAGGGTTGCCCATGGAAACAGTATAGGGCTTGAGGAAATCCCGCTGCTTTGTGGCCAGTTCCCATAAACACGAGTTGAACAATGGAACTCAGGGGCAGTAAAATTCACAAAACTGCAGAGTTGAAAATATCCATCACTGAAAAATGTCTTGAGGAAAGTCAGAGAAAAGGACTTGTAAGCAAGGGAGAATGGCAGGAAAGGGATTTGAGGAGGTAGAAAGGACTCGCCATTAAGCACAAGAAAAGGAGCTGAACATTGCCAACATTGCCAACATTGCAGTTGGCCAAAAAGGGTGTATGCGTTCTTTTCTGTATATATTCAAGAAAAGGGCATACACTTTTTTAGCCAACCAAACAGGTGGGCACTGGAAGTCAATACTACAAAAGATATCACTTCGCATCAGTCAGAAGAGCCATCCTCATAAAGCATAAACAACAGAAACGCAGGACAGGGCAACGAGAAGAGGGAGCCCTGTGAGACTTATAGTGGAAATGTATATTGCCAACGGCCATTCTGGAGAAGTGTATTGTGTTTACTAAAGCATCTAAAAAATGAGCTACAGAGCATAGGGCACTTGCACTCATGGGCGTATATCTTGGGAAAAACAAAAATCGAGAGGACACAGGCACCCCAATGTTTACCCCCTCTCTGTTTAAAAGATCCTCGACTAGGATATAACTTAAATGTCTCTGGAGGGAAAAAATGGATAGAGATGTGGTACTTAGGTAGAGTGGAATATTATTCAGCCTGGAAATCAATGAAATATGGCCAGTTGTAACAACTCCGGAGGAGTTACGTATGATCATTCTAAGTGACAGAATTCAAAAAGAAAAAGACACATATCATAAGATATCACTTAAAGGTGGAATCCAAAATGGCTACACATGAAATAAATTACAAAACAAAAACATAGTCAAATATGTAGAAAACACGCATAAGGCTGCTAAACGGGAAAGGTGGGGAGGGGTGAGGCATCATCCAGGAGGTTGAAATTAGCAAAGATACCATTCCAAATACCAAACTGATAATCAACAAGGCCTACACGGTAGCTAAAAGAACTGCACTCAGCACACTCAAGTCACTGGAAAAGAATATATACGACTGGTAAGAATCTGAAAAAGAATTTATTGATGTCTCTCTGTACGTGAATCAAGTGGATGTACAGCAGCAAGAAACAGAGCTTTGAAAATCAGCTGTAACCAATATAGTAATAAATTGAAAAAAATAAACGACAGAGAGACAGAGAAAACCTCTTACAACTTTTCCTCAGGGACGGTGATGCAACATGGATTGAACACATCTAGACCCACAGCAGGATGAGACATAAGGCTGGAAACTGTTTGCGCTAAGAGAAATGTGAGGTTGGGTGAGGAAATGCACACCCTTTAAAGTAATACTACCTGGTACCCATTCAATGGGTCCCAAATCTGCAGGTTCAAGGGATCTTCCTACAGCTAAAACATGCATGGAAAACCCAGAGGACTGTACACCATGTGATCGGGAGATGTGTCTAAAATGCACCTCATTTATCCTCTCCTGGTGCTCCTGTTCACCATTCCAGCCACGCTACTTAGAATCTCCCCACTTGGAGAATCAGCACATTTAAACTTCTGTTTCACACATTTTGCAAATTGTGAGGAGGATGAACGGGAAGAGGGGGAACCAATGAGAGAAGAGTTGTAGGGGTTTGGACGGGCACATATCACTCTAATTTCCCATTAAGAATAAGAATTAAAGAAAGGCTCAGCCTGCCTCGCCGGAGCCAAAATAGGGCCTGAAGCAATCCTGCGGGTTTGAGGCCAGCTCACAAAAGAGCAACTTAAACAATGGAGCTCAGGGTCACTGCAATTCACAAACCTGCAGAGTTATAAATGAAAACTAACGTCCAAAAATATGTTGAGGTAAGGCAAAGAAGAGGATCTGAATGCAAGACAGAATTGCAAGAAACAGATTTCAAGAGATAGATTGGACTCGTCTTTAACGCACATGAAAAGCGGCAGAATTTCGACAATGATGCAGTTGGCCCAAAAGGGCGTATGCGTTTTTTCCTGATTATATCCAGGAAAAAACGCATACGCACTTTATGGGCAACGAAGCAAGCAAGCAGTGCAAATGTGCACAACAAAGAAGTCTCACTTCCCACCGGTCAAAAGGGCCATCCTAAAAAATTGTAAAAACCAGAAATGCAGGACAGGCCATGGAGAACAGGGAGCCTTTATACGCCGATGGGCAGTGTGTGAACTGCCGAGAGCCACTCTGGAGAAGTGTATGGTGGTTCCTAAATCATCTAAAAAACAGAGCTACAGAGCATAGGACACTTCCAATCATGGGAGTATATCTAGGGAAGTCTAAAAATCAACAAGACACAAGCACACCACAGTTTAGGGCTACTCTGTTTACAAGAACCTCAACTTCAGTACACCTTAAATATCCCAGGAAAGAGAACAATGGATAAAGAAGATGTGGTACTTATGTACAATGGAATATCTCTTCACCATGAAATCAATGTAATAAGGCTAGTAGAAGGATAAAGAGTGGATTTAGGTCCGATAATACTACTTGAAATAAGTCAAACAGAAAAAGAAACATATCATAAGATATCACTTATAGAGGGAGGGTAAATATGGCTGCACAAGAAATGAATTACAGAACAGAACAGTGTCTCACATTTAGAAAACACACTTATGTCAGCTTAAGGGGAAAGGAGAGGTGGGGTGATGCATAAAACCAGAGTTTGAAATTAGCACAGATACCGTTCAATAAACCAAATAGGTATTAGACAAGATCTACACCTTGCTCAATGAACAGGCCTCAACACACCCTATACACCGCAGAGAAATATATCTGAGGAATAAGAATCTTAAAACCCATGTATTGATATATCTCCATAAGGGAATCAAGTGTGTGCAGAGCGGCACAAACACAGCAGTGAAAAGGAGCTAAACCCCATTATAGAAATAAATTTTAAAAACAAAACGCTGAAACAATGAAAGAGAGAAAAATTCTTACAAAATTCGCTCAGGGGCTGTGATGCAACCTGGATTGACCACATATAAACCCACAGCTGGATAAGACATAAGGCTGGACACTTGGGGCTGACAGGATTGGTGAGCTTTGGTGAGCAACTGCCGAAAGTTTAATGCAATACTTCATGCTACTCAGTCCAAGGGTCCCAACACTCCAGGTTGAAGGGAATCTTCCTACAGCTAAACCATGCTTGGGAAACCCAGCGACTGGTATACCATATGATCGGGAAAGGTTTCTAAAACGCACCTCATTTTTCCTCTCCTGGGGCTCCGGATCGACATTCCAGCCGCTTTACTAACAACATCCCCACATGGAGTCAATGCCTTTAAGTTCTGGTATCGCACAGTCTGCAGTTAGTGCAGAGGATGAATGGGAATAGGGGGAACCAGTGAGAAACTAGCTGTAGCGGTTTCAATGGGCACATGTCACTCTAATATCACATCAGTAAGAAGAATTAACCAAAGGCACAGCAAGGTGCCCCAGAAGAAAAATAGGGCTTCAAGGAATCCTGTGGTTATGGGGCAAGACCACAAAAATAAGAGCTAAAAAATGGAGCTAAGGGCCACTGCAATTCAAAAACCTGCAGAGTTATAAAGGCCAACTATTTTTAAAAAATATATTGAGGTAAGGCTATGAAGAGGCATTGAAAGCAAGGCAGAATTGCAGGAAACCGATTTCAGGAGGTAGACTGGAATTGCATTGAAAGCATATGAAGAGAGTCAGAAACTCGACAATGATGCACTTGGCCAAAAAGGGCGTATGCGTTTTTTCCTGAATATATTCAGGAAAAAACGCATACGCACTTTTTGGCCAACCAAGCAAGCTTGCAAAGGAAATCTGCACTACAATGAAGTCTCACTTCCACCCGGTCAAAAGGGCCATCTGAAAAAAGTGTAAAATCCAGAAAGGCACAACAGGCCATGGAGAACTGGGAGCCTTCTTATGCTGATGGGCGGGATGTAAATTGCCAACAGCCACTCTGGAGAAGTGTATGGTGTTTCCTGAAACATCTAAAAAACAAAGCAACAGAGCCTAGGGCACTTCCACTTATGGTCCTATAGCTTAGGGAAATTAAAATCAAAAAGACACAGCCACCCCAAAGTTTGGGACGGCTCTGTTTACAAGAACCTCGTTTACGGTACAAGTTCAATATCACAGAAAGTGAAAAATGGATAAAGAACTTGTGGTACTTACGTACAATGCAATATCACTCAGCAATGAAATCTATGTCATCAGGCCCGTAGCAGCATAATGAGTGGATTCAGGTATGATGATTCGAACTGAAATAAGTCACACAGAAAAGAAACATCATAAGGTATCACTAATACACAGAATGTGAACTTGGCTACACATGAACTGAATTACAAAACAGAACAGTGTCTCAAGTTTAGAAAACCAACTTACGCTTGCTTAAGGGGGAAGGTGAGTTGGGGTGCTGCATAAAACCAGAGATTGAAATGAGCACAGATAAAGTTCCTTAAGCCAAATATGGAATAGACAAGAGCTACTCCTTGCTCAACGAAATGGACTCAACACCCCATATTAAACGCCTAAGAATGTACCTGACTAGTAAGTATCTTAAAACCTATGGATTGCTATGTCTCCGAAAGAGAATCAAGCGTGTGTACAGGGGCATAAACGCAGCAGTGATAGGATTGGAGAGGTTCGGTGAGCAAATGAAGACCCTTTGAAGTCATATTGCATGGTACCCATTCCACGGGTCTCAACTCTCCAGGTTTAAGGTATTCTTCCTTCAGCTAAAACATGCATGTGGAACCCAGAGTATGATCAACCGTGTGAACGGGAGACGTGTTCAAATATGTCTCAGTTTTCCTCCCCTGGTACTCGGGTGCAACATTCCAGACCCTTTACTAACACTCTCCCCACTTGGAGAGTCAGCGCCTTTAACCTCCTGTTTGGCCCAGTTTGCAATTTCTGCGGAAGATGAACAGGAATAGGGAGAACCAATGAGAGACTAGCTGGAGGTGTCTGGAAGGGCAAATTTAACTCTCATTTCCCACCAGGAAGAGGAAATAACCAAAGGCTCAGCGTGCCGTGCCGGAACCAGATTAGGGCCTGAAGCCATCCTGCGGTGTTGCGGCCAGCTCAAAAGAAAGCGAGTTGAAGAAATGAGCTCAGGGTCTCTGTAATTCACAAACCTGCAGAGTTATAAATGACAGCTATCGTCCAAAAATAGACTGAAGTAAGGCTGCCAAGAGGACTTGAAAGCGGGGCAGAATTGCAGGATACCGATTTCAGGAGGTAGACTGGAATTGCATTGAAAGCGTAGGAAAAGAGGCAGAACGTCCACAATGATGCACTTTGCCAAAAGGGAATATGCGTTTTTTCCTGAATATATTCAGGAAAAAACGCATACGCCCTTTTTGGCCAACCAAGCAAGCTTGCAAAGGAAATCTGCACTACAATGAAGTCTCACTTCCCCCCGGTCAAAAGGGCCATCAGAATAAAGTGTAAAATCCAGAAAGGCAGGACAGGCCATGGAGAACTGGGAGCCTTGTTATGCTGATGGGCGGGATGTAAATTGCCAACAGACACTTGGGAGAAGTGTATGGTGTTTCCTGAAACATCTAAAAAACAAAGCAACAGAGCCTAGGGCACTTCCACTTATGGTCCTATAGCTTAGGGAAATTAATATCAAAAAGACACAGCAACCCCAAAATTTGGGACGGCTCTTTTTACAGGAATCTCTTCTCCGGCACAAGTTATATCCCAGAGAGCAAATAATGGATAAAGAAGTTGCGGTACTTCTGTACAACAGAATACCACTCAGCAATGAAATCTATGTCACCAGGCCCGTACCAGCATAATGAGTGGATTGAGGCACGATGATTCTAAGTGAAATAAGTCACACAGAAAAAGAAACATCATAAGGTATCACTAATACACGGAATGTGAACTTGGCTACACATGAACTGAATTACAAAACAGAACAGGGTCTCAAGTTTAGAAAACCAACTTATGCCTGCTTAAGGGGGAAGGTGAGTTGGGGTGCTGCATAAAAGCAGAGTTTGAAATTAGCACAGATACCGTTCCATAAGCCAAATATGTAATAGACAAGAGCTACCCCTTGCTCAACGAAATGGATTCAACAATGAGGTATCACCTCACACCTGGTAGAATAGGCATCATTGAAAATCTACAAACAAAAAATGCTGGAAAGGGTGTGGAGAAAAGGAACCCTCTTCCACTATTGTTGGGAATATAAATTGATACAGTCATTATGGAGAACAATATGGAATTTCTTAAGAAACTAACAATAGAATTACCATATGATACAGCAATCCCAGTACTGGACATATACCCAGACAAAACCATAAATCAAAAAGAGTCATTCACCGCAATGTTCATTGCATCACTATTTACAATATCGAGGTAATGGAAGCAACCTAAATGCCCACAGACAGACGAATGCATAAAGCTGTGGTGCATATATAAAATGGAATATTACTAAGCCATGAAAAGGAATGAAATTGGGTCATTTGTAGAGACGTCGATGGATCTAGAGACTGTCATACAGAGTGAAGTAAGTCAGAAGGAGAAAAACAAATCTTGTATATTCATGCATATATGTGGAACCTAGAAAAACTGTACAGATTAACCATTTTGCAAGGCATAAATAGAGCAACAGATGTAGACAACAAACGTATGGACAACAAGGGGGGAAAGCTGTTGGGGGGGTGGTGGTGGGAGGAGTTGAGAGACTGGGATTGGCATGTATACATTTATATGTATAAAATAGATAACCAATAAGAACCTGCTGTATAAAAATATAAAATAAAATTCAAAATTAAAAAGAAGTAAAATTTAAAAAATAAAACAGAAAAAACAATTATTCCCTGCACATACATGTATTTATATGAATAAATTATTTCCATGCTTATATCTGTAAATACAAAAAAGAGGAATAAAATCTACCTTGAACCAAAAACGAAAAAGAGAAAAAAAACACAGAACCCACCAGTTCCACAGAGGAAAACCGTATCAGGGCACTTGCTCCAGTTGTAAACAATTCTGAAGTTGGTCAGTGGTGGGGAATCGTCTCCCATTCAGCCAGCAGCCCCCACGCAACAAGCGTCCTCATTGCAAAGCTGGGGCACCGTGCCGAGGCATCTGTGAGTAAACGTGAGCTGAGCCCCAGGCCAGTTGCTGCTGAACTATTCCCACCCGTCCCAGGTAAAACACCTGAATATATACAAGGACTTGAAAGCCTAGAGGAAGGGCCATAGAGCCACACGAGTGACAGCATGCCAGCCGACTTGGTGCCTGCAGGCCAGCCAGGATGGTCCTGGCCCTGGGTGTTCTTCTGGAAGATTTCCATTTCCCTGCCTGAGATACCCGTCCTGTCCCTGCCCCCACTGCTTTTTTCCTTCCTCACCTCTGCCCAGGGAGAAATTCCAGCAGCAGGTATGGGTGACACATCCTCTTCTTTAGCAGGTGGCAGCCTGGCAACTGCTGCAGAAAGTCCAGCAGAGCCCCACTCACACTGGGCCACCCACAAAGCCGTGGCCTCTCACTCCCTCCCACCAGCCCAGCCCCGAGACTGCTGACAGGGCAGAGAAAATGGCGTCAGGCACGGCTGCAGGGGCTCTTGCTGCCTGGAGTGGTATTTATATTGATCTCAACCCAGGCACACCTGGGGAGGGCTGGCCGGCACGGTAAGGCTGCCCAGGTCAGCCAATCATCACCCCTCAGGGGCTCACAGTTGCAGAAAATGGAACTTGCTGAACCGGCCAGGTCCAAGGAACAGGTGTGGGCTCCTGAGAGTCAGGATAGACAAGGGGCTGCAGCTTTGGCTTGTTTTCTAATCATTTTATCTGGCCCATGAGTGGGAGACAACTTCAAGAAAACCCTCTCCTAATGAGAGGAACCCAGGAGTCAGGGAGAGGAGGGGTGGGTCGTGGTTGGAGACAGAGGCCTGGTGCCCCGGGTGCGGTGGAAGTCTCTGGAAGACCAGGTGGAGGGAGGCCTCACGGAGTGATGCCCAGGGTCACAGACCTGTCGCAGCTGCTGTTTGTTAGTTCAAGTCCTGCTCTGAGGTGCTCTGTGTCAGCTCTGAGCGACAGGTGAGCTGGGGGTGCTCTGCAATGAGGGCTATGTGCACGGTTCCTGTGTGCCCAGCCCTGCCACGGTACCTGCAAGGGTAGCTCTGTATCCTGGGAGGGGCCTGACCACGAGAGCCCCGTGGGCTGGGGTGGGGGTGGGGTACCTGCCCAGGTGAGCTCCATATTCTGGGATTGGTCTGACCACGAGAGCCCCATGGGCTGCTGGGGACCTGGTAAAGGATGTCAGGACAGTCAGTGAAGCCACCGAGGATATACCTCCAGTTGCTCCTAATTCCTACACCCTGCTGGTCATTCTACCAACCACCAGGACATGGTATTCTGTATTAGTCTTCAATGATGCCTTCTTTTGTATTCCATTAGTCCCAGAGTCACAAGAAATTTTGGCTTGTGAGTGGCAGGACTCTACATACAACTAAAACAATACTTCCGGGCCGTCTGGCCCCAAGGGTGCAAAAATTCCCACACCATCTTTGGGGAAAGCTTAGCTAAAGACCTAAAAGTTCTACCTCTGGAAAAGGAAACCCTCCTTCAATATGCAGACGACATTCTGATCACCAGCCCTACTAAGGAGGCCTCTGAACTACCAAGCCAATAAAGGATAGAAGTTGTCCAAGAAAAAGCTCAAATATCACAGACTGCGGTGACCTGCCTGGGCTTCATTCTCACAGAAGGTCAGAGAAGCCCATCCCAGGAAAGGGAAGAAACCATTTTCAGCCTTACCCCTTTCTAAAACTAGAAGACAGCTTAGGGGTTCCTGGGGAGGCCAGGGTTTGCTGCTTCTGGATCCCTAACTACAGTCTACTAGCTGGGCCTCTATATGAAACACTGAAAGGAAAAGATGATGATCCTTTTGAATAGAATCCAGAAGTGGCCTTTCAAGAATGGAAAGAGCAGTCAATTCAGACCCTTGCCCTGGAACTCCCTAATTTAGCTAAACCCTTTGACCTTTACATTCCTGGTGAAAGGTGAATTGCCATTGGAGAATTAGTGCAAAAACTGGGACCACTTGAAATGGAACAATGCAAGAATGCCATCCAGGTAGGATAAACTACAGTCACTAAGGGGCTTGGCCCACTGCCACATCTGGCCAAGATACTGGCGGTATCTAAAAACCTGGAAATCAGCAGCCCAAAAGGCCACCTCCCTCCTAAGGGAAAAGGACCCCACGTGGTGATCCTAACCACCAACCATGCCCTGAAGTTGCAGGGTTCGCTCCGTGGGCACACCGACCTCGAGTGAGGAGGCCCTCCAACTCCAACATCCAGAGAGATAACCGGGGGCAACAGGGCACCATGACGACTCGTGTGAACATCACTTGACCTGGAGTTTCTCTCATAAAACAACAAGAGTGTGTCCCAAAAGAGTAGACTACTGCTTGCAGGACTTACTGCACCCAGAGGGGAGCTAATAATCTTGGCGGGGGAACAGTATACCACACTGTCACCATAGAAAAGCCTACAGACACCGTGATGATGGTGGCCAATAAGACCGGCTGGACTCCTGTTTACTTCAAAAGGCTGTTGACTCAGTAGCCATCATGGTCCTTGGTCACCACTGACCCTGGACTGTCTGGGAGTTGAGCAGGCAGGGCTCTGACACCTGGTGCTGTTTGTACGTTAATTCAGGGGCCTAATTGAAGAAAGCGCAGACTACTGGTCAGAGCATCTAGGCTGGCAGAGACGGTCAGCCTAAGGTGGCCGAACAAATGTGGGGCGGGGTGAAACCGGCCCCCACAGCGTCTCTGCACATCTCTTTCCTGGACCCTTAAAGGTCATTAGAATCTATAACACTTCCAATGCTGGTGCTCAGGTGGACGAGCAGGGAGGCAGGGGTCCTGGGGACAATCAACGTCACCGGGAGGCTGCTGGGGAGAAGCTCTGACCCTCGCCCCAGGGTATGAGGGCTCCCAACTCAGCACTCAGCAGTTACAGAAGAAGGGTCTGCACCCTCAGCACTCCAAGAATGAGGAACGGGACAAAAGGCAGAGGAGGGGTTTGTCCCCAGCAAAGCCCATTAAAAATCCCTGGGAGATAAAAATAGAATCTGGGCAATAAAGTCATGTCTAACCTTTTTTATCCTTTGTGCTTTGTCTAATTTCACGTGCTCCTAGGGTCCCACATGCAGAGGTTCCACACCCGGCACTTCAGACCAGATTTCCTAGTGCAGAATGGCTGGGTCGACACCTCAGCTCCTGGGGCCCAGTGCAGACTCCACGATATAGAGCCTGAGCTACAGCCAACCCGGCCCTCGAGAGCTCCGCCGCCTCCCTCCCTCCCACTGACTCTGACAGGATCTCTACACAGCAGCCCAGCCCACAGCCCACGGGGTAGTGCATGCTCTCACCTCTCCATTCTCTGATCAAAATATAAAGTTTCCTTTGCTTGTGAACCAAACTCAGTCTCGATCTGTTGGCCCCAATGACACTGGGCAGGGGGACACTTGTTGGGGTCCACTCTGGAGGATCAGTAACAGAAATTGAGACTATTGTAACCTCAATGAACAGATGTGTGAGCCAAACTGTAGTTATCATAGAACAGTGTATAAGGCTCGGGTAAAATAAGATGTTTTTAACACTTCCATTTGATATTTCCATCACTTTTTATAAGCAAGTTCAGTGAAAAGGTTTGTCTTATTTGTCAGGTCAATATTAGAGAAACGAAGTGATTTCTTTCCAAGGATGTACAGCTAATAATCTTGGTTAAACCTTCAATCTTGTTTTAAATGCTTTTCCATTGAAAATGATACCTCTCTTTCAGCTCCCCCATTTCTGAGAAGTATAAAATCTTATAATTTATTATTACCAAAGGGGAAAGGTGGGAGGAGGGATAAATTAACAGTTTGGAATGAACACATACACACTGCTATGTATAAAATAGATCATCAACAAGGAACTACTGTATAGCACAGGGAACTACACTCAACATTTTGCAATAACCTATAAGGGGAAATAATCTGAAAAAGAATAGATATTTTTATTGACATCATCTATCAATGACAGTTAAAGTGTAGCCTAAGGGAAGCTGGTGGTGAGTGCTTCTGACCCTGAAGACTTCAATCATCTAAAGTTTGGACTCTGCCTACTTCCCAAGGCCCTTAATGAACATATGTGTAGCTGTAGCTTAAAAACTTCCCCAGTTTGGGTTTCGGGGAGACACTGATTTTGAAAAAGCCCTGGTGTTCTCCTTACATGAATGGGACTCTTCCTACTGCTAAAACATGTCTGTCACACCCAGAGGATGGTATACCATCTGATCGGGAAGAGTTTGGAAAAGGCATCTCATCTCCTCATCTCCTGGTGCTCGGGTTCACACCTCCAGCGTCTTTACTAACAGTCTCCCCACTTGGAGATGTCAGCACTGTCAACATCCTGTTGCGTACAGTTTGGAATTTGTCCAGAGGATGAAGCGGAAGAATGAGGAACAATGAGAGACAAGTCCTAGGTGTTCAGACAGGCACATGTCACTCTAATTTCCAATCAGGAAGACGAATTGACCAAAGGCTAGGGTTGCCCATGGAAACAGTATAGGGCTTGAGGAAATCCCGCTGCTTTGTGGCCAGTTCCCATAAACACAAGTTGAACAATGGAACTCAGGGGCAGTAAAATTCACAAAACTGCAGAGTTGAAAATATCCATCACTGAAAAATGTCTTGAGGAAAGTCAGAGAAAAGGACTTGTAAGCAAGGGAGAATGGCAGGAAAGGGATTTGAGGAGGTAGAAAGGACTCGCCATTAAGCACAAGAAAAGGAGCTGAACATTGCCAACATTGCAGTTGGCCAAAAAGGGTGTATGCGTTCTTTTCTGTATATATTCAAGAAAAGGGCATACACTTTTTTAGCCAACCAAACAGGTGGGCACTGGAAGTCAATACTACAAAAGATATCACTTCGCATCAGTCAGAAGAGCCATCCTCATAAAGCGTAAACAACAGAAATGCAGGACAGGGCAACGAGAAGAGGGAGCCCTGTGAGACTTATAGTGGAAATGTATATTGCCAACGGCCATTCTGGAGAAGTGTATTGTGTTTACTAAAGCATCTAAAAAATGAGCTACAGAGCATAGGGCACTTGCACTCATGGGCGTATATCTTGGGAAAAACAAAAATCGAGAGGACACAGGCACCCCAATGTTTACCCCCTCTCTGTTTAAAAGATCCTCGACTAGGATATAACTTAAATGTCTCTGGAGGGAAAAAATGGATAGAGATGTGGTACTTAGGTAGAGTGGAATATTATTCAGCCTGGAAATCAATGAAATATGGCCAGTTGTAACGACTCCGGAGGAGTTACGTATGATCATTCTAAGTGACAGAATTCAAAAAGAAAAAGACACATATCATAAGATATCACTTAAAGGTGGAATCCAAAATGGCTACACATGAAATAAATTACAAAACAAAAACATAGTCAAATATGTAGAAAACACGCATAAGGCTGCTAAACGGGAAAGGTGGGGAGGGGTGAGGCATCATCCAGGAGGTTGAAATTAGCAAAGATACCATTCCAAATACCAAACTGATAATCAACAAGGCCTACACGGTAGCTAAAAGAACTGCACTCAGCACACTCAAGTCACCAGAAAAGAATATATACGACTGGTAAGAATCTGAAAAAGAATTTATTGATGTCTCTCTGTACGTGAATCAAGTGGATGTACAGCAGCAAGAAACAGAGCTTTGAAAATCAGCTGTAACCAATATAGTAATAAATTGAAAAAAATAAACGACAGAGAGACAGAGAAAACCTCTTACAACTTTTCCTCAGGGACGGTGATGCAACATGGATTGAACACATCTAGACCCACAGCAGGATGAGACATAAGGCTGGAAACTGTTTGCGCTAAGAGAAATGTGAGGTTGGGTGAGGAAATGCACACCCTTTAAAGTAATACTACCTGGTACCCATTCAATGGGTCCCAAATCTGCAGGTTCAAGGGATCTTCCTACAGCTAAAACATGCATGGAAATCCCAGAGGACTGTACACCATGTGATCGGGAGATGTGTCTAAAATGCACCTCATTTATCCTCTCCTGGTGCTCCTGTTCACCATTCCAGCCACGCTACTTAGAATCTCCCCACTTGGAGAATCAGCACATTTAAACTTCTGTTTCACACATTTTGCAAATTGTGAGGAGGATGAACGGGAAGAGGGGGAACCAATGAGAGAAGAGTTGTAGGGGTTTGGACGGGCACATATCACTCTAATTTCCCATTAAGAATAAGAATTAAAGAAAGGCTCAGCCTGCCTCGCCGGAGCCAAAATAGGGCCTGAAGCAATCCTGCGGGTTTGAGGCCAGCTCACAAAAGAGCAACTTAAACAATGGAGCTCAGGGTCACTGCAATTCACAAACCTGCAGAGTTATAAATGAAAACTAACGTCCAAAAATATGTTGAGGTAAGGCAAAGAAGAGGATCTGAATGCAAGACAGAATTGCAAGAAACAGATTTCAAGAGATAGATTGGACTCGTCTTTAACGCACATGAAAAGCGGCAGAATTTCGACAATGATGCAGTTGGCCCAAAAGGGCGTATGCGTTTTTTCCTGATTATATCCAGGAAAAAACGCATACGCACTTTATGGGCAACGAAGCAAGCAAGCAATGCAAATGTGCACAACAAAGAAGTCTCACTTCCCACCGGTCAAAAGGGCCATCCTAAAAAATTGTAAAAACCAGAAATGCAGGACAGGCCATGGAGAACAGGGAGCCTTTATACGCTGATGGGCAGTGTGTGAACTGCCGAGAGCCACTCTGGAGAAGTGTATGGTGGTTCCTAAATCATCTAAAAAACAGAGCTACAGAGCATAGGACACTTCCAATCATGGGAGTATATCTAGGGAAGTCTAAAAATCAACAAGACACAAGCACACCACAGTTTAGGGCTACTCTGTTTACAAGAACCTCAACTTCAGTACACCTTAAATATCCCAGGAAAGAGAACAATGGATAAAGAAGATGTGGTACTTATGTACAATGGAATATCTCTTCACCATGAAATCAATGTAATAAGGCTAGTAGAAGGATAAAGAGTGGATTTAGGTCCGATAATACTACTTGAAATAAGTCAAACAGAAAAAGAAACATATCATAAGATATCACTTATAGAGGGAGGGTAAATATGGCTGCACAAGAAATGAATTACAGAACAGAACAGTGTCTCACATTTAGAAAACACACTTATGTCAGCTTAAGGGGAAAGGAGAGGTGGGGTGATGCATAAAACCAGAGTTTGAAATTAGCACAGATACCGTTCAATAAACCAAATAGGTATTAGACAAGATCTACACCTTGCTCAATGAACAGGCCTCAACACACCCTATACACCGCAGAGAAATATATCTGAGGAATAAGAATCTTAAAACCCATGTATTGATATATCTCCATAAGGGAATCAAGTGTGTGCAGAGCGGCACAAACACAGCAGTGAAAAGGAGCTAAACCCCATTATAGAAATAAATTTTAAAAACAAAACGCTGAAACAATGAAAGAGAGAAAAATTCTTACAAAATTCGCTCAGGGGCTGTGATGCAACCTGGATTGACCACATATAAACCCACAGCTGGATAAGACATAAGGCTGGACACTTGGGGCTGACAGGATTGGTGAGCTTTGGTGAGCAACTGCCGAAAGTTTAATGCAATACTTCATGCTACTCAGTCCAAGGGTCCCAACACTCCAGGTTGAAGGGAATCTTCCTACAGCTAAACCATGCTTGGGAAACCCAGCGACTGGTATACCATATGATCGGGAAAGGTTTCTAAAACGCACCTCATTTTTCCTCTCCTGGGGCTCCGGATCGACATTCCAGCCGCTTTACTAACAACATCCCCACATGGAGTCAATGCCTTTAAGTTCTGGTATCGCACAGTCTGCAGTTAGTGCAGAGGATGAATGGGAATAGGGGGAACCAGTGAGAAACTAGCTGTAGCGGTTTCAATGGGCACATGTCACTCTAATATCTCATCAGTAAGAAGAATTAACCAAAGGCACAGCAAGGTGCCCCAGAAGAAAAATAGGGCTTCAAGGAATCCTGTGGTTATGGGGCAAGACCACAAAAATAAGAGCTAAAAAATGGAGCTAAGGGCCACTGCAATTCAAAAACCTGCAGAGTTATAAAGGCCAACTATTTTTAAAAAATATATTGAGGTAAGGCTATGAAGAGGCATTGAAAGCAAGGCAGAATTGCAGGAAACCGATTTCAGGAGGTAGACTGGAATTGCATTGAAAGCATATGAAGAGAGTCAGAAACTCGACAATGATGCACTTGGCCAAAAAGAGCGTATGCGTTTTTTCCTGAATATATTCAGGAAAAAACGCATACGCACTTTTTGGCCAACCAAGCAAGCTTGCAAAGGAAATCTGCACTACAATGAAGTCTCACTTCCACCCGGTCAAAAGGGCCATCTGAAAAAAGTGTAAAATCCAGAAAGGCACAACAGGCCATGGAGAACTGGGAGCCTTCTTATGCTGATGGGCGGGATGTAAATTGCCAACAGCCACTCTGGAGAAGTGTATGGTGTTTCCTGAAACATCTAAAAAACAAAGCAACAGAGCCTAGGGCACTTCCACTTATGGTCCTATAGCTTAGGGAAATTAAAATCAAAAAGACACAGCCACCCCAAAGTTTGGGACGGCTCTGTTTACAAGAACCTCATTTACGGTACAAGTTCAATATCACAGAAAGTGAAAAATGGATAAAGAACTTGTGGTACTTACGTACAATGCAATATCACTCAGCAATGAAATCTATGTCATCAGGCCCGTAGCAGCATAATGAGTGGATTCAGGTATGATGATTCGAACTGAAATAAGTCACACAGAAAAGAAACATCATAAGGTATCACTAATACACAGAATGTGAACTTGGCTACACATGAACTGAATTACAAAACAGAACAGTGTCTCAAGTTTAGAAAACCAACTTACGCTTGCTTAAGGGGGAAGGTGAGTTGGGGTGCTGCATAAAACCAGAGATTGAAATGAGCACAGATAAAGTTCCTTAAGCCAAATATGGAATAGACAAGAGCTACTCCTTGCTCAACGAAATGGACTCAACACCCCATATTAAACGCCTAAGAATGTACCTGACTAGTAAGTATCTTAAAACCTATGGATTGCTATGTCTCCAAAAGAAAATCAAGCGTGTGTACAGGGGCATAAACGCAGCAGTGATAGGATTGGAGAGGTTCGGTGAGCAAATGAAGACCCTTTGAAGTCATATTGCATGGTACCCATTCCACGGGTCTCAACTCTCCAGGTTTAAGGTATTCATCCTTCAGCTAAAACATGCATGTGGAACCCAGAGTATGATCAACCATGTGAACGGGAGACGTGTTCAAATATGTCTCAGTTTTCCTCCCCTGGTACTCGGGTGCAACATTCCAGACGCTTTACTAACACTCTCCCGACTTGGAGAGTCAGTCCCTTTAACCTCCTGTTTGGCCCAGTTTGCAATTTCAGCGGAAGATGTACAGGAATAGGGAGAACCAATGAGAGGCTAGCTGCAGGTGTCTGGACGGGCAAATTTAACTCTAATTTCCCACCAGGAAGAGGAATTAACCAAAGGCTCAGCATGCCGGGCCGGAACCAGATTAGGGCCTGAAGCCATCCTGCGGTGTTGCGGCCAGCTCAAAAGAAAGCGAGTTGAAGAAAGGAGCTCAGGGGCACTGTAATTCACAAACCTGCAGAGTTATAAATGACAGCTATCGTCCAAAAATAGACTGAAGTAAGGCTGCCAAGAGGACTTGAAAGCGGGGCAGAATTGCAGGAAACCGATTTCAGGAGGTAGACTGGAATTGCATTGAAAGCATAGGAAAAGAGGCAGAACGTCCACAATGATGCACTTGGCCAAAAAGGGCGTATGCGTTTTTTCCTGAATATATTCAGGAAAAAACGCATACGCCCTTTTTGGCCAACCAAGCAAGCTTGCAAAGGAAATCTGCACTACAATGAAGTCTCACTTCCCCCTGGTCAAAAGGGCCATCTGAAAAAAGTGTAAAATCCAGAAAGGCAGGACAGGCCATGGAGAACTGGGAGACTTGTTATGCTGATCGGCGGGATGAAAATTGCCAACAGACACTCGGGAGAAGTGTATGGTGTTTCCTGAAACATCTAAAAAACAAAGCAACAGAACCTAGGGCACTTCCACTTATGGTCCTATCGCTTAGGGAAATTAAAATCAAAAAGACACAGCCACCCCAAAGTTTGGAACGGCTCTGTTTACAAGAACCTCGTTTACAGTACAAGTTCAACATCGCAGAAAGTGAAAAATGGATAAAGAAGTTGTGGTATTTACTTACAAAGCAATATCACTCAGCAATGAAATCTGTGTCATCAGGCCCTTAGCATCACAATGAGTGGATTCAGTTATGATGATTCTAACTGAAATAAGTCACACAGAAAAAGAAACATCATAAGATATCAGTAATACACGGAATGTAAACTTGGCTACACAGGAACTGAATTACAGAACAGAACAGGGTCTCAAATTTAGAAAACCAACTTATGCTTGCTTAAGGGGAAAGGTGAGTTGGGGTGCTGCATAAAACCAGAGATTGAAATGAGCACAGATAAAGTTCCTTAAGCCAAATATGGAATAGACAAGAGCTACTCCTTGCTCAACGAAATGGACTCAACACCGCATATTAAACGCGTAAGAATGTACCTGACTAGTAAGTATCGTAAAACCTATGGATTGCTATGTCTCCAAAAGAGAATCAAGCATGTGTACAGGGGCATAAACGCAGCAGTGATAGGATTGGAGATGTTCGGTGAGCAAATGAAGACCCTTTGAAGTCATATTGCATGGTACCCATTACACGGGTCTCAACTCTCCAGGTTTAAGGTATTCTTCCTTCAGCTAAAACATGCATGTGGAACCCAAGTATGATCAACCATGTGAACGGGAGACGTGTTCAAATATGTCTCAGTTTTCCTCCCCTGGTACTCGGGTGCAACATTCCAGATGCTTTACTAACACTCTCCCCACTTGGAGAGTCAGCGCCTTTAACCTCCTGTTTGGCCCAGTTTGCAATTTCTGCGGAAGATGAACAGGAATAGCGAGAACCAATGAGAGGCTAGCTGGAGGTGTCTGGACGGGCAAATTTAACTCTCATTTCCCACCAGGTAGTGGAAATATCCAAAGGCTCAGTGTGCCGTGCCGGAACCAGATTAGGGCCTGAAGCCATCCTGCGGTGTTGCGGCCAGCTCAAAAGAAAGCGAGTTGAAGAAAGGAGCTCAGGGGCACTGTAATTCACAAACCTGCAGAGTTATAAATGACAGCTATCATCCAAAAATAGACTGAAGTAAGGCTGCCAAGAGGACTTGAAAGCGGGGCAGAATTACAGGAAACCGATTTCAGGAGGTAGACTGGAATTGCATTGAAAGCATAGGAAAAGAGGCAGAACGTCCACAATGATGCACTTGGCCAAAAAGGGCGTATGCGTTTTTTCCTGAATATATTCACAAAAAAACGCATACGCCCTTTTTGGCCAACCAAGCAAGCTTGCAAAGGAAATCTGCACTACAATGAAGTCTCACTTCCCCCCGCTCAAAAGGGCCATCTGAAAAAAGTGTAAAATCCAGAAAGGCAGGACAGGCCATGGAGAACTGGGAGCCTTGTTATGCTGATGGGCGGGATGTAAATTGCCAACAGACACTCGGGAGAAGTGTATGGTGTTTCCTGAAACATCTAAAAAACAAAGCAACAGAGCCTAGGGCACTTCCACTTATGGTCCTATAGCTTAGGGAAATTAATATCAAAAAGACACAGCAACCCCAAAATTTGGGACGGCTCTTTTTACAGGAATCTCTTCTACGGCACAAGTTAAATATCCCAGAGAGCAAATAATGGATAAAGAAGTTGCGGTACTTCTGTACAACAGAATACCACTCAGCAATGAAATCTATGTCACCAGGCCCGTACCAGCATAATGAGTGGATTGAGGCACGATGATTCTAAGTGAAATAAGTCACACAGAAAAAGAAACATCATAAGGTATCACTAATACACGGAATGTGAACTTGGCTACACATGAACTGAATTATAAAACAGAACAGGGTCTCAAGTTTAGAAAACCAACTTATGCCTGCTTAAGGGGGAAGGTGAGTTGGGGTGCTGCATAAAAGCAGAGTTTGAAATTAGCACAGATACCGTTCCATAAGCCAAATATGTAATAGACAAGAGCTACCCCTTGCTCAATGAAATGGATTCAACAATGAGGTATCACCTCACACCTGGTAGAATAGGCATCATTGAAAATCTACAGACAAAAAATGCTGGAAAGGGTGTGGAGAAAAGGAACCCTCTTCCACTATTGTTGGGAATATAAATTGATACAGTCATTATGGAGAACAATATGGAATTTCTTAAGAAACTAACAATAGAATTACCATATGATACAGCAATCCCAGTACTGGACATATACCCAGACAAAACCATAAATCAAAAAGAGTCATTCACCGCAATGTTCATTGCATCACTATTTACAATATCGAGGTAATGGAAGCAACCTAAATGCCCACAGACAGACGAATGCATAAAGCTGTGGTACATATATAAAATGGAATATTACTAAGCCATGAAAAGGAATGAAATTGGGTCATTTGTAGAGACGTCGATGGATCTAGAGACTGTCATACAGAGTGAAGTAAGTCAGAAGGAGAAAAACAAATCTTGTATATTCATGCATATATGTGGAACCTAGAAAAACTGTACAGATTAACCATTTTGCAAGGCATAAATAGAGCAACAGATGTAGACAACAAACGTATGGACAACAAGGGGGGAAAGCTGTTGGGGGGGTGGTGGTGGGAGGAGTTGAGAGACTGGGATTGGCATGTATACATTTATATGTATAAAATAGATAACCAATAAGAACCTGCTGTATAAAAATATAAAATAAAATTCAAAATTAAAAAGAAGTAAAATTTAAAAAATAAAACAGAAAAAACAATTATTCCCTGCACATACATGTATTTATATGAATAAATTATTTCCATGCTTATATCTGTAAATACAAAAAAGAGGAATAAAATCTACCTTGAACCAAAAACGAAAAAGAGAAAAAAAACACAGAACCCACCAGTTCCACAGAGGAAAACCGTATCAGGGCACTTGCTCCAGTTGTAAACAATTCTGAAGTTGGTCAGTGGTGGGGAATCGTCTCCCATTCAGCCAGCAGCCCCCACGCAACAAGCGTCCTCATTGCAAAGCTGGGGCACCGTGCCGAGGCATCTGTGAGTAAACGTGAGCTGAGCCCCAGGCCAGTTGCTGCTGAACTATTCCCACCCGTCCCAGGTAAAACACCTGAATATATACAAGGACTTGAAAGCCTAGAGGAAGGGCCATAGAGCCACACGAGTGACAGCATGCCAGCCGACTTGGTGCCTGCAGGCCAGCCAGGATGGTCCTGGCCCTGGGTGTTCTTCTGGAAGATTTCCATTTCCCTGCCTGAGATACCCGTCCTGTCCCTGCCCCCACTGCTTTTTTCCTTCCTCACCTCTGCCCAGGGAGAAATTCCAGCAGCAGGTATGGGTGACACATCCTCTTCTTTAGCAGGTGGCAGCCTGGCAACTGCTGCAGAAAGTCCAGCAGAGCCCCACTCACACTGGGCCACCCACAAAGCCGTGGCCTCTCACTCCCTCCCACCAGCCCAGCCCCGAGACTGCTGACAGGGCAGAGAAAATGGCGTCAGGCACGGCTGCAGGGGCTCTTGCTGCCTGGAGTGGTATTTATATTGATCTCAACCCAGGCACACCTGGGGAGGGCTGGCCGGCACGGTAAGGCTGCCCAGGTCAGCCAATCATCACCCCTCAGGGGCTCACAGTTGCAGAAAATGGAACTTGCTGAACCGGCCAGGTCCAAGGAACAGGTGTGGGCTCCTGAGAGTCAGGATAGACAAGGGGCTGCAGCTTTGGCTTGTTTTCTAATCATTTTATCTGGCCCATGAGTGGGAGACAACTTCAAGAAAACCCTCTCCTAATGAGAGGAACCCAGGAGTCAGGGAGAGGAGGGGTGGGTGGTGGTTGGAGACAGAGGCCTGGTGCCCCGGGTGCAGTGGAAGTCTCTGGAAGACCAGGTGGAGGGAGGCCTCACGGAGTGATGCCCAGGGTCACAGACCTGTCGCAGCTGCTGTTTGTTAGTTCAAGTCCTGCTCTGAGGTGCTCTGTGTCAGCTCTGAGCGACAGGTGAGCTGGGGGTGCTCTGCAATGAGGGCTATGTGCACGGTTCCTGTGTGCCCAGCCCTGCCACGGTACCTGCAAGGGTAGCTCTGTATCCTGGGAGGGGCCTGACCACGAGAGCCCCGTGGGCTGGGGTGGGGGTGGGGTACCTGCCCAGGTGAGCTCCATATTCTGGGATTGGTCTGACCACGAGAGCCCCATGGGCTGCTGGGGACCTGGTAAAGGATGTCAGGACAGTCAGTGAAGCCACCGAGGATATACCTCCAGTTGCTCCTAATTCCTACACCCTGCTGGTCATTCTACCAACCACCAGGACATGGTATTCTGTATTAGTCTTCAATGATGCCTTCTTTTGTATTCCATTAGTCCCAGAGTCACAAGAAATTTTGGCTTGTGAGTGGCAGGACTCAACATACAACTAAAACAATACTTCCGGGCCGTCTGGCCCCAAGGGTGCAAAAATTCCCACACCATCTTTGGGGAAAGCTTAGCTAAAGACCTAAAAGTTCTACCTCTGGAAAAGGAAACCCTCCTTCAATATGCAGACGACATTCTGATCACAAGCCCTACTAAGGAGGCCTCTGAACTACCAAGCCAATAAAGGATAGAAGTTGTCCAAGAAAAAGCTCAAATATCACAGACTGTGGTGACCTGCCTGGGCTTCATTCTCACAGAAGGTCAGAGAAGCCCATCCCAGGAAAGGGAAGAAACCATTTTCAGCCTTACCCCTTTCTAAAACTAGAAGACAGCTTAGGGGTTCCTGGGGAGGCCAGGGTTTGCTGCTTCTGGATCCCTAACTACAGTCTACTAGCTGGGCCTCTATATGAAACACTGAAAGGAAAAGATGATGATCCTTTTGAATAGAATCCAGAAGTGGCCTTTCAAGAATGGAAAGAGCAGTCAATTCAGACCCTTGCCCTGGAACTCCCTAATTTAGCTAAACCCTTTGATCTTTACAATCCCGGTGAAAGGTGAATCGCCATTGGAGAATTAGTGCAAAAACTGGGACCACTTGAAATGGAACAATGCAAGAATGCCATCCAGGTAGGATAAACTACGGTCACTAAGGGGCTTGGCCCACTGCCACATCTGGCCAAGATACTGGCGGTATCTAAAAACCTGGAAATCAGCAGCCCAAAAGGCCACCTCCCTCCTAAGGGAAAAGGACCCCACGTGGTGATCCTAACCACCAACCATGCCCTGAAGTTGCAGGGTTCGCTCCGTGGGCACACCGACCTCGAGTGAGGAGGCCCTCCAACTCCAACATCCAGAGAGATAACCGGGGGCAACAGGGCACCATGACGACTCGTGTGAACATCACTTGACCTGGAGTTTCTCTCATAAAACAACAAGAGTGTGTCCCAAAAGAGTAGACTACTGCTTGCAGGACTTACTGCACCCAGAGGGGAGCTAATAATCTTGGCGGGGGAACAGTATACCACACTGTCACCATAGAAAAGCCTACAGACACCGTGATGATGGTGGCCAATAAGACCGGCTGGACTCCTGTTTACTTCAAAAGGCTGTTGACTCAGTAGCCATCATGGTCCTTGGTCACCACTGACCCTGGACTGTCTGGGAGTTGAGCAGGCAGGGCTCTGACACCTGGTGCTGTTTGTACGTTAATTCAGGGGCCTAATTGAAGAAAGCGCAGACTACTGGTCAGAGCATCTAGGCTGGCAGAGACGGTCAGCCTAAGGTGGCCGAACAAATGTGGGGCGGGGTGAAACCGGCCCCCACAGCGTCTCTGCACATCTCTTTCCTGGACCCTTAAAGGTCATTAGAATCTATAACACTTCCAATGCTGGTGCTCAGGTGGACGAGCAGGGAGGCAGGGGTCCTGGGGACAATCAACGTCACCGGGAGGCTGCTGGGGAGAAGCTCTGACCCTCGCCCCAGGGTATGAGGGCTCCCAACTCAGCACTCAGCAGTTACAGAAGAAGGGTCTGCACCCTCAGCACTCCAAGAATGAGGAACGGGACAAAAGGCAGAGGAGGGGTTTGTCCCCAGCAAAGCCCATTAAAAATCCCTGGGAGATAAAAATAGAATCTGGGCAATAAAGTCAAGTCTAACCTTTTTTATCCTTTGTGCTTTGTCTAATTTCACGTGCTCCTAGGGTCCCGCATGCAGAGGTTCCACACCCGGCACTTCAGACCAGATTTCCTAGTGCAGAATGGCTGGGTCGACACCTCAGCTCCTGGGGCCCAGTGCAGACTCCACGATATAGAGCCTGAGCTACAGCCAACCCGGCCCTCGAGAGCTCCGCCGCCTCCCTCCCTCCCACTGACTCTGACAGGATCTCTACACAGCAGCCCAGCCCACAGCCCACGGGGTAGTGCATGCTCTCACCTCTCCATTCTCTGATCAAAATATAAAGTTTCCTTTGCTTGTGAACCAAACTCAGTCTCGATCTGTTGGCCCCAATGACACTGGGCAGGGGGACACTTGTTGGGGTCCACTCTGGAGGATCAGTAACAGAAATTGAGACTATTGTAACCTCAATGAACAGATGTGTGAGCCAAACTGTAGTTAACATAGAACAGTGTATAAGGCTCGGGTAAAATAAGATGTTTTTAACACTTCCATTTGATATTTCCATCACTTTTTATAAGCAAGTTCAGTGAAAAGGTTTGTCTTATTTGTCAGGTCAATATTAGAGAAACGAAGTGATTTCTTTCCAAGGATGTACAGCTAATAATCTTGGTTAAACCTTCAATCTTGTTTTAAATGCTTTTCCATTGAAAATGATACCTCTCTTTCAGCTCCCCCATTTCTGAGAAGTATAAAATCTTATAATTTATTATTACCAAAGGGGAAAGGTGGGAGGAGGGATAAATTAACAGTTTGGAATGAACACATACACACTGCTATGTATAAAATAGATCATCAACAAGGAACTACTGTATAGCACAGGGAACTACACTCAACATTTTGCAATAACCTATAAGGGGAAATAATCTGAAAAAGAATAGATATTTTTATTGACATCATCTATCAATGACAGTTAAAGTGTAGCCTAAGGGAAGCTGGTGGTGAGTGCTTCTGACCCTGAAGACTTCAATCATCTAAAGTTTGGACTCTGCCTACTTCCCAAGGCCCTTAATGAACATATGTGTAGCTGTAGCTTAAAAAATTCCCCAGTTTGGGTTTCGGGGAGACACTGATTTTGAAAAAGCCCTGGTGTTCTCCTTACATGAATGGGACTCTTCCTACTGCTAAAACATGTCTGTCACACCCAGAGGATGGTATACCGTCTGATCGGGAAGAGTTTGGAAAAGGCATCTCATCTCCTCATCTCCTGGTGCTCGGGTTCACCCCTCCAGCGTCTTTACTAACAGTCTCCCCACTTGGAGATGTCAGCACTGTCAACATCCTGTTGCGTACAGTTTGGAATTTGTCCAGAGGATGAAGTGGAAGGATGAGGAACAATGAGAGACAAGTCCTAGGTGTTCAGACAGGCACATGTCACTCTAATTTCCAATCAGGAAGACGAATTGACCAAAGGCTAGGGTTGCCCATGGAAACAGTATAGGGCTTGAGGAAATCCCGCTGCTTTGTGGCCAGTTCCCATAAACACGAGTTGAACAATGGAACTCAGGGGCAGTAAAATTCACAAAACTGCAGAGTTGAAAATATCCATCACTGAAAAATGTCTTGAGGAAAGTCAGAGAAAAGGACTTGTAAGCAAGGGAGAATGGCAGGAAAGGGATTTGAGGAGGTAGAAAGGACTCGCCATTAAGCACAAGAAAAGGAGCTGAACATTGCCAACATTGCCAACATTGCAGTTGGCCAAAAAGGGTGTATGCGTTCTTTTCTGTATATATTCAAGAAAAGAGCATACACTTTTTTAGCCAACCAAACAGGTGGGCACTGGAAGTCAATACTACAAAAGATATCACTTCGCATCAGTCAGAAGAGCCATCCTCATAAAGCGTAAACAACAGAAACGCAGGACAGGGCAACGAGAAGAGGGAGCCCTGTGAGACTTATAGTGGAAATGTATATTGCCAACGGCCATTCTGGAGAAGTGTATTGTGTTTACTAAAGCATCTAAAAAATGAGCTACAGAGCATAGGGCACTTGCACTCATGGGCGTATATCTTGGGAAAAACAAAAATCGAGAGGACACAGGCACCCCAATGTTTACCCCCTCTCTGTTTAAAAGATCCTCGACTAGGATATAACTTAAATGTCTCTGGAGGGAAAAAATGGATAGAGATGTGGTACTTAGGTAGAGTGGAGTATTATTCAGCCTGGAAATCAATGAAATATGGCCAGTTGTAACGACTCCGGAGGAGTTACGTATGATCATTCTAAGTGACAGAATTCAAAAAGAAAAAGACACATATCATAAGATATCACTTAAAGGTGGAATCCAAAATGGCTACACATGAAATAAATTACAAAACAAAAACATAGTCAAATATGTAGAAAACACGCATAAGGCTGCTAAACGGGAAAGGTGGGGAGGGGTGAGGCATCATCCAGGAGGTTGAAATTAGCAAAGATACCATTCCAAATACCAAACTGATAATCAACAAGGCCTACACGGTAGCTAAAAGAACTGCACTCAGCACACTCAAGTCACCGGAAAAGAATATATACGACTGGTAAGAATCTGAAAAAGAATTTATTGATGTCTCTCTGTACGTGAATCAAGTGGATGTACAGCAGCAAGAAACAGAGCTTTGAAAATCAGCTGTAACCAATATAGTAATAAATTGAAAAAAATAAACGACAGAGAGACAGAGAAAACCTCTTACAACTTTTCCTCAGGGATGGTGATGCAACATGGATTGAACACATCTAGACCCACAGCAGGATGAGACATAAGGCTGGAAACTGTTTGCGCTAAGAGAAATGTGAGGTTGGGTGAGGAAATGCACACCCTTTAAAGTAATACTACCTGGTACCCATTCAATGGGTCCCAAATCTGCAGGTTCAAGGGATCTTCCTACAGCTAAAACATGCATGGAAAACCCAGAGGACTGTACACCATGTGATCGGGAGATGTGTCTAAAATGCACCTCATTTATCCTCTCCTGGTGCTCCTGTTCACCATTCCAGCCACGCTACTTAGAATCTCCCCACTTGGAGAATCAGCACATTTAAACTTCTGTTTCACACATTTTGCAAATTGTGAGGAGGATGAACGGGAAGAGGGGGAACCAATGAGAGAAGAGTTGTAGGGGTTTGGACGGGCACATATCACTCTAATTTCCCATTAAGAATAAGAATTAAAGAAAGGCTCAGCCTGCCTCGCCGGAGCCAAAATAGGGCCTGAAGCAATCCTGCGGGTTTGAGGCCAGCTCACAAAAGAGCAACTTAAAAAATGGAGCTCAGGGTCACTGCAATTCACAAACCTGCAGAGTTATAAATGAAAACTAACGTCCAAAAATATGTTGAGGTAAGGCAAAGAAGAGGATCTGAATGCAAGACAGAATTGCAAGAAACAGATTTCAAGAGATAGATTGGACTCGTCTTTAACGCACATGAAAAGCGGCAGAATTTCGACAATGATGCAGTTGGCCCAAAAGGGCGTATGCGTTTTTTCCTGATTATATCCAGGAAAAAACGCATACGCACTTTATGGGCAACGAAGCAAGCAAGCAATGCAAATGTGCACAACAAAGAAGTCTCACTTCCCACCGGTCAAAAGGGCCATCCTAAAAAATTGTAAAAACCAGAAATGCAGGACAGGCCATGGAGAACAGGGAGCCTTTATACGCTGATGGACAGTGTGTGAACTGCCGAGAGCCACTCTGGAGAAGTGTATGGTGGTTCCTAAATCATCTAAAAAACAGAGCTACAGAGCATAGGACACTTCCAATCATGGGAGTATATCTAGGGAAGTCTAAAAATCAACAAGACACAAGCACACCACAGTTTAGGGCTACTCTGTTTACAAGAACCTCAACTTCAGTACACCTTAAATATCCCAGGAAAGAGAACAATGGATAAAGAAGATGTGGTACTTATGTACAATGGAATATCTCTTCACCATGAAATCAATGTAATAAGGCTAGTAGAAGGATAAAGAGTGGATTTAGGTCCGATAATACTACTTGAAATAAGTCAAACAGAAAAAGAAACATATCATAAGATATCACTTATAGAGGGAGGGTAAATATGGCTGCACAAGAAATGAATTACAGAACAGAACAGTGTCTCACATTTAGAAAACACACTTATGTCAGCTTAAGGGGAAAGGAGAGGTGGGGTGATGCATAAAACCAGAGTTTGAAATTAGCACAGATACCGTTCAATAAACCAAATAGGTATTAGACAAGATCTACACCTTGCTCAATGAACAGGCCTCAACACACCCTATACACCGCAGAGAAATATATCTGAGGAATAAGAATCTTAAAACCCATGTATTGATATATCTCCATAAGGGAATCAAGTGTGTGCAGAGCGGCACAAACACAGCAGTGAAAAGGAGCTAAACCCCATTATAGAAATAAATTTTAAAAACAAAACGCTGAAACAATGAAAGAGAGAAAAATTCTTACAAAATTCGCTCAGGGGCTGTGATGCAACCTGGATTGACCACATATAAACCCACAGCTGGATAAGACATAAGGCTGGACACTTGGGGCTGACAGGATTGGTGAGCTTTGGTGAGCAACTGCCGAAAGTTTAATGCAATACTTCATGCTACTCAGTCCAAGGGTCCCAACACTCCAGGTTGAAGGGAATCTTCCTACAGCTAAACCATGCTTGGGAAACCCAGCGACTGGTATACCATATGATCGGGAAAGGTTTCTAAAACGCACCTCATTTTTCCTCTCCTGGGGCTCCGGATCGACATTCCAGCCGCTTTACTAACAACATCCCCACATGGAGTCAATGCCTTTAAGTTCTGGTATCGCACAGTCTGCAGTTAGTGCAGAGGATGAATGGGAATAGGGGGAACCAGTGAGAAACTAGCTGTAGCGGTTTCAATGGGCACATGTCACTCTAATATCACATCAGTAAGAAGAATTAACCAAAGGCACAGCAAGGTGCCCCAGAAGAAAAATAGGGCTTCAAGGAATCCTGTGGTTATGGGGCAAGACCACAAAAATAAGAGCTAAAAAATGGAGCTAAGGGCCACTGCAATTCAAAAACCTGCAGAGTTATAAAGGCCAACTATTTTTAAAAAATATATTGAGGTAAGGCTATGAAGAGGCATTGAAAGCAAGGCAGAATTGCAGGAAACCGATTTCAGGAGGTAGACTGGAATTGCATTGAAAGCATATGAAGAGAGTCAGAAACTCGACAATGATGCACTTGGCCAAAAAGGGCGTATGCGTTTTTTTCTGAATATATTCAGGAAAAAACGCATACGCACTTTTTGGCCAACCAAGCAAGCTTGCAAAGGAAATCTGCACTACAATGAAGTCTCACTTCCACCCGGTCAAAAGGGCCATCTGAAAAAAGTGTAAAATCCAGAAAGGCACAACAGGCCATGGAGAACTGGGAGCCTTCTTATGCTGATGGGCGGGATGTAAATTGCCAACAGACACTCGGGAGAAGTGTATGGTGTTTCCTGAAACATCTAAAAAACAAAGCAACAGAGCCTAGGGCACTTCCACTTATGGTCCTATAGCTTAGGGAAATTAAAATCAAAAAGACACAGCCACCCCAAAGTTTGGGACGGCTCTGTTTACAAGAACCTCGTTTACGGTACAAGTTCAATATCACAGAAAGTGAAAAATGGATAAGGAACTTGTGGTACTTACGTACAATGCAATATCACTCAGCAATGAAATCTATGTCATCAGGCCCGTAGCAGCATAATGAGTGGATTCAGGTATGATGATTCGAACTGAAATAAGTCACACAGAAAAGAAACATCATAAGGTATCACTAATACACAGAATGTGAACTTGGCTACACATGAACTGAATTACAAAACAGAACAGTGTCTCAAGTTTAGAAAACCAACTTACGCTTGCTTAAGGGGGAAGGTGAGTTGGGGTGCTGCATAAAACCAGAGATTGAAATGAGCACAGATAAAGTTCCTTAAGCCAAATATGGAATAGACAAGAGCTACTCCTTGCTCAACGAAATGGACTCAACACCCCATATTAAACGCCTAAGAATGTACCTGACTAGTAAGTATCTTAAAACCTATGGATTGCTATGTCTCCAAAAGAAAATCAAGCGTGTGTACAGGGGCATAAACGCAGCAGTGATAGGATTGGAGAGGTTCGGTGAGCAAATGAAGACCCTTTGAAGTCATATTGCATGGTACCCATTCCACGGGTCTCAACTCTCCAGGTTTAAGGTATTCATCCTTCAGCTAAAACATGCATGTGGAACCCAGAGTATGATCAACCATGTGAACGGGAGACGTGTTCAAATATGTCTCAGTTTTCCTCCCCTGGTACTCGGGTGCAACATTCCAGACGCTTTACTAACACTCCCGACTTGGAGAGTCAGTGCCTTTAACCTCCTGTTTGGCCCAGTTTGCAATTTCTGCGGAAGATGAACAGGAATAGCGAGAATCAATGGGAGGCTAGCTGGAGGTGTCTGAACGGGCAAATTTAACTCTCATTTCCCACCAGGAAGAGGAATTAACCAAAGGCTCAGCATGCCGGGCCGGAACCAGATTAGGGCCTGAAGCCATCCAGCGGTGTTGCGGCCACCTCACAAGAAAGCGAGTTGAAGAAAGGAGCTCAGGGGCACTTTAATTCACAAACCTGCAGAGTTATAAATGACAGCTATCGTCCAAAAATATACTGAAGTAAGGCTGCCAAGAGGACTTGAAAGCGGGGCAGAATTGCAGGAAACCGATTTCAGGAGGTAGACTGGAATTGCATTGAAAGCATAGGAAAAGAGGCAGAACGTCCACAATGATGCACTTGGCCAAAAAGGGCGTATGCGTTTTTTCCTGAATATATTCAGGAAAAAACGCATACGCCCTTTTTGGCCAACCAAGCAAGCTTGCAAAGGAAATCTGCACTACAATGAAGTCTCACTTCCCCCCGGTCAAAAGGGCCATCTGAAAAAAGTGTAAAATCCAGAAAGGCAGGACAGGCCATGGAGAACTGGGAGCCTTGTTATGCTGATGGGCGGGATGTAAATTGCCAACAGACACTTGGGAGAAGTGTATGGTGTTTTCTGAAACATCTAAAAAACAAAGCAACAGAGCCTAGGGCACTTCCACTTATGGTCCTATAGCTTAGGGAAATTAAAATCAAAAAGACACAGCCACCCCAAAGTTTGGAACGGCTCTGTTTACAAGAACCTCGTTTACAGTACAAGTTCAACATCGCAGAAAGTGAAAAATGGATAAAGAAGTTGTGGTATTCACTTACAAAGCAATATCACTCAGCAATGAAATCTATGTCATCAGGTCCTTAGCAGCACAATGAGTGGATTCAGGTATGATGATTCTAACTGAAATAAGTCACACAGAAAAAGAAACATCATAAGATATCAGTAATACCCGGAATTTAAACTTGGCTACAGAGGAACTGCATTACACAACAGAACAGGGTCTCAAATTTAGAAAACCAACTTATGCTTGCTTAAGGGGAAAGGTGAGTTGGGGTGCTGCATAAAACCAGAGATTGAAATGAGCACAGATAAAGTTCCTTAAGCCAAATATGGAATAGACAAGAGCTACTCCTTGCTCAACGAAATGGACTCAACACCGCATATTAAACGCCTAAGAATGTACCTGACTAGTAAGTATCTTAAAACCTATGTATTGCTATGTCTCCGAAAGAGAATCAAGCATGTGTACAGGGGCATAAACGCAGCAGTGATAGGATTGGAGATGTTCGGTGAGCAAATGAAGACCCTTTGAAGTCATATTGCATGGTACCCATTCCACGGGTTTCAACTACCCAGGTTTAAGGTATTCTTCCTTCAGCTAAAACATGCATGTGGAACCTAGAGTATGATCAACCATGTGATCAGGAGACGTTTTCAAATATGTCTCAGTTTTCGTACGCTGGTACTCGGGTGCAACATTCCAGATGCTTTACTAACACTCTCCCGACTTGGAGAGTCAGTCCCTTTAACCTCCTGTTTGGCCCAGTTTGCAATTTCTGCGGAAGATGAACAGGAATAGCGAGAACCAATGAGAGACTAGCTGGAGGTGTCTGGACGGGCAAATTTAACTCTCATTTCCCACCAGGAAGAGGAATTAACCAAAGGCTCAACGTGCTGTGCCAGAAACAGATTAGGGCCTGAAGCCATCCTGCGGTGTTGCGGCCACCTCACAAGAAAGCGAGTTGAAGAAAGGAGCTCAGGGGCACTTTAATTCACAAACCTGCAGAGTTATAAATGACAGCTATTGTCCAAAAATATACTGAAGTAAGGCTGCCAAGAGGACTTGAAAGCGGGGCAGAATTGCAGGAAACCGATTTCAGGAGGTAGACTGGAATTGCATTGAAAGCATAGGAAAAGAGGCAGAACGTCCACAATGATGCACTTGGCCAAAAAGTGCGTATGCGTTTTTTCCTGAATATATTCAGGAAAAAACGCATACGCCCTTTTTGGCCAACCAAGCAAGCTTGCAAAGGAAATCTGCACTACAATGAAGTCTCACTTCCCCCCGGTCAAAAGGGCCATCTGAAAAAAGTGTAAAATCCAGAAAGGCAGGACAGGCCATGGAGAACTGGCAGCCTTGTTATGCTGATGGGCGGGATGTAAATTGCCAAGAGACACTTGGGAGAAGTGTATGGTGTTTCCTGAAACATCTAAAAAACAAAGCAACAGAGCCTAGGGCACTTCCACTTATGGTCCTATAGCTTAGGGAAATTAAAATAAAAAAGACACAGCCACCCCAAAGTTTGGGACGGCTCTGTTTACAAGAACCTCGTTTACGGTACAAGTTCAATATCGCAGAAAGTGAAAAATGGATAAAGAAGTTGTGGTATTTACTTACAAAGCAATATCACTCAGCAATGAAATCTGTGTCATCAGGCCCGTAGCAGCACAATGAGTGGATTCAGGTATGATGATTCTAACTGAAGTAAGTCACACAGAAAAAGAAACATCATAAGATATCAGTAATACACGGAATGGAAACTTGGCTACACAGGAACTGAATTACAGAACAGAACAGGGTCTCAAATTTAGACAACCAACTTATGCTTGCTTAAGGGGAACGGTGAGTTGGGGTGCTGCATAAAACCAGAGATTGAAATGAGCACAGATAAAGTTCCTTAAGCCAAATATGGAATAGACAAGAGCTACTCCTTGCTCAATGAAATGGACTCAACACCGCATATTAAACGCCTAAGAATGTACCTGACTAGTAAGTATCTTAAAACCTATAGATTGCTATGTCTCCGAAAGAGAATCAAGCATGTGTACAGGGGCATAAACGCAGCAGTGATAGGATTGGAGAGGTTCGGTGAGCAAATGAAGACCCTTTGAAGTCATATTGCATGGTACCCATTCCACGGGTTTCAACTACCCAGGTTTTAGGTATTCTTCCTTCAGCTAAAACATGCATGTGGAACCCAAGTATGATCAACCATGTGAACGGGAGACGTGTTCAAATATGTCTCAGTTTTCCTCCCCTGGTACTCGGGTGCAACATTCCAGATGCTTTACTAACACTCTCCCCACTTGGAGAGTCAGCGCCTTTAACCTCCTGTTTGGCCCAGTTTGCAATTTCTGCGGAAGATGAACAGGAATAGCGAGAACCAATGAGAGGCTAGCTGGAGGTGTCTGGATGGGCAAATTTAACTCTCATTTCCCACCAGGAAGAGGAAATAACCAAAGGCTCAGCGGGCCGTACCGGAACCAGATTAGGGCCTGAAGCCATCCTGCGGTGTTGCGGCCAGCTCAAAAGAAAGCGAGTTGAAGAAAGGAGCTCAGGGGCACTGTAATTCACAAACCTGCAGAGTTATAAATGACAGCTATCGTCCAAAAATAGACTGAAGTAAGGCTGCCAAGAGGACTTGAAAGCGGGGCAGAATTGCAGGAAACCGATTTCAGGAGGTAGACTGGAATTGCATTGAAAGCATAGGAAAAGAGGCAGAACGTCCACAATGATGCACTTGGCCAAAAAGGGCGTATGTGTTTTTTCCTGAATATATTCAGGAAAAAACGCATACGCACATTTTGGCCAACCAAGCAAGCTTGCAAAGGAAATCTGCACTACAATGAAGTCTCACTTCCCCCCGGTCAAAAGGGCCATCTGAAAAAAGTGTAAAATCCAGAAAGGCAGGACAGGCCATGGAGAACTGGGAGCCTTGTTATGCTGATGGGCGGGATGTAAATTGCCAACCGACACTCGGGAGAAGTGTATGGTGTTTCCTGAAACATCTAAAAAACAAAGCAACAGAGCCTAGGGCACTGCCACTTATGGTCCTATAGCTTAGGGAAATTAAAATCAAAAAGACACAGCCACCCCAAAGTTTGGGACGCCTCTGTTTACAAGAACCTCGTTTACAGTACAAGTTCAACATCGCAGAAAGTGAAAAATGGATAAAGAAGTTGTGGTATTTACTTACAAAGCAATATCACTCAGCAATGAAATCTGTGTCATCAGGCCCTTAGCAGCACAATGAGTGGATTCAGGTATGATGATTCTAACTGAAATAAGTCACACAGAAAAAGAAACATCATAAGATATCAGTAATACACGGAATGTAAACTTGGCTACACAGGAACTGAATTACAGAACAGAACAGGGTCTCAAATTTAGAAAACCAACTTATGCTTGCTTAAGGGGAAAGGTGAGTTGGGGTGCTGCATAAAACCAGAGATTGAAATGAGCACAGATAAAGTTCCTTAAGTCAAATATGGAATAGACAAGAGCTACTCCTTGCTCAACGAAATGGACTCAACACCGCATATTAAACGCCTAAGAATGTACCTGACTAGTAAGTATCTTAAAACCTATGGATTGCTATGTCTCCGAAAGAGAATCAAGCATGTGTACAGGGGCATAAACGCAGCAGTGATAGGATTGGAGAGGTTCGGTGAGCAAATGAAGACCCTTTGAAGTCATATTGCATGGTACCCATTCCACGGGTTTCAACTACCCAGGTTTAAGGTATTCTTCCTTCAGCTAAAACATGCATGTGGAACCTAGAGTATGATCAACCATGTGATCGGGAGAAGTGTTCAAATATGTCTCAGTTTTCGTACCCTGGTACTCGGGTGCAACATTCCAGACGCTTTACTAACACTCTCCCGACTTGGAGAGTCAGTCCCTTTAACCTCCTGTTTGGCCCAGTTTGCAATTTCTGCGGAAGATGAACAGGAATAGCGAGAACCAATGAGAGACTAGCTGGAGGTGTCTGGATGGGCAAATTTAACTCTCATTTCCCACCAGGAAGAGGAAATAACCAAAGGCTCAGCGTGCCGTGCCGGAACCAGATTAGGGCCTGAAGCCATCCTGCGGTGTTGCGGCCAGCTCACAAGAAAGCGAGTTGAAGAAAGGAGCTCAGGGGCACTGTAATTCACAAACCTGCAGAGTTATAAATGACAGCTATCGTCCAAAAATATACTGAAGTAAGGCTGCCAAGAGGACTTGAAAGCGGGGCAGAATTGCAGGAAACCGATTTCAGGAGGTAGACTGGAATTGCATTGAAAGCATAGGAAAAGAGGCAGAACGTCCACAATGATGCACTTGGCCAAAAAGGGCGTATGCGTTTTTTCCTGAATATATTCAGGAAAAAACGCATACGCCCTTTTTGGCCAACCAAGCAAGCTTGCAAAGGAAATCTGCACTACAATGAAGTCTCATTCCCCCCGGTCAAAAGGGCCATCTGAAAAAAGTGTAAAATCCAGAAAGGCAGGACAGGCCATGGAGAACTGGGAGCCTTGTTATGCTGATGGGCGGGATGTAAATTGCCAACAACCACTCCGGAGAAGTGTATGGTGTTTCCTGAAACATCTAAAAAACAAAGCAACAGAACCTAGGGCACTTCCACTTATGGTCCTATAGCTTAGGGAAATTAAAATCAAAAAGACACAGCCACCCCAAAGTTTGGAACGGCTCTGTTTACAAGAACCTCGTTTACAGTACAAGTTCAACATCGCAGAAAGTGAAAAATGGATAAAGAAGTTGTGGTATTTACTTACAAAGCAATATCACTCAGCAATGAAATCTGTGTCATCAGGCCCTTAGCAGCACAATGAGTGGATTCAGGTATGATGATTCTAACTGAAATAAGTCACACAGAAAAAGAAACATCATAAGATATCAGTAATACATGGAATGTAAACTTGGCTACACAGGAACTGAATTACAGAACAGAACAGGGTCTCAAATTTAGAAAACCAACTTATGCTTGCTTAAGGGTAAAGGCGAGTTGGGATGCTGCATAAAACCAGAGATTGAAATGAGCACAGATAAAGTTCCTTAAGCCAAATATGGAATAGACAAGAGCTACTCCTTGCTCAACGAAATGGACTCAACACCGCATATTAATCGCCTAAGAATGTACCTGACTAGTAAGTATCTTAAAACCTATGGATTGCTATGTCTCCGAAAGAGAATCAAGCATGTGTACAGGGGCATAAACGCAGCAGTGATAGGATTGGAGAGGTTCGGTGAGCAAATGAAGACCCTTTGAAGTCATATTGCATGGTACCCATTCCACGGGTTTCAACTACCCAGGTTTAAGGTATTCTTCCTTCAGCTAAAACATGCATGTGGAACCTAGAGTATGATCAACCATGTGATCGGGAGAAGTGTTCAAATATGTCTCAGTTTTCGTACCCTGGTACTCGGGTGCAACATTCCAGACGCTTTACTAACACTCTCCCGACTTGGAGAGTCAGTCCCTTTAACCTCCTGTTTGGCCCAGTTTGCAATTTCTGCGGAAGATGAACAGGAATAGCGAGAACCAATGAGAGACTAGCTGGAGGTGTCTGGATGGGCAAATTTAACTCTCATTTCCCACCAGGAAGAGGAAATAACCAAAGGCTCAGCGTGCCGTGCCGGAACCAGATTAGGGCCTGAAGCCATCCTGCGGTGTTGCGGCCAGCTCACAAGAAAGCGAGTTGAAGAAAGGAGCTCAGGGGCACTGTAATTCACAAACCTGCAGAGTTATAAATGACAGCTATCGTCCAAAAATATACTGAAGTAAGGCTGCCAAGAGGACTTGAAAGCGGGGCAGAATTGCAGGAAACCGATTTCAGGAGGTAGACTGGAATTGCATTGAAAGCATAGGAAAAGAGGCAGAACGTCCACAATGATGCACTTGGCCAAAAAGGGCGTATGCGTTTTTTCCTGAATATATTCAGGAAAAAACGCATACGCCCTTTTTGGCCAACCAAGCAAGCTTGCAAAGGAAATCTGCACTACAATGAAGTCTCATTCCCCCCGGTCAAAAGGGGCATCTGAAAAAAGTGTAAAATCCAGAAAGGCAGGACAGGCCATGGAGAACTGGGAGCCTTGTTATGCTGATGGGCGGGATGTAAATTGCCAACAACCACTCCGGAGAAGTGTATGGTGTTTCCTGAAACATCTAAAAAACAAAGCAACAGAACCTAGGGCACTTCCACTTATGGTCCTATAGCTTAGGGAAATTAAAATCAAAAAGACACAGCCACCCCAAAGTTTGGAACGGCTCTGTTTACAAGAACCTCGTTTACAGTACAAGTTCAACATCGCAGAAAGTGAAAAATGGATAAAGAAGTTGTGGTATTTACTTACAAAGCAATATCACTCAGCAATGAAATCTGTGTCATCAGGCCCTTAGCAGCACAATGAGTGGATTCAGGTATGATGATTCTAACTGAAATAAGTCACACAGAAAAAGAAACATCATAAGATATCAGTAATACATGGAATGTAAACTTGGCTACACAGGAACTGAATTACAGAACAGAACAGGGTCTCAAATTTAGAAAACCAACTTATGCTTGCTTAAGGGTAAAGGCGAGTTGGGATGCTGCATAAAACCAGAGATTGAAATGAGCACAGATAAAGTTCCTTAAGCCAAATATGGAATAGACAAGAGCTACTCCTTGCTCAACGAAATGGACTCAACACCGCATATTAAACGCCTAAGAATGTACCTGACTAGTAAGTATCTTAAAACCTATGGATTGCTATGTCTCCGAAAGAGAATCAAGCATGTGTACAGGGGCATAAACGCAGCAGTGATAGGATTGGAGAGGTTCGGTGAGCAAATGAAGACCCTTTGAAGTCATATTGCATGGTACCCATTCCACGGGTTTCAACTACCCAGGTTTAAGGTATTCTTCCTTCAGCTAAAACATGCATGTGGAACCTAGAGTATGATCAACCATGTGATCAGGAGACGTGTTCAAATATGTCTCAGTTTTCCTCCCCTGGTACTCGGGTGCAACATTCCAGACGCTTTACTAACACTCTCCCGACTTGGAGAGTCAGTCCCTTTAACCTCCTGTTTGGCCCAGTTTGCAATTTCTGCGGAAGATGAACAGGAATAGCGAGAACCAATGAGAGGCTAGCTGCAGGTGTCTGGACGGGCAAATTTAACTCTCATTTCCCACCAGGAAGAGGAATTAACCAAAGGCTCTGCATGCCGGGCCGGAACCAGATTAGGGCCTGAAGCCATCCTGCGGTGTTGCGGCCAGCTCACAAGAAAGCGAGTTGAAGAAAGGAGCTCAGGGGCACTGTAATTCACAAACCTGCAGACTTATAAATGACAGCTATCGTCCAAAAATAGACTGAAGTAAGGCTGCCAAGAGGACTTGAAAGCGGGGCAGAATTGCAGGAAACCGATTTCAGGAGGTAGACGGGAATTGCATTGAAAGCATAGGAAAAGAGGCAGAACGTCCACAATGATGCACTTGGCCAAAAAGGGCGTATGCGTTTTTTCCTGAATATATTCAGGAAAAAACGCATACGCCCTTTTTGGCCAATCAAGCAAGCTTGCAAAGGAAATCTGCACTACAATGAAGTCTCACTTCCCCCCGGTCAAAAGGGCCATCTGAAAAAAGTGTAAAATCCAGAAAGGCAGGACAGGCCATGGAGAACTGGGAGCCTTGTTATGCTGATGGGCGGGATGTAAATTGCCAACAACCACTCAGGAGAAGTGTATGGTGTTTCCTGAAACATCTAAAAAACAAAGCAACAGAGCCTAGGGCACTTCCACTTATGGTCCTATAGCTTAGGGAAATTAAAATCAAAAAGACACAGCCACCCCAAAGTTTGGGACGCCTCTGTTTACAAGAACCTCGTTTACCGTACAAGTTCAACATCGCAGAAAGTGAAAAATGGATAAAGAAGTTGTGGTATTTACCTACAAAGCAATATCACTCAGCAATGAAATCTATGTCATCAGGCCCTTAGCAGCACAATGAGTGGATTCAGGTACGATGATTCTAACTGAAATAAGTCACACAGAAAAAGAAACATCATAAGATTTCACTAATACACGGAATGTAAACTTGGCTATACAGGAACTGCATTCCAAAACAGAACAGGGTCTCAAATTTAGAAAACCAACTTATGCTTGCTTAAGGGGAAAGGTGAGTTGGGGTGCTGCATAAAACCAGAGATTGAAATGAGCACAGATAAAGTTCCTTAAGCCAAATATGGAATAGACAAGAGCTACTCCTTGCTCAACGAAATGGACTCAAAACCCCATATTAAACGCCTAAGAATGTACCTGACTAGTAAGTATCTTAAAACCTATGGATTGCTATGTCTCCAAAAGAGAATCAAGCGTGTGTACAGGGGCATAAATGCAGCAGTGATAGGATTGGAGAGGTTCGGTGAGCAAATGAAGACCCTTTGAAGTCATATTGCACGGTACCCATTCCACGTGTCTCAACTCTCCAGGTTTAAGGTATTCTTCCTTCAGCTAAAACATGCATGTGGAACCCAGAGTATGATCAACCATGTGATCGGGAGACGTGTTCAAATATGTCTCAGTTTTCGTACCCTGGTACTCGGGTGCAACATTCCAGATGCTTTACTAACACTCTCCCGACTTGGAGAGTCAGTCCCTTTAACCTCCTGTTTGACCCAGTTTGCAATTTCTGTGGAAGATGAACAGGAATAGCGAGAACCAATGAGAGACTAGCTGGAGGTGTCTGGATGGGCAAATTTAACTCTCATTTCCCACCAGGAAGAGGAATTAACCAAAGGCTCAGCGTGCCGTGCCAGAACCAGATTAGGGCCTGAAGACATCCTGCGGTGTTGCGGCCAGGTCACAAGAAAGCGAGTTGAAGAAAGGAGCTCAGGGGCACTGTAATTCACAAACCTGCAGAGTTATAAATGACAGCTATCGTCCAAAATATACTGAAGTAAGGCTGCCAAGAGGACTTGAAAGCGGGGCAGAATTGCAGGAAACCGATTTCAGGAGGTAGACTGGAATTGCATTGAAAGCATAGGAAAAGAGGCAGAACGTCCACAATGATGCACTTGGCCAAAAAGGGCGTATGCGTTTTTTCCTGAATATATTCAGGAAAAAACGCATACGCCCTTTTTGGCCAACCAAGCAAACTTGCAAAGGAAATCTGCACTACAATGAAGTCTCACTTCCCCCCGGTCAAAAGGGCCATCTGAAAAAAGTGTAAAATCCAGAAAGGCAGGACAGGCCATGGAGAACTGGGAGCCTTGTTATGCTGATGGGCGGGATGTAAATTGCCAAGAGACACTCAGGAGAAGTGTATGGTGTTTCCTGAAACATCTAAAAAACAAAGCAACAGAGCCTAGGGCACTTCCACTTATGGTCCTATAGCTTAGGGAAATTAAAATCAAAAAGACACAGCCACCCCAAAGTTTGGAACGGCTCTGTTTACAAGAACCTCGTTTACAGTACAAGTTCAACATCGCAGAAAGTGAAAAATGGATAAAGAAGTTGTGGTATTTACTTACAAAGCAATATCACCAAGCAATGAAATCTGTGTCATCAGGCCCTTAGCAGCACAATGAGTGGATTCAGGTATGATGATTCTAACTGAAATAAGTCACACAGAAAAAGAAACATCATAAGATATCAGTAATACACGGAATGTAAACTTGGCTACACAGGAACTGAATTACAGAACAGAACAGGGTCTCAAATTTAGAAAACCAACTTATGCTTGCTTAAGGGGAAAGGTGAGTTGGGGTGCTGCATAAAACCAGAGATTGAAATGAGCACAGATAAAGTTCCTTAAGCCAAATATGGAATAGACAAGAGCTACTCCTTGCTCAACGAAATGGACTCAACACCCCATATTAAACGCCTAAGAATGTACCTGACTAGTAAGTATCTTAAAACCTATGGATTGCTATGTCTCCAAAAGAGAATCAAGCGTGTGTACAGGGGCATAAACGCAGCAGTGATAGGATTGGAGAGGTTCGGTGAGCAAATGAAGACCCTTTGAAGTCATATTGCACGGTACCCCTTCCACGGGTCTCAACTCTCCGGGTTTAAGGTATTCTTCCTTCAGCTAAAACATGCATGTGGAACCCAGAGTATGATCAACCATGTGATCGGGAGACGTGTTCAAATATGTCTCAGTTTTCCTCCCCTGGTACTCGGGTGCAACATTCCAGATGCTTAACTAACACTCTCCCGACTTGGAGAGTCAGTCCCTTTAACCTCCTGTTTGGCCCAGTTTGCAATTTCTGTTTAAGATGAACAGGAATAGCGAGAACCAATGAGAGACTAGCTGGAGGTGTCTGGATGGGCAAATTTAACTCTCATTTCCCACCAGGAAGAGGAATTAACCAAAGGCTCAGCGTGCCGTGCCAGAACCAGATTAGGGCCTGAAGACATCCTGCGGTGTTGCGGCCAGGTCACAAGAAAGCGAGTTGAAGAAAGGAGCTCAGGGGCACTGTAATTCACAAACCTGCAGAGTTATAAATGACAGCTATCGTCCAAAAATATACTGAAGTAAGGCTGCCAAGAGGACTTGAAAGCGGGGCAGAATTACAGGAAACCGATTTCAGGAGGTAGACTGGAATTGCATTGAAAGCATAGGAAAAGAGGCAGAACGTCCACAATGATGCACTTGGCCAAAAAGGGCGTATGCGTTTTTTCCTGAATATATTCAGGAAAAAACGCATACGCCCTTTTTGGCCAACCAAGCAAACTTGCAAAGGAAATCTGCACTACAATGAAGTCTCACTTCCCCCCGGTCAAAAGGGCCATCTGAAAAAAGTGTAAAATCCAGAAAGGCAGGACAGGCCATGGAGAACTGGGAGCCTTGTTATGCTGATGGGCGGGATGTAAATTGCCAACAGACACTCAGGAGAAGTGTATGGTGTTTCCTGAAACATCTAAAAAACAAAGCAACAGAGCCTAGGGCACTTCCACTTATGGTCCTATAGCTTAGGGAAATTAAAATCAAAAAGACACAGCCACCCCAAAGTTCGGGACGCCTCCATTTACAAGAACCTCGTTTACCGTACAAGTTCAATATCACAGAAAGTGAAAAATGGATAAAGAACTTGTGGTACTTACGTACAATGCAGTATCACTCAGCAATGAAATCTATGTCATCAGGCCCGTAGCAGCATAATGAGTGGATTCAGGTACGATGATTCTAACTGAAATAAGTCACACAGAAAAAGAAACATCATAAGATATCACTAATACACGGAATGTAAACTTGGCTACACAGGAACTGCATTCCAAAACAGAACAGGGTCTCAAATTTAGAAAACCAACTTATGCTTGCTTAAGGGGAAAGGTGAGTTGGGGTGCTGCATAAAACCAGAGATTGAAATGAGCACAGATAAAGTTCCTTAAGCCAAATATGGAATAGACAAGAGCTACTCCTTGCTCATCGAAATGGACTCAAAACCCCATATTAAACGCCTAAGAATGTACCTGACTAGTAAGTATCTTAAAACCTATGGATTGCTATGTCTGCAAAAGAGAATCAAGCGTGTGTACAGGGGCATAAATGCAGCAGTGATAGGATTGGAGAGGTTCGGTGAGCAAATGAAGACCCTTTGAAGTCATATTGCATGGTACCCATTCCACGGGTCTCAACTCTCCAGGTTTAAGGTATTCTTCCTTCAGCTAAAAGATGCATGTGGAACCCAGAGTATGATCAACCATGTGATCGGGAGACGTGTTCAAATATGTCTCAGTTTTCGTACCCTGGTACTCGGGTGCAACATTCCAGATGCTTTACTAACACTCTCCCGACTTGGAGAGTCAGTCCCTTTAACCTCCTGTTTGGCCCAGTTTGCAATTTCTGTGGAAGATGAACAGGAATAGCGAGAACCAATGAGAGACTAGCTGGAGGTGTCTGGATGGGCAAATTTAACTCTCATTTCCCACCAGGAAGAGGAATTAACCAAAGGCTCAGCGTGACATGCCAGAACCAGATTAGGGCCTGAAGCCATCCTGCGGTGTTGCGGCCAGGTCACAAGAAAGCGAGTTGAAGAAAGGAGCTCAGGGGCACTGTAATTCACAAACCTGCAGAGTTATAAATGACAGCTATCGTCCAAAAATAGACTGAAGTAAGGCTGCCAAGAGGACTTGAAAGCGGGGCAGAATTGCAGGAAACCGATTTCAGGAGGTAGACTGGAATTGCATTGAAAGCATAGGAAAAGAGGCAGAACGTCCACAATGATGCACTTGGCCAAAAAGGGCGTATGCGTTTTTTCCTGAATATATTCAGGAAAAAACGCATACGCCCTTTTTGGCCAACCAAGCAAGCTTGCAAAGGAAATCTGCACTACAATGAAGTCTCACTTCCCCCCGGTCAAAAGGGCCATCTGAAAAAAGTGTAAAATCCAGAAAGGCAGGACAGGCCATGGAGAACTGGGAGCCTTGTTATGCTGATGGGCGGGATGTAAATTGCCAACAACCACTCGGGAGAAGTGTATGGTGTTTCCTAAAACATCTAAAAAACAAAACAACAGAGCCTAGGGCACTTCCACTTATGGTCCTATAGCTTAGGGAAATTAAAATCAAAAAGACACAGCCACCCCAAAGTTTGGGACGCCTCCGTTTACAAGAACCTCGTTTACCGTACAAGTTCAATATCACAGAAAGTGAAAAATGGATAAAGAACTTGTGGTACTTACGTACAATGCAGTATCACTCAGCAATGAAATCTATGTCATCAGGCCCGTAGCAGCATAATGAGTGGATTCAGGTACGATGATTCTAACTGAAATAAGTCACACAGAAAAAGAAACATCATAAGATATCACTAATACACGGAATGTAAACTGGCTACACAGGAACTGCATTCCAAAACAGAACAGGGTCTCAAATTTAGAAAACCAACTTATGCTTGCTTAAGGGTAAAGGTGAGTTGGGGTGCTGCATAAAACCAGAGATTGAAATGAGCACAGATAAAGTTCCTTAAGCCAAATATGGAATAGACAAGAGCTACTCCTTGCTCAACGAAATGGACTCAAAACCCCATATTAAACGCCTAAGAATGTACCTGACTTGTAAGTATCTTAAAACCTATGGATTGCTATGTCTCCAAAAGAGAATCAAGCGTGTGTACAGGGGCATAAATGCAGCAGTGATAGGATTGGAGAGGTTCGGTGAGCAAATGAAGACCCTTTGAAGTCATATTGCACGGTACCCATTCCACGGGTCTCAACTCTCCAGGTTTAAGGTATTCTTCCTTCAGCTAAAACATGCATGTGGAACCCAGAGTATGATCAACCATGTGATCGGGAGACGTGTTCAAATATGTCTCAGTTTTCGTACCCTGGTACTCGGGTGCAACATTCCAGATGCTTTACTAACACTCTCCCGACTTGGAGAGTCAGTCTCTTTAACCTCCTGTTTGGCCCAGTTTGCAATTTCTGTGGAAGATGAACAGGAATAGCGAGAACCAATGAGAGACTAGCTGGAGGTGTCTGGATGGGCAAATTTAACTCTCATTTCCCACCAGGAAGAGGAATTAACCAAAGGCTCAGCGTGCCGTGCCAGAACCAGATTAGGGCCTGAAGCCATCCTGCGGTGTTGCGGCCAGGTCACAAGAAAGCGAGTTGAAGAAAGGAGCTCAGGGGCACTGTAATTCACAAACCTGCAGAGTTATAAATGACAGCTATCGTCCAAAAATAGACTGAAGTAAGGCTGCCAAGAGGACTTGAAAGCGGGGCAGAATTGCAGGAAACCGATTTCAGGAGGTAGACTGGAATTGCATTGAAAGCATAGGAAAAGAGGCAGAACGTCCACAATGATGCACTTGGCCAAAAAGGGCGTATGCGTTTTTTCCTGAATATATTCAGGAAAAAACGCATACGCCCTTTTTGGCCAATCAAGCAAGCTTGCAAAGGAAATCTGCACTACAATGAAGTCTCACTTCCCCCCGGTCAAAAGGGCCATCTGAAAAAAGTGTAAAATCCAGAAAGGCAGGACAGGCCATGGAGAACTGGGAGCCTTGTTATGCTGATGGGCGGGATGTAAATTGCCAACAGACACTCGGGAGAAGTGTATGGTGTTTCCTGAAACATCTAAAAAACAAAGCAACAGAGCCTAGGGCACTGCCACTTATGGTCCTATAGCTTAGGGAAATTAAAATCAAAAAGACACAGCCACCCCAAAGTTTGGGACGCCTCTGTTTACAAGAACCTCGTTACAGTACAAGTTCAACATCGCAGAAAGTGAAAAATGGATAAAGAAGTTGTGGTATTTACTTACAAAGCAATATCACTCAGCAATGAAATCTATGTCATCAGGCCCTTAGCAGCACAATGAGTGGATTCAGGTATGATGATTCTAACTGAAATAAGTCACACAGAAAAAGAAACATCATAAGATATCAGTAATACACGGAATGTATACTTGGCTACACAGGAACTGAATTACAGAACAGAACAGGGTCTCAAATTTAGAAAATCAACTTATGCTTGCTTAAGGGGAAAGGTGAGTTGGGGTGCTGCATAAAACCAGAGATTGAAATGAGCACAGATAAAGTTCCTTAAGCCAAATATGGAATAGACAAGAGCTACTCCTTGCTCAAAGAAATGGACTCAACACCGCATATTAAACGCCTAAGAATGTACCTGACTAGTAATTATCTTAAAACCTATGGATTGCTATGTCTCCGAAAGAGAATCAAGCATGTGTACAGGGGCATAAAAGCAGCAGTGATAGGATTGGAGATGTTCGGTGAGCAAATGAAGACCCTTTGAAGTCATATTGCATGGTACCCATTCCACGGGTCTCAACTCTCCAGGTTTAAGGTATTCTTCCTTCAGCTAAAACATGCATGTGGAACCCAGAGTATGATCAACCATGTGATCGGGAGACGTGTTCAAATATGTCTCAGTTTTCGTACCCTGGTACTCGGGTGCAACATTCCAGATGCTTTACTAACACTCTCCCGACTTGGAGAGTCAGTCTCTTTAACCTCCTGTTTGGCCCAGTTTGCAATTTCTGTGGAAGATGAACAGGAATAGCGAGAACCAATGAGAGACTAGCTGGAGGTGTCTGGATGGGCAAATTTAACTCTCATTTCCCACCAGGAAGAGGAATTAACCAAAGGCTCAGCGTGCCATGCCAGAACCAGATTAGGGCCTGAAGCCATCCTGCGGTGTTGCGGCCAGGTCACAAGAAAGCGAGTTGAAGAAAGGAGCTCAGGGGCACTGTAATTCACAAACCTGCAGAGTTATAAATGACAGCTATCGTCCAAAAATAGACTGAAGTAAGGCTGCCAAGAGGACTTGAAAGCGGGGCAGAATTGCAGGAAACCGATTTCAGGAGGTAGACTGGAATTGCATTGAAAGCATAGGAAAAGCGGCAGAACGTCCACAATGATGCACTTGGCCAAAAAGGGCGTATGCGTTTTTTCCTGAATATATTCAGGAAAAAACGCATACGCACTTTTTGGCCAATCAAGCAAGCTTGCAAAGGAAATCTGCACTACAATGAAGTCTCACTTCCCCCCGGTCAAAAGGGCCATCTGAAAAAAGTGTAAAATCCAGAAAGGCAGGACAGGCCATGGAGAACTGGGAGCCTTGTTATGCTGATGGGCGGGATGTAAATTGCCAACAGACACTCGGGAGAAGTGTATGGTGTTTCCTGAAACATCTAAAAAACAAAGCAACAGAGCCTAGGGCACTGCCACTTATGGTCCTATAGCTTAGGGAAATTAAAATCAAAAAGACACAGCCACCCCAAAGTTTGGGACGCCTCTGTTTACAAGAACCTCGTTACAGTACAAGTTCAACATCGCAGAAAGTGAAAAATGGATAAAGAAGTTGTGGTATTTACTTACAAAGCAATATCACTCAGCAATGAAATCTATGTCATCAGGCCCTTAGCAGCACAATGAGTGGATTCAGGTATGATGATTCTAACTGAAATAAGTCACACAGAAAAAGAAACATCATAAGATATCAGTAATACACGGAATGTATACTTGGCTACACAGGAACTGAATTACAGAACAGAACAGGGTCTCAAATTTAGAAAATCAACTTATGCTTGCTTAAGGGGAAAGGTGAGTTGGGGTGCTGCATAAAACCAGAGATTGAAATGAGCACAGATAAAGTTCCTTAAGCCAAATATGGAATAGACAAGAGCTACTCCTTGCTCAAAGAAATGGACTCAACACCGCATATTAAACGCCTAAGAATGTACCTGACTAGTAATTATCTTAAAACCTATGGATTGCTATGTCTCCGAACGAGAATCAAGCATGTGTACAGGGGCATAAAAGCAGCAGTGATAGGATTGGAGATGTTCGGTGAGCAAATGAAGACCCTTTGAAGTCATATTGCATGGTACCCATTCCACGGGTCTCAACTCTCCAGGTTTAAGGTATTCTTCCTTCAGCTAAAACATGCATGTGGAACCCAGAGTATGATCAACCATGTGATCGGGAGACGTGTTCAAATATGTCTCAGTTTTCGTACCCTGGTACTCGGGTGCAACATTCCAGATGCTTTACTAACACTCTCCCGACTTGGAGAGTCAGTCCCTTTAACCTCCTGTTTGGCCCAGTTTGCAATTTCTGTGGAAGATGAACAGGAATAGCGAGAACCAATGAGAGACTAGCTGGAGGTGTCTGGATGGGCAAATTTAACTCTCATTTCCCACCAGGAAGAGGAATTAACCAAAGGCTCAGCGTGCCGTGCCAGAACCAGATTAGGGCCTGAAGACATCCTGCGGTGTTGCGGCCAGGTCACAAGAAAGCGAGTTGAAGAAAGGAGCTCAGGGGCACTGTAATTCACAAACCTGCAGAGTTATAAATGACAGCTATCGTCCAAAAATATACTGAAGTAAGGCTGCCAAGAGGACTTGAAAGCGGGGCAGAATTACAGGAAACCGATTTCAGGAGGTAGACTGGAATTGCATTGAAAGCATAGGAAAAGAGGCAGAACGTCCACAGTGATGCACTTGGCCAAAAAGGGCGTATGCGTTTTTTCCTGAATATATTCAGGAAAAAACGCATACGCCCTTTTTGGCCAATCAAGCAAGCTTGCAAAGGAAATCTGCACTACAATGAAGTCTCACTTCCCCCCAGTGAAAAGGGCCATCTGAAAAAAGTGTAAAATCCAGAAAGGCAGGACAGGCCATGGAGAACTGGGAGCCTTGTTATGCTGATGGGCGGGATGTAAATTGCCAACAGACACTCAGGAGAAGTGTATGGTGTTTCCTGAAACATCTAAAAAACAAAGCAACAGAGCCTAGGGCACTTCCACTTATGGTCCTATAGCTTAGGGAAATTAAAATCAAAAAGACACAGCCACCCCAAAGTTCGGGACGCCTCCGTTTACAAGAACCTCGTTTACCGTACAAGTTCAATATCACAGAAAGTGAAAAATGGATAAAGAACTTGTGGTACTTACGTACAATGCAGTATCACTCAGCAATGAAATCTATGTCATCAGGCCCGTAGCAGCATAATGAGTGGATTCAGGTACGATGATTCTAACTGAAATAAGTCACACAGAAAAAGAAACATCATAAGATATCACTAATACACGGAATGTAAACTTGGCTACACAGGAACTGCATTCCAAAACAAAACAGGGTCTCAAATTTAGAAAACCAACTTATGCTTGCTTAAGGGTAAAGGTGAGTTGGGGTGCTGCATAAAACCAGAGATTGAAATGAGCACAGATAAAGTTCCTTAAGCCAAATATGGAATAGACAAGAGCTACTCCTTGCTCAACGAAATGGACTCAACACCCCATATTAAACGCCTAAGAATGTACCTGACTAGTAAGTATCTTAAAACCTATGGATTGCTATGTCTCCAAAAGAGAATCAAGCGTGTGTACAGGGGCATAAATGCAGCAGTGATAGGATTGGAGAGGTTCGGTGAGCAAATGAAGACCCTTTGAAGTCATATTGCACGGTACCCATTCCACGGGTCTCAACTCTCCAGGTTTAAGGTATTCTTCCTTCAGCTAAAAGATGCATGTGGAACCCAGAGTATGATCAACCATGTGATCGGGAGACGTGTTCAAATATGTCTCAGTTTTCCTCCCCTGGTACTCGGGTGCAACATTCCAGACGCTTCACTAACACTCTCCCGACTTGGAGAGTCAGTCCCTTTAACCTCCTGTTTGGCCCAGTTTGCAATTTCTGTGGAAGATGAACAGGAATAGCGAGAACCAATGAGAGACTAGCTGGAGGTGTCTGGATGGGCAAATTTAACTCTCATTTCCCACCAGGAAGAGGAATTAACCAAAGGCTCAGCGTGCCGTGCCAGAACCAGATTAGGGCCTGAAGCCATCCTGCGGTGTTGCGGCCAGGTCACAAGAAAGCGAGTTGAAGAAAGGAGCTCAGGGGCACTGTAATTCACAAACCTGCAGAGTTATAAATGACAGCTATCGTCCAAAAATAGACTGAAGTAAGGCTGCCAAGAGGACTTGAAAGCGGGGCAGAATTGCAGGAAACCGATTTCAGGAGGTAGACTGGAATTGCATTGAAAGCATAGGAAAAGAGGCAGAACGTCCACAATGATGCACTTGGCCAAAAAGGGCGTATGCGTTTTTTCCTGAATATATTCAGGAAAAAACGCATACGCCCTTTTTGGCCAATCAAGCAAGCTTGCAAAGGAAATCTGCACTACAATGAAGTCTCACTTCCCCCCGGTCAAAAGGGCCATCTGAAAAAAGTGTAAAATCCAGAAAGGCAGGACAGGCCATGGAGAACTGGGAGCCTTGTTATGCTGATGGGCGGGATGTAAATTGCCAACAACCACTCGGGAGAAGTGTATGGTGTTTCCTGAAACATCTAAAAAACAAAGCAACAGAGCCTAGGGCACTTCCACTTATGGTCCTATAGCTTAGGGAAATTAAAATCAAAAAGACACAGCCACCCCAAAGTTTGGGACGCCTCCGTTTACAAGAACCTCGTTTACCGTACAAGTTCAATATCACAGAAAGTGAAAAATGGATAAAGAACTTGTGGTACTTACGTACAATGCAGTATCACTCAGCAATGAAATCTATGTCATCAGGCCCGTAGCAGCATAATGAGTGGATTCAGGTACGATGATTCTAACTGAAATAAGTCACACAGAAAAAGAAACATCATAAGATATCACTAATACACGGAATGTAAACTTGGCTACACAGGAACTGCATTCCAAAACAGAACAGGGTCTCAAATTTAGAAAACCAACTTATGCTTGCTTAAGGGGAAAGGTGAGTTGGGGTGCTGCATAAAACCAGAGATTGAAATGAGCACAGATAAAGTTCCTTAAGCCAAATATGGAATAGACAAGAGCTACTCCTTGCTCAATGAAATGGACTCAAAACCCCATATTAAACGCCTAAGAATGTACCTGACTAGTAAGTATCTTAAAACCTATGGATTGCTATGTCTCCAAAAGAGAATCAAGCGTGTGTACAGGGGCATAAATGCAGCAGTGATAGGATTGGAGAGGTTCGGTGAGCAAATGAAGACCCTTTGAAGTCATATTGCACGGTACCCATTCCACGGGTCTCAACTCTCCAGGTTTAAGGTATTCTTCCTTCAGCTAAAACATGCATGTGGAACCCAGAGTATGATCAACCATGTGATCGGGAGACGTGTTCAAATATGTCTCAGTTTTCCTACCTTGGTACTCGGGTGCAACACTCTAGACTCTTTACTAACACTCTCCCGACTTGGAGAGTCAGTCCCTTTAACCTCCTGTTTGGCCCAGTTTGCAATTTCTGCGGAAGATGAACAGGAATAGCGAGAACCAATGAGAGGCTAGCTGCAGGTGTCTGGACGGGCAAATTTAACTCTCATTTCCCACCAGGAAGAGGAATTAACCAAAGGCTCAGCATGCCGGGCCGGAACCAGATTAGGGCCTGAAGCCATCCTGCGGTGTTGCGGCCAGCTCACAAGAAAGCGAGTTGAAGAAAGGAGCTCAGGGGCACTGTAATTCACAAACCTGCAGAGTTATAAATGACAGCTATCGTCCAAAATATACTGAAGTAAGGCTGCCAAGAGGACTTGAAAGCGGGGCAGAATTGCAGGAAACCGATTTCAGGAGGTAGACTGGAATTGCATTGAAAGCATAGGAAAAGAGGCAGAACGTCCACAATGATGCACTTGGCCAAAAAGGGCGTATGCGTTTTTTCCTGAATATATTCAGGAAAAAACGCATACGCCCTTTTTGGCCAACCAAGCAAGCTTGCAAAGGAAATCTGCACTACAATGAAGTCTCACTTCCCCCCGGTCAAAAGGGCCATCTGAAAAAAGTGTAAAATCCAGAAAGGCAGGACAGGCCATGGAGAACTGGGAGCCTTGTTATGCTGATGGGCGGGATGTAAATTGCCAACAGACACTGGGGAGAAGTGTATGGTGTTTCCTGAAACATCTAAAAAACAAAGCAACAGAGCCTAGGGCACTGCCACTTATGGTCCTATAGCTTAGGGAAATTAAAATCAAAAAGACACAGTCACCCCAAAGTTTGGGACGCCTCTGTTTACAAGAACCTCGTTTACAGTACAAGTTCAACATCGCAGAAAGTGAAAAATGGATAAAGAAGTTGTGGTATTTACTTACAAAGCAATATCACTCAGCAATGAAATCTATGTCATCAGGCCCTTAGCAGCACAATGAGTGGATTCAGGTATGATGATTCTAACTGAAATAAGTCACACAGAAAAAGAAACATCATAAGATATCAGTAATACACGGAATGTATACTTGGCTACACAGGAACTGAATTACAGAACAGAACAGGGTCTCAAATTTAGAAAATCAACTTATGCTTGCTTACGGGGAAAGGTGAGTTGGGGTGCTGCATAAAACCAGAGATTGAAATGAGCACAGATAAAGTTCCTTAAGCCAAATATGGAATAGACAAGAGCTACCCCTTCCTCAAAGAAATGGACTCAACACCGCATATTAAACGCCTAAGAATGTACCTGACTAGTAATTATCTTAAAACCTATGGATTGCTATGTCTCCGAAAGAGAATCAAGCATGTGTACAGGGGCATAAACGCAGCAGTGATAGGATTGGAGATGTTCGGTGAGCAAATGAAGACCCTTTGAAGTCATATTGCATGGTACCCATTCCACGGGTCTCAACTCTCCATGTTTAAGGTATTCTTCCTTCAGCTAAAACATGCATGTGGAACCCAGAGTATGATCAACCATGTGATCGGGAGACGTGTTCAAATATGTCTCAGTTTTCGTACCCTGGTACTCGGGTGCAACATTCCAGATGCTTTACTAACACTCTCCCGACTTGGAGAGTCAGTCCCTTTAACCTCCTGTTTGGCCCAGTTTGCAATTTCTGTGGAAGATGAACAGGAATAGCGACAACCAATGAGAGACTAGCTGGAGGTGTCTGGATGGGCAAATTTAACTCTCATTTCCCACCAGGAAGAGGAATTAACCAAAGGCTCAGCGTGCCGTGCCAGAACCAGATTAGGGCCGGAAGACATCCTGCGGTGTTGCGGCCAGGTCACAAGAAAGCGAGTTGAAGAAAGGAGCTCAGGGGCAGTGTAATTCACAAACCTGCAGAGTTATAAATGACAGCTATCGTCCAAAAATAGACTGAAGTAAGGCTGCCAAGAGGACTTGAAAGCGGGGCAGAATTGCAGGAAACCGATTTCAGGAGGTAGACTGGAATTGCATTGAAAGCATAGGAAAAGAGGCAGAACGTCCACAATGATGCACTTGGCCAAAAAGGGCGTATGCGTTTTTTCCTGAATATATTCAGGAAAAAACGCATACGCCCTTTTTGGCCAACCAAGCAAGCTTGCAAAGGAAATCTGCACTACAATGAAGTCTCACTTCCCCCCGGTCAAAAGGGCCATCTGAAAAAAGTGTAAAATCCAGAAAGGCAGGACAGGCCATGGAGAACTGGGAGCCTTGTTATGCTGAAGGGCGGGATGTAAATTGCCAACAACCACTCGGGAGAAGTGTATGGTGTTTCCTGAAACATCTAAAAAACAAAGCAACAGAGCCTAGGGCACTTCCACTTATGGTCCTATAGCTTAGGGAATTTAAAATCAAAAAGACACAGCCACCCCAAAGTTTGGAACGGCTCTGTTTACAAGAACCTCGTTTACAGTACAAGTTCAACATCGCAGAAAGTGAAAAATGGATAAAAAAGTTGTGGTATTTACTTACAAAGCAATATCACTCAGCAATGAAATCTGTGTCATCAGGCCCTTAGTAGCACAATGAGTGGATTCAGGTATGATGATTCTAACTGAAATAAGTCACACAGAAAAAGAAACATCATAAGATATCAGTAATACACGGAATGTAAACTTGGCTACACAGGAACTGAATTACAGAACAGAACAGGGTCTCAAATTTAGAAAACCAACTTATGCTTGCTTAAGGGTAGAGGTGAGTTGGGGTACTGCATAAAACCAGAGATTGAAATGAGCACAGATAAAGTTCCTTAAGCCAAATATGGAATAGACAAGAGCTACTCCTTGCTCAAAGAAATTGACTCAACACCGCATATTAAACGCCTAAGAATGTACCTGACTAGTAAGTATCTTAAAATCTAGGGATTGCTATGTCTCCGAAAGAGAATCAAGCATGTGTACAGGGGCATAAACGCAGCAGTGATAGGATTGGAGAGGTTCGGTGAGCAAATGAAGACCCTTTGAAGTCATATTGCATGGTACCCATTCCACGGGTTTCAACTACCCAGGTTTTAGGTATTCTTCCTTCAGCTAAAACATGCATGTGGAACCCAGAGTATGATCAACCATGTGATCGGGAGACGTGTTCAAATATGTCTCAGTTTTCCTCCCCTGGTACTCGGGTGCAACATTCCAGACGCTTTACTAACACTCTCCCCACTTGGAGAGTCAGCGCCTTTAACCTCCTGTTTGGCACAGTTTCCAATTTCTGCGGAGGATGAACAGGAATAGCGAGAACCAATAAGAGACTAGCTGGAGGTGTCTGGACGGGCAAATTTAACTCTCATTTCCCACCAGGAAGAGGAAATAACCAAAGGCTCAGCGTGCCGTGCCGGAACCAGATTAGGGCCTGAAGCCATCCTGCTGTGTTGCGGCCAGCTCAAAAGAAAGCGAGTTGAAGAAAGGAGCTCAGGGGCACTGTAATTCACAAACCTGCAGAGTTATAAATGACAGCTATCGTCCAAAAATAGACTGAAGTAAGGCTGCCAAGAGGACTTGAAAGCGGGGCAGAATTGCAGGAAACCAATTTCAGGAGGTAGACTGGAATTGCATTGAAAGCATAGGAAAAGAGGCAGAACGTCCACAATGATGCACTTGGCCAAAAAGGGCGTATGCGTTTTTTCCTGAATATATTCAGGAAAAAACGCATACGCCCTTTTTGGCCAACCAAGCAAGCTTGCAAAGGAAATCTGCACTACAATGAAGTCTCACTTCCCCCCGGTCAAAAGGGCCATCTGAAAAAAGTGTAAAATCCAGAAAGGCAGGACAGGCCATGGAGAACTGGGAGCCTTGTTATGCTGAAGGGCGGGATGTAAATTGCCAACAACCACTCGGGAGAAGTGTATGGTGTTTCCTGAAACATCTAAAAAACAAAGCAACAGAGCCTAGTGCACTTCCACTTATGGTCCTATAGCTTAGGGAATTTAAAATCAAAAAGACACAGCCACCCCAAAGTTTGGAACGGCTCTGTTTACAAGAACCTCGTTTACAGTACAAGTTCAACATCGCAGAAAGTGAAAAATGGATAAAAAAGTTGTGGTATTTACTTACAAAGCAATATCACTCAGCAATGAAATCTGTGTCATCAGGCCCTTAGTAGCACAATGAGTGGATTCAGGTATGATGATTCTAACTGAAATAAGTCACACAGAAAAAGAAACATCATAAGATATCAGTAATACACGGAATGTAAACTTGGCTACACAGGAACTGAATTACAGAACAGAACAGGGTCTCAAATTTAGAAAACCAACTTATGCTTGCTTAAGGGTAAAGGTGAGTTGGGGTACTGCATAAAACCAGAGATTGAAATGAGCACAGATAAAGTTCCTTAAGCCAAATATGGAATAGACAAGAGCTACTCCTTGCTCAAAGAAATGGACTCAACACCGCATATTAAACTCCTAAGAATGTACCTGACTAGTAAGTATCTTAAAATCTAGGGATTGCTATGTCTCCGAAAGAGAATCAAGCGTGTGTACAGGGGCATAAACGCAGCAGTGATAGGATTGGAGAGGTTCGGTGAGCAAATGAAGACCCTTTGAAGTCATATTGCATGATACCCATTACACGGGTCTCAACTCTCCAGGTTTAAGGTATTCTTCCTTCAGCTAAAACATGCACGTGGAACCCAAGTATGATCAACCATGTGAACGAGAGACGTGTTCAAATATGTCTCAGTTTTCCTCCCCTGGTACTCGGGTGCAACATTCCAGATGCTTTACTAACACTCTCCCCACTTGGAGAGTCAGCGCCTTTAACCTCCTGTTTGGCCCAGTTTGCAATTTCTGCGGAAGATGAACAGGAATAGCGAGAAACAATGAGAGGCTAGCTGGAGGTGTCTGGACGGGCAAATTTAACTCTCATTTCCCACCAGGAAGAGGAAATAACCAAAGGCTCAGCGTGCCGTGCCGGAACCAGATTAGGGCCTGAAGCCATCCTGCGGTGTTGCGGCCAGCTCAAAAGAAAGCGAGTTGAAGAAAGGAGCTCAGGGGCACTGTAATTCACAAACCTGCAGAGTTATAAATGACAGCTATCGTCCAAAAATAGACTGAAGTAAGGCTGCCAAGAGGACTTGAAAGCGGGGCAGAATTGCAGGAAACCGATTTCAGGAGGTAGACTGGAATTGCATTGAAAGCATAGGAAAAGAGGCAGAACGTCCACAATGATGCACTTGGCCAAAAAGGGCGTATGCGTTTTTTCCTGAATATATTCAGGAAAAAACGCATACGCCCTTTTTGGCCAACCAAGCAAGCTTGCAAAGGAAATCTGCACTACAATGAAGTCTCACTTCCCCCCGGTCAAAAGGGCCATCTGAAAAAAGTGTAAAATCCAGAAAGGCAGGACAGGCCATGGAGAACTGGGAGCCTTGTTATGCTGAAGGGCGGGATGTAAATTGCCAACAACCACTTGGGAGAAGTGTATGGTGTTTCCTGAAACATCTAAAAAACAAAGCAACAGAGCCTAGGGCACTTCCACTTATGGTCCTATAGCTTAGGGAATTTAAAATCAAAAAGACACAGCCACCCCAAAATTTGGAACGGCTCTGTTTACAAGAACCTCGTTTACAGTACAAGTTCAACATCGCAGAAAGTGAAAAATGGATAAAAAAGTTGTGGTATTTACTTACAAAGCAATATCACTCAGCAATGAAATCTGTGTCATCAGGCCCTTAGTAGCACAATGAGTGGATTCAGGTATGATGATTCTAACTGAAATAAGTCACACAGAAAAAGAAACATCATAAGATATCAGTAATACACGGAATGTAAACTTGGCTACACAGGAACTGAATTACAGAACAGAACAGGGTCTCAAATTTAGAAAACCAACTTATGCTTGCTTAAGGGTAGAGGTGAGTTGGGGTACTGCATAAAACCAGAGATTGAAATGAGCACAGATAAAGTTCCTTAAGCCAAATATGGAATAGACAAGAGCTACTCCTTGCTCAAAGAAATTGACTCAACACCGCATATTAAACGCCTAAGAATGTACCTGAATAGTAAGTATCTTAAAATCTAGGGATTGCTATGTCTCCGAAAGAGAATCAAGCATGTGTACAGGGGCATAAACGCAGCAGTGATAGGATTGGAGAGGTTCGGTGAGCAAATGAAGACCCTTTGAAGTCATATTGCATGGTACCCATTCCACGGGTTTCAACTACCCAGGTTTTAGGTATTCTTCCTTCAGCTAAAACATGCATGTGGAACCCAGAGTATGATCAACCATGTGATCGGGAGACGTGTTCAAATATGTCTCAGTTTTCCTCCCCTGGTACTCGGGTGCAACATTCCAGACGCTTTACTAACACTCTCCCCACTTGGAGAGTCAGCGCCTTTAACCTCCTGTTTGGCACAGTTTGCAATTTCTGCGGAAGATGAACAGGAATAGCGAGAACCAATGAGAGACTAGCTGGAGGTGTCTGGACGGGCAAATTTAACTCTCATTTCCCACCAGGAAGAGGAAATAACCAAAGGCTCAGCGTGCCCTGCCGGAACCAGATTAGGGCCTGAAGCCATCCTGTGGTGTTGCGGCCAGCTCAAAAGAAAGCGAGTTGAAGAAAGGAGCTCAGGGGCACTGTAATTCACAAACCTGCAGAGTTACAAATGACAGCTATCGTCCAAAAATAGACTGAAGTAAGGCTGCCAAGAGGACTTGAAAGCGGGGCAGAATTGCAGGAAACCGATTTCAGGAGGTAGACTGGAATTGCATTGAAAGCATAGGAAAAGAGGCAGAATGTCCACAATGATGCACTTGGCCAAAAAGGGCGTATGCGTTTTTTCCTGAATATATTCAGGAAAAAACGCATACGCCCTTTTTGGCCAACCAAGCAAGCTTGCAAAGGAAATCTGCACTACAATGAAGTCTCACTTCCCCCCGGTCAAAAGGGCCATCTGAAAAAAGTGTAAAATCCAGAAAGGCAGGACAGGCCATGGAGAACTGGGAGCCTTGTTATGCTGAAGGGCGGGATGTAAATTGCCAACAACCACTCGGGAGAAGTGTATGGTGTTTCCTGAAACATCTAAAAAACAAAGCAAAAGAGCCTAGGGCACTTCCACTTATGGTCCTATAGCTTAGGGAATTTAAAATCAAAAAGACACAGCCACCCCAAAGTTTGGAACGGCTCTGTTTACAAGAACCTCGTTTACAGTACAAGTTCAACATCGCAGAAAGTGAAAAATGGATAAAAAAGTTGTGGTATTTACTTACAAAGCAATATCACTCAGCAATGAAATCTGTGTCATCAGGCCCTTAGTAGCACAATGAGTGGATTCAGGTATGATGATTCTAACTGAAATAAGTCACACAGAAAAAGAAACATCATAAGATATCAGTAATACACGGAATGTAAACTTGGCTACACAGGAACTGAATTACAGAACAGAACAGGGTCTCAAATTTAGAAAACCAACTTATGCTTGCTTAAGGGTAAAGGTGAGTTGGGGTACTGCATAAAACCAGAGATTGAAATGAGCACAGATAAAGTTCCTTAAGCCAAATATGGAATAGACAAGAGCTACTCCTTGCTCAAAGAAATGGACACAACACCGCATATTAAACACCTAAGAATGTACCTGACTAGTAAGTATCTTAAAATCTAGGGATTGCTATGTCTCCGAAAGAGAATCAAGCATGTGTACAGGGGCATAAACGCAGCAGTGATAGGATTGGAGAGGTTCGGTGAGCAAATGAAGACCCTTTGAAGTCATATTGCATGGTACCCATTCCACGGGTTTCAACTACCCAGGTTTTAGGTATTCTTCCTTCAGCTAAAACATGCATGTGGAACCCAGAGTATGATCAACCATGTGATCGGGAGACGTGTTCAAATATGTCTCAGTTTTCCTCCCCTGGTACTCGGGTGCAACATTCCAGACGCTTTACTAACACTCTCCCCACTTGGAGAGTCAGCGCCTTTAACCTCCTGTTTGGCACAGTTTGCAATTTCTGCGGAAGATGAACAGGAATAGCGAGAAACAATGAGAGACTAGCTGGAGGTGTCTGGACGGGCAAATTTAACTCTCATTTCCCACCAGGAAGAGGAAATAACCAAAGGCTCAGTGTGCCGTACCGGAACCAGATTAGGGCCTGAAGCCATCCTGCGGTGTTGCGGCCAGCTCAAAAGAAAGCGAGTTGAAGAAAGGAGCTCAGGGGCACTGTAATTCACAAACCTGCAGAGTTATAAATGACAGCTATCGTCCAAAAATAGACTGAAGTAAGGCTGCCAAGAGGACTTGAAAGCGGGGCAGAATTGCAGGAAACCGATTTCAGGAGGTAGACTGGAATTGCATTGAAAGCATAGGAAAAGAGGCAGAACGTCCACAATGATGCACTTGGCCAAAAAGGGCGTATGCGTTTTTTCCTGAATATATTCAGGAAAAAACGCATACGCCCTTTTTGGCCAAGCAAGCAAACTTGCAAAGGAAATCTGCACTACAATGAAGTCTCACTTCCCCCCGGTCAAAAGGGCCATCTGAAAAAAGTGTAAAATCCAGAAAGGCAGGACAGGCCATGGAGAACTGGGAGCCTTGTTATGCTGATGGGCGGGATGTAAATTGCCAACAACCACTCGGGAGAAGTGTATGGTGTTTCCTGAAACATCTAAAAAACAAAGCAACAGAGCCTAGGGCACTTCCACTTATGGTCCTATAGCTTAGGGAAATTAAAATCAAAAAGACACAGCCACCCCAAAGTTTGGGACGCCTCTGTTTACAAGAACCTCGTTTACCGTACAAGTTCAATATCACAGAAAGTGAAAAATGGATAAAGAACTTGTGGTACTTACGTACAATGCAGTATCACTCAGCAATGAAATCTATGTCATCAGGCCCGTAGCAGCATAATGAGTGGATTCAGGTACGATGATTCTAACTGAAATAAGTCACACAGAAAAAGAAACATCATAAGATATCACTAATACACGGAATGTAAACTTGGCTACACAGGAACTGCATTCCAAAACAGAACAGGGTCTCAAATTTAGAAAACCAACTTATGCTTGCTTAAGGGGAAAGGTGAGTTGGGGTGCTGCATAAAACCAGCGATTGAAATGAGCACAGATAAAGTTCCTTAAGCCAAATATGGAATAGACAAGAGCTACTCCTTGCTCAACGAAATGGACTCAAAACCACATATTAAACGCCTAAGAATGTACCTGACTAGTAAGTATCTTAAAACCTATGGATTGCTATGTCTCCAAAAGAGAATCAAGCGTGTGTACAGGGGCATAAATGCAGCAGTGATAGGATTGGAGAGGTTCGGTGAGCAAATGAAGACCCTTTGAAGTCATATTGCACGGTACCCATTCCACGGGTCTCAACTCTCCAGGTTTAAGGTATTCTTCCTTCTGCTAAAACATGCATGTGGAACCCAGAGTATGATCAACCATGTGAACGGGAGACGTGTTCAAATATGTCTCAGTTTTCCTACCCTGGTACTCGGGTGCAACACTCCAGACGCTTTACTAACACTCTCCCGACTTGGAGAGTCAGTCCCTTTAACCTCCTGTTTGGCCCAGTTTGCAATTTCTGCGGAAGATGAACAGGAATAGCGAGAACCAATGAGAGGCTAGCTGGAGGTGTCTGGACGGGCAAATTTAACTCTCATTTCCCACCAGGAAGAGGAATTAACCAAAGGCTCAGCATGCCGGGCCGGAACCAGATTAGGGCCTGAAGCCATCCTGAGGTGTTGCGGCCAGCTCACAAGAAAGCGAGTTGAAGAAAGGAGCTCAGGGGCACTGTAATTCACAAACCTGCAGAGTTATAAATGACAGCTATCGTCCAAAAATAGACTGAAGTAAGGCTGCCAAGAGGACTTGAAAGCGGGGCAGAATTGCAGGAAACCGATTTCAGGAGGTAGACTGGAATTGCATTGAAAGCATAGGAAAAGAGGCAGAACGTCCACAATGATGCACTTGGCCAAAAAGGGCGTATGCGTTTTTCCCTGAATATATTCAGGAAAAAACGCATACGCCCTTTTTGGCCAACCAAGCAAGCTTGCAAACGAAATCTGCACTACAATGAAGTCTCACTTCCCCCCGGTCAAAAGGGCCATCTGAAAAAAGTGTAAAATCCAGAAAGGCAGGACAGGCCATGGAGAACTGGGAGCCTTGTTATGCTGATGGGCGGGATGTAAATTGCCAACAGACACTTGGGAGAAGTGTATGGTGTTTCCTGAAACATCTAAAAAACAAAGCAACAGAGCCTAGGGCACTGCCACTTATGGTCCTATAGCTTAGGGAAATTAAAATCAAAAAGACACAGCCACCCCAAAGTTTGGGACGCCTCTGTTTACAAGAACCTCGTTTAGAGTACAAGTTCAACATAGCAGAAAGTGAAAAATGGATAAAGAAGTTGTGGTATTTACTTACAAAGCAATATCACTCAGCAATGAAATCTATGTCATCAGGCCCTTAGCAGCACAATGAGTGGATTCAGGTATGATGATTCTAACTGAAATAAGTCACACAGAAAAAGAAACATCATAAGATATCAGTAATACACGGAATGTAAACTTGGCTACACAGGAACTGAATTACAGAACAGAACAGGGTCTCAAATTTAGAAAACCAACGTATGCTTGCTTAAGGGGAAAGGTGAGTTGGGGTGCTGCATAAAACCAGAGATTGAAATGAGCACAGATAAAGTTCCTTAAGCCAAATATGGAATAGACAAGAGCTACTCCTTGCTCAACGAAATGGACTCAACACCGCATATTAAACGCCTAAGAATGTACCTGACTAGTAAGTATCTTAAAACCTATGTATTGCTATGTCTCCGAAAGAGAATCAAGCGTGTGTACAGGGGCATAAACGCAGCAGTGATAGGATTGGAGATGTTCGGTGAGCAAATGAAGACCCTTGAAAGTCATATTGCATGATACCCATTACACGGGTCTGAACTCTACAGGTTTAAGGTATTCTTCCTTCAGCTAAAACATGCACGTGGAACCCAAGTATGATCAACCATGTGAACGAGAGACGTGTTCAAATATGTCTCAGTTTTCCTCCCCTGGTACTCGGGTGCAACATTCCAGACGCTTTACTAACACTCTCCCGACTTGGAGAGTCAGTCCCTTTAACCTCCTGTTTGGCCCAGTTTGCAATTTCTGCGGAAGATGAACAGGAATAGCGAGAACCAATGAGAGGCTAGCTGGAGGTGTCTGGACGGGCAAATTTAACTCTCATTTCCCACCAGGAAGAGGAAATAACCAAAGGCTCAGCGTGCCGTGCCGGAACCAGATTAGGGCCTGAAGCCATCCTGTGGTGTTGCGGCCAGGTCACAAGAAAGCGAGTTGAAGAAAGGAGCTCAGGGGCACTGTAATTCACAAACCTGCAGAGTTACAAATGACAGCTATCGTCCAAAAATAGACTGAAGTAAGGCTGCCAAGAGGACTTGAAAGCGGGGCAGAATTGCAGGAAACCGATTTCAGGAGGTAGACTGGAATTGCATTGAAAGCATAGGAAAAGAGGCAGAACGTCCACAATGATGCACTTGGCCAAAAAGGGCGTATGCGTTTTTTCCTGAATATATTCAGGAAAAAACGCATACGCCCTTTTTGGCCAACCAAGCAAGCTTGCAAAGGAAATCTGCACTACAATGAAGTCTCACTTCCCCCCGGTCAAAAGGGCCATCTGAAAAAAGGGTAAAATCCAGAAAGGCAGGACAGGCCATGGAGAACTGGGAGCCTTGTTATGCTGATGGGCGGGATGTAAATTGTCAACAACCACTCAGGAGAAGTGTATGGTGTTTCCTGAAACATCTAAAAAACAAAGCAACAGAACCTAGGGCACTTCCACTTATGGTCCTATAGCTTAGGGAAATTAAAATCAAAAAGACACAGCCACCCGAAAGTTTGGAACGGCTCTGTTTACAAGAACCTCGTTTACAGTACAAGTTCAACATCGCAGAAAGTGAAAAATGGATAAAGAAGTTGTGGTATTTACTTACAAAGCAATATCACCAATCAATGAAATCTGTGTCATCAGGCCCTTAGCAGCACAATGAGTGGATTCAGGTATGATGATTCTAACTGAAATAAGTCACACAGAAAAAGAAACATCATAAGATATCAGTAATACACGGAATGTAAAGTTGGCTACACAGGAACTGAATTCCAAAACAGAACAGTGTCTCAAATTTAAAAAACCAACTTATGCTTGCTTAAGGGGAAAGGTGAGTTGGGGTGCTGCATAAAACCAGAGATTGAAATGAGCACAGATAAAGTTCCTTAAGCCAAATATGGAATAGACAAGAGCTACTCCTTGCTCAACGAAATGGACTCAACACCGCATATTAAACGCCTAAGAATGTACCTGACTAGTAAGTATCTTAAAACCTATGGATTGCTATGTCTCCGAAAGAGAATCAAGCATGTGTACAGGGGCATAAACGCAGCAGTGATAGGATTGGAGAGGTTCGGTGAGCAAATGAAGACCCTTTGAAGTCATATTGCATGGTACCCATTCCACGGGTTTCAACTACCCAGGTTTAAGGTATTCTTCCTTCAGCTAAAACATGCATGTGGAACCTAGAGTATGATCAACCATGTGATCGGGAGACGTGTTCAAATATGTCTCAGTTTTCCTCCCCTGGTACTCGGGGGCAACATTCCAGACGCTTTACTAACACTCTCCCGACTTGGAGAGTCAGTCGCTTTAACCTCCTGTTTGGCCCAGTTTGCAATTTCTGCGGAAGCTGAACAGGAATAGCGAGAACCAATGAGAGGCTAGCTGCAGGTGTCTGGACGGGCAAATTTAACTCTCATTTCCCACCAGGAAAAGGAATTAACCAAAGGCTCAGCATGCCGTGCCGGAACCAAATTAGGGCCTGAAGCCATCCTGCGGTGTTGCGGCCAGGTCACAAGAAAGCGAGTTGAAGAAAGGAGCTCAGGGGCACTGTAATTCACAAACCTGCAGAGTTATAAATGACAGCTATCGTCCAAAAATAGACTGAAGTAAGGCTGCCAAGAGGACTTGAAAGCGGGGCAGAATTGCAGGAAACCGATTTCAGGAGGTAGACTGGAATTGCATTGAAAGCATACGAAAAGAGGCAGAACGTCCACAATGATGCACTTGGCCAAAAAGGGCGTATGCGTTTTTTCCTGAATATATTCAGGGAAAAACGCATACGCCCTTTTTGGCCAACCAAGCAAGCTTGCAAAGGAAATCTGCACTACAATGAAGTCTCACTTCCCCCCGGTCAAAAGGGCCATCTGAAAAAAGTGTAAAATCCAGAAAGGCAGGACAGGCCATGGAGAACTGGGAGCCTTGTTATGCTGAAGGGCGGGATGTAAATTGCCAATAAACTCTCGGGAGAAGTGTATGGTGTTTCCTGAAACATCTAAAAAACAAAGCAACAGAGCCTAGGGCACTTCCACTTATGGTCCTATAGCTTAGCGAATTTAAAATCAAAAAGACACAGCCACCCCAAAGTTTGGAACGGCTCTGTTTACAAGAACCTCGTTTACAGTACAAGTTCAACATCGCAGAAAGTGAAAAATGGATAAAAAAGTTGTGGTATTTACTTACAAAGCAATATCACTCAGCAATGAAATCTGTGTCATCAGGCCCTTAGCAGCACAATGAGTGGATTCAGGTATGATGATTCTAACTGAAATAAGTCACACAGAAAAAGAAACATCATAAGATATCACTAATACACGGAATGTAAACTTGGCTACACAGGAACTGAATTACAGAACAGAACAGGGTCTCAAATTTAGAAAACCAACTTATGCTTGCTTAAGGGTAAAGGTGAATTGGGGTGCTGCATAAAACCAGAGATTGAAATGAGCACAGATAAAGTTCCTTAAGCCAAATATGGAATAGACAAGAGCTACTCCTTGCTCAACGAAATGGACTCAACACCCCATATTAAACTCCTAAGAATGTACCTGACTAGTAAGTATCTTAAAACCTAGGGATTGCTATGTCTCCGAAAGAGAATCAAGCATGTGTACAGGGGCATAAACGCAGCAGTGATAGGATTGGAGAGGTTCGGTGAGCAAATGAAGACCCTTTGAAGTCATATTGCATGGTACCCATTCCACGGGTTTCAACTACCCAGGTTTAAGGTATTCTTCCTTCAGCTAAAACATGCATGTGGAACCTAGAGTATGATCAACCATGTGATCGGGAGACGTGTTCAAATATGTCTCAGTTTTCCTCCCCTGGTACTCGGGTGCAACATTCCAGACGCTTTACTAACACTCTCCCGACTTGGAGAGTCAGTCCCTTTAACCTCCTGTTTGGCCCAGTTTGCAATTTCTGCGGAAGCTGAACAGGAATAGCGAGAACCAATGAGAGGCTAGCTGGAGGTGTCTGGACGGGCAAATTTAACTCTCATTTCCCACCAGGAAGAGGAAATAACCAAAGGCTCAGCGTGCCGTGCCGGAACCAGATTAGGGCCTGAAGCCATCCTGTGGTGTTGCGGCCAGGTCACAAGAAAGCGAGTTGAAGAAAGGAGCTCAGGGGCACTGTAATTCACAAACCTGCAGAGTTACAAATGACAGCTATCGTCCAAAAATAGACTGAAGTAAGGCTGCCAAGAGGACTTGAAAGCGGGGCAGAATTGCAGGAAACCGATTTCAGGAGGTAGACTGGAATTGCATTGAAAGCATAGGAAAAGAGGCAGAACGTCCACAATGATGCACTTGGCCAAAAAGGGCGTATGCGTTTTTTCCTGAATATATTCAGGAAAAAACGCATACGCCCTTTTTGGCCAACCAAGCAAGCTTGCAAAGGAAATCTGCACTACAATGAAGTCTCACTTCCCCCCGGTCAAAAGGGCCATCTGAAAAAAGGGTAAAATCCAGAAAGGCAGGACAGGCCATGGAGAACTGGGAGCCTTGTTATGCTGATGGGCGGGATGTAAATTGTCAACAACCACTCAGGAGAAGTGTATGGTGTTTCCTGAAACATCTAAAAAACAAAGCAACAGAACCTAGGGCACTTCCACTTATGGTCCTATAGCTTAGGGAAATTAAAATCAAAAAGACACAGCCACCCGAAAGTTTGGAACGGCTCTGTTTACAAGAACCTCGTTTACAGTACAAGTTCAACATCGCAGAAAGTGAAAAATGGATAAAGAAGTTGTGGTATTTACTTACAAAGCAATATCACCAATCAATGAAATCTGTGTCATCAGGCCCTTAGCAGCACAATGAGTGGATTCAGGTATGATGATTCTAACTGAAATAAGTCACACAGAAAAAGAAACATCATAAGATATCAGTAATACACGGAATGTAAAGTTGGCTACACAGGAACTGAATTCCAAAACAGAACAGTGTCTCAAATTTAAAAAACCAACTTATGCTTGCTTAAGGGGAAAGGTGAGTTGGGGTGCTGCATAAAACCAGAGATTGAAATGAGCACAGATAAAGTTCCTTAAGCCAAATATGGAATAGACAAGAGCTACTCCTTGCTCAACGAAATGGACTCAACACCGCATATTAAACGCCTAAGAATGTACCTGACTAGTAAGTATCTTAAAACCTATGGATTGCTATGTCTCCGAAAGAGAATCAAGCATGTGTACAGGGGCATAAACGCAGCAGTGATAGGATTGGAGAGGTTCGGTGAGCAAATGAAGACCCTTTGAAGTCATATTGCATGGTACCCATTCCACGGGTTTCAACTACCCAGGTTTAAGGTATTCTTCCTTCAGCTAAAACATGCATGTGGAACCTAGAGTATGATCAACCATGTGATCGGGAGACGTGTTCAAATATGTCTCAGTTTTCCTCCCCTGGTACTCGGGGGCAACATTCCAGACGCTTTACTAACACTCTCCCGACTTGGAGAGTCAGTCGCTTTAACCTCCTGTTTGGCCCAGTTTGCAATTTCTGCGGAAGCTGAACAGGAATAGCGAGAACCAATGAGAGGCTAGCTGCAGGTGTCTGGACGGGCAAATTTAACTCTCATTTCCCACCAGGAAAAGGAATTAACCAAAGGCTCAGCATGCCGTGCCGGAACCAAATTAGGGCCTGAAGCCATCCTGCGGTGTTGCGGCCAGGTCACAAGAAAGCGAGTTGAAGAAAGGAGCTCAGGGGCACTGTAATTCACAAACCTGCAGAGTTATAAATGACAGCTATCGTCCAAAAATAGACTGAAGTAAGGCTGCCAAGAGGACTTGAAAGCGGGGCAGAATTGCAGGAAACCGATTTCAGGAGGTAGACTGGAATTGCATTGAAAGCATACGAAAAGAGGCAGAACGTCCACAATGATGCACTTGGCCAAAAAGGGCGTATGCGTTTTTTCCTGAATATATTCAGGGAAAAACGCATACGCCCTTTTTGGCCAACCAAGCAAGCTTGCAAAGGAAATCTGCACTACAATGAAGTCTCACTTCCCCCCGGTCAAAAGGGCCATCTGAAAAAAGTGTAAAATCCAGAAAGGCAGGACAGGCCATGGAGAACTGGGAGCCTTGTTATGCTGAAGGGCGGGATGTAAATTGCCAATAAACTCTCGGGAGAAGTGTATGGTGTTTCCTGAAACATCTAAAAAACAAAGCAACAGAGCCTAGGGCACTTCCACTTATGGTCCTATAGCTTAGCGAATTTAAAATCAAAAAGACACAGCCACCCCAAAGTTTGGAACGGCTCTGTTTACAAGAACCTCGTTTACAGTACAAGTTCAACATCGCAGAAAGTGAAAAATGGATAAAAAAGTTGTGGTATTTACTTACAAAGCAATATCACTCAGCAATGAAATCTGTGTCATCAGGCCCTTAGCAGCACAATGAGTGGATTCAGGTATGATGATTCTAACTGAAATAAGTCACACAGAAAAAGAAACATCATAAGATATCACTAATACACGGAATGTAAACTTGGCTACACAGGAACTGAATTACAGAACAGAACAGGGTCTCAAATTTAGAAAACCAACTTATGCTTGCTTAAGGGTAAAGGTGAATTGGGGTGCTGCATAAAACCAGAGATTGAAATGAGCACAGATAAAGTTCCTTAAGCCAAATATGGAATAGACAAGAGCTACTCCTTGCTCAACGAAATGGACTCAACACCCCATATTAAACTCCTAAGAATGTACCTGACTAGTAAGTATCTTAAAACCTAGGGATTGCTATGTCTCCGAAAGAGAATCAAGCATGTGTACAGGGGCATAAACGCAGCAGTGATAGGATTGGAGAGGTTCGGTGAGCAAATGAAGACCCTTTGAAGTCATATTGCATGGTACCCATTCCACGGGTTTCAACTACCCAGGTTTAAGGTATTCTTCCTTCAGCTAAAACATGCATGTGGAACCTAGAGTATGATCAACCATGTGATCGGGAGACGTGTTCAAATATGTCTCAGTTTTCCTCCCCTGGTACTCGGGTGCAACATTCCAGACGCTTTACTAACACTCTCCCGACTTGGAGAGTCAGTCCCTTTAACCTCCTGTTTGGCCCAGTTTGCAATTTCTGCGGAAGCTGAACAGGAATAGCGAGAACCAATGAGAGGCTAGCTGGAGGTGTCTGGACGGGCAAATTTAACTCTCATTTCCCACCAGGAAGAGGAATTAACCAAAGGATAAGCATGCCGGGCTGGAACCAGATTAGGGCCTGAAGCCATCCTGCGGTGTTGCGGCCAGGTCACAAGAAAGCGAGTTGAAGAAAGGAGCTCAGGGGCACTGTAATTCACAAACCTGCAGAGTTATAAATGACAGCTATCGTCCAAAAATAGACTGAAGTAAGGCTGCCAAGAGGACTTGAAAGCGGGGCAGAATTGCAGGAAACCGATTTCAGGAGGTAGACTGGAATTGCATTGAAAGCATAGGAAAAGAGGCAGAACGTCCACAATGATGCACTTGGCCAAAAAGGGCGTATGCGTTTTTTCCTGAATATATTCAGGAAAAAACGCATACGCCCTTTTTGGCCAACCAAGCAAGCTTGCAAAGGAAATCTGCACTACAATGAAGTCTCACTTCCCCCCGGTCAAAAGGGCCATCTGAAAAAAGTGTAAAATCCAGAAAGGCAGGACAGGCCATGGAGAACTGGGAGCCTTGTTATGCTGAAGGGCGGGATGTAAATTGCCAATAAACACTCCGGAGAAGTGTATGGTGTTTCCTGAAACATCTAAAAAACAAAGCAACAGAGCCTAGGGCACTTCCACTTATGGTCCTATAGCTTAGGGAATTTAAAATCAAAAAGACACAGCCACCCCAAAGTTTCGAACGGCTCTGTTTACAAGAACCTCGTTTACAGTACAAGTTCAACATCGCAGAAAGTGAAAAATGGAAAAAAAGTTGTGGTATTTACTTACAAAGCAATATCACTCAGCAATGAAATCTGTGTCATCAGGCCCTTAGCAGCACAATGAGTGGATTCAGGTATGATGATTCTAACTGAAATAAGTCACACAGAAAAAGAAACATCATAAGATATCAGTAATACACGGAATGTAAACTTGGCTACACAGGAACTGAATTACAGAACAGAACAGGGTCTCAAATTTAGAAAACCAACTTATGCTTGCTTAAGGGTAAAGGTGAGTTGGGGTGCTGCATAAAACCAGAGATTGAAATGAGCACAGATAAAGTTCCTTAAGCCAAATATGGAATAGACAAGAGCTACTCCTTGCTCAACGAAATGGACTCAACACCCCATATTAAACTCCTAAGAATGTACCTGACTAGTAAGTATCTTAAAACCTAGGGATTGCTATGTCTCCGAAAGAGAATCAAGCATGTGTACAGGGGCATAAATGCAGCAGTGATAGGATTGGAGAGGTTCGGTGAGCAAATGAAGACCCTTTGAAGTCATATTGCATGGTACCCATTCCACGGGTTTCAACTACCCAGGTTTAAGGTATTCTTCATTCAGCTAAAACATGCATGTGGAACCTAGAGTATGATCAACCATGTGATCGGGAGACGTGTTCAAATATGTCTCAGTTTTCCTCCCCTGGTACTCGGGTGCAACATTCCAGACGCTTTACTAACACTCTCCCGACTTGGAGAGTCAGTCCCTTTAACCTCCTGTTTGGCCCAGTTTGCAATTTCTGCGGAAGCTGAACAGGAATAGCGAGAACCAATGAGAGGCTAGCTGCAGGTGTCTGGACGGGCAAATTTAACTCTCATTTCCCACCAGGAAGAGGAATTAACCAAAGGCTCAGCATGCCGGGCTGGAACCAGATTAGGGCCTGAAGCCATCCTGCGGTGTTGCGGCCAGGTCACAAGAAAGCGAGTTGAAGAAAGGAGCTCAGGGGCACTGTAATTCACAAACCTGCAGAGTTATAAATGACAGCTATCGTCCAAAAATAGACTGAAGTAAGGCTGCCAAGAGGACTTGAAAGCGGGGCAGAATTGCAGGAAACCGATTTCAGGAGGTAGACTGGAATTGCATTGAAAGCATAGGAAAAGAGGCAGAACGTCCACAATGATGCATTTGCCCAAAAAGGGCGTATGCGTTTTTTCCTGAATATATTCAGGAAAAAACGCATACGCCCTTTTTGGCCAACCAAGCAAGCTTGCAAAGGAAATCTGCACTACAATGAAGTCTCACTTCCCCCGGTCAAAAGGGCCATCTGAAAAAAGTGTAAAATCCAGAAAGGCAGGACAGGCCATGGAGAAATGGGAGCCTTGTTATGCTGAAGGGCGGGATGTAAATTGCCAATAAACACTCGGGAGAAGTGTATGGTGTTTCCTGAAACATCTAAAAAACAAAGCAACAGAGCCTAGGGCACTTCCACTTATGGTCCTATAGCTTAGGGAATTTAAAATCAAACAGACACAGCCACCCCAAAGTTTCGAACGGCTCTGTTTACAAGAACCTCGTTTACAGTACAAGTTCAACATCGAAGAAAGTGAAAAATGGATAAAAAAGTTGTGGTATTTACTTACAAAGCAATATCACTCAGCAATGAAATCTGTGTCATCAGGCCCTTAGCAGCACAATGAGTGGATTCAGGTATGATGATTCTAACTGAAATAAGTGACACAGAAAAAGAAACATCATAAGATATCACTAATACACGGAATGTAAACTTGGCTACACAGGAACTGAATTACAGAACAGAACAGGGTCTCAAATTTAGAAAACCAACTTATGCTTGCTTAAGGGTAAAGGTGAGTTGGGGTACTGCATAAAACCAGAGATTGAAATGAGCACAGATAAAGTTCCTTAAGTCAAATATGGAATAGACAAGAGCTACTCCTTGCTCAACGAAATGGACTCAACACCGCATATTAAACGCCTAAGAATGTACCTGACTAGTAAGTATCTTAAAACCTATGGATTGCTATGTCTCCGAAAGAGAATCAAGCATGTGTACAGGGGCATAAACGCAGCAGTGATAGGATTGGAGAGGTTCGGTGAGCAAATGAAGACCCTTTGAAGTCATATTGCATGGTACCGATTCCACGGGTCTTAACTCTCCAGGTTTAAGGTATTCTTCCTTCAGCTAAAACATGCATGTGGAACCCAAGTATGATCAACCATGTGAACGGGAGACGTGTTCAAATATGGCTCAGCTTTCCTCCACTGGTACTCGCGTGCAACATTCCAGACGCTTTACTAACACTCTCCCCACTTGGAGAGTCAGCGCCTTTAACCTCCTGTTTGGCACAGTTTGCAATTTCTGCGGAAGATGAACAGGAATAGCGAGAACCAATGAGAGACTAGCTGGAGGTGTCTGGACGGGCAAATTTAACTCTCATTTCCCACCAGGAAGAGGAAATAACCAAAGGCTCAGCGTGCCGTGCCGGAACCAGATTAGGGCCTGAAGCCATCCTGTGGTGTTGCGGCCAGGTCACAAGAAAGCGAGTTGAAGCAAGGAGCTCAGGGGCACTGTAATTCACAAACCTGCAGAGTTACAAATGACAGCTATCGTCCAAAAATAGACTGAAGTAAGGCTGCCAAGAGGACTTGAAAGCGGGGCAGAATTGCAGGAAACCGATTTCAGGAGGTAGACTGGAATTGCATTGAAAGCATAGGAAAAGAGGCAGAACGTCCACAATGATGCACTTGGCCAAAAAGGGCGTATGCGTTTTTTCCTGAATATATTCAGGAAAAAACGCATACGCCCTTTTTGGCCAACCAAGCAAGCTTGCAAAGGAAATCTGCACTACAATGAAGTCTCACCTCCCCCCGGTCAAAAGGGCCATCTGAAAAAAGGGTAAAATCCAGAAAGGCAGGACAGGCCATGGAGAACTGGGAGCCTTGTTATGCTGATGGGCGGGATGTAAATTGTCAACAACCACTCAGGAGAAGTGTATGGTGTTTCCTGAAACATCTAAAAAACAAAGCAACAGAACCTAGGGCACTTCCACTTATGGTCCTATAGCTTAGGGAAATTAAAATCAAAAAGACACAGCCACCCGAAAGTTTGGAACGGCTCTGTTTACAAGAACCTCGTTTACAGTACAAGTTCAACATCGCAGAAAGTGAAAAATGGATAAAGAAGTTGTGGTATTTACTTACAAAGCAATATCACCAATCAATGAAATCTGTGTCATCAGGCACTTAGCAGCACAATGAGTGGATTCAGGTATGATGATTCTAACTGAAATAAGTCACACAGAAAAAGAAACATCATAAGATATCAGTAATACACGGAATGTAAAGTTGGCTACACAGGAACTGAATTCCAAAACAGAACAGTGTCTCAAATTTAAAAAACCAACTTATGCTTGCTTAAGGGGAAAGGTGAGTTGGGGTGCTGCATAAAACCAGAGATTGAAATGAGCACAGATAAAGTTCCTTAAGCCAAATATGGAATAGACAAGAGCTACTCCTTGCTCAACGAAATGGACTCAACACCGCATATTAAACGCCTAAGAATGTACCTGACTAGTAAGTATCTTAAAACCTATGGATTGCTATGTCTCCGAAAGAGAATCAAGCATGTGTACAGGGGCATAAACGCAGCAGTGATAGGATTGGAGAGGTTCGGTGAGCAAATGAAGACCCTTTGAAGTCATATTGCATGGTACCCATTCCACGGGTTTCAACTACCCAGGTTTAAGGTATTCTTCCTTCAGCTAAAACATGCATGTGGAACCTAGAGTATGATCAACCATGTGATCGGGAGACGTGTTCAAATATGTCTCAGTTTTCCTCCCCTGGTACTCGGGTGCAACATTCCAGACGCTTTACTAACACTCTCCCGACTTGGAGAGTCAGTCCCTTTAACCTCCTGTTTGGCCCAGTTTGCAATTTCTGCGGAAGCTGAACAGGAATAGCGAGAACCAATGAGAGGCTAGCTGCAGGTGTCTGGACGGGCAAATTTAACTCTCATTTCCCACCAGGAAAAGGAATTAACCAAAGGCTCAGCATGCCGGGTCGGAACCAAATTAGGGCCTGAAGCCATCCTGCGGTGTTGCGGCCAGGTCACAAGAAAGCGAGTTGAAGAAAGGAGCTCAGGGGCACTGTAATTCACAAACCTGCAGAGTTATAAATGACAGCTATCGTCCAAAAATAGACTGAAGTAAGGCTGCCAAGAGGACTTGAAAGCGGGGCAGAATTGCAGGAAACCGATTTCAGGAGGTAGACTGGAATTGCATTGAAAGCATAGGAAAAGAGGCAGAACGTCCACAATGATGCACTTGGCCAAAAAGGGCGTATGCGTTTTTTCCTGAATATATTCAGGAAAAAACGCATACGCCCTTTTTGGCCAACCAAGCAAGCTTGCAAAGGAAATCTGCACTACAATGAAGTCTCACTTCCCCCCGGTCAAAATGGCCATCTGAAAAAAGTGTAAAATCCAGAAAGGCAGGACAGGCCATGGAGAACTGGGAGCCTTGTTATGCTGAAGGGCGGGATGTAAATTGCCAACAACCACTCGGGAGAAGTGTATGGTGTTTCCTGAAACATCTAAAAAACAAAGCAACAGAGCCTAGGGCACTTCCACTTATGGTCCTATAGCTTAGGGAATTTAAAATCAAAAAGACACAGCCACCCCAAAGTTTCGAACGGCTCTGTTTACAAGAACCTCGTTTACAGTACAAGTTCAACATCGCAGAAAGTGAAAAATGGATAAAAAAGTTGTGGTATTTACTTACAAAGCAATATCACTCAGCAATGAAATCTGTGTCATCAGGCCCTTAGCAGCACAATGAGTGGATTCAGGTATGATGATTCTAACTGAAATAAGTCACACAGAAAAAGAAACATCATAAGATATCAGTAATACACGGAATGTAAACTTGGCTACACAGGAACTGAATTACAGAACAGAACAGGTTCTCAAATTTAGAAAACCAACTTATGCTTGCTTAAGGGTAAAGGTGAGTTGGGGTGCTGCATAAAACCAGAGATTGAAATGAGCACAGATAAAGTTCCTTAAGCCAAATATGGAATAGACAAGAGCTACTCCTTGCTCAACGAAATGGACTCAACACCCCATATTAAACTCCTAAGAATGTACCTGACTAGTAAGTATCTTAAAACCTAGGGATTGCTATGTCTCCGAAAGAGAATCAAGCATGTGTACAGGGGCATAAACGCAGCAGTGATAGGATTGGAGAGGTTCGGTGAGCAAATGAAGACCCTTTGAAATCATATTGCATGGTACCCATTCCACGGGTTTCAACTACCCAGGTTTAAGGTATTCTTCCTTCAGCTAAAACATGCATGTGGTACCTAGAGTATGATCAACCATGTGATCGGGAGACGTGTTCAAATATGTCTCAGTTTTCCTCCCCTGGTACTCGGGTGCAACATTCCAGACGCTTTACTAACACTCTCCCGACTTGGAGAGTCAGTCCCTTTAACCTCCTGTTTGGCCCAGTTTGCAATTTCTGCGGAAGCTGAACAGGAATAGCGAGAACCAATGAGAGGCTAGCTGCAGGTGTCTGGACGGGCAAATTTAACTCTCATTTCCCACCAGGAAGAGGAATTAACCAAAGGCTCAGCATGCCGGGCTGGAACCAGATTAGGGCCTGAAGCCATCCTGCGGTGTTGCGGCCAGGTCACAAGAAAGCGAGTTGAAGAAAGGAGCTCAGGGGCACTGTAATTCACAAACCTGCAGAGTTATAAATGACAGCTATCGTCCAAAAATAGACTGAAGTAAGGCTGCCAAGAGGACTTGAAAGCGGGGCAGAATTGCAGGAAACCGATTTCAGGAGGTAGACTGGAATTGCATTGAAAGCATAGGAAAAGAGGCAGAACGTCCACAATGATGCACTTGGCCAAAAAGGGTGTATGCGTTTTTTCCTGAATATATTCAGGAAAAAACGCATACGCCCTTTTTGGCCAACCAAGCAAGCTTGCAAAGGAAATCTGCACTACAATGAAGTCTCACTTCCCCCCGGTCAAAAGGGCCATCTGAAAAAAGTGTAAAATCCAGAAAGGCAGGACAGGCCATGGAGAACTGGGAGCATTGTTATGCTGAAGGGCGGGATGTAAATTGCCAATAAACACTCGGGAGAAGTGTATGGTGTTTCCTGAAACATCTAAAAAACAAAGCAACAGAGCCTAGGGCACTTCCACTTATGGTCCTATAGCTTAGGGAATTTAAAATCAAAAAGACACAGCCACCCCAAAGTTTCGAACGGCTCTGTTTACAAGAACCTCGTTTACAGTACAAGTTCAACATCGCAGAAAGTGAAAAATGGATAAAAAAGTTGTGGTATTTACTTACAAAGCAATATCACTCAGCAATGAAATCTGTGTCATCAGGCCCTTAGCAGCACAATGAGTGGATTCAGGTATGATGATTCTAACTGAAATAAGTCACACAGAAAAAGAAACATCATAAGATATCAGTAATACACGGAATGTAAACTTGGCTACACAGGAACTGAATTACAGAACAGAACAGGGTCTCAAATTTAGAAAACCAACTTATGCTTGCTTAAGGGTAAAGGTGAGTTGGGGTGCTGCATAAAACCAGAGATTGAAATGAGCACAGATAAAGTTCCTTAAGTCAAATATGGAATAGACAAGAGCTACTCCTTGCTCAACGAAATGGACTCAACACCGCATATTAAACGCCTAAGAATGTACCTGACTAGTAAGTATCTTAAAACCTATGGATTGCTATGTCTCCGAAAGAGAATCAAGCATGTGTACAGGGGCATAAACGCAGCAGTGATAGGATTGGAGAGGTTCGGTGAGCAAATGAAGACCCTTTGAAGTCATATTGCATGGTACCCATTCCACGGGTTTCAACTACCCAGGTTTAAGGTATTCTTCCTTCAGCTAAAACATGCATGTGGAACCTAGAGTATGATCAACCATGTGATCGGGAGACGTGTTCAAATATGTCTCAGTTTTCCTCCCCTGGTACTCGGGTGCAACATTCCAGACGCTTTACTAACACTCTCCCGACTTGGAGAGTCAGTCCCTTTAACCTCCTGTTTGGCCCAGTTTGCAATTTCTGCGGAAGATGAACAGGAATAGCGAGAACCAATGAGAGGCTAGCTGCAGGTGTCTGGACGGGCAAATTTAACTCTCATTTCCCACCAGGAAGAGGAATTAACCAAAGGCTCAGCATGCCGGGCCGGAACCAGATTAGGGCCTGAAGCCATCCTGCGGTGTTGCGGCCAGGTCACAAGAAAGCGAGTTGAAGAAAGGAGCTCAGGGGCACTGTAATTCACAAAACTGCAGACTTATAAATAACAGCTATCGTCCAAAAATAGACTGAAGTAAGGCTGCCAAGAGGACTTGAAAGCGGGACAGAATTGCAGGAAACCGATTTCAGGAGGTAGACTGGAATTGCATTGAAAACATAGGAAAAGAGGCAGAACATCCACAATGATGCACTTGGCCAAAAAGGGCGTATGCGTTTTTTCCTGAATATATTCAGGAAAAAACGCATACGCCCTTTTTGGCCAACCAAGCAAGCTTGCAAAGGAAATCTGCACTACAATGAAGTCTCACTTCCCCCCGGTCAAAAGGGCCATCTGAAAAAAGTGTAAAATCCAGAAAGGCAGGACAGGCCATGGAGAACTGGGAGCCTTGTTATGCTGAAGGGCGGGATGTAAATTGCCAATAAACACTCGGGAGAAGTGTACGGTGTTTCCTGAAACATCTAAAAAACAAAGCAACAGAGCCTAGGGCACTGCCACTTATGGTCCTATAGCTTAGGGAAATTAAAATCAAAAAGACACAGCCACCCCAAAGTTTGGGATGCCTCTGTTTACAAGAACCTCGTTTACAGTACAAGTTCAACATCGCAGAAAGTGAAAAATGGATAAAGAAGTTGTGGTATTTACTTACAAAGCAATATCACTCAGCAATGAAATCTGTGTCATCAGGCCCTTAGCAGCACAATGAGTGGATTCAGGTATGATGATTCTAACTGAAATAAGTCACACAGAAAAAGAAACATCATAAGATATCAGTAATACACGGAATGTAAACTTGGCTACACAGGAACTGAATTACAGAACAGAACAGGGTCTCAAATTTAGAAAACCAACTTATGCTTGCTTAAGGGTAAAGGTGAGTTGGGGTGCTGCATAAAACCAGAGATTGAAATGAGCACAGATAAAGTTCCTTAAGTCAAATATGGAATAGACAAGAGCTACTCCTTGCTCAACGAAATGGACTCAACACCGCATATTAAACGCCTAAGAATGTACCTGACTAGTAAGTATCTTAAAACCTATGGATTGCTATGTCTCCGAAAGAGAATCAAGCATGTGTACAGGGGCATAAACGCAGCAGTGATAGGATTGGAGATGTTCGGTGAGCAAATGAAGACCCTTTTAAGTCATATTGCATGATACCCATTCCACGGGTTTCAACTACCCAGGTTTAAGGTATTCTTCCTTCAGCTAAAACATGCATGTGGAACCTAGAGTATGATCAACCATGTGATCGGGAGAAGTGTTCAAATATGTCTCAGTTTTCGTACCCTGGTACTCGGGTGCAACATTCCAGACACTTTACTAACACGCTCCCGACTTGGAGAGTCAGTCCCTTTAACCTCCTGTTTGGCCCAGTTTGCAATTTCTGCGGAAGATGAACAGGAATAGCGAGAACCAATGAGAGACTAGCTGGAGGTGTCTGGACGGGCAAATTTAACTCTCATTTCCCACCAGGAAGAGGAAATAACCAAAGGCTCAGCGTGCCGTGCCGGAACCAGATTAGGGCCTGAAGCCATCCTGCGGTGTTGCGGCCAGCTCACAAGAAAGCGAGTTGAAGAAAGGAGCTCAGGGGCACTGTAATTCACAAACCTGCAGAGTTATAAATGACAGCTATCGTCCAAAAATAGACTGAAGTAAGGCTGCCAAGAGGACTTGAAAGCGGGGCAGAATTGCAGGAAACCGATTTCAGGAGGTAGACTGGAATTGCATTGAAAGCATAGGAAAAGAGGCAGAACGTCCACAATGATGCACTTGGCCAAAAAGGGCGTATGCGTTTTTTCCTGAATATATTCAGGAAAAAACGCATACGCCCTTTTTGGCCAACCAAGCAAGCTTGCAAAGGAAATCTGCACTACAATGAAGTCTCATTCCCCCCGGTCAAAAGGGCCATCTGAAAAAAGTGTAAAATCCAGAAAGGCAGGACAGGCCATGGAGAACTGGGAGCCTTGTTATGCTGATGGGCGGGATGTAAATTGCCAACAACCACTTGGGAGAAGTGTATGGTGTTTCCTGAAACATCTAAAAAACAAAGCAACAGAACCTAGGGCACTTCCACTTATGGTCCTATAGCTTAGGGAAATTAAAATCAAAAAGACACAGCCACCCCAAAGTTTGGAACGGCTCTGTTTACAAGAACCTCGTTTACAGTACAAGTTCAACATCGCAGAAAGTGAAAAATGGATAAAGAAGTTGTGGTATTTACTTACAAAGCAATATCACTCAGCAATGAAATCTGTGTCATCAGGCCCTTAGCAGCACAATGAGTGGATTCAGGTATGATGATTCTAACTGAAATAAGTCACACAGAAAAAGAAACATCATAAGATATCAGTAATACATGGAATGTAAACTTGGCTACACAGGAACTGAATTACAGAACAGAACAGGGTCTCAAATTTAGAAAACCAACTTATGCTTGCTTAAGGGTAAAGGTGAGTTGGGGTGCTGCATAAAACCAGAGATTCAAATGAGCACAGATAAAGTTCCTTAAGTCAAATATGGAATAGACAAGAGCTACTCCTTGCTCAACGAAATGGACTCAACACCGCATATTAAACGCCTAAGAATGTACCTGACTAGTAAGTATCTTAAAACCTATGTATTGCTATGTCTCCGAAAGAGAATCAAGCATGTGTACAGGGGCATAAACGCAGCAGTGATAGGATTGGAGATGTTCGGTGAGCAAATGAAGACCCTTTGAAGTCATATTGCATGGTACCCATTCCACGGGTTTCAACTACCCAGGTTTAAGGTATTCTTCCTTCAGCTAAAACATGCATGTGGAACCTAGAGTATGATCAACCATGTGATCGGGAGAAGTGTTCAAATATGTCTCAGTTTTCGTACCCTGGTACTCGGGTGCAACATTCCAGACACTTTACTAACACTCTGCCGACTTGGAGAGTCAGTCCCTTTAACCTCCTGTTTGGCCCAGTTTGCAATTTCTGCGGAAGATGAACAGGAATAGCGAGAACCAATGAGAGGCTAGCTGCAGGTGTCTGGACGGGCAAATTTAACTCTCATTTCCCACCAGGAAGAGGAATTAACCAAAGGCTCTGCATGCCAGGCCGGAACCAGATTAGGGCCTGAAGCCATCCTGCGGTGTTGCGGCCAGGTCACAAGAAAGCGAGTTGAAGAAAGGAGCTCAGGGGCACTGTAATTCACAAACCTGCAGAGTTATAAATGACAGCTATCGTCCAAAAATAGACTGAAGTAAGGCTGCCAAGAGGACTTGAAAGCGGGGCAGAATTGCAGGAAACTGATTTCAGGAGGTAGACTGGAATTGCATTGAAAGCATAGGAAAAGAGGCAGAACATCCACAATGATGCACTTGGCCAAAAAGGGCGTATGCGTTTTTTCCTGAATATATTCAGGAAAAAACGCATACGCCCTTTTTGGCCAATCAAGCAAGCTTGCAAAGGAAATCTGCACTACAATGAAGTCTCACTTCCCCCCGGTCAAAAGGGCCATCTGAAAAAAGTGTAAAATCCAGAAAGGCAGGACAGGCCATGGAGAACTGGGAGCCTTGTTATGCTGATGGGCGGGATGTAAATTGCCAACAACCACTCGGGAGAAGTGTATGGTGTTTCCTGAAACATCTAAAAAACAAAGCAACAGAGCCTAGGGCACTTCCACTTATGGTCCTATAGCTTAGGGAAATTAAAATCAAAAAGACACAGCCACCCCAAAGTTTGGGACGCCTCCGTTTACAAGAACCTCGTTTACCGTACAAGTTCAATATCACAGAAAGTGAAAAATGGATAAAGAACTTGTGGTACTTACGTACAATGCAGTATCACTCAGCAATGAAATCTATGTCATCAGGCCCGTAGCAGCATAATGAGTGGATTCAGGTACGATGATTCTAACTGAAATAAGTCACACAGAAAAAGAAACATCATAAGATATCACTAATACACGGAATGTAAACTTGGCTACACAGGAACTGCATTCCAAAACAGAACAGGGTCTCAAATTTAGAAAACCAACTTATGCTTGCTTAAGGGTAAAGGTGAGTTGGGGTGCTGCATAAAACCAGAGATTGAAATGAGCACAGATAAAGTTCCTTAAGCCAAATATGGAATAGAAAAGAGCTACTCCTTGCTCAACGAAATGGACTCAAAACCCCATATTAAACGCCTAAGAATGTACCTGACTAGTAAGTATCTTAAAACCTATGGATTGCTATGTCTCCAAAAGAGAATCAAGCGTGTGTACAGGGGCATAAATGCAGCAGTGATAGGATTGGAGAGGTTCGGGGAGCAAATGAAGACCCTTTGAAGTCATATTGCACGGTACCCATTCCACGGGTCTCAACTCTCCAGGTTTAAGGTATTCTTCCTTCAGCTAAAACATGCATGTGGAACCCAGAGTATGATCAACCATGTGAACGGGAGACGTGTTCAAATATGTCTCAGTTTTCCTACCCTGGTACTCGGGTGCAACACTCCAGACTCTTTACTAACACTCTCCCGACTTGGAGAGTCAGTCCCTTTAACCTCCTGTTTGGCCCAGTTTGCAATTTCTGCGGAAGATGAACAGGAATAGCGAGAACCAATGAGAGGCTAGCTGCAGGTGTCTGGACGGGCAAATTTAACTCTCATTTCCCACCAGGAAGAGGAATTAACCAAAGGCTCAGCATGCCGGGCTGGAAGCAGATTAGGGCCTGAAGCCATCCTGCGGTGTTGCGGCCAGCTCACAAGAAAGCGAGTTGAAGAAAGGAGCTCAGGGGCACTGTAATTCACAAACCTGCAGAGTTATAAATGACAGCTATCGTCCAAAATATACTGAAGTAAGGCTGCCAAGAGGACTTGAAAGCGGGGCAGAATTGCAGGAAACCGATTTCAGGAGGTAGACTGGAATTGCATTGAAAGCATAGGAAAAGAGGCAGAACGTCCACAATGATGCACTTGGCCAAAAAGGGCGTATGCGTTTTTTCCTGAATATATTCAGGAAAAAACGCATACGCCCTTTTTGGCCAACCAAGCAAGCTTGCAAAGGAAATCTGCACTACAATGAAGTCTCACTTCCCCCCGGTCAAAAGGGCCATCTGAAAAAAGTGTAAAATCCAGAAAGGCAGGACAGGCCATGGAGAACTGGGAGCCTTGTTATGCTGATGGGCGTGATGTAAATTGCCAACAGACACTCGGGAGAAGTGTATGGTGTTTCCTGAAACATCTAAAAAACAAAGCAACAGAGCCTAGGGCACTGCCACTTATGGTCCTATAGCTTAGGGAAATTAAAATCAAAAAGACACAGCCACCCCAAAGTTTGGGACGCCTCTGTTTACAAGAACCTCGTTTACAGTACAAGTTCAACATCGCAGAAAGTGAAAAATGGATAAAGAAGTTGTGGTATTTACTTACAAAGCAATATCACTCAGCAATGAAATCTATGTCATCAGGCCCTTAGCAGCACAATGAGTGGATTCAGGTATGATGATTCTAACTGAAATAAGTCACACAGAAAAAGAAACATCATAAGATAACAGTAATACACGGAATGTATACTTGGCTACACAGGAACTGAATTACAGAACAGAACAGGGTCTCAAATTTAGAAAATCAACTTATGCTTGCTTAAGGGGAAAGGTGAGTTGGGGTGCTGCATAAAACCAGAGATTGAAATGAGCACAGATAAAGTTCCTTAAGCCAAATATGGAATAGACAAGAGCTACTCCTTGCTCAAAGAAATGGACTCAACACCGCATATTAAACGCCTAAGAATGTACCTGACTAGTAATTATCTTAAAACCTATGGATTGCTATGTCTCCGAAAGAGAATCAAGCATGTGTACAGGGGCATAAACGCAGCAGTGATAGGATTGGAGATGTTCGGTGAGCAAATGAAGACCCTTTGAAGTCATATTGCATGGTACCCATTCCATGGGTCTCAACTCTCCAGGTTTAAGGTATTCTTCCTTCAGCTAAAACATGCATGTGGAACCCAGAGTATGATCAACCATGTGATCGGGAGACGTGTTCAAATATGTCTCAGTTTTCGTACCCTGGTACTCGGGTGCAACATTCCAGATGCTTTACTAACACTCTCCCGACTTGGAGAGTCAGTCCCTTTAACCTCCTGTTTGGCCCAGTTTGCAATTTCTGTGGAAGATGAACAGGAATAGCGACAACCAATGAGAGACTAGCTGGAGGTGTCTGGATGGGCAAATTTAACTCTCATTTCCCACCAGGAAGAGGAATTAACCAAAGGCTCAGCGTGCCGTGCCAGAACCAGATTAGGGCCTGAAGACATCCTGCGGAGTTGCGGCCAGGTCACAAGAAAGCGAGTTGAAGAAAGGAGCTCAGGGGCACTGTAATTCACAAACCTGCAGAGTTATAAATGACAGCTATCGTCCAAAAATAGACTGAAGTAAGGCTGCCAAGAGGACTTGAAAGCGGGGCAGAATTGCAGGAAACCGATTTCAGGAGGTAGACTGGAATTGCATTGAAAGCATAGGAAAAGAGGCAGAACATCCACAATGATGCACTTGGCCAAAAAGGGCGTATGCGTTTTTTCCTGAATATATTCAGGAAAAAACGCATATGCCCTTTTTGGCCAATCAAGCAAGCTTGCAAAGGAAATCTGCACTACAATGAAGTCTCACTTCCCCCCGGTCAAAAGGGCCATCTGAAAAAAGTGTAAAATCCAGAAAGGCAGGACAGGCCATGGAGAACTGGGAGCCTTGTTATGCTGATGGGCGGGATGTAAATTGCCAACAACCACTCGGGAGAAGTGTATGGTGTTTCCTGAAACATCTAAAAAACAAAGCAACAGAGCCTAGGGCACTTCCACTTATGGTCCTATAGCTTAGGGAAATTAAAATCAAAAAGACACAGCCACCCCAAAGTTTGGGACGCCTCCGCTTACAAGAACCTCGTTTACCGTACAAGTTCAATATCACAGAAAGTGAAAAATAGATAAAGAACTTGTGGTACTTACGTACAATGCAGTATCACTCAGCAATGAAATCTATGTCATCAGGCCCGTAGCAGCATAATGAGTGGATTCAGGTACGATGATTCTAACTGAAATAAGTCACACAGAAAAAGAAACATCATAAGATATCACTAATACACGGAATGTAAACTTGGCTACACAGGAACTGCATTCCAAAACAGAACAGGGTCTCAAATTTAGAAAACCAACTTATGCTTGCTTAAGGGTAAAGGTGAGTTGGGGTGCTGCATAAAACCAGAGATTGAAATGAGCACAGATAAAGTTCCTTAAGCCAAATATGGAATAGACAAGAGCTACTCCCTGCTCAACGAAATGGACTCAAAACCCCATATTAAACGCCTAAGAATGTACCTGACTAGTAAGTATCTTAAAACCTATGGATTGCTATGTCTCCAAAAGAGAATCAAGCGTGTGTACAGGGGCATAAATGCAGCAGTGATAGGATTGGAGAGGTTCGGTGAGCAAATGAAGACCCTTTGAAGTCATATTGCACGGTACCCATTCCACGGGTCTCAACTCTCCAGGTTTAAGGTATTCTTCCTTCAGCTAAAACATGCATGTGGAACCTAGAGTATGATCAACCATGTGATCGGGAGACGTGTTCAAATATGTCTCAGTTTTCCTCCCCTGGTACTCGGGTGCAACATTCCAGACGCTTTACTAACACTCTCCCGACTTGGAGAGTCAGTCCCTTTAACCTCCTGTTTGGCCCAGTTTGCAATTTCTGCGGAAGCTGAACAGGAATAGCGAGAACCAATGAGAGGCTAGCTGCAGGTGTCTGGACGGGCAAATTTAACTCTCATTTCCCACCAGGAAGAGGAATTAACCAAAGGCTCAGCATGCCGGGCTGGAACCAGATTAGGGCCTGAAGCCATCCTGCGGTGTTGCGGCCAGGTCACAAGAAAGCGAGTTGAAGAAAGGAGCTCAGGGGCACTGTAATTCACAAACCTGCAGAGTTATAAATGACAGCTATCGTCCAAAAATAGACTGAAGTAAGGCTGCCAAGAGGACTTGAAAGCGGGGCAGAATTGCAGGAAACCGATTTCAGGAGGTAGACTGGAATTGCATTGAAAGCATAGGAAAAGAGGCAGAACGTCCACAATGATGCACTTGGCCAAAAAGGGTGTATGCGTTTTTTCCTGAATATATTCAGGAAAAAACACATACGCCCTTTTTGGCCAACCAAGCAAGCTTGCAAAGGAAATCTGCACTACAATGAAGTCTCACTTCCCCCCGGTCAAAAGGGCCATCTGAAAAAAGTGTAAAATCCAGAAAGGCAGGACAGGCCATGGAGAACTGGGAGCCTTGTTATGCTGAAGGGCGGGATGTAAATTGCCAATAAACACTCGGGAGAAGTGTATGGTGTTTCCTGAAACATCTAAAAAACAAAGCAACAGAGCCTAGGGCACTTCCACTTATGGTCCTATAGCTTAGGGAATTTAAAATCAAAAAGACACAGCCACCCCAAAGTTTCGAACGGCTCTGTTTACAAGAACCTCGTTTACAGTACAAGTTCAACATCGCAGAAAGTGAAAAATGGATAAAAAAGTTGTGGTATTTACTTACAAAGCAATATCACTCAGCAATGAAATCTGTGTCATCAGGCCCTTAGCAGCACAATGAGTGGATTCAGGTATGATGATTCTAACTGAAATAAGTGACACAGAAAAAGAAACATCATAAGATATCAGTAATACACGGAATGTAAACTTGGCTACACAGGAACTGAATTACAGAACAGAACAGGGTCTCAAATTTAGAAAACCAACTTATGCTTGCTTAAGGGTAAAGGTGAGTTGGGGTGCTGCATAAAACCAGAGATTGAAATGAGCACAGATAAAGTTCCTTAAGTCAAATATGGAATAGACAAGAGCTACTCCTTGCTCAACGAAATGGACTCAACACCGCATATTAAACGCCTAAGAATGTACCTGACTAGTAAGTATCTTAAAACCTATGGATTGCTATGTCTCCGAAAGAGAATCAAGCATGTGTACAGGGGCATAAACGCAGCAGTGATAGGATTGGAGAGGTTCGGTGAGCAAATGAAGACCCTTTGAAGTCATATTGCATGGTACCCATTCCACGGGTTTCAACTACCCAGGTTTAAGGTATTCTTCCTTCAGCTAAAACATGCATGTGGAACCTAGAGTATGATCAACCATGTGATCGGGAGACGTGTTCAAATATGTCTCAGTTTTCCTCCCCTGGTACTCGGGTGCAACATTCCAGACGCTTTACTAACACTCTCCCGACTTGGAGAGTCAGTCCCTTTAACCTCCTGTTTGGCCCAGTTTGCAATTTCTGCGGAAGCTGAACAGGAATAGCGAGAACCAATGAGAGGCTAGCTGCAGGTGTCTGGACGGGCAAATTTAACTCTCATTTCCCACCAGGAAGAGGAATTAACCAAAGGCTCAGCATGCCGGGCCGGAACCAGATTAGGGCCTGAAGCCATCCTGCGGTGTTGCGGCCAGGTCACAAGAAAGCGAGTTGAAGAAAGGAGCTCAGGGGCACTGTAATTCACAAAACTGCAGACTTATAAATAACAGCTATCGTCCAAAAATAGACTGAAGTAAGGCTGCCAAGAGGACTTGAAAGCGGGACAGAATTGCAGGAAACCGATTTCAGGAGGTAGACTGGAATTGCATTGAAAGCATAGGAAAAGAGGCAGAACATCCACAATGATGCACTTGGCCAAAAAGGGCGTATGCGTTTTTTCCTGAATATATTCAGGAAAAAACGCATACGCCCTTTTTGGCCAACCAAGCAAGCTTGCAAAGGAAATCTGCACTACAATGAAGTCTCACTTCCCCCCGGTCAAAAGGGCCATCTGAAAAAAGTGTAAAATCCAGAAAGGCAGGACAGGCCATGGAGAACTGGGAGCCTTGTTATGCTGAAGGGCGGGATGTAAATTGCCAATAAACACTCGGGAGAAGTGTACGGTGTTTCCTGAAACATCTAAAAAACAAAGCAACAGAGCCTAGGGCACTGCCACTTATGGTCCTATAGCTTAGGGAAATTAAAATCAAAAAGACACAGCCACCCCAAAGTTTGGGATGCCTCTGTTTACAAGAACCTCGTTTACAGTACAAGTTCAACATCGCAGAAAGTGAAAAATGGATAAAGAAGTTGTGGTATTTACTTACAAAGCAATATCACTCAGCAATGAAATCTGTGTCATCAGGCCCTTAGCAGCACAATGAGTGGATTCAGGTATGATGATTCTAACTGAAATAAGTCACACAGAAAAAGAAACATCATAAGATATCAGTAATACACGGAATGTAAACTTGGCTACACAGGAACTGAATTACAGAACAGAACAGGGTCTCAAATTTAGAAAACCAACTTATGCTTGCTTAAGGGTAAAGGTGAGTTGGGGTGCTGCATAAAACCAGAGATTGAAATGAGCACAGATAAAGTTCCTTAAGTCAAATATGGAATAGACAAGAGCTACTCCTTGCTCAACGAAATGGACTCAACACCGCATATTAAACGCCTAAGAATGTACCTGACTAGTAAGTATCTTAAAACCTATGGATTGCTATGTCTCCGAAAGAGAATCAAGCATGTGTACAGGGGCATAAACGCAGCAGTGATAGGATTGGAGATGTTCGGTGAGCAAATGAAGACCCTTTTAAGTCATATTGCATGATACCCATTCCACGGGTTTCAACTACCCAGGTTTAAGGTATTCTTCCTTCAGCTAAAACATGCATGTGGAACCTAGAGTATGATCAACCATGTGATCGGGAGAAGTGTTCAAATATGTCTCAGTTTTCGTACCCTGGTACTCGGGTGCAACATTCCAGACACTTTACTAACACGCTCCCGACTTGGAGAGTCAGTCCCTTTAACCTCCTGTTTGGCCCAGTTTGCAATTTCTGCGGAAGATGAACAGGAATAGCGAGAACCAATGAGAGACTAGCTGGAGGTGTCTGGACGGGCAAATTTAACTCTCATTTCCCACCAGGAAGAGGAAATAACCAAAGGCTCAGCGTGCCGTGCCGGAACCAGATTAGGGCCTGAAGCCATCCTGCGGTGTTGCGGCCAGCTCAAAAGAAAGCGAGTTGAAGAAAGGAGCTCAGGGGCACTGTAATTCACAAACCTGCAGAGTTATAAATGACAGCTATCGTCCAAAAATAGACTGAAGTAAGGCTGCCAAGAGGACTTGAAAGCGGGGCAGAATTGCAGGAAACCGATTTCAGGAGGTAGACTGGAATTGCATTGAAAGCATAGGAAAAGAGGCAGAACGTCCACAATGATGCACTTGGCCAAAAAGGGCGTATGCGTTTTTTCCTGAATATATTCAGGAAAAAACGCATACGCCCTTTTTGGCCAACCAAGCAAGCTTGCAAAGGAAATCTGCACTACAATGAAGTCTCATTCACCCCGGTCAAAAGGGCCATCTGAAAAAAGTGTAAAATCCAGAAAGGCAGGACAGGCCATGGAGAACTGGGAGCCTTGTTATGCTGATGGGCGGGATGTAAATTGCCAACAACCACTTGGGAGAAGTGTATGGTGTTTCCTGAAACATCTAAAAAACAAAGCAACAGAACCTAGGGCACTTCCACTTATGGTCCTATAGCTTAGGGAAATTAAAATCAAAAAGACACAGCCACCCCAAAGTTTGGAACGGCTCTGTTTACAAGAACCTCGTTTACAGTACAAGTTCAACATCGCAGAAAGTGAAAAATGGATAAAGAAGTTGTGGTATTTACTTACAAAGCAATATCACTCAGCAATGAAATCTGTGTCATCAGGCCCTTAGCAGCACAATGAGTGGATTCAGGTATGATGATTCTAACTGAAATAAGTCACACAGAAAAAGAAACATCATAAGATATCAGTAATACATGGAATGTAAACTTGGCTACACAGGAACTGAATTACAGAACAGAACAGGGTCTCAAATTTAGAAAACCAACTTATGCTTGCTTAAGGGGAAAGGTGAGTTGGGGTGCTGCATAAAACCAGAGATTCAAATGAGCACAGATAAAGTTCCTTAAGTCAAATATGGAATAGACAAGAGCTACTCCTTGCTCAACGAAATGGACTCAACACCGCATATTAAACGCCTAAGAATGTACCTGACTAGTAAGTATCTTAAAACCTATGTATTGCTATGTCTCCGAAAGAGAATCAAGCATGTGTACAGGGGCATAAACGCAGCAGTGATAGGATTGGAGATGTTCGGTGAGCAAATGAAGACCCTTTGAAGTCATATTGCATGGTACCCATTCCACGGGTTTCAAATACCCAGGTTTAAGGTATTCTTCCTCAGCTAAAACATGCATGTGGAACCTAGAGTATGATCAACCATGTGATCGGGAGAAGTGTTCAAATATGTCTCAGTTTTCGTACCCTGGTACTCGGGTGCAACATTCCAGACGCTTTACTAACACTCTCCCGACTTGGAGAGTCAGTCCCTTTAACCTCCTGTTTGGCCCAGTTTGCAATTTCTGCGGAAGATGAACAGGAATAGCGAGAACCAATGAGAGGCTAGCTGCAGGTGTCTGGACGGGCAAATTTAACTCTCATTTCCCACCAGGAAGAGGAATTAACCAAAGGCTCTGCATGCCAGGCCGGAACCAGATTAGGGCCTGAAGCCATCCTGCGGTGTTGCGGCCAGGTCACAAGAAAGCGAGTTGAAGAAAGGAGCTCAGGGGCACTGTAATTCACAAACCTGCAGAGTTATAAATGACAGCTATCGTCCAAAAATAGACTGAAGTAAGGCTGCCAAGAGGACTTGAAAGCGGGGCAGAATTGCAGGAAACCGATTTCAGGAGGTAGACTGGAATTGCATTGAAAGCATAGGAAAAGAGGCAGAACATCCACAATGATGCACTTGGCCAAAAAGGGCGTATGCGTTTTTTCCTGAATATATTCAGGAAAAAACGCATACGCCCTTTTTGGCCAATCAAGCAAGCTTGCAAAGGAAATCTGCACTACAATGAAGTCTCACTTCCCCCCGGTCAAAAGGGCCATCTGAAAAAAGTGTAAAATCCAGAAAGGCAGGACAGGCCATGGAGAACTGGGAGCCTTGTTATGCTGATGGGCGGGATGTAAATTGCCAACAACCACTCGGGAGAAGTGTATGGTGTTTCCTGAAACATCTAAAAAACAAAGCAACAGAGCCTAGGGCACTTCCACTTATGGTCCTATAGCTTAGGGAAATTAAAATCAAAAAGACACAGCCACCCCAATGTTTGGGACGCCTCCGTTTACAAGAACCTCGTTTACCGTACAAGTTCAATATCACAGAAAGTGAAAAATGGATAAAGAACTTGTGGTACTTACGTACAATGCAGTATCACTCAGCAATGAAATCTATGTCATCAGGCCCGTAGCAGCATAATGAGTGGATTCAGGTACGATGATTCTAACTGAAATAAGTCACACAGAAAAAGAAACATCATAAGATATCACTAATACACGGAATGTAAACTTGGCTACACAGGAACTGCATTCCAAAACAGAACAGGGTCTCAAATTTAGAAAACCAACTTATGCTTGCTTAAGGGGAAAGGTGAGTTGGGGTGCTGCATAAAACCAGAGATTGAAATGAGCACAGATAAAGTTCCTTAAGCCAAATATGGAATAGACAAGAGCTACTCCTTGCTCAACGAAATGGACTCAAAACCCCACATTAAACGCCTAAGAATGTACCTGACTAGTAAGTATCTTAAAACCTATGGATTGCTATGTCTCCGAAAGAGAATCAAGCATGTGTACAGGGGCATAAACGCAGCAGTGATAGGATTGGAGATGTTCGGTGAGCAAATGAAGACCCTTTGAAGTCATATTGCATGGTACCCATTCCACGGGTCTCAACTCTCCAGGTTTAAGGTATTCTTCCTTCAGATAAAACATGCATGTGGAACCCAGAGTATGATCAACCATGTGATCGGGAGACGTGTTCAAATATGTCTCAGTTTTCGTACCCTGGTACTCGGGTGCAACATTCCAGATGCTTTACTAACACTCTCCCGACTTGGAGAGTCAGTCCCTTTAACCTCCTGTTTGGCCCAGTTTGCAATTTCTGTGGAAGATGAACAGGAATAGCGACAACCAATGAGAGACTAGCTGGAGGTGTCTGGATGGGCAAATTTAACTCTCATTTCCCACCAGGAAGAGGAATTAACCAAAGGCTCAGCGTGCCGTGCCAGAACCAGATTAGGGCCTGAAGACATCCTGCGGTGTTGCGGCCAGGTCACAAGAAAGCGAGTTGAAGAAAGGAGCTCAGGGGCACTGTAATTCACAAACCTGCAGAGTTATAAATGACAGCTATCGTCCAAAAATAGACTGAAGTAAGGCTGCCAAGAGGACTTGAAAGCGGGGCAGAATTACGGGAAACTGATTTCAGGAGGTAGACTGGAATTGCATTGAAAGCATAGGAAAAGAGGCAGAACGTCCACAATGATGCACTTGGCCAAAAAGGGCGTATGCGTTTTTTCCTGAATATATTCAGGAAAAAACGCATACGCCCTTTTTGGCCAACCAAGCAAACTTGCAAAGGAAATCTGCACTACAATGAAGTCTCACTTCCCCCCGGTCAAAAGGGCCATCTGAAAAAAGTGTAAAATCCAGAAAGGCAGGACAGGCCATGGAGAACTGGGAGCCTTGTTATGCTGATGGGCGGGATGTAAATTGCCAACAGACACTCAGGAGAAGTGTATGGTGTTTCCTGAAACATCTAAAAAACAAAGCAACAGAGCCTAGGGCACTGCCACTTATGGTCCTATAGCTTAGGGAAATTAAAATCAAAAAGACACAGCCACCCCAAAGTTTGGGACGCCTCCGCTTACAAGAACCTCGTTTACCGTACAAGTTCAATATCACAGAAAGTGAAAAATAGATAAAGAACTTGTGGTAATTACGTACAATGCAGTATCACTCAGCAATGAAATCTATGTCATCAGGCCCGTAGCAGCATAATGAGTGGATTCAGGTACGATGATTCTAACTGAAATAAGTCACACAGAAAAAGAAACATCATAAGATATCAGTAATACACGGAATGTAAACTTGGCTACACAGGAACTGCATTCCAAAACAGAACAGGGTCTCAAATTTAGAAAACCAACTTATGCTTGCTTAAGGGGAAAGGTGAGTTGGGGTGCTGCATAAAACCAGAGATTGAAATGAGCACAGATAAAGTTCCTTAAGCCAAATATGGAATAGACAAGAGCTACTCCTTGCTCAACGAAATGGACTCAAAACCCCATATTAAACGCCTAAGAATGTACCTGACTAGTAAGTATCTTAAAACCTATGGATTGCTATGTCTCCAAAAGAGAATCAAGCGTGTGTACAGGGGCATAAATGCAGCAGTGATAGGATTGGAGAGTTTCGGTGAGCAAATGAAGACCCTTTGAAGTCATATTGCACGGTACCCATTCCACGGGTCTCAACTCTCCAGGTTTAAGGTATTCTTCCTTCAGCTAAAACATGCATGTGGAACCCAGAGTATGATCAACCATGTGAACGGGAGACGTGTTCAAATATGTCTCAGTTTTCCTACCCTGGTACTCGGGTGCAACACTCCAGACGCTTTACTAACACTCTCCCGACTTGGAGAGTCAGTCCCTTTAACCTCCTGTTTGGCCCAGTTTGCACTTTCTGCGGAAGATGAACAGGAATAGCGAGAACCAATGAGAGGCTAGCTGCAGGTGTCTGGACGGGCAAATTTAACTCTCATTTCCCACCAGGAAGAGGAATTAACCAAAGGCTCAGCATGCCGGGCCGGAACCAGATTAGGGCCTGAAGCCATCCTGCGGTGTTGCGGCCAGCTCACAAGAAAGCGAGTTGAAGAAAGGAGCTCAGGGGCACTGTAATTCACAAACCTGCAGAGTTATAAATGACAGCTATCGTCCAAAAATAGACTGAAGTAAGGCTGCCAAGAGGACTTGAAAGCGGGGCAGAATTGCAGGAAACCGATTTCAGGAGGTAGACTGGAATTGCATTGAAAGCATAGGAAAAGAGGCAGAACGTCCACAATGATGCACTTGGCCAAAAAGGGCGTATGCGTTTTTTCCTGAATATATTCAGGAAAAAACGCATACGCCCTTTTTGGCCAACCAAGCAAGCTTGCAAAGGAAATCTGCACTACAATGAAGTCTCACTTCCCCCCGGGCAAAAGGGCCATCTGAAAAAAGTGTAAAATCCAGAAAGGCAGGACAGGCCATGGAGAACTGGGAGCCTTGTTATGCTGATGGGCGGGATGTAAATTGCCAACAGACACTCGGGAGAAGTGTATGGTGTTTCCTGAAACATCTAAAAAACAAAGCAACAGAGCCTAGGGCACTGTCACTTATGGTCCTATAGCTTAGGGAAATTAAAATCAAAAAGACACAGCCACCCCAAAGTTTGGGACGCCTCTGTTTACAAGAACCTCGTTTACAGTACAAGTTCAACATCGCAGAAAGTGAAAAATGGATAAAGAAGTTGTGGTATTTACTTACAAAGCAATATCACTCAGCAATGAAATCTATGTCATCAGGCCCTTAGCAGCACAATGAGTGGATTCAGGTATGATGATTCTAACTGAAATAAGTCACACAGAAAAAGAAACATCATAAGATATCAGTAATACACGGAATGTATACTTGGCTACACAGGAACTGAATTACAGAACAGAACAGGGTCTCAAATTTAGAAAATCAACTTATGCTTGCTTAAGGGGAAAGGTGAGTTGGGGTGCTGCATAAAACCAGAGATTGAAATGAGCACAGATAAAGTTCCTTAAGCCAAATATGGAATAGACAAGAGCTACTCCTTGCTCAAAGAAATGGACTCAACACCGCATATTAAACGCCTAAGAATGTACCTGACTAGTAAGTATCTTAAAACCTATGGATTGCTATGTCTCCGAAAGAGAATCAAGCATGTGTACAGGGGCATAAGCGCAGCAGTGATAGGATTGGAGATGTTCGGTGAGCAAATGAAGACCCTTTGAAGTCATATTGCATGGTACCCATTCCACGGGTCTCAACTCTCCAGGTTTAAGGTATTCTTCCTTCAGCTAAAACATGCATGTGGAACCCAGAGTATGATCAACAATGTGATCGGGAGACGTGTTCAAATATGTCTCAGTTTTCGTACCCTGGTACTCGGGTGCAACATTCCAGATGCTTTACTAACACTCTCCCGACTTGGAGAGTCAGTCCCTTTAACCTCCTGTTTGGCCCAGTTTGCAATTTCTGTGGAAGATGAACAGGAATAGCGACAACCAATGAGAGACTAGCTGGAGGTGTCTGGATGGGCAAATTTAACTCTCATTTCCCACCAGGAAGAGGAATTAACCAAAGGCTCAGCGTGCCGTGCCAGAACCAGATTAGGGCCTGAAGACATCCTGCGGTGTTGCGGCCAGGTCACAACAAAGCGAGTTGAAGAAAGGAGCTCAGGGGCAGTGTAATTCACAAACCTGCAGAGTTATAAATGACAGCTATCGTCCAAAAATAGACTGAAGTAAGGCTGCCAAGAGGACTTGAAAGCGGGGCAGAATTACGGGAAACTGATTTCAGGAGGTAGACTGGAATTGCATTGAAAGCATAGGAAAAGAGGCAGAACGTCCACAATGATGCACTTGGCCAAAAAGGGCGTATGCGTTTTTTCCTGAATATATTCAGGAAAAAACGCATACGCCCTTTTTGGCCAACCAAGCAAACTTGCAAAGGAAATCTGCACTACAATGAAGTCTCACTTCCCCCCGGTCAAAAGGGCCATCTGAAAAAAGTGTAAAATCCAGAAAGGCAGGACAGGCCATGGAGAACTGGGAGCCTTGTTATGCTGATGGGCGGGATGTAAATTGCCAACAGACACTCAGGAGAAGTGTATGGTGTTTCCTGAAACATCTAAAAAACAAAGCAACAGAGCCTAGGGCACTGCCACTTATGGTCCTATAGCTTAGGGAAATTAAAATCAAAAAGACACAGCCACCCCAAAGTTTGGGACGCCTCCGCTTACAAGAACCTCGTTTACCGTACAAGTTCAATATCACAGAAAGTGAAAAATAGATAAAGAACTTGTGGTACTTACGTACAATGCAGTATCACTCAGCAATGAAATCTATGTCATCAGGCCCGTAGCAGCATAATGAGTGGATTCAGGTACGATGATTCTAACTGAAATAAGTCACACAGAAAAAGAAACATCATAAGATATCAGTAATACACGGAATGTAAACTTGGCTACACAGGAACTGCATTCCAAAACAGAACAGGGTCTCAAATTTAGAAAACCAACTTATGCTTGCTTAAGGGGAAAGGTGAGTTGGGGTGCTGCATAAAACCAGAGATTGAAATGAGCACAGATAAAGTTCCTTAAGCCAAATATGGAATAGACAAGAGCTACTCCTTGCTCAAAGAAATGGACTCAACACCGCATATTAAACGCCTAAGAATGTACCTGACTAGTAAGTATCTTAAAACCTATGGATTGCTATGTCTCCGAAAGAGAATCAAGCATGTGTACAGGGGCATAAGCGCAGCAGTGATAGGATTGGAGATATTCGGTGAGCAAATGAAGACCCTTTGAAGTCATATTGCATGGTACCCATTCCACGGGTCTCAACTCTCCAGGTTTAAGGTATTCTTCCTTCAGCTAAAACATGCATGTGGAACCCAGAGTATGATCAACAATGTGATCGGGAGACGTGTTCAAATATGTCTCAGTTTTCGTACCCTGGTACTCGGGTGCAACATTCCAGATGCTTTACTAACACTCTCCCGACTTGGAGAGTCAGTCCCTTTAACCTCCTGTTTGGCCCAGTTTGCAATTTCTGTGGAAGATGAACAGGAATAGCGACAACCAATGAGAGACTAGCTGGAGGTGTCTGGATGGGCAAATTTAACTCTCATTTCCCACCAGGAAGAGGAATTAACCAAAGGCTCAGCGTGCCGTGCCAGAACCAGATTAGGGCCTGAAGACATCCTGCGGTGTTGCGGCCAGGTCACAAGAAAGCGAGTTGAAGAAAGGAGCTCAGGGGCACTGTAATTCACAAACCTGCAGAGTTATAAATGACAGCTATCGTCCAAAAATATACTGAAGTAAGGCTGCCAAGAGGACTTGAAAGCGGGGCAGAATTACGGGAAACTGATTTCAGGAGGTAGACTGGAATTGCATTGAAAGCATAGGAAAAGAGGCAGAACGTCCACAATGATGCACTTGGCCAAAAAGGGCGTATGCGTTTTTTCCTGAATATATTCAGGAAAAAACGCATACGCCCTTTTTGGCCAACCAAGCAAACTTGCAAAGGAAATCTGCACTACAATGAAGTCTCACTTCCCCCCGGTCAAAAGGGCCATCTGAAAAAAGTGTAAAATCCAGAAAGGCAGGACAGGCCATGGAGAACTGGGAGCCTTGTTATGCTGATGGGCGGGATGTAAATTGCCAACAGACACTCAGGAGAAGTGTATGGTGTTTCCTGAAACATCTAAAAAACAAAGCAACAGAGCCTAGGGCACTGCCACTTATGGTCCTATAGCTTAGGGAAATTAAAATCAAAAAGACACAGCCACCCCAAAGTTTGGGACGCCTCCGCTTACAAGAACCTCGTTTACCGTACAAGTTCAATATCACAGAAAGTGAAAAATAGATAAAGAACTTGTGGTACTTACGTACAATGCAGTATCACTCAGCAATGAAATCTATGTCATCAGGCCCGTAGCAGCATAATGAGTGGATTCAGGTACGATGATTCTAACTGAAATAAGTCACACAGAAAAAGAAACATCATAAGATATCACTAATACACGGAATGTAAACTTGGCTACACAGGAACTGCATTCCAAAACAGAACAGGGTCTCAAATTTAGAAAACCAACTTATGCTTGCTTAAGGGGAAAGGTGAGTTGGGGTGCTGCATAAAACCAGAGATTGAAATGAGCACAGATAAAGTTCCTTAAGCCAAATATGGAATAGACAAGAGCTACTCCTTGCTCAACGAAATGGACTCAAAACCCCATATTAAACGCCTTAGAATGTACCTGACTAGTAAGTATCTTAAAACCTATGGATTGCTATGTCTCCAAAAGAAAATCAAGCGTGTGTACAGGGGCATAAATGCAGCAGTGATAGGATTGGAGAGGTTCGGTGAGCAAATGAAGACCCTTTGAAGTCATATTGCACGGTACCCATTCCACGGGTCTCAACTCTCCAGGTTTAAGGTATTCTTCCTTCAGCTAAAACATGCATGTGGAACCCAGAGTATGATCAACCATGTGAACGGGAGACGTGTTCAAATATGTCTCAGTTTTCCTACCCTGGTACTCGGGTGCAACACTCCAGACGCTTTACTAACAGTCTCCCGTCTTGGAGAGTCAGTCCCTTTAACCTCCTGTTTGGCCCAGTTTGCAATTTCTGCGGAAGATGAACAGGAATAGCGAGAACCAATGAGAGGCTAGCTGCAGGTGTCTGGACGGGCAAATTTAACTCTCATTTCCCACCAGGAAGAGGTATTAACCAAAGGCTCAGCGTGCCGGGCCGGAACCAGATTAGGGCCTGAAGCCATCCTGCGGTGTTGCGGCCAGCTCACAAGAAAGCGAGTTGAAGAAAGGAGCTCAGGGGCACTGTAATTCACAAACCTGCAGAGTTATAAATGACAGCTATCGTCCAAAAATAGACTGAAGTAAGGCTGCCAAGAGGACTTCAAAGCGGGGCAGAATTGCAGGAAACTGATTTCAGGAGGTAGACTGGAATTGCATTGAAAGCATAGGAAAAGAGGCAGAACGTCCACAATGATGCACTTGGCCAAAAAGGGCGTATGCGTTTTTTCCTGAATATATTCAGGAAAAAACGCATACGCCCTTTTTGGCCAACCAAGCAAGCTTGCAAAGGAAATCTGCACTACAATGAAGTCTCACTTCCCCGCGGTCAAAAGGGCCATCTGAAAAAAGTGTAAAATCCAGAAAGGCAGGACAGGCCATGGAGAACTGGGAGCCTTGTTATGCTGATGGGCGGGATGTAAATTGCCAACAGACACTTGGGAGAAGTGTATGGTGTTTCCTGAAACATCTAAAAAACAAAGCAACAGAGCCTAGGGCACTTCCACTTATGGTCCTATAGCTTAGGGAATTTAAAATCAAAAAGACACAGCCACCCCAAAGTTTGGAACGGCTCTGTTTACAAGAACCTCGTTTACAGTACAAGTTCAACATCGCAGAAAGTGAAAAATGGATAAAAAAGTTGTGGTATTTACTTACAAAGCAATATCACTCAGCAATGAAATCTGTGTCATCAGGCCCTTAGTAGCACAATGAGTGGATTCAGGTATGATGATTCTAACTGAAATAAGTCACACAGAAAAAGAAACATCATAAGATATCAGTAATACACGGAATGTAAACTTGGCTACACAGGAACTGAATTACAGAACAGAACAGGGTCTCAGATTTAGAAAACCAACCTATGCTTGCTTAAGGGTAAAGGTGAGTTGGGGTGCTGCATAAAACCAGAGATTGAAATGAGCACAGATAAAGTTCCTTAAGCCAAATATGGAATAGACAAGAGCTACTCCTTGCTCAAAGAAATGGACTCAACACCGCATATTAAACGCCTAAGAATGTACCTGACTAGTAAGTATCTTAAAATCTAGGGATTGCTATGTCTCCGAAAGAGAATCAAGAATGTGTACAGGGGCATAAACGCAGCAGTGATAGGATTGGAGAGGTTCGGTGAGCAAATGAAGACCCTTTGAAGTCATATTGCATGGTACCCATTCCACGGGTTTCAACTACCCAGGTTTTAGGTATTCTTCCTTCAGCTAAAACATGCATGTGGAACCCAGAGTATGATCAACCATGTGATCGGGAGACGTGTTCAAATATGTCTCAGTTTTCCTCCCCTGGTACTCGGGTGCAACATTCCAGACGCTTTACTAACACTCTCCCCACTTGGAGAGTCAGCGCCTTTAACCTCCTGTTTGGCCCAGTTTGCAATTTCTGCGGAAGATGAACAGGAATAGCGAGAACCAATGAGAGACTAGCTGGAGGTGTCTGGACGGGCAAATTTAACTCTCATTTCCCACCAGGAAGAGGAAATAACCAGAGGCTCAGCGTGCCGTGCCGGAACCAGATTAGGGCCTGAAGCCCTCCTGCGGTGTTGCGGCCAGCTCAAAAGAAAGCGAGTTGAAGAAAGGAGCTCAGGGGCACTGTAATTCACAAACCTGCAGAGTTATAAATAACAGCTATCGTCCAATAATAGACTGAAGTAAGGCTGCCAAGAGGACTTGAAAGCGGGGCAGAATTGCAGGAAACCGATTTCAGGAGGTAGACTGGAATTGCATTGAAAGCATAGGAAAAGAGGCAGAACGTCCACAATGATGCACTTGGCCAAAAAGGGCATATGCGTTTTTTCCTGAATATATTCAGGAAAAAACGCATACGCCCTTTTTGGCCAACCAAGCAAACTTGCAAAGGAAATGTGCACTACAATGAAGTCTCACTTCCCCCCGGTCAAAAGGGCCATCTGAAAAAAGTGTAAAATCCAGAAAGGCAGGACAGGCCATGGAGAACTGGGAGCCTTGTTATGCTGATGGGCGGGATGTAAATTGCCAACAGACACTCAGGAGAAGTGTATGGTGTTTCCTGAAACATCTAAAAAACAAAGCAAAAGAGCCTAGGGCACTTCCACTTATGGTCCTATAGCTTAGGGAAATTAAAATCAAAAAGACACAGCCACCCCAAAGTTTGGGACGCCTCCGTTTACAAGAACCACGTTTACCGTACAAGTTCAATATCACAGAAAGTGAAAAATGGATAAAGAACTTGTGGTACTTACGTACAATGCAGTATCACTCAGCAATGAAATCTATGTCATCAGGCCCGTAGCAGCATAATGAGTGGATTCAGGTACGATGATTCTAACTGAAATAAGTCACACAGAAAAAGAAACATCATAAGATATCACTAATACACGGAATGTAAACTTGGCTACACAGGAACTGCATTCCAAAACAGAACAGGGTCTCAAATTTAGAAAACCAACTTATGCTTGCTTAAGGGGAAAGGTGAGTTGGGGTGCTGCATAAAACCAGAGATTGAAATGAGCACAGATAAAGTTCCTTAAGCCAAATATGGAATAGACAAGAGCTACTCCTTGCTCAACGAAATGGACTCAAAACCCCATATTAAACGCCTAAGAATGTACCTGACTAGTAAGTATCTTAAAACCTATGGATTGCTATGTCTCCAAAAGAGAATCAAGCGTGTGTACAGGGGCATAAATGCAGCAGTGATAGGATTGGAGAGGTTCGGTGAGCAAATGAAGACCCTTTGAAGTCATATTGTACGGTATCCATTCCACGGGTCTCAAATCTCCAGGTTTAAGGTATTCTTCCTTCAGCTAAAACATGCATGTGGAACCCAGAGTATGATCAACCATGTGATCGGGAGACGTGTTCAAATATGTCTCAGTTTTCCTACCCTGGTACTCGGGTGCAACACTCCAGACGCTTTACTAACACTCTCCCGACTTGGAGAGTCAGTCCCTTTAACCTCCTGTTTGGCCCAGTTTGCAATTTCTGCGGAAGATGAACAGGAATAGCGAGAACCAATGAGAGGCTAGCTGCAGGTGTCTGGACGGGCAAATTTAACTCTCATTTCCCACCAGGAAGAGGAATTAACCAAAGGCTCAGCATGCCGGGCCGGAACCAGATTAGGGCCTAAAGCCATCCTGCGGTGTTGCGGCCAGCTCACAAGAAAGCGAGTTGAAGAAAGGAGCTCAGGGGCACTGTAATTCACAAACCTGCAGAGTTATAAATGACAGCTATCGTCCAAAAATAGACTGAAGTAAGGCTGCCAAGAGGACTTGAAAGCGGGGCAGAATTGCAGGAAACCGATTTCAGGAGGTAGACTGGAATTGCATTGAAAGCATAGGAAAAGAGGCAGAACGTCCACAATGATGCACTTGGCCAAAAAGGGCGTATGCGTTTTTTCCTGAATATATTCAGGAAAAAACGCATACGCCCTGTTTGGCCAACCAAGCAAGCTTGCAAAGGAAATCTGCACTACAATGAAGTCTCATTCACCCCGGTCAAAAGGGCCATCTGAAAAAAGTGTAAAATCCAGAAAGGCAGGACAGGCCATGGAGAACTGGGAGCCTTGTTATGCTGAAGGGCGGGATGTAAATTGCCAACAGACACTCGGGAGAAGTGTATGGTGTTTCCTGAAACATCTAAAAAACAAAGCAACAGAGCCTAGGGCACTGCCACTTATGGTCCTATAGCTTAGGGAAATTAAAATCAAAAAGACACAGCCACCCCAAAGTTTGGGACGCCTCTGTTTACAAGAACCTCGTTTACAGTACAAGTTCAACATCGCAGAAAGTGAAAAATGGATAAAGAAGTTGTGGTATTTACTTACAAAGCAATATCACTCAGCAATGAAATCTATGTCATCAGGAACTTAGCAGCACAATGAGTGGATTCAGGTATGATGATTCTAACTGAAATAAGTCACACAGAAAAAGAAACATCATAAGATATCAGTAATACACGGAATGTAAACTTGGCTACACAGGAACTGAATTACAGAACACAACAGTGTCTCAAATTTAGAAAACCAACTTATGCTTGCTTAAGGGTAAAGGTGAGTTGGGGTGCTGCATAAAACCAGAGATTGAAATGAGCACAGATAAAGTTCCTTAAGCCAAATATGGAATAGACAAGAGCTACTCCTTGCTCAACGAAATGGACCCAACACCGCATATTAAACGCCTAAGAATGTACCTGACTAGTAAGTATCTTAAAACCTATGGATTGCTATGTCTCCGAAAGAGAATCAAGCGTGTGTACAGGGGCATAAACGCAGCAGTGATAGGATTGGAGAGGTTCGGTGAGCAAATGAAGACCGTTTGAAGTCATATTGCATGGTACCCATTACACGGGTCTCAACTCTCCAGGTTTAAGGTATTCTTCCTTCAGCTAAAACATGCATGTGGAACCCAAGTAAGGTCAACCATGTGAACGAGAGACGTGTTCAAATATGTCTCAGTTTTCCTCCCCTGGTACTCGGGTGCAAAATTCCAGACGCTTTTCTAACACTCTCCCCACTTGGAGAGTCAGCGCCTTTAACCTCCTGTTTGGCCCAGTTTGCAATTTCTGCGGAAGATGAACAGGAATAGCGAGAACCAATGAGAGACTAGCTGGAGGTGTCTGGACGGGCAAATTTAAGTCTCATTTCCCACCAGGAAGAGGAAATAACCAGAGACTCAGCGTGCCGTGCCGGAACCAGATTAGGGCCTGAAGCCATCCTGCGGTGTTGCGGCCAGGTCACAAGAAAGCAAGTTGAAGAAAGGAGCTCAGGGGCACTGTAATTCACAAACCTGCAGAGTTATAAATGACAGCTATCGTCCAAAAATAGACTGAAGTAAGGCTGCCAGGAGGACTTGAAAGCGGGGCAGAATTGCAGGAAACCGATTTCAGGAGGTAGACTGGAATTGCATTGAAAGCATAGGAAAAGAGGCAGAACGTCCACAATGATGCACTTGGCCAAAAAGGGTGTATGAGTTTTTTCCTGAATATATTCAGGAAAAAACGCATACGCCCTTTTTGGCCAACCAAGCAAACTTGCAAAGGAAATCTGCACTACAATGAAGTCTCACTTCCCCCCGGTCAAAAGGGCCATCTGAAAAAAGTGTAAAATCCAGAAAGGCAGGACAGGCCATGGAGAACTGGGAGCCTTGTTATGCTGATGGGCGGGATGTAAATTGCCAACAGACACTCAGGATAAGTGTATGGTGTTTCCTGAAACATCTAAAAAACAAAGCAACAGAGCCTAGGGCACTTCCACTTATGGTCCTATAGCTTAGGGAAATTAAAATCAAAAAGACACAGCCACCCCAAAGTTTGGGACGCCTCCGTTTAAAAGAACCTCGTTTACCGTACAAGTTCAATATCACAGAAAGTGGAAAATGGATAAAGAACTTGTGGTACTTACGTACAATGCAGTATCACTCAGCAATGAAATCTATGTCATCAGGCCCGTAGCAGCATAATGAGTGGATTCAGGTACGATGATTCTAACTGAAATAAGTCACACAGAAAAAGAAACATCATAAGATATCACTAATACACGGAATGTAAACTTGGCTACACAGGAACTGCATTCCAAAACAGAACAGGGTCTCAAATTTAGAAAACCAACTTATGCTTGCTTAAGGGGAAAGTTGAGTTGAGGTGCTGCATAAAACCAGAGATTGAAATGAGCACAGATAAAGTTCCTTAAGCCAAATATGGAATAGACAAGAGCTACTCCTTGCTCAACGAAATGGACTCAAAACCCCATATTAAACGCCTAAGAATGTACCTGACTAGTAAGTATCTTAAAACCTATGGATTGCTATGTCTCCAAAAGAGAATCAAGCGTGTGTACAGGGGCATAAATGCAGCAGTGATAGGATTGGAGAGGTTCGGGGAGCAAATGAAGACCCTTTGAAGTCATATTGCACGGTACCCATTCCACGGGTCTCAACTCTCCAGGTTTAAGGTATTCTTGCTTCAGCTAAAACATGCATGTGGAACCCAGAGTATGATCAACCATGTGAACGGGAGACGTGTTCAAATATGTCTCAGTTTTCCTACCCTGGTACTCGGGTGCAACACTCCAGACGCTTTACTAACACTCTCCCGACTTGGAGAGTCAGTCCCTTTAACCTCCTGTTTGGCCCAGTTTGCAATTTCTGCGGAAGATGAACAGGAATAGCGAGAACCAATGAGAGGCTAGCTGCAGGTGTCTGGACGGGCAAATTTAACTCTCATTTCCCACCAGGAAGAGGAATTAACCAAAGGCTCAGCATGCCGGGCCGGAACCAGATTAGGGCCTGAAGCCATCCTGCGGTGTTGCGGCCAGGTCACAAGAAAGCGAGTTGAAGAAAGGAGCTCAGGGGCACTGTAATTCACAAACCTGCAGAGTTATAAATGACAGCTATCGTCCAAAAATAGACTGAAGTAAGGCTGCCAAGAGGACTTGAAAGCGGGGCAGAATTGCAGGAAACCGATTTCAGGAGGTAGACTGGAATTGCATTGAAAGCATAGGAAAAGAGGCAGAACGTCCACAATGATGCACTTGGCCAAAAAGGGCGTATGCGTTTTTTCCTGAATATATTCAGGAAAAAACGCATACGCCCTTTTTGGCCAACCAAGCAAGCTTGCAAAGGAAATCTGCACTACAATGAAGTCTCACTTCCCCCCGGTCAAAAGGGCCATCTGAAAAAAGTGTAAAATCCAGAAAGGCAGGACAGGCCATGGAGAAATGGGAGCCTTGTTATGCTGATGGGCGGGATGTAAATTGCCAACAGACACTCCGGAGAAGTGCATGGTGTTTCCTGAAACATCTAAAAAACAAAGCAACAGAGCCTAGGGCACTTCCACTTATGGTCCTATAGCTTAGGGAAATTAAAATCAAAAAGACACAGCCACCCCAAAGTTTGGAACGGCTCTGTTTACAAGAACCTCGTTTACAGTACAAGTTCAACATCGCAGAAAGTGAAAAATGGATAAAGAAGTTGTGGTATTTACTTACAAAGCAATAACACTCAGCAATGAAATCTATGTCATCAGTCCCTTAGCAGCACAATGAGTGGATTCAGGTATGATGATTCTAACTGAAATAAGTCACACAGAAAAATAAACATCATAAGATATCAGTAATACACGGAATGTAAACTTGGCTACACAGGAACTGAATTACAGAACAGAACAGGGTCTCAAATTTAGAAAACCAACTTATGCTTGCTTAAGGGTAAAGGTGAGTTGGGGTGCTGCATAAAACCAGAGATTGAAATGAGCACAGATAAAGTTCCTTAAGCCAAATATGGAATAGACAAGAGCTACTCCTTGCTCAACGAAATGGACTCAACACCGCATATTAAACACCTAAGAATGTACCTGACTAGTAAGTATCTTAAAACCTATGGATTGCTATGTCTCCGAAAGAGAATCAAGCGTGTGTACAGGGGCATAAACGCAGCAGTGATAGGATTGGAGATGTTCGGTGAGCAAATGAAGACCCTTTGAAGTCATATTGCATGGTACCCATTACACGGGTCTCAACTCTCCACGTTTAAGGTATTCTTCCTTCAGCTAAAACATGCATGTGGAACCCAGAGTATGATCAACCATGTGAACGAGAGACGTGTTCAAATATGTCTCAGTTTTCCTCCCCTGGTACTCGGGTGCAACATTCCAGACGCTTTACTAACACTCTCCCCACTTGGAGAGTCAGTCCCTTTAACCTCCTGTTTGGCCCAGTTTGCAATTTCTGCGGAAGATGAACAGGAATAGCGAGAACCAATGAGAGGCTAGCTGGAGGTGTCTGGACAGGCAAATTTAACTCTCATTTCCCACCAGGAAGAGGAAATAACCAAAGCCTCAGCGTGCCGTGCCGGAACCAGATTAGGGCCTGAAGCCATCCTGCGGTGTTGCGGCCAGCTCAAAAGAAAGCGAGTTGAGGAAAGGAGCTCAGGGGCACTGTAATTCACAAACCTGCAGAGTTATAAATGACAGCTATCGTCCAAAAATAGACTGAAGTAAGGCTGCCAAGAGGACTTGAAAGCGGGGCAGAATTGCAGGAAACCGATTTCAGGAGGTAGACTGGAATTGCATTGAAAGCATAGGAAAAGAGGCAGAACGTCCACAATGATGCACTTGGCCAAAAAGGGCGTATGCGTTTTTTCCTGAATATATTCAGGAAAAAACGCATACGCCCTTTTTGGCCAACCAAGCAAACTTGCAAAGGAAATCTGCACTACAATGAAGTCTAACTTCCCCCCGGTCAAAAGGGCCATCTGAAAAAAGTGTAAAATCCAGAAAGGCAGGACAGGCCATGGAGAACTGGGAGCCTTGTTATGCTGATGGGCGGGATGTAAATTGCCAACAGACACTCAGGAGAAGTGTATGGTGTTTCCTGAAACATCTAAAAAACAAAGCAACAGAACCTAGGGCACTTCCACTTATGGTCCTATAGCTTAGGGAAATTAAAATCAAAAAGACACAGCCACCCCAAAGTTTGGAACGGCTCTGTTTACAAGAACCTCGTTTACAGTACAAGTTCAACATCGCAGAAAGTGAAAAATGGATAAAGAAGTTGTGGTATTTATTTACAAAGCAATATCACTCAGCAATGAAATCTGTGTCATCAGGCCCTTAGCAGCACAATGAGTGGATTCAGGTATGATGATTCTAACTGAAAGAAGTCACACAGAAAAAGAAACATCATAAGATATCAGTAATACATGGAATGTAAACTTGGCTACACAGGAACTGAATTACAGAACAGAACAGGGTCTCAAATTTAGAAAACCAACTTATGCTTGCTTAAGGGTAAAGGTGAGTTGGGGTGCTGCATAAAACCAGAGATTGAAATGAGCACAGATAAAGTTCCTTAAGTCAAATATGGAATAGACAAGAGCTACTCCTTGCTCAACGAAATGGACTCAACACCGCATATTAAACGCCTAAGAATGTACCTGACTAGTAAGTATCTTAAAACCTATGGATTGCTATGTCTCCGAAAGAGAATCAAGCATGTGTACAGGGGCATAAACGCAGCAGTGATAGGATTGGAGAGGTTCGGTGAGCAAATGAAGACCCTTTGAAGTCATATTGCATGGTACCCATTCCACGGGTCTTAACTCTCCAGGTTTAAGGTATTCTTCCTTCAGCTAAACATGCATGTGGAACCCAAGTATGATCAACCATGTGAACGGGAGACGTGTTCAAATATGGCTCAGCTTTCCTCCACTGGTACTCGCGTGCAACATTCCAGACGCTTTACTAACACTCTCCCCACTTGGAGAGTCAGCGCCTTTAACCTCCTGTTTGGCACAGTTTGCAATTTCTGCGGAAGATGAACAGGAATAGCGAGAACCAATGAGAGACTAGCTGGAGGTGTCTAGACGGGCAAATTTAACTCTCATTTCCCACCAGGAAGAGGAAATAACCAAAGGCTCAGCGTGCCGGTCCGGAACCAGATTATGGCCTGAAGCCATCCTGTGGTGTTGCGGCCAGGTCACAAGAAAGCGAGTTGAAGAAAGGAGCTCAGGGGCACTGTAATTCACAAACCTGCAGAGTTACAAATGACAGCTATCGTCCAAAAATAGACTGAAGTAAGGCAGCCAAGAGGACTTGAAAGCGGGGCAGAATTGCAGGAAACCGATTTCAGGAGGTAGACTGGAATTGCATTGAAAGCATAGGAAAAGAGGCAGAACGTCCACAATGATGCACTTGGCCAAAAAGGGCGTATGCGTTTTTTCCTGAATATATTCAGGAAAAAACGCATACGCCCTTTTTGGCCAACCAAGCAAGCTTGCAAAGGAAATCTGCACTACAATGAAGTCTCACTTCCCCCTGGTCAAAAGGGCCATCTGAAAAAAGTGTAAAATCCAGAAAGGCAGGACAGGCCATGGAAAACTGGGAGCCTTGTTATACTGATGGGCGGGATGTAAATTGTCAACAACCACTCAGGAGAAGTGTATGGTGTTTCCTGAAACATCTAAAAAACAAAGCAACAGAGCCTAGGGCACTTCCACTTATGGTCCTATAGCTTAGGGAAATTAAAATCAAAAAGACACAGCCACCCCAAAGTTTGGAACGGCTCTGTTTACAAGAACCTCGTTTACAGTACAAGTTCAACATCGCAGAAAGTGAAAAATGGATAAAGATGTTGTGGTATTTACTTACAAAGCAATATCACTCAGCAATGAAATCTGTGTCATCAGGCCCTTAGCAGCACAATGAGTGGATTCAGGTATGATGATTCTAACTGAAATAAGTCACACAGAAAAAGAAACATCATAAGATATCAGTAATACACGGAATGTAAACTTGGCTACACAGGAACTGAATTACAGAACAGAACAGGGTCTCAAATTTAGAAAACCAACTTATGCTTGCCTAAGGGTAAAGGTGAGTTGGGGTGCTGCATAAAACCATAGATTGAAATGAGCACAGATAAAGTTCCTTAAGCCAAATATGGAATAGACAAGAGCTACTCCTTGCTCAACGAAATGGACTCAACACCGCATATTAAACGCCTAAGAATGTACCTGACTAGTAAGTATCTTAAAACCTATGGATTGCTATGTCTCCGAAAGAGAATCAAGCATGTGTACAGGGGCATAAACGCAGCAGTGATAGGATTGGAGAGGTTCGGTGAGCAAATGAAGACCCTTTGAAGTCATATTGCATGGTACCCATTCCACGGGTTTCAACTACCCAGGTTTAAGGTATTCTTCCTTCAGCTAAAACATGCATGTGGAACCTAGAGTATGATCAACCATGTGATCGGGAGACGTGTTCAAATATGTCTCAGTTTTCCTCCCCTGGTACTCGGGTGCAACATTCCAGACGCTTTACTAACACTCTCCCGACTTGGAGAGTCAGTCCCTTTAACCTCCTGTTTGGCCCAGTTTGCAATTTCTGCGGAAGATGAACAGGAATAGCGAGAACCAATGAGAGGCTAGCTGCAGGTGTCTGGACGGGCAAATTTAACTCTCATTTCCCACCAGGAAGAGGAATTAACCAAAGGCTCAGCATGCCGGGCCGGAACCAGATTAGGGCCTGAAGCCATCCTGCGGTGTTGCGGCCAGGTCACAAGAAAGCGAGTTGAAGAAATGAGCTCAGGGGCACTGTAATTCACAAACCTGCAGACTTATAAATGACAGCTATCGTCCAAAAATAGACTGAAGTAAGGCTGCCAAGAGGACTTGAAAGCGGGGCAGAATTGCAGGAAACCGATTTCAGGAGGTAGACTGGAATTGCATTGAAAGCATAGGAAAAGAGGCAGAACGTCCACAATGATGCACTTGGCCAAAAAGGGCGTATGCGTTTTTTCCTGAATATATTCAGGAAAAAACGCATACGCCCTTTTTGGCCAACCAAGCAAACTTGCAAAGGAAATCTGCACTACAATGAAGTCTAACTTCCCCCCGGTCAAAAGGGCCATCTGAAAAAAGTGTAAAATCCAGAAAGGCAGGACAGGCCATGGAGAACTGGGAGCCTTGTTATGCTGATGGGCGGGATGTAAATTGCCAACAGACACTCAGGAGAAGTGTATGGTGTTTCCTGAAACATCTAAAAAACAAAGCAACAGAGCCTAGGGCACTTCCACTTATGGTCCTATAGCTTAGGGAAATTAAAATCAAAAAGACACAGCCACCCCAAAGTTTGGAACGGCTCTGTTTACAAGAACCTCGTTTACAGTACAAGTTCAACATCGCAGAAAGTGAAAAATGGATAAAGAAGTTGTGGTATTTACTTACAAAGCAATATCACTCAGCAATGAAATCTGTGTCATCAGGCCCTTAGCAGCACAATGAGTGGATTCAGGTATGATGATTCTAACTGAAATAAGTCACACAGAAAAAGAAACATCATAAGATATCAGTAATACATGGAATGTAAACTTGGCTACACAGGAACTGAATTACAGAACAGAACAGGGTCTCAAATTTAGAAAACCAACTTATGCTTGCTTAAGGGTAAAGGTGAGTTGGGGTGCTGCATAAAACCAGAGATTGAAATGAACACAGATAAAGTTCCTTAAGTCAAATATGGAATAGACAAGAGCTACTCCTTGCTCAACGAAATGGACTCAACACCGCATATTAAACGCCTAAGAATGTACCTGACTAGTAAGTATCTTAAAACCTATGGATTGCTATGTCTCCGAAAGAGAATCAAGCATGTGTACAGGGGCATAAACGCAGCAGTGATAGGATTGGAGAGGTTCGGTGAGCAAATGAAGACCCTTTGAAGTCATATTGCATGGTACCCATTCCACGGGTTTCAAATACACAGGTTTAAGGTATTCTTCCTTCAGCTAAAACATGCATGTGGAACCCAAGTATGATCAACCATGTGAACGGGAGACGTGTTCAAATATGGCTCAGCTTTCCTCCACTGGAACTCGTGTGCAACATTCCAGACGCTTTACTAACACTCTCCCCACTTGGAGAGTCAGCGCCTTTAACCTCCTGTTTGGCACAGTTTGCAATTTCTGCGGAAGATGACAGGAATAGCGAGAACCAATGAGAGACTAGCTGGAGGTGTCTGGACGGGCAAAATTAACTCTCATTTCCCACCAGGAAGAGGAATTAACCAAAGGCTCAGCGTGCCGTGCCAGAACCAGATTAGGGCCTGAAGCCATCCTGTGGTGTTGCGGCCAGGTCACAAGAAAGCGAGTTGAAGAAAGGAGCTCAGGGGCACTGTAATTCACAAACCTGCAGACTTATAAATGACAGCTATCGTCCAAAAATAGACTGAAGTAAGGCTGCCAAGAGGACTTGAAAGCGGGGCAGAATTGCAGGAAACCGATTTCAGGAGGTAGACTGGAATTGCATTGAAAGCATAGGAAAAGAGGCAGAACGTCCACAATGATGCATTTGGCCAAAAAGGGCGTATGCGTTTTTTCCTGAATATATTCAGGAAAAAACGCATACGCCCTTTTTGGCCAACCAAGCAAGCTTGCAAAGGAAATCTGCACTACAATGAAGTCTCACTTCCCCCCGGTCAAAAGGGCCATCTGAAAAAAGTGTAAAATCCAGAAAGGCAGGACAGGCCATGGAGAAATGGGAGCCTTGTTATGCTGATGGGCGGGATGTAAATTGCCAACAGACACTGGGGAGAAGTGTATGGTGTTTCCTGAAACATCTAAAAAACAAAGCAACAGAACCTAGGGCACTTCCACTTATGGTCCTATAGCTTAGGGAATTTAAAATCAAAAAGACACAGCCACCCCAAAGTTTGGAACGGCTCTGTTTACAAGAACCTCGTTTACAGTACAAGTTCAACATCGCAGAAAGTGAAAAATGGATAAAGAAGTTGTGGTATTTACTTACAAAGCAATATCACTCAGCAATGAAATCTGTGTCATCAGGCCCTTAGCAGCACAATGAGTGGATTCAGGTATGATGATTCTAACTGAAATAAGTCACACAGAAAAAGAAACATCATAAGATATCAGTAATACATGGAATGTAAACTTGGCTACACAGGAACTGAATTACAGAACAGAACAGGGTCTCAAATTTAGAAAACCAACTTATGCTTGCTTAAGGGTAAAGGTGAGTTGGGGTGCTGCATAAAACCAGAGATTGAAATGAGCACAGATAAAGTTCCTTAAGTCAAATATGGAATAGACAAGAGCTACTCCTTGCTCAACGAAATGGACTCAACACCGCATATTAAACGCCTAAGAATGTACCTGACTAGTAAGTATCTTAAAACCTATGGATTGCTATGTCTCTGAAAGAGAATCAAGCATGTGTACAGGGGCATAAACGCAGCAGTGATAGGATTGGAGAGGTTCGGTGAGCAAATGAAGACCCTTTGAAGTCATATTGCATGGTACCCATTCCACGGGTCTTAACTCTCCAGGTTTAAGGTATTCTTCCTTCAGCTAAAACATGCATGTGGAACCCAAGTATGATCAACCATGTGAACGGGAGACGTGTTCAAATATGGCTCAGCTTTCCTCCACTGGTACTCGCGTGCAACATTCCAGATGCTTTACTAACACTCTCCCCACTTGGAGAGTCAGCGCCTTTAACCTCCTGTTTGGCACAGTTTGCAATTTCTGCGGAAGATGAACAGGAATAGCGAGAACCAATGAGAGACTAGCTGGAGGTGTCTAGACGGGCAAATTTAACTCTCATTTCCCACCAGGAAGAGGAAATAACCAAAGGCTCAGCGTGCCGGTCCGGAACCAGATTAGGGCCTGAAGCCATCCTGTGGTGTTGCGGCCAGGTCACAAGAAAGCGAGTTGAAGAAAGGAGCTCAGGGGCACTGTAATTCACAAACCTGCAGAGTTACAAATGACAGCTATCGTCCAAAAATAGACTGAAGTAAGGCTGCCAAGAGGACTTGAAAGTGGGGCAGAATTGCAGGAAACCGATTTCAGGAGGTAGACTGGAATTGCATTGAAAGCATAGGAAAAGAGGCAGAACGTCCACAATGATGCACTTGGCCAAAAAGGGCGTATGCGTTTTTTCCTGAATATATTCAGGAAAAAACGCATACGCCCTTTTTGGCCAACCAAGCAAGCTTGCAAAGGAAATCTGCACTACAATGAAGTCTCACTTCCCCCTGGTCAAAAGGGCCATCTGAAAAAAGTGTAAAATCCAGATAGGCAGGACAGGCCATGGAAAACTGGGAGCCTTGTTATACTGATGGGCGGGATGTAAATTGTCAACAACCACTCAGGAGAAGTGTATGGTGTTTCCTGAAACATCTAAAAAACAAAGCAACAGAACCTAGGGCACTTCCACTTATGGTCCTATAGCTTAGGGAAATTAAAATCAAAAAGACACAGCCACCCCAAAGTTTGGAACGGCTCTGTTTACAAGAACCTCGTTTACAGTACAAGTTCAACATCGCAGAAAGTGAAAAATGGATAAAGATGTTGTGGTATTTACTTACAAAGCAATATCACTCAGCAATGAAATCTGTGTCATCAGGCCCTTAGCAGCACAATGAGTGGATTCAGGTATGATGATTCTAACTGAAATAAGTCACACAGAAAAAGAAACATCATAAGATATCAGTAATACACGGAATGTAAACTTGGCTACACAGGAACTGAATTACAGAACAGAACAGGGTCTCAAATTTAGAAAACCAACTTATGCTTGCCTAAGGGTAAAGGTGAGTTGGGGTGCTGCATAAAACCAGAGATTGAAATGAGCACAGATAAAGTTCCTTAAGCCAAATATGGAATAGACAAGAGCTACTCCTTGCTCAACGAAATGGACTCAACACCGCATATTAAACGCCTAAGAATGTACCTGACTAGTAAGTATCTTAAAACCTATGGATTGCTATGTCTCCGAAAGAGAATCAAGCATGTGTACAGGGGCATAAACGCAGCAGTGATAGGATTGGAGAGGTTCGGTGAGCAAATGAAGACCCTTTGAAGTCATATTGCATGGTACCCATTCCACGGGTTTCAACTACCCAGGTTTAAGGTATTCTTCCTTCAGCTAAAACATGCATGTGGAACCTAGAGTATGATCAACCATGTGATCGGGAGACGTGTTCAAATATGTCTCAGTTTTCCTCCCCTGGTACTCGGGTGCAACATTCCAGACGCTTTACTAACACTCTCCCGACTTGGAGAGTCAGTCCCTTTAACCTCCTGTTTGGCCCAGTTTGCAATTTCTGCGGAAGATGAACAGGAATAGCGAGAACCAATGAGAGGCTAGCTGCAGGTGTCTGGACGGGCAAATTTAACTCTCATTTCCCACCAGGAAGAGGAATTAACCAAAGGCTCAGCAGGCCGGGCCGGAACCAGATTAGGGCCTGAAGCCATCCTGCGGTGTTGCGGCCAGGTCACAAGAAAGCGAGTTGAAGAAAGGAGCTCAGGGGCACTGTAATTCACAAACCTGCAGACTTATAAATGACAGCTATCGTCCAAAAATAGACTGAAGTAAGGCTGCCAAGAGGACTTGAAAGCGGGGCACAATTGCAGGAAACCGATTTCAGGAGGTAGACTGGAATTGCATTGAAAGCATAGGAAAAGAGGCAGAACGTCCACAATGATGCACTTGGCCAAAAAGGGCGTATGCGTTTTTTCCTGAATATATTCAGGAAAAAACGCATACGCCCTTTTTGGCCAACCAAGCAAGCTTGCAAAGGAAATCTGCACTACAATGAAGTCTCACTTCCCCCCGGTCAAAAGGGCCATCTGAAAAAAGTGTAAAATCCAGAAAGGCAGGACAGGCCATGGAGAACTGGGAGCCTTGTTATGCTGAAGGGCGGGATGTAAATTGCCAATAAACACTCGGGAGAAGTGTATGGTGTTTCCTGAAACATCTAAAAAACAATGCAACAGAGCCTAGGACACTTCCACTTATGGTCCTATAGCTTAGGGAATTTAAAATCAAAAAGACACAGCCACCCCAAAGTTTCGAACGGCTCTGTTTACAAGAACCTCGTTTACAGTACAAGTTCAACATCGAAGAAAGTGAAAAATGGATAAAAAAGTTGTGGTATTTACTTACAAAGCAATATCACTCAGCAATGAAATCTGTGTCATCAGGCCCTTAGCAGCACAATGAGTGGATTCAGGTATGATGATTCTAACTGAAATAAGTGACACAGAAAAAGAAACATCATAAGATATCAGTAATACACGGAATGTAAACTTGGCTACACAGGAACTGAATTACAGAACAGAACAGGGTCTCAAATTTAGAAAACCAACTTATGCTTGCTTAAGGGGAAAGGTGAGTTGGGGTGCTGCATAAAACCAGAGATTGAAATGAGCACAGATAAAGTTCCTTAATTCAAATATGGAATAGACAAGAGCTACTCCTTGCTCAGCGAAATGGACTCAACACCCCATATTAAACTCCTAAGAATGTACCTGACTAGTAAGTATCTTAAAACCTAGGGATTGCTATGTCTCCGAAAGAGAATCAAGCATGTGTACAGGGGCATAAACGCAGCAGTGATAGGATTGGAGAGGTTCGGTGAGCAAATGAAGACCCTTTGAAGTCATATTGCATGGTACCCATTCCACGGGTCTTAACTCTCCAGGTTTAAGGTATTCTTCCTTCAGCTAAAACATGCATGTGGAACCCAAGTATGATCAACCATGTGAATGGGAGACGTGTTCAAATATGGCTCAGCTTTCCTCCACTGGTACTCGCGTGCAACATTCCAGACGCTTTACTAACACTCTCCCGACTTGGAGAGTCAGTCCCTTTAACCTCCTGTTTGGCCCAGTTTGCAATTTCTGCGGAAGCTGAACAGGAATAGCGAGAACCAATGAGAGGCTAGCTGCAGGTGTCTGGACGGGCAAATTTAACTCTCATTTCCCACCAGGAAGAGGAATTAACCAAAGGCTCAGCATGCCGGGCTGGAACCAGATTAGGGCCTGAAGCCATCCTGCGGTGTTGCGGCCAGGTCACAAGAAAGCGAGTTGAAGAAAGGAGCTCAGGGGCACTGTAATTCACAAACCTGCAGAGTTATAAATGACAGCTATCGTCCAAAAATAGACTGAAGTAAGGCTGCCAAGAGGACTTGAAAGCGGGGCACAATTGCAGGAAACCGATTTCAGGAGGTAGACTGGAATTGCATTGAAAGCATAGGAAAAGAGGCAGAACGTCCACAATGATGCATTTGGCCAAAAAGGGCGTATGCGTTTTTTCCTGAATATATTCAGGAAAAAACGCATACGCCCTTTTTGGCCAACCAAGCAAGCTTGCAAAGGAAATCTGCACTACAATGAAGTCTCACTTCCCCCCGGTCAAAAGGGCCATCTGAAAAAAGTGTAAAATCCAGAAAGGCAGGACAGGCCATGGAGAAATGGGAGCCTTGTTATGCTGATGGGCGGGATGTAAATTGCCAACAGACACTGGGGAGAAGTGTATGGTGTTTCCTGAAACATCTAAAAAACAAAGCAACAGAACCTAGGGCACTTCCACTTATGGTCCTATAGCTTAGGGAATTTAAAATCAAAAAGACACAGCCACCCCAAAGTTTGGAACGGCTCTGTTTACAAGAACCTCGTTTACAGTACAAGTTCAACATCGCAGAAAGTGAAAAATGGATAAAGAAGTTGTGGTATTTACTTACAAAGCAATATCACTCAGCAATGAAATCTGTGTCATCAGGCCCTTAGCAGCACAATGAGTGGATTCAGGTATGATGATTCTAACTGAAATAAGTCACACAGAAAAAGAAACATCATAAGATATCAGTAATACATGGAATGTAAACTTGGCTACACAGGAACTGAATTACAGAACAGAACAGGGTCTCAAATTTAGAAAACCAACTTATGCTTGCTTAAGGGTAAAGGTGAGTTGGGGTGCTGCATAAAACCAGAGATTGAAATGAGCACAGATAAAGTTCCTTAAGTCAAATATGGAATAGACAAGAGCTACTCCTTGCTCAACGAAATGGACTCAACACCGCATATTAAACGCCTAATAATGTACCTGACTAGTAAGTATCTTAAAACCTATGGATTGCTATGTCTCCGAAAGAGAATCAAGCATGTGTACAGGGGCATAAACGCAGCAGTGATAGGATTGGAGAGGTTCGGTGAGCAAATGAAGACCCTTTGAAGTCATATTGCATGGTACCCATTCCACGGGTCTTAACTCTCCAGGTTTAAGGTATTCTTCCTTCAGCTAAAACATGCATGTGGAACCCAAGTATGATCAACCATGTGAATGGGAGACGTGTTCAAATATGGCTCAGCTTTCCTCCACTGGTACTCGCGTGCAACATTCCAGACGCTTTACTAACACTCTCCCCACTTGGAGAGTCAGCGCCTTTAACCTCCTGTTTGGCACAGTTTGCAATTTCTGCGGAAGATGAACAGGAATAGCGAGAACCAATGAGAGACTAGCTGGAGGTGTCTGGACGGGCAAATTTAACTCTCATTTCCCACCAGGAAGAGGAAATAACCAAAGGCTCAGCGTGCCGTGCCGGAACCAGATTAGGGCCTGAAGCCATCCTGTGGTGTTGCGGCCAGGTCACAAGAAAGCGAGTTGAAGAAAGGAGCTCAGGGGCACTGTAATTCACAAACCTGCAGAGTTACAAATGACAGCTATCGTCCAAAAATAGATTGAAGTAAGGCTGCCAAGAGGACTTGAAAGCGGGGCAGAATTGCAGGTAACCGATTTCAGGAGGTAGACTGGAATTGCATTGAAAGCATAGGAAAAGAGGCAGAACGTCCACAATGATGCACTTGGCCAAAAAGGGCGTATGCGTTTTTTCCTGAATATATTCAGGAAAAAACGCATACGCCCTTTTTGGCCAACCAAGCAAGCTTGCAAAGGAAATCTGCACTACAATGAAGTCTCACTTCCCCCCGGTCAAAAGGGCCATCTGAAAAAAGTGTAAAATCCAGAAAGGCAGGACAGGCCATGGAAAACTGGGAGCCTTGTTATGCTGATGGGCGGGATATAAATTGTCAACAACCACTCAGGAGAAGTGTATGGTGTTTCCTGAAACATCTAAAAAACAAAGCAACAGCACCTAGGGCACTTCCACTTATGGTCCTATAGCTTAGGGAAATTAAAATCAAAAAGACACAGCCACCCCAAAGTTTGGAACGGCTCTGTTTACAAGAACCTCGTTTACAGTACAAGTTCAACATCGCAGAAAGTGAAAAATGGATAAAGAAGTTGTGGTATTTACTTACAAAGCAATATCACTCAGCAATGAAATCTGTGTCATCAGGCCCTTAGCAGCACAATGAGTGGATTCAGGTATGATGATTCTAACTGAAATAAGTGACACAGAAAAAGAAACATCATAAGATATCAGTAATACACGGAATGTAAACTTGGCTACACAGGAACTGAATTACAGAACAGAACAGGGTCTCAAATTTAGAAAACCAACTTATGCTTGCTTAAGGGGAAAGGTGAGTTGGGGTGCTGCATAAAACCAGAGATTGAAATGAGCACAGATAAAGTTCCTTAATTCAAATATGGAATAGACAAGAGCTACTCCTTGCTCAACGAAATGGACTCAACACCCCATATTAAACTCCTAAGAATGTACCTGACTAGTAAGTATCTTAAAACCTAGGGATTGCTATGTCTCCGAAAGAGAATCAAGCATGTGTACAGGGGCATAAACGCAGCAGTGATAGGATTGGAGAGGTTCGGTGAGCAAATGAAGACCCTTTGAAGTCATATTGCATGGTACCCTTTCCACGGGTTTCAAATACCCAGGTTTAAGGTATTCTTCCTTCAGCTAAACCATGCATGTGGAACCTAGAGTATGATCAACCATGTGATCGGGAGACGTGTTCAAATATGTCTCAGTTTTCCTCCGCTGGTACTCGGGTGCAAAATTCCAGACGCTTTACTAACACTCTCCCGACTTGGAGAGTCAGTCCCTTTAACCTCCTGTTTGGCCCAGTTTGCAATTTCTGCGGAAGCTGAACAGGAATAGCGAGAACCAATGAGAGGCTAGCTGCAGGTGTCTGGACGGGCAAATTTAACTCTCATTTCCCACCAGGAAGAGGAATTAACCAAAGGCTCAGCATGCCGGGCTGGAACCAGATTAGGGCCTGAAGCCATCCTGCGGTGTTGCGGCCAGGTCACAAGAAAGCGAGTTGAAGAAAGGAGCTCAGGGGCACTGTAATTCACAAACCTGCAGAGTTATAAATGACAGCTATCGTCCAAAAATAGACTGAAGTAAGGCTGCCAAGAGGACTTGAAAGCGGGGCAGAATTGCAGGAAACCGATTTCAGGAGGTAGACTGGAATTGCATTGAAAGCATAGGAAAAGAGGCAGAACGTCCACAATGATGCACTTGGCCAAAAAGGGCGTATGCGTTTTTTCCTGAATATATTCAGGAAAAAACGCATACGCCCTTTTTGGCCAACCAAGCAAGCTTGCAAAGGAAATCTGCACTACAATGAAGTCTCACTTCCCCCGGTCAAAAGGGCCATCTGAAAAAAGTGTAAAATCCAGAAAGGCAGGACAGGCCATGGAGAACTGGGAGCCTTGTTATGCTGAAGGGCGGGATGTAAATTGCCAACAAACACTCGGGAGAAGTGTATGGTGTTTCCTGAAACATCTAAAAAACAAAGCAACAGAGCCTAGGGCACTTCCACTTATGGTCCTATAGCTTAGGGAATTTAAAATCAAAAAGACACAGCCACCCCAAAGTTTGGAACGGCTCTGTTTACAAGAACCTCGTTTACAGTACAAGTTCAACATCGAAGAAAGTGAAAAATGGATAAAAAAGTTGTGGTATTTACTTACAAAGCAATATCACTCAGCAATGAAATCTGTGTCATCAGGCCCTTAGCAGCACAATGAGTGGATTCAGGTATGATGATTCTAATTGAAATAAGTGACACAGAAAAAGAAACATCATAAGATATCAGTAATACACGGAATGTAAACTTGGCTACACAGGAACTGAATTACAGAACAGAACAGGGTCTCAAATTTAGAAAACCAACTTATGCTTGCTTAAGGGTAAAGGTGAGTTGGGGTGCTGCATAAAACCAGAGATTGAAATGAGCACAGATAAAGTTCCTTAAGCCAAATATGGAATAGACAAGAGCTACTCCTTGCTCAACGAAATGGACTCAACACCGCATATTAAACGCCTAAGAATGTACCTGACTAGTAAGTATCTTAAAACCTAGGGATTGCTATGTCTCCGAAAGAGAATCAAGCATGTGTACAGGGGCATAAACGCAGCAGTGATAGGATTGGAGAGGTTCGGTGAGCAAATGAAGACCCTTTGAAGTCATATTACATGGTACCCATTCCACGGGTTTCAACTACCCAGGTTTAAGGTATTCTTCCTTCAGCTAAAACATGCATGTGGAACCTAGAGTATGATCAACCATGTGATCGGGAGACGTGTTCAAATATGTCCCAGTTTTCGTACCCTGGTACTCGGGTGCAACATTCCAGACGCTTTACTAACACTCTCCCGACTTGGAGAGTCAGCGCCTTTAACCTCCTGTTTGGCCCAGTTTGCAATTTCTGCGGAAGATGAACAGGAATAGCGAGAACCAATGAGAGGCTAGCTGGAGGTGTCTGGACGGGCAAATTTAACTCTCATTTCCCACCAGGAAGAGGAATTAACCAAAGGCTCAGCGTGCCGTGCCGGAAACAGATTAGGGCCTGAAGCCATCCTGCGGTGTTGCGCCCAGCTCAAAAGAAAGCGAGTTGAAGAAAGGAGCTCAGGGGCACTGTAATTCACAAACCTGCAGAGTTACAAATGACAGCTATCGTCCAAAAATAGACTGAAGTAAGGCTGCCAAGAGGACTTGAAAGCGGGGCAGAATTGCAGGAAACCGATTTCAGGAGGTAGACTGGAATTGCATTGAAAGCATAGGAAAAGAGGCAGAACGTCCACAATGATGCACTTGGACAAAAAGGGCGTATGCGTTTTTTCCTGAATATATTCAGGAAAAAACGCATACGTCCTTTTTGGCCAACCAAGCAAACTTGCAAAGGAAATCTGCACTACAATGAAGTCTCACTTCCCCCCAGTGAAAAGGGCCATCTGAAAAAAGTGTAAAATCCAGAAAGGCAGGACAGGCCATGGAGAACTGGGAGCCTTGTTATGCTGATGGGCGGGATGTAAATTGCCAACAACCACTCGGGAGAAGTGTATGGTGTTTCCTGAAACATCTAAAAAACAAAGCAACAGAGCCTAGGGCACTTCCACTTATGGTCCTATAGCTTAGGGAAATTAAAATCAAAAAGACACAGCCACCCCAATGTTTGGGACGCCTCTGTTTACAAGAACCTCGTTTACCGTACAAGTTCAATATCACAGAAAGTGAAAAATGGATAAAGAACTTTTGGTACTTACGTACAATGCAGTATCACTCAGCAATGAAATCTATGTCATCAGGCCCGTAGCAGCATAATGAGTGGATTCAGGTACGATGATTCTAACTGAAATAAGTCACACAGAAAAAGAAACATCATAAGATATCACTAATACACGGATTGTAAACTTGGCTACACAGGAACTGAATTACAGAACAGAACAGGGTCTCAAATTTAGAAAACCAACTTATGCTTGCTTAAGGGTAAAGGTGAGTTGGGGTGCTGCATAAAACCAGAGATTGAAATGAGCACAGATAAAGTTCCTTAAGCCAAATATGGAATAGACAAGAGCTACGCCTTGCTCAACGAAATGGTCTCAACACCGCATATTAAACGCCTAAGAATGTACCTGACTAGTAAGTATCTTAAAACCTATGGATTGCTATGTCTCCGAAAGAGAATCAAGCATGTGTACAGGGGCATAAACGCAGCAGTGATAGGATTGGAGAGGTTCGGTGAGCAAATGAAGACCCTTTGAAGTCATATTGCATGGTACCCATTCCACGGGTTTCAACTACCCAGGTTTAAGGTATTCTTCCTTCAGCTAAAACATGCATGTGGAACCTAGAGTATGATCAACCATGTGATCGGGAGACGTGTTCAAATATGTCCCAGTTTTTGTACCCTGGTACTCGGGTGCAACATTCCACATGCTTTACTAACACTCTCCCGACTTGGAGAGTCAGTCCCTTTAACCTCCTGTTTGGCCCAGTTTGCAATTTCTGCGGAAGATGAACAGGAATAGCGAGAACCAATGAGAGACTACCTGGAGGTTTCTGAACGGGCAAATTTAACTCTCATTTCCCACCAGGAAGAGGAAATAACCAAAGGCTCAGCGTGCCGTGCCGGAACCAGATTAGGGCCTGAAGCCATCCTGCGGTGTTGCGGCCAGGTCACAAGAAAGCGAGTTGAAGAAAGGAGCTCAGGGGCACTGTAATTCACAAACCTGCAGAGTTATAAATGACAGCTATCGTCCAAAAATAGACTGAAGTAAGGCTGCCAAGAGGACTTGAAAGCGGGGCAGAATTGCAGGAAACCGATTTCAGGAGGTAGACTGGAATTGCATTGAAAGCATAGGAAAAGAGGCAGAACGTCCACAATGATGCACTTGGCCAAAAAGGGCGTATGCGTTTTTTCCTGAATATATTCAGGAAAAAACGCATACGCCCTTTTTGGCCAACCAAGCAAGCTTGCAAAGGAAATCTGCACTACAATGAAGTCTCACTTCCCCCGGTCAAAAGGGCCATCTGAAAAAAGTGTAAAATCCAGAAAGGCAGGACAGGCCATGGAGAACTGGGAGCCTTGTTATGCTGAAGGGCGGGATGTAAATTGCCAACAAACACTCGGGAGAAGTGTATGGTGTTTCCTGAAACATCTAAAAAACAAAGCAACAGAGCCTAGGGCACTTCCACTTATGGTCCTATAGCTTAGGGAATTTAAAATCAAAAAGACACAGCCACCCCAAAGTTTGGAACGGCTCTGTTTACAAGAACCTCGTTTACAGTACAAGTTCAACATCGAAGAAAGTGAAAAATGGATAAAAAAGTTGTGGTATTTACTTACAAAGCAATATCACTCAGCAATGAAATCTGTGTCATCAGGCCCTTAGCAGCACAATGAGTGGATTCAGGTATGATGATTCTAATTGAAATAAGTGACACAGAAAAAGAAACATCATAAGATATCAGTAATACACGGAATGTAAACTTGGCTACACAGGAACTGAATTACAGAACAGAACAGGGTCTCAAATTTAGAAAACCAACTTATGCTTGCTTAAGGGGAAAGGTGAGTTGGGGTGCTGCATAAAACCAGAGATTGAAATGAGCACAGATAAAGTTCCTTAATTCAAATATGGAATAGACAAGAGCTACTCCTTGCTCAGCGAAATGGACTCAACACCCCATATTAAACTCCTAAGAATGTACCTGACTAGTAAGTATCTTAAAACCTAGGGATTGCTATGTCTCCGAAAGAGAATCAAGCATGTGTACAGGGGCATAAACGCAGCAGTGATAGGATTGGAGAGGTTCGGTGAGCAAATGAAGACCCTTTGAAGTCATATTGCATGGTACCCATTCCACGGGTCTTAACTCTCCAGGTTTAAGGTATTCTTCCTTCAGCTAAAACATGCATGTGGAACCCAAGTATGATCAACCATGTGAATGGGAGACGTGTTCAAATATGGCTCAGCTTTCCTCCACTGGTACTCGCGTGCAACATTCCAGACGCTTTACTAACACTCTCCCGACTTGGAGAGTCAGTCCCTTTAACCTCCTGTTTGGCCCAGTTTGCAATTTCTGCGGAAGCTGAACAGGAATAGCGAGAACCAATGAGAGGCTAGCTGCAGGTGTCTGGACGGGCAAATTTAACTCTCATTTCCCACCAGGAAGAGGAATTAACCAAAGGCTCAGCATGCCGGGCTGGAACCAGATTAGGGCCTGAAGCCATCCTGCGGTGTTGCGGCCAGGTCACAAGAAAGCGAGTTGAAGAAAGGAGCTCAGGGGCACTGTAATTCACAAACCTGCAGAGTTATAAATGACAGCTATCGTCCAAAAATAGACTGAAGTAAGGCTGCCAAGAGGACTTGAAAGCGGGGCACAATTGCAGGAAACCGATTTCAGGAGGTAGACTGGAATTGCATTGAAAGCATAGGAAAAGAGGCAGAACGTCCACAATGATGCATTTGGCCAAAAAGGGCGTATGCGTTTTTTCCTGAATATATTCAGGAAAAAACGCATACGCCCTTTTTGGCCAACCAAGCAAGCTTGCAAAGGAAATCTGCACTACAATGAAGTCTCACTTCCCCCCGGTCAAAAGGGCCATCTGAAAAAAGTGTAAAATCCAGAAAGGCAGGACAGGCCATGGAGAAATGGGAGCCTTGTTATGCTGATGGGCGGGATGTAAATTGCCAACAGACACTGGGGAGAAGTGTATGGTGTTTCCTGAAACATCTAAAAAACAAAGCAACAGAACCTAGGGCACTTCCACTTATGGTCCTATAGCTTAGGGAATTTAAAATCAAAAAGACACAGCCACCCCAAAGTTTGGAACGGCTCTGTTTACAAGAACCTCGTTTACAGTACAAGTTCAACATCGCAGAAAGTGAAAAATGGATAAAGAAGTTGTGGTATTTACTTACAAAGCAATATCACTCAGCAATGAAATCTGTGTCATCAGGCCCTTAGCAGCACAATGAGTGGATTCAGGTATGATGATTCTAACTGAAATAAGTCACACAGAAAAAGAAACATCATAAGATATCAGTAATACATGGAATGTAAACTTGGCTACACAGGAACTGAATTACAGAACAGAACAGGGTCTCAAATTTAGAAAACCAACTTATGCTTGCTTAAGGGTAAAGGTGAGTTGGGGTGCTGCATAAAACCAGAGATTGAAATGAGCACAGATAAAGTTCCTTAAGTCAAATATGGAATAGACAAGAGCTACTCCTTGCTCAACGAAATGGACTCAACACCGCATATTAAACGCCTAATAATGTACCTGACTAGTAAGTATCTTAAAACCTATGGATTGCTATGTCTCCGAAAGAGAATCAAGCATGTGTACAGGGGCATAAACGCAGCAGTGATAGGATTGGAGAGGTTCGGTGAGCAAATGAAGACCCTTTGAAGTCATATTGCATGGTACCCATTCCACGGGTCTTAACTCTCCAGGTTTAAGGTATTCTTCCTTCAGCTAAAACATGCATGTGGAACCCAAGTATGATCAACCATGTGAATGGGAGACGTGTTCAAATATGGCTCAGCTTTCCTCCACTGGTACTCGCGTGCAACATTCCAGACGCTTTACTAACACTCTCCCCACTTGGAGAGTCAGCGCCTTTAACCTCCTGTTTGGCACAGTTTGCAATTTCTGCGGAAGATGAACAGGAATAGCGAGAACCAATGAGAGACTAGCTGGAGGTGTCTGGACGGGCAAATTTAACTCTCATTTCCCACCAGGAAGAGGAAATAACCAAAGGCTCAGCGTGCCGTGCCGGAACCAGATTAGGGCCTGAAGCCATCCTGTGGTGTTGCGGCCAGGTCACAAGAAAGCGAGTTGAAGAAAGGAGCTCAGGGGCACTGTAATTCACAAACCTGCAGAGTTACAAATGACAGCTATCGTCCAAAAATAGATTGAAGTAAGGCTGCCAAGAGGACTTGAAAGCGGGGCAGAATTGCAGGTAACCGATTTCAGGAGGTAGACTGGAATTGCATTGAAAGCATAGGAAAAGAGGCAGAACGTCCACAATGATGCACTTGGCCAAAAAGGGCGTATGCGTTTTTTCCTGAATATATTCAGGAAAAAACGCATACGCCCTTTTTGGCCAACCAAGCAAGCTTGCAAAGGAAATCTGCACTACAATGAAGTCTCACTTCCCCCCGGTCAAAAGGGCCATCTGAAAAAAGTGTAAAATCCAGAAAGGCAGGACAGGCCATGGAAAACTGGGAGCCTTGTTATGCTGATGGGCGGGATATAAATTGTCAACAACCACTCAGGAGAAGTGTATGGTGTTTCCTGAAACATCTAAAAAACAAAGCAACAGCACCTAGGGCACTTCCACTTATGGTCCTATAGCTTAGGGAAATTAAAATCAAAAAGACACAGCCACCCCAAAGTTTGGAACGGCTCTGTTTACAAGAACCTCGTTTACAGTACAAGTTCAACATCGCAGAAAGTGAAAAATGGATAAAGAAGTTGTGGTATTTACTTACAAAGCAATATCACTCAGCAATGAAATCTGTGTCATCAGGCCCTTAGCAGCACAATGAGTGGATTCAGGTATGATGATTCTAACTGAAATAAGTGACACAGAAAAAGAAACATCATAAGATATCAGTAATACACGGAATGTAAACTTGGCTACACAGGAACTGAATTACAGAACAGAACAGGGTCTCAAATTTAGAAAACCAACTTATGCTTGCTTAAGGGGAAAGGTGAGTTGGGGTGCTGCATAAAACCAGAGATTGAAATGAGCACAGATAAAGTTCCTTAATTCAAATATGGAATAGACAAGAGCTACTCCTTGCTCAACGAAATGGACTCAACACCCCATATTAAACTCCTAAGAATGTACCTGACTAGTAAGTATCTTAAAACCTAGGGATTGCTATGTCTCCGAAAGAGAATCAAGCATGTGTACAGGGGCATAAACGCAGCAGTGATAGGATTGGAGAGGTTCGGTGAGCAAATGAAGACCCTTTGAAGTCATATTGCATGGTACCCTTTCCACGGGTTTCAAATACCCAGGTTTAAGGTATTCTTCCTTCAGCTAAACCATGCATGTGGAACCTAGAGTATGATCAACCATGTGATCGGGAGACGTGTTCAAATATGTCTCAGTTTTCCTCCGCTGGTACTCGGGTGCAAAATTCCAGACGCTTTACTAACACTCTCCCGACTTGGAGAGTCAGTCCCTTTAACCTCCTGTTTGGCCCAGTTTGCAATTTCTGCGGAAGCTGAACAGGAATAGCGAGAACCAATGAGAGGCTAGCTGCAGGTGTCTGGACGGGCAAATTTAACTCTCATTTCCCACCAGGAAGAGGAATTAACCAAAGGCTCAGCATGCCGGGCTGGAACCAGATTAGGGCCTGAAGCCATCCTGCGGTGTTGCGGCCAGGTCACAAGAAAGCGAGTTGAAGAAAGGAGCTCAGGGGCACTGTAATTCACAAACCTGCAGAGTTATAAATGACAGCTATCGTCCAAAAATAGACTGAAGTAAGGCTGCCAAGAGGACTTGAAAGCGGGGCAGAATTGCAGGAAACCGATTTCAGGAGGTAGACTGGAATTGCATTGAAAGCATAGGAAAAGAGGCAGAACGTCCACAATGATGCACTTGGCCAAAAAGGGCGTATGCGTTTTTTCCTGAATATATTCAGGAAAAAACGCATACGCCCTTTTTGGCCAACCAAGCAAGCTTGCAAAGGAAATCTGCACTACAATGAAGTCTCACTTCCCCCGGTCAAAAGGGCCATCTGAAAAAAGTGTAAAATCCAGAAAGGCAGGACAGGCCATGGAGAACTGGGAGCCTTGTTATGCTGAAGGGCGGGATGTAAATTGCCAACAAACACTCGGGAGAAGTGTATGGTGTTTCCTGAAACATCTAAAAAACAAAGCAACAGAGCCTAGGGCACTTCCACTTATGGTCCTATAGCTTAGGGAATTTAAAATCAAAAAGACACAGCCACCCCAAAGTTTGGAACGGCTCTGTTTACAAGAACCTCGTTTACAGTACAAGTTCAACATCGAAGAAAGTGAAAAATGGATAAAAAAGTTGTGGTATTTACTTACAAAGCAATATCACTCAGCAATGAAATCTGTGTCATCAGGCCCTTAGCAGCACAATGAGTGGATTCAGGTATGATGATTCTAATTGAAATAAGTGACACAGAAAAAGAAACATCATAAGATATCAGTAATACACGGAATGTAAACTTGGCTACACAGGAACTGAATTACAGAACAGAACAGGGTCTCAAATTTAGAAAACCAACTTATGCTTGCTTAAGGGTAAAGGTGAGTTGGGGTGCTGCATAAAACCAGAGATTGAAATGAGCACAGATAAAGTTCCTTAAGCCAAATATGGAATAGACAAGAGCTACTCCTTGCTCAACGAAATGGACTCAACACCGCATATTAAACGCCTAAGAATGTACCTGACTAGTAAGTATCTTAAAACCTAGGGATTGCTATGTCTCCGAAAGAGAATCAAGCATGTGTACAGGGGCATAAACGCAGCAGTGATAGGATTGGAGAGGTTCGGTGAGCAAATGAAGACCCTTTGAAGTCATATTACATGGTACCCATTCCACGGGTTTCAACTACCCAGGTTTAAGGTATTCTTCCTTCAGCTAAAACATGCATGTGGAACCTAGAGTATGATCAACCATGTGATCGGGAGACGTGTTCAAATATGTCCCAGTTTTCGTACCCTGGTACTCGGGTGCAACATTCCAGACGCTTTACTAACACTCTCCCGACTTGGAGAGTCAGCGCCTTTAACCTCCTGTTTGGCCCAGTTTGCAATTTCTGCGGAAGATGAACAGGAATAGCGAGAACCAATGAGAGGCTAGCTGGAGGTGTCTGGACGGGCAAATTTAACTCTCATTTCCCACCAGGAAGAGGAATTAACCAAAGGCTCAGCGTGCCGTGCCGGAAACAGATTAGGGCCTGAAGCCATCCTGCGGTGTTGCGCCCAGCTCAAAAGAAAGCGAGTTGAAGAAAGGAGCTCAGGGGCACTGTAATTCACAAACCTGCAGAGTTACAAATGACAGCTATCGTCCAAAAATAGACTGAAGTAAGGCTGCCAAGAGGACTTGAAAGCGGGGCAGAATTGCAGGAAACCGATTTCAGGAGGTAGACTGGAATTGCATTGAAAGCATAGGAAAAGAGGCAGAACGTCCACAATGATGCACTTGGACAAAAAGGGCGTATGCGTTTTTTCCTGAATATATTCAGGAAAAAACGCATACGTCCTTTTTGGCCAACCAAGCAAACTTGCAAAGGAAATCTGCACTACAATGAAGTCTCACTTCCCCCCAGTGAAAAGGGCCATCTGAAAAAAGTGTAAAATCCAGAAAGGCAGGACAGGCCATGGAGAACTGGGAGCCTTGTTATGCTGATGGGCGGGATGTAAATTGCCAACAACCACTCGGGAGAAGTGTATGGTGTTTCCTGAAACATCTAAAAAACAAAGCAACAGAGCCTAGGGCACTTCCACTTATGGTCCTATAGCTTAGGGAAATTAAAATCAAAAAGACACAGCCACCCCAATGTTTGGGACGCCTCTGTTTACAAGAACCTCGTTTACCGTACAAGTTCAATATCACAGAAAGTGAAAAATGGATAAAGAACTTTTGGTACTTACGTACAATGCAGTATCACTCAGCAATGAAATCTATGTCATCAGGCCCGTAGCAGCATAATGAGTGGATTCAGGTACGATGATTCTAACTGAAATAAGTCACACAGAAAAAGAAACATCATAAGATATCACTAATACACGGATTGTAAACTTGGCTACACAGGAACTGAATTACAGAACAGAACAGGGTCTCAAATTTAGAAAACCAACTTATGCTTGCTTAAGGGTAAAGGTGAGTTGGGGTGCTGCATAAAACCAGAGATTGAAATGAGCACAGATAAAGTTCCTTAAGCCAAATATGGAATAGACAAGAGCTACGCCTTGCTCAACGAAATGGTCTCAACACCGCATATTAAACGCCTAAGAATGTACCTGACTAGTAAGTATCTTAAAACCTATGGATTGCTATGTCTCCGAAAGAGAATCAAGCATGTGTACAGGGGCATAAACGCAGCAGTGATAGGATTGGAGAGGTTCGGTGAGCAAATGAAGACCCTTTGAAGTCATATTGCATGGTACCCATTCCACGGGTTTCAACTACCCAGGTTTAAGGTATTCTTCCTTCAGCTAAAACATGCATGTGGAACCTAGAGTATGATCAACCATGTGATCGGGAGACGTGTTCAAATATGTCCCAGTTTTTGTACCCTGGTACTCGGGTGCAACATTCCACATGCTTTACTAACACTCTCCCGACTTGGAGAGTCAGTCCCTTTAACCTCCTGTTTGGCCCAGTTTGCAATTTCTGCGGAAGATGAACAGGAATAGCGAGAACCAATGAGAGACTACCTGGAGGTTTCTGAACGGGCAAATTTAACTCTCATTTCCCACCAGGAAGAGGAAATAACCAAAGGCTCAGCGTGCCGTGCCGGAACCAGATTAGGGCCTGAAGCCATCCTGCGGTGTTGCGGCCAGGTCACAAGAAAGCGAGTTGAAGAAAGGAGCTCAGGGGCACTGTAATTCACAAACCTGCAGAGTTATAAATGACAGCTATCGTCCAAAAATAGACTGAAGTAAGGCTGCCAAGAGGACTTGAAAGCGGGGCAGAATTGCAGGAAACCGATTTCAGGAGGTAGACTGGAATTGCATTGAAAGCATAGGAAAAGAGGCAGAACGTCCACAATGATGCACTTGGCCAAAAAGGGCGTATGCGTTTTTTCCTGAATATATTCAGGAAAAAACGCATACGCCCTTTTTGGCCAACCAAGCAAGCTTGCAAAGGAAATCTGCACTACAATGAAGTCTCACTTCCCCCGGTCAAAAGGGCCATCTGAAAAAAGTGTAAAATCCAGAAAGGCAGGACAGGCCATGGAGAACTGGGAGCCTTGTTATGCTGAAGGGCGGGATGTAAATTGCCAACAAACACTCGGGAGAAGTGTATGGTGTTTCCTGAAACATCTAAAAAACAAAGCAACAGAGCCTAGGGCACTTCCACTTATGGTCCTATAGCTTAGGGAATTTAAAATCAAAAAGACACAGCCACCCCAAAGTTTGGAACGGCTCTGTTTACAAGAACCTCGTTTACAGTACAAGTTCAACATCGAAGAAAGTGAAAAATGGATAAAAAAGTTGTGGTATTTACTTACAAAGCAATATCACTCAGCAATGAAATCTGTGTCATCAGGCCCTTAGCAGCACAATGAGTGGATTCAGGTATGATGATTCTAATTGAAATAAGTGACACAGAAAAAGAAACATCATAAGATATCAGTAATACACGGAATGTAAACTTGGCTACACAGGAACTGAATTACAGAACAGAACAGGGTCTCAAATTTAGAAAACCAACTTATGCTTGCTTAAGGGTAAAGGTGAGTTGGGGTGCTGCATAAAACCAGAGATTGAAATGAGCACAGATAAAGTTCCTTAAGCCAAATATGGAATAGACAAGAGCTACTCCTTGCTCAACGAAATGGACTCAACACCGCATATTAAACGCCTAAGAATGTACCTGACTAGTAAGTATCTTAAAACCTAGGGATTGCTATGTCTCCGAAAGAGAATCAAGCATGTGTACAGGGGCATAAACGCAGCAGTGATAGGATTGGAGAGGTTCGGTGAGCAAATGAAGACCCTTTGAAGTCATATTACATGGTACCCATTCCACGGGTTTCAACTACCCAGGTTTAAGGTATTCTTCCTTCAGCTAAAACATGCATGTGGAACCTAGAGTATGATCAACCATGTGATCGGGAGACGTGTTCAAATATGTCCCAGTTTTCGTACCCTGGTACTCGGGTGCAACATTCCAGACGCTTTACTAACACTCTCCCGACTTGGAGAGTCAGCGCCTTTAACCTCCTGTTTGGCCCAGTTTGCAATTTCTGCGGAAGATGAACAGGAATAGCGAGAACCAATGAGAGGCTAGCTGGAGGTGTCTGGACGGGCAAATTTAACTCTCATTTCCCACCAGGAAGAGGAATTAACCAAAGGCTCAGCGTGCCGTGCCGGAAACAGATTAGGGCCTGAAGCCATCCTGCGGTGTTGCGCCCAGCTCAAAAGAAAGCGAGTTGAAGAAAGGAGCTCAGGGGCACTGTAATTCACAAACCTGCAGAGTTACAAATGACAGCTATCGTCCAAAAATAGACTGAAGTAAGGCTGCCAAGAGGACTTGAAAGCGGGGCAGAATTGCAGGAAACCGATTTCAGGAGGTAGACTGGAATTGCATTGAAAGCATAGGAAAAGAGGCAGAACGTCCACAATGATGCACTTGGACAAAAAGGGCGTATGCGTTTTTTCCTGAATATATTCAGGAAAAAACGCATACGTCCTTTTTGGCCAACCAAGCAAACTTGCAAAGGAAATCTGCACTACAATGAAGTCTCACTTCCCCCCAGTGAAAAGGGCCATCTGAAAAAAGTGTAAAATCCAGAAAGGCAGGACAGGCCATGGAGAACTGGGAGCCTTGTTATGCTGATGGGCGGGATGTAAATTGCCAACAACCACTCGGGAGAAGTGTATGGTGTTTCCTGAAACATCTAAAAAACAAAGCAACAGAGCCTAGGGCACTTCCACTTATGGTCCTATAGCTTAGGGAAATTAAAATCAAAAAGACACAGCCACCCCAAAGTTTGGGACGCCTCTGTTTACAAGAACCTCGTTTACCGTACAAGTTCAATATCACAGAAAGTGAAAAATGGATAAAGAACTTTTGGTACTTACGTACAATGCAGTATCACTCAGCAATGAAATCTATGTCATCAGGCCCGTAGCAGCATAATGAGTGGATTCAGGTACGATGATTCTAACTGAAATAAGTCACACAGAAAAAGAAACATCATAAGATATCACTAATACACGGATTGTAAACTTGGCTACACAGGAACTGAATTACAGAACAGAACAGGGTCTCAAATTTAGAAAACCAACTTATGCTTGCTTAAGGGTAAAGGTGAGTTGGGGTGCTGCATAAAACCAGAGATTGAAATGAGCACAGATAAAGTTCCTTAAGCCAAATATGGAATAGACAAGAGCTACGCCTTGCTCAACGAAATGGTCTCAACACCGCATATTAAACGCCTAAGAATGTACCTGACTAGTAAGTATCTTAAAACCTATGGATTGCTATGTCTCCGAAAGAGAATCAAGCATGTGTACAGGGGCATAAACGCAGCAGTGATAGGATTGGAGAGGTTCGGTGAGCAAATGAAGACCCTTTGAAGTCATATTGCATGGTACCCATTCCACGGGTTTCAACTACCCAGGTTTAAGGTATTCTTCCTTCAGCTAAAACATGCATGTGGAACCTAGAGTATGATCAACCATGTGATCGGGAGACGTGTTCAAATATGTCCCAGTTTTTGTACCCTGGTACTCGGGTGCAACATTCCACATGCTTTACTAACACTCTCCCGACTTGGAGAGTCAGTCCCTTTAACCTCCTGTTTGGCCCAGTTTGCAATTTCTGCGGAAGATGAACAGGAATAGCGAGAACCAATGAGAGACTACCTGGAGGTTTCTGAACGGGCAAATTTAACTCTCATTTCCCACCAGGAAGAGGAAATAACCAAAGGCTCAGCGTGCCGTGCCGGAACCAGATTAGGGCCTGAAGCCATCCTGCGGTGTTGCGGCCAGGTCACAAGAAAGCGAGTTGAAGAAAGGAGCTCAGGGGCACTGTAATTCACAAACCTGCAGAGTTATAAATGACAGCTATCGTCCAAAAATAGACTGAAGTAAGGCTGCCAAGAGGACTTGAAAGCGGGGCAGAATTGCAGGAAACCGATTTCAGGAGGTAGACTGGAATTGCATTGAAAGCATAGGAAAAGAGGCAGAACGTCCACAATGATGCACTTGGCCAAAAAGGGCGTATGCGTTTTTTCCTGAATATATTCAGGAAAAAACGCATACGCCCTTTTTGGCCAACCAAGCAAGCTTGCAAAGGAAATCTGCACTACAATGAAGTCTCACTTCCCCCGGTCAAAAGGGCCATCTGAAAAAAGTGTAAAATCCAGAAAGGCAGGACAGGCCATGGAGAACTGGGAGCCTTGTTATGCTGAAGGGCGGGATGTAAATTGCCAACAAACACTCGGGAGAAGTGTATGGTGTTTCCTGAAACATCTAAAAAACAAAGCAACAGAGCCTAGGGCACTTCCACTTATGGTCCTATAGCTTAGGGAATTTAAAATCAAAAAGACACAGCCACCCCAAAGTTTGGAACGGCTCTGTTTACAAGAACCTCGTTTACAGTACAAGTTCAACATTGAAGAAAGTGAAAAATGGATAAAAAAGTTGTGGTATTTACTTACAAAGCAATATCACTCAGCAATGAAATCTGTGTCATCAGGCCCTTAGCAGCACAATGAGTGGATTCAGGTACGATGATTCTAACTGAAATAAGTCACACAGAAAAAGAAACATCATAAGATATCAGTAATACACGGAATGTAAACTTGGCTACACAGGAACTGAATTACAGAACAGAACAGGGTCTCAAATTTAGAAAACCAACTTATGCTTGCTTAAGGGTAAAGGTGAGTTGGGGTGCTGCATAAAACCAGAGATTGAAATGAGCACAGATAAAGTTCCTTAAGCCAAATATGGAATAGACAAGAGCTACTCCTTGCTCAACGAAATGGACTCAACACCGCATATTAAACGCCTAAGAACGTACCTGACTAGTAAGTATCTTAAAACCTAGGGATTGCTATGTCTCCGAAAGAGAATCAAGCATGTGTACAGGGGCATAAACGCAGCAGTGATAGGATTGGAGAGGTTCGGTGAGCAAATGAAGACCCTTTGAAGTCATATTGCATGGTACCCATTCCACGGGTTTCAACTACCCAGGTTTAAGGTATTCTTCCTTCAGCTAAAACATGCATGTGGAACCTAGAGTATGATCAACCATGTGATCGGGAGACGTGTTCAAATATGTCCCAGTTTTCGTACCCTGGTACTCGGGTGCAACATTCCAGACGCTTTACTAACACTCTCCCGACTTGGAGAGTCAGCGCCTTTAACCTCCTGTTTGGCCCAGTTTGCAATTTCTGCGGAAGATGAACAGGAATAGCGAGAACCAATGAGAGGCTAGCTGGAGGTGTCTGGACGGGCAAATTTAACTCTCATTTCCCACCAGGAAGAGGAATTAACCAAAGGCTCAGTGTGCCGTGCCGGAACCAGATTAGGGCCTGAAGCCATCCTGCGGTGTTGCGGCCAGCTCAAAAGAAAGCGAGTTGAAGAAAGGAGCTCAGGGGCACTGTAATTCACAAACCTGCAGAGTTACAAATGACAGCTATCGTCCAAAAATACACTGAAGTAAGGCTGCCAAGAGGACTTGAAAGCGGGGCAGAATTGCAGGAAACCGATTTCAGGAGGTAGACTGGAATTGCATTGAAAGCATAGGAAAAGAGGCAGAACGTCCACAATGATGCACTTGGCCAAAAAGGGCGTATGCGTTTTTTCCTGAATATATTCAGGAAAAAACGCATACGTCCTTTTTGGCCAACCAAGCAAACTTGCAAAGGAAATCTGCACTACAATGAAGTCTCACTTCCCCCCAGTGAAAAGGGCCATCTGAAAAAAGTGTAAAATCCAGAAAGGCAGGACAGGCCATGGAGAACTGGGAGCCTTGTTATGCTGATGGGCGGGATGTAAATTGCCAACAACCACTCGGGAGAAGTGTATGGTGTTTCCTGAAACATCTAAAAAACAAAGCAACAGAGCCTAGGGCACTGCCACTTATGGTCCTATAGCTTAGGGAAATTAAAATCAAAAAGACACAGCCACCCCAAAGTTTGGGACGCCTCTGTTTACAAGAACCTCGTTTACCGTACAAGTTCAATATCACAGAAAGTGAAAAATGGATAAAGAAATTTTGGTACTTACGTACAATGCAGTATCACTCAGCAATGAAATCTATGTCATCAGGCCCGTAGCAGCATAATGAGTGGATTCAGGTACGATGATTCTAACTGAAATAAGTCACACAGAAAAAGAAACATCATAAGATATCACTAATACACGGATTGTAAACTTGGCTACACAGGAACTGAATTACAGAACAGAACAGGGTCTCAAATTTAGAAAACCAACTTATGCTTGCTTAAGGGTAAAGGTGAGTTGGGGTGCTGCATAAAACCAGAGATTGAAATGAGCACAGATAAAGTTCCTTAAGCCAAATATGGAATAGACAAGAGCTACTCCTTGCTCAACGAAATGGACTCAACACCGCATATTAAACGCCTAAGAATGTACCTGACTAGTAAGTATCTTAAAACCTATGGATTGCTATGTCTCCGAAAGAGAATCAAGCATGTGTACAGGGGCATAAACGCAGCAGTGATAGGATTGGAGAGGTTCGGTGAGCAAATGAAGACCCTTTGAAGTCATATTGCATGGTACCCATTCCACGGGTTTCAAATACCCAGGTTTAAGGTATTCTTCCTTCAGCTAAAACATGCATGTGGAACCTAGAGTATGATCAACCATGTGATCGGGAGACGTGTTCAAATATGTCTCAGTTTTCGTACCCTGGTACTCGGGTGCAACATTCCAGACGCTTTACTAACACTCTCCCGACTTGGAGAGTCAGTCCCTTTAACCTCCTGTTTGGCCCAGTTTGCAATTTCTGCGGAAGATGAACAGGAATAGCGAGAACCAATGAGAGGCTAGCTGGAGGTGTCTGGATGGGCAAATTTAACTCTCATTTCCCACCAGGAAGAGGAATTAACCAAAGGCTCAGCGTGCCGTGCCGGAAACAGATTAGGGCCTGAAGCCATCCTGCGGTGTTGCGGCCAGCTCAAAAGAAAGCGAGTTGAAGAAAGGAGCTCAGGGGCACTGTAATTCACAAACCTGCAGAGTTATAAATGACAGCTATCCTCCAAAAATACACTGAAGTAAGGCTGCCAAGAGGACTTGAAAGCGGGGCAGAATTGCAGGAAACCGATTTCAGGAGGTAGACTGGAATTGCATTGAAAGCATAGGAAAAGAGGCAGAACGTCCACAATGATGCACTTGGCCAAAAAGGGCGTATGCGTTTTTTCCTGAATATATTCAGGAAAAAACGCATACGCACTTTTTGGCCAACCAAGCAAGCTTGCAAAGGAAATCTGCACTACAATGAAGTCTCACTTCCCCCGGTCAAAAGGGCCATCTGAAAAAAGTGTAAAATCCAGAAAGGCAGGACAGGCCATGGAGAACTGGGAGCCTTGTTATGCTGAAGGGCGGGATGTAAATTGCCAACAAACACTCGGGAGAAGTATATGGTGTTTCCTGAAACATCTAAAAAACAAAGCAACAGAGCCTAGGGCACTTCCACTTATGGTCCTATAGCTTAGGGAATTTAAAATCAAAAAGACACAGCCACCCCAAAGTTTGGAACGGCTCTGTTTACAAGAACCTCGTTTACAGTACAAGTTCAACATTGAAGAAAGTGAAAAATGGATAAAAAAGTTGTGGTATTTACTTACAAAGCAATATCACTCAGCAATGAAATCTGTGTCATCAGGCCCTTAGCAGCACAATGAGTGGATTCAGGTATGATGATTCTAATTGAAATAAGTGACACAGAAAAAGAAACATCATAAGATATCAGTAATACACGGAATGTAAACTTGGCTACACAGGAACTGAATTACAGAACAGAACAGGGTCTCAAATTTAGAAAACCAACTTATGCTTGCTTAAGGGTAAAGGTGAGTTGGGGTGCTGCATAAAACCAGAGATTGAAATGAGCACAGATAAAGTTCCTTAAGCCAAATATGGAATAGACAAGAGCTACTCCTTGCTCAACGAAATGGACTCAACACCGCATATTAAACGCCTAAGAATGTACCTGACTAGTAAGTATCTTAAATCCTAGGGATTGCTATGTCTCCGAAAGAGAATCAAGCATGTGTACAGGGGCATAAACGCAGCAGTGATAGGATTGGAGAGGTTCGGTGAGCAAATGAAGACCCTTTGAAGTCATATTGCATGGTACCCATTCCACGGGTTTCAACTACCCAGGTTTAAGGTATTCTTCCTTCAGCTAAAACATGCATGTGGAACCTAGAGTATGATCAACCATGTGATCGGGAGACGTGTTCAAATATGTCTCAGTTTTCGTACCCTGGTACTCGGGTGCAACATTCCAGACGCTTTACTAACACTCTCCCGACTTGGAGAGTCAGTCCCTTTAACCTCCTGTTTGGCCCAGTTTGCAATTTCTGCGGAAGATGAACAGGAATAGCGAGAACCAATGAGAGGCTAGCTGGAGGTGTCTGGATGGGCAAATTTAACTCTCATTTCCCACCAGGAAGAGGAATTAACCAAAGGCTCAGCGTGCCGTGCCGGAAACAGATTAGGGCCTGAAGCCATCCTGCGGTGTTGCGGCCAGCTCAAAAGAAAGCGAGTTGAAGAAAGGAGCTCAGGGGCACTGTAATTCACAAACCTGCAGACTTATAAATGACAGCTATCGTCCAAAAATAGACTGAAGTAAGGCTGCCAAGAGGACTTGAAAGCGGGGCAGAATTGCAGGAAACCGATTTCAGGAGGTAGACTGGAATTGCATTGAAAGCATAGGAAAAGAGGCAGAACGTCCACAATGATGCACTTGGCCAAAAAGGGCGTATGCGTTTTTTCCTGAATATATTCAGGAAAAAACGCATACGCCCTTTTTGGCCAACCAAGCAAACTTGCAAAGGAAATCTGCACTACAATGAAGTCTCACTTCCCCCCAGTCAAAAGGGCCATCTGAAAAAAGTGTAAAATCCAGAAAGGCAGGACAGGCCATGGAGAACTGGGAGCCTTGTTATGCTGATGAGCGGGATGTAAATTGCCAACAACCACTCGGGAGAAGTGTATGATGTTTCCTGAAACATCTAAAAAACAAAGCAACAGAGCCTAGGGCACTTCCACTTATGGTCCTATAGCTTAGGGAAATTAAAATCAAAAAGACACAGCCACCCCAAAGTTTGGGACGCCTCTGTTTACAAGAACCTCGTTTACCGTACAAGTTCAATATCACAGAAAGTGAAAAATGGATAAAGAACTTGTGGTACTTACGTACAATGCAGTATCACTCAGCAATGAAATCTATGTCATCAGGCCCGTAGCAGCATCATGAGTGGATTCAGGTACGATGATTCTAACTGAAATAAGTCACACAGAAAAAGAAACATCATAAGATATCACTAATACACGGAATGTAAACTTGGCTACAGAGGAACTGAATTCCAAAACAGAACAGGTTCTCAAATTTAGAAAACCAACTTATGCTTGTTTAATGGGAAAGGTGAGTTGGATTGCTGCATAAAACCAGAGATTGAAATGAGCACAGATAAAGTTCCTTAAGCCAAATATGGAATAGACAAGAGCTACTCCTTGCTCAACGAAATGGACTCAACACCGCATATTAAACGCCTAAGAATGTACCTGACTAGTAAGTATCTTAAAACCTATGGATTGCTATGTCTCCGAAAGAGAATCAAGCATGTGTACAGGGGCATAAACGCAGCAGTGATAGGATTGGAGATTTTCGGTGAGCAAATGAAGACCCTTTGAAGTCATATTGCATGGTACCCATTCCACGGGTTTCAAATACCCAGGTTTAAGGTATTCTTCCTTCAGCTAAAACATGCATGTGGAACCTAGAGTATGATCAACCATGTGATCGGGAGACGTGTTCAAATATGTCTCAGTTTTCGTACCCTGGTACTTGGGTGCAACATTCCAGACGCTTTACTAACACTCTCCCGACTTGGAGAGTCAGTCCCTTTAACCTCCTGTTTGGCCCAGTTTGCAATTTCTGCGGAAGATGAACAGGAATAGCGAGAACCAATGAGAGACTAGCTGGAGGTGTCTGGACGGGCAAATTTAACTCTCATTTCCCACCAGGAAGAGGAAATTACCAAAGGCTCAGCGTGCCGTACCAGAATCAGATTAGGGCCTGAAGCCATCCTGCGGTGTTGCGGCCAGCTCAAAAGAAAGCGAGTTGAAGAAAGGAGCTCAGGGGCACTGTAATTCACAAACCTGCAGAGTTATAAATGACAGCTATCGTCCAAAAATATACTGAAGTAAGGCTGCCAAGAGGACTTGAAAGCAGGGCAGAATTGCAGGAAACCGATTTCAGGAGGTAGACTGGAATTGCATTGAAAGCATAGGAAAAGAGGCAGAACGTCCACAATGATGCACTTGGCCAAAAAGGGCGTATGCGTTTTTTCCTGAATATATTCAGGAAAAAACGCATACGCCCTTTTTGGCCAACCAAGCAAGCTTGCAAAGGAAATCTGCACTACAATGAAGTCTCACTTCCCCCCGGTCAAAAGGGCCATCTGAAAAAAGTGTAAAATCCAGAAAGGCAGGACAGGCCATGGAGAACTGGGAGCCTTGTTATGCTGATGCGCGGGATATAAATTGCCAACAACCACTCGGGAGAAGTGTATAGTGTTTCCTGAAACATCTAAAAAACAAAGCAACAGAACCTAGGGCACTTCCACTTATGGTCCTATAGCTTAGGGAAATTAAAATCAAAAAGACACAGCCACCCCAAAGTTTGGATCGGCTCTGTTTACAAGAACCTCGTTTACAGTACAAGTTCAACATCGCAGAAAGTGAAAAATGGATAAAGAAGTTGTGGTATTTACTTACAAAGCAATATCACTCAGCAATGAAATCTGTGTCATCAGGCCCTTAGCAGCACAATGAGTGGATTCAGGTATGATGATTCTAACTGAAATAAGTCACACAGAAAAAGAAACATCATAAGATATCAGTAATACACGGAATGTAAACTTGGCTACACAGGAACTGAATTACAGAACAGAACAGGGTCTCAAATTTAGAAAACCAACTTATGCTTGCTTAAGGGGAAAGGTGAGTTGGGGTGCTGCATAAAACCAGAGATTGAAATGAGCACAGATAAAGTTCCTTAAGCCAAATATGGAATAGACAAGAGCTACTCCTTGCTCAACGAAATGGACTCAACACCCCATATTAAACGCCTAAGAATGTACCTGACTAGTAAGTATCTTAAAACCTATGGATTGCTATGTCTCCGAAAGAGAATCAAGCATGTGTACAGGGGCATAAACGCAGCAGTGATAGGATTGGAGAGGTTCGGTGAGCAAATGAAGACCCTTTGAAGTCATATTGCATGGTACCCATTCCACGGGTTTCAACTACCCAGGTTTAAGGTATTCTTCCTTCAGCTAAAACATGCATGTGGAACCTAGAGTATGATCAACCATGTGATCGGGAGACGTGTTCAAATATGTCCCAGTTTTCGTACCCTGGTACTCGGGTGCAACATTCCAGACGCTTTACTAACACTCTCCCGACTTGGAGAGTCAGTCCCTTTAACCTCCTGTTTGGCCCAGTTTGCAATTTCTGCGGAAGATGAACAGGAATAGCGAGAACCAATGAGAGGCTAGCTGCAGGTGTCTGGACGGGCAAATTTAACTCTCATTTCCCACCAGGAAGAGGAATTAACCAAAGGCTCAGCGTGCCGTTCCGGAACCAGATTAGGGCCTGAAGCCATCCTGCGGTGTTGCGGCCAGCTCAAAAGAAAGCGAGTTGAAGAAAGGAGCTCAGGGGCACTGTAATTCACAAACCTGCAGAGTTATAAATGACAGCTATCGTCCAAAAATAGACTGAAGTAAAGCTGCCAAGAGGACTTGAAAGCGGGGCAGAATTGCAGGAAACCGATTTCAGAAGGTAGACTGGAATTGCATTGAAAGCATAGGAAAAGAGGCAGAACGTCCACAATGATGCACTTGGCCAAAAAGGGCGTATGCGTTTTTTCCTGAATATATTCAGGAAAAAACGCATACGCACTTTTTGGCCAACCAAGCAAGCTTGCAAAGGAAATCTGCACTACAATGAAGTCTCACTTCCCCCCGGTCAAAAGGGCCATCTGAAAAAAGTGTAAAATCCAGAAAGGCAGGACAGGCCATGGAGAACTGGGAGCCTTGTTATGCTGATGGGCGGGATATAAATTACCAACAGACACTCAGGAGAAGTGTATGGTGTTTCCTGAAACATCTAAAAAACAAAGCAACAGAGCCTAGGGCACTGCCACTTATGGTCCTATAGCTTAGGGAAATTAAAATCTAAAAGACACAGCCACCCCAAAGTTTGGGACGCCTCTGTTTACAAGAACCTCGTTTACAGTACAAGTTCAACATCGCAGAAAGTGAAAAATGGATAAAGAAGTTGTGGTATTTACTTACAAAGCAATATCACTCAGCAATGAAATCTATGTCATCAGGCCCTTAGGAGCACAATGAGTGGATTCAGGTATGATGATTCTAACTGAAATAAGTCACACAGAAAAAGACACATCATAAGATATCAGTAATACACGGAATGTAAACTTGGCTACACAGGAACTGAATTACAGAACAGAACAGGGTCTCAAATTTAGAAAACCAACTTATGCTTGCTTAAGGGGAAAGGTGAGTTGGGGTGCTGCATAAAACCAGAGATTGAAATGAGCACAGATAAAGTTCCTTAAGTCAAATATGGAATAGACAAGAGCTACTCCTTGCTCAACGAAATGGACTCAACACCGCATATTAAACGCCTAAGAATGTACCTGACTAGTAAGTATCTTAAAACCTATGGATTGCTATGTCTCCGAAAGAGAATCAAGCATGTGTACAGGGGCATAAACGCAGCAGTGATAGGATTGGAGAGGTTCGGTGAGCAAATGAAGACCCTTTGAAGTCATATTGCATGGTACCCATTCCACGGGTTTCAACTACCCAGGTTTTAGGTATTCTTCCTTCAGCTAAAACATGCATGTGGAACCTAGAGTATGATCAACCATGTGATCGGGAGACGTGTTCAAATATGTCCCAGTTTTCGTACCCTGGTACTCGGGTGCAACATTCCAGACGCTTTACTAACACTCTCCCCACTTGGAGAGTCAGTCCCTTTAACCTCCTGTTTGGCCCAGTTTGCAATTTCTGCGGAAGATGAACAGGAATAGCGAGAACCAATGAGAGACTAGCTGGAGGTGTCTGGACAGGCAAATTTAACTCTCATTTCCCACCAGGAAGAGGAATTAACCAAAGGCTCAGCGTGCCGAACCGGAACAAGATTAGGGCCTGAAGCCATCCTGCGGTGTTGCGGCCAGCTCAAAAGAAAGCGAGTTGAAGAAAAGAGCTCAGGGGCACTGTAATTCACAAACCTGCAGAGTTATAAATGACAGCTATCGTCCAAAAATAGACTGAAGTAAGGCTGCCAAGAGGACTTGAAAGCGGGGCAGAATTGCAGGAAACCGATTTCAGGAGGTAGACTGGAATTGCATTGAAAGCATAGGAAAAGAGGCAGAACGTCCACAATGATGCACTTGGCCAAAAAGGGCGTATGCGTTTTTTCCTGAATATATTCAGGAAAAAACGCATACGCACTTTTTGGGCAAACAAGCAAGCTTGCAAAGGAAATCTGCACTACAATGAAGTCTCACTTCCCCCCGGTCAAAAGGGCCATCTGAAAAAAGTGTAAAATCCAGAAAGGCAGGACAGGCCATGGAGAACTGGGAGCCTTGTTATGCTGATGGGCGGGATGTAAATTGCCAACAGACACTTGGGAGAAGTGTATGGTGTTTCCTGAAACATCTAAAAAACAAAGCAACAGAGCCTAGGGCACTGCCACTTATGGTCCTATAGCTTAGGGAAATTAAAATCAAAAAGACACAGCAACCCCAAAGTTTGGAACGGCTCTGTTTACAGGAACCTCGTTTACAGTACAAGTTCAACATCGCAGAAAGTGAAAAATGGATAAAGAAGTTGTGGTATTTACTTACAAAGCAATATCACTCGCAATGAAATCTGTGTCATCAGGCCCTTAGCAGCACAATGAGTGGATTCAGGTATGATGATTCTAACTGAAATAAGTCACACAGAAAAAGAAACATCATAAGATATCAGTAATACACGGATTGTAAACTTGGCTACACAGGAACTGAATGACAGAACAGAACAGGGTCTCAAATTTAGAAAACCAACTTATGCTTGCTTAAGGGTAAAGGTGAGTTGGGGTGCTGCATAAACCCAGAGATTGAAATGAGCACAGATAAAGTTCCTTAAGCCAAATATGGAATAGACAAGAGCTACTCCTTGCTCAATGAAATGGACTCAACACCGCATATTAAACGCCTAAGAATGTACCTGACTAGTAAGTATCTTAAAACCTATGGATTGCTATGTCTCCAAAAGAGAATCAAGCATGTGTACAGGGGCATAAACGCAGCAGTAATAGGATTGGAGAGGTTCGGTGAGCAAATGAAGACCCTTTGAAGTCATATTGCATGGTACCCATTCCACGGGTTTCAACTACCCAGGTTTAAGGTATTCTTCCTTCAGCTAAAACATGCATGTGGAACCTAGAGTATGATCAACCATGTGATCGGGAGACGTGTTCAAATATGTCCCAGTTTTCGTACCCTGGTACTCGGGTGCAACATTCCAGACGCTTTACTAACACTCTCCCGACTTGGAGAGTCAGTCCCTTTAACCTCCTGTTTGGCCCAGTTTGCAATTTCTGCGGAAGATGAACAGGAATAGCGAGAATCAATGAGAGGCTAGCTGGAGGTGTCTGGACGGGCAAATTTAACTCTCATTTCCCACCAGGAAGAGGAATTAACCAAAGGCTCAGCATGCCGTGCCGGAACCAGATTAGGGCCTGAAGCCATCCTGCGGTGTTGCGGCCAGGTCACAAGAAAGCGAGTTGAAGAAAGGAGCTCAGGGGCACTGTAATTCACAAACCTGCAGAGTTATAAATGACAGCTATCGTCCAAAAATAGACTGAAGTAAGGCTGCCAAGAGGACTTGAAAGCGGGGCAGAATTGCAGGAAACCGATTTCAGGAGGTAGACTGGAATTGCATTGAAAGCATAGGAAAAGAGGCAGAACGTCCACAATGATGCACTTGGCCAAAAAGGGCGTATGCGTTTTTTCCTGAATATATTCAGGAAAAAACGCATACGCACTTTTTGGGCAAACAAGCAAGCTTGCAAAGGAAATCTGCACTACAATGAAGTCTCACTTCCCCCCGGTCAAAAGGGCCATCTGAAAAAAGTGTAAAATCCAGAAAGGCAGGACAGGCCATGGAGAACTGGGAGCCTTGTTATGCTGATGGGCGGGATGTAAATTGCCAACAGACACTTGGGAGAAGTGTATGGTGTTTCCTGAAACATCTAAAAAACAAAGCAACAGAGCCTAGGGCACTGCCACTTATGGTCCTATAGCTTAGGGAAATTAAAATCAAAAAGACACAGCAACCCCAAAGTTTGGAACGGCTCTGTTTACAGGAACCTCGTTTACAGTACAAGTTCAACATCGCAGAAAGTGAAAAATGGATAAAGAAGTTGTGGTATTTACTTACAAAGCAATATCACTCGCAATGAAATCTGTGTCATCAGGCCCTTAGCAGCACAATGAGTGGATTCAGGTATGATGATTCTAACTGAAATAAGTCACACAGAAAAAGAAACATCATAAGATATCAGTAATACACGGATTGTAAACTTGGCTACACAGGAACTGAATGACAGAACAGAACAGGGTCTCAAATTTAGAAAACCAACTTATGCTTGCTTAAGGGTAAAGGTGAGTTGGGGTGCTGCATAAACCCAGAGATTGAAATGAGCACAGATAAAGTTCCTTAAGCCAAATATGGAATAGACAAGAGCTACTCCTTGCTCAATGAAATGGACTCAACACCGCATATTAAACGCCTAAGAATGTACCTGACTAGTAAGTATCTTAAAACCTATGGATTGCTATGTCTCCAAAAGAGAATCAAGCATGTGTACAGGGGCATAAACGCAGCAGTAATAGGATTGGAGAGGTTCGGTGAGCAAATGAAGACCCTTTGAAGTCATATTGCATGGTACCCATTCCACGGGTTTCAACTACCCAGGTTTAAGGTATTCTTCCTTCAGCTAAAACATGCATGTGGAACCTAGAGTATGATCAACCATGTGATCGGGAGACGTGTTCAAATATGTCCCAGTTTTCGTACCCTGGTACTCGGGTGCAACATTCCAGACGCTTTACTAACACTCTCCCGACTTGGAGAGTCAGTCCCTTTAACCTCCTGTTTGGCCCAGTTTGCAATTTCTGCGGAAGATGAACAGGAATAGCGAGAATCAATGAGAGGCTAGCTGAAGGTGTCTGGACGGGCAAATTTAACTCTCATTTCCCACCAGGAAGAGGAATTAACCAAAGGCTCAGCATGCCGTGCCGGAACCAGATTAGGGCCTGAAGCCATCCTGCGGTGTTGCGGCCAGGTCACAAGAAAGCGAGTTGAAGAAAGGAGCTCAGGGGCACTGTAATTCACAAACCTGCAGAGTTATAAATGACAGCTATCGTCCAAAAATAGACTGAAGTAAGGCTGCCAAGAGGACTTGAAAGCGGGGCAGAATTGCAGGAAACCGATTTCAGGAGGTAGACTGGAATTGCATTGAAAGCATAGGAAAAGAGGCAGAACGTCCACAATGATGCACTTGGCCAAAAAGGGCGTATGCGTTTTTTCCTGAATATATTCAGGAAAAAACGCATACGCCCTTTTTGGCCAACCAAGCAAGCTTGCAAAGGAAATCTGCACTACAATGAAGTCTCACTTCCCCCCGGTCAAAAGGGCCATCTGAAAAAAGTGTAAAATCCAGAAAGGCAGGACAGGCCATGGAGAACTGGGAGCCTTGTTATGCTGATGGGCGGGATGTAAATTGCCAACACACACTCGGGAGAAGTGTATGGTGTTTCCTGAAACATCTAAAAAACAAAGCAACAGAGCCAAGGGCACTTCCACTTATGGTCCTATAGCTTAGGGAAATTAAAATCAAAAAGACACAGCCACCCCAAAGTTTGGGACGCCTCTGTTTACAAGAACCTCGTTTACAGTACAAGTTCAACATCGCAGAAAGTGAAAAATGGATAAAGAAGTTGTGGTATTTACTTATAAAGCAATATCACTCAGCAATGAAATCTATGTCATCAGGCCCTTAGCAGCACAATGAGTGGATTCAGGTATGATGATTCTAACTGAAATAAGTCACACAGAAAAAGAAACATCATAAGATATCAGTAATACACGGAATGTAAACTTGGCTACACAGGAACTGAATTACAGAACAGAACAGGGTCTCAAATTTAGAAAACCAACTTATGCTTGCTTAAGGGTAAAGGTGAGTTGGGGTGCTGCATAAACCCAGAGATTGAAATGAGCACAGATAAAGTTCCTTAAGCCAAATATGGAATAGACAAGAGCTACTCCTTGCTCAACGAAATGGACTCAACACCCCATATTAAACGCCTAAGAATGTACCTGACTAGTAAGTATCTTAAAACCTATGGATTGCTATGTCTCCGAAAGAGAATCAAGCATGTGTACAGGGGCATAAACGCAGCAGTGATAGGATTGGAGAGGTTCGGTGAGCAAATGAAGACCCTTTGAAGTCATATTGCATGGTACCCATTCCACGGGTTTCAAATACACAGGTTTAAGGTATTCTTCCTTCAGCTAAAACATGCATGTGGAACCCAAGTATGATCAACCATGTGAACGGGAGACGTGTTCAAATATGTCTCAGTTTTCCTCCCCTGGTACTCGGGTGCAACATTCCAGACGCTTTACTAACACTCTCCCCACTTGGAGAGTCAGTCCCTTTAACTTCCTGTTTGGCCCAGTTTGCAATTTCTGTGGAAGATGAACAGGAATAGCGAGAACCAATGAGAGACTAGCTGGAGGTGTCTGGACGGGCAAATTTAACTCTCATTTCCCACCAGGAAGAGGAAATAACCAAAGGCTCAGCGTGCCGTACCGGAACCAGATTAGGGCCTGAAGCCATCCTGCGGTGTTGCGGCCAGCTCAAAAGAAAGCGAGTTGAAGAAAGGAGCTCAGGGGCACTGTAATTCACAAACCTGCAGAGTTATAAATGACAGCTATCGTCCAAAAATAGACTGAAGTAAGGCTGCCAAGAGGACTTGAAAGCGGGGCAGAATTGCAGGAAACCGATTTCAGGAGGTAGACTGGAATTGCATTGAAAGCATAGGAAAATAGGCAGAACGTCCACAATGATGCGCTTGGCCAAAAAGTGTGTATGCGTTTTTTCCTGAATATATTCAGGAAAAAACGCATACGCCCTTTTTGGCCAACCAAGCAAGCTTGCAAAGGAAATCTGCACTACAATGAAGTCTCACTTCCCCCCGGTCAAAAGGGCCATCTGAAAAAAGTGTAAAATCCAGAAAGGCAGGACAGGCCATGGAGAACTGGGAGCCTTGTTATGCTGATGGGCGGGATGTAAATTGCCAACAGACACTGGGGAGAAGTGTATGGTGTTTCCTGAAACATCTAAAAAACAAAGCAACAGAGCCTAGGGCACTTCCACTTATGGTCCTATAGCTTAGGGAAATTAAAATCAAAAAGACACAGCCACCCCAAAGTTTGGGACGCCTCTGTTTACAAGAACCTCGTTTACAGTACAAGTTCAACATCGCAGAAAGTGAAAAATGGATAAAGATGTTGTGGTATTTACTTATAAAGCAATATCACTCAGCAATGAAATCTATGTCATCAGGCCCTTAGCAGCACAATGAGTGGATTCAGGTATGATGATTCTAACTGAAATAAGTCACACAGAAAAAGAAACATCATAAGATATCAGTAATACACGGAATGTAAACTTGGCTACACAGGAACTGAATTACAGAACAGAACAGGGTCTCAAATTTAGAAAACCAACTTATGCTTGCTTAAGGGTAAAGGTGAGTTGGGGTGCTGCATAAACCCAGAGATTGAAATGAGCACAGATAAAGTTCCTTAAGCCAAATATGGAATAGACAAGAGCTACTCCTTGCTCAACGAAATGGACTCAACACCCCATATTAAACGCCTAAGAATGTACCTGACTAGTAAGTATCTTAAAACCTATGGATTGCTATGTCTCCGAAAGAGAATCAAGCATGTGTACAGGGGCATAAACGCAGCAGTGATAGGATTGGAGAGGTTCGGTGAGCAAATGAAGACCCTTTGAAGTCATATTGCATGGTACCCATTCCACGGGTTTCAAATACACAGGTTTAAGGTATTCTTCCTTCAGCTAAAACATGCATGTGGAACCCAAGTATGATCAACCATGTGAACGGGAGACGTGTTCAAATATGTCTCAGTTTTCCTCCCCTGGTACTCGGGTGCAACATTCCAGACGCTTTACTAACACTCTCCCCACTTGGAGAGTCAGTCCCTTTAACTTCCTGTTTGGCCCAGTTTGCAATTTCTGTGGAAGATGAACAGGAATAGCGAGAACCAATGAGAGACTAGCTGGAGGTGTCTGGACGGGCAAATTTAACTCTCATTTCCCACCAGGAAGTGGAATTAACCAAAGGCTCAGCGTGCCGTACTGGAACCAGATTAGGGCCTGAAGCCATCCTGCGGTGTTGCGGCCAGCTCACAAGAAAGCGAGTTGAAGAAAGGAGCTCAGGGGCACTGTAATTCACAAACCTGCAGAGTTATAAATGACAGCTATCGTCCAAAAATAGACTGAAGTAAGGCTGCCAAGAGGACTTGAAAGCGGGGCAGAATTGCAGGAAACCGATTTCAGGAGGTAGACTGGAATTGCATTGAAAGCATAGGAAAAGAGGCAGAACGTCCACAATGATGCACTTGGCCAAAAAGGGCGTATGCGTTTTTTCCTGAATATATTCAGGAAAAAACGCATACGCCCTTTTTGGCCAACCAAGCAAGCTTGCAAAGGAAATCTGCACTACAATGAAGTCTCACTTCCCCCCGGTCAAAAGGGCCATCTGAAAAAAGTGTAAAATCCAGAAAGGCAGGACAGGCCATGGAGAACTGGGAGCCTTGTTATGCTGATGGGCGGGATGTAAATTGCCAACAGACACTCGGGAGAAGTGTATGGTGTTTCCTTAAACATCTAAAAAACAAAGCAACAGAGCCTAGGGCACTGCCACTTATGGTCCTATAGCTTAGGGAAATTAAAATCAAAAAGACACAGCCACCCCAAAGTTTGGAACGGCTCTGTTTACAGGAACCTCGTTTACAGTACAAGTTCAACATCGCAGAAAGTGAAAAATGGATAAAGAAGTTGTGGTATTTACTTACAAAGCAATATCACTCAGCAATGAAATCTGTGTCATCAGGCCCTTAGCAGCACAATGAGTGGATTCAGGTATGATGATTCTAACTGAAATAAGTCACACAGAAAAAGAAACATCATAAGATATCAGTAATACACGGACTGTAAACTTGGCTACACAGGAACTGAATGACAGAACAGAACAGGTTCTCAAATTTAGAAAACCAACTTATGCTTGCTTAAGGGTAAAGGTGAGTTGGGGTGCTGCATAAAACCAGAGATTGAAATGAGCACAGATAAAGTTCCTTAAGCCAAATATGGAATAGACAAGAGCTACTCCTTGCTCAACGAAATGGACTCAACACCGCATATTAAACGCCTAAGAATGTACCTGACTAGTAAGTATCTTAAAACCTATGGATTGCTATGTCTCCGAAAGAGAATCAAGCATGTGTACAGGGGCATAAACGCAGCAGTGATAGGATTGGAGAGGTTCGGTGAGCAAATGAAGACCCTTTGAAGTCATATTGCATGGTACCCATTCCACGGGTTTCAACTACCCAGGTTTAAGGTATTCTTCCTTCAGCTAAAACATGCATGTGGAACCTAGAGTATGATCAACCATGTGATCGGGAGACGTTTTCAAATATGTCTCAGTTTTCGTACCCTGGTACTTGGGTGCAACATTCCAGACGCTTTACTAACACTCTCCCGACTTGGAGAGTCAGTCCCTTTGACCTCCTGTTTGGCCCAGTTTGCAATTTCTGCGGAAGATGAACAGGAATAGTGAGAACCAATGAGAGACTAGCTGGAGGTGTCTGGACGGGCAAATTTAACTCTCATTTCCCACCAGGAAGAGGAAATAACCAAAGGCTCAGCGTTCCGTACCAGAATCAGATTAGGGCCTGAAGCCATCCTGCGGTGTTGCGGCCAGCTCAAAAGAAAGCGAATTGAAGAAAGGAGCTCAGGGGCACTGTAATTCACAAACCTGCAGAGTTATAAATGACAGCTATCGTCCAAAAATATACTGAAGTAAGGCTGCCAAGAGGACTTGAAAGCAGGGCAGAATTGCAGGAAACCGATTTCAGGAGGTAGACTGGAATTGCATTGAAAGCATAGGAAAAGAGGCAGAACGTCCACAATGATGCACTTGGCCAAAAAGGGCGTATGCGTTTTTTCCTGAATATATTCAGGAAAAAACGCATACGCCCTTTTTGGCCAACCAAGCAAGCTTGCAAAGGAAATCTGCACTACAATGAAGTCTCACTTCCCCCCGGTCAAAAGGGCCATCTGAAAAAAGTGTAAAATCCAGAAAGGCAGGACAGGCCATGGAGAACTGGGAGCCTTGTTATGCTGATGGGCGGGATGTAAATTGCCAACAACCACTCGGGAGAAGTGTATGGTGTTTCCTGAAACATCTAAAAAACAAAGCAACAGAACCTAGGGCACTTCCACTTATGGTCCTATAGCTTAGGGAAATTAAAATCAAAAAGACACAGCCACCCCAAAGTTTGGATCGGCTCTGTTTACAAGAACCTCCTTTACAGTACAAGTTCAACATCGCAGAAAGTGAAAAATGGATAAAGAAGTTGTGGTATTTACTTACAAAGCAATATCACTCAGCAATGAAATCTATGTCATCAGGCCCTTAGGAGCACAATGAGTGGATTCAGGTATGATGATTCTAACTGAAATAAGTCACACAGAAAAAGAAACATCATAAGATATCAGTAATACACGGAATGTAAAGTTGGCTACACAGGAACTGAATTCCAAAACAGAACAGTGTCTCAAATTTAAAAAACCAACTTATGCTTGCTTAAGGGGAAAGGTGAGCTGGGGTGCTGCATAAAACCAGAGATTGAAATGAGCACAGATAAAGTTCCTTAAGCCAAATATGGAATAGACAAGAGCTACTCCTTGCTCAATGAAATGGACTCAACACCGCATATTAAACGCCTAAGAATGTACCTGACTAGTAAGTATCTTAAAACCTATGGATTGCTATGTCTCCGAAAGAGAATCAAGCATGTGTACAGGGCATAAACGCAGCAGTGATAGGATTGGAGAGGTTCGGTGAGCAAATGAAGACCCTTTGAAGTCATATTGCATGGTACCCATTCCACGGGTTTCAACTACCCAGGTTTAAGGTATTCTTCCTTCAGCTAAAACATGCATGTGGAACCTAGAGTATGATCAACCATGTGATCGGGAGACGTGTTCAAATATGTCCCAGTTTTCGTACCCTGGTACTCGGGTGCAACATTCCAGACGCTTTACTAACACTCTCCCGACTTGGAGAGTCAGTCCCTTTAACCTCCTGTTTGGCCCAGTTTGCAATTTCTGCGGAAGATGAACAGGAATAGCGAGAATCAATGAGAGGCTAGCTGAAGGTGTCTGGACGGGCAAATTTAACTCTCATTTCCGACCAGGAAGAGGAATTAACCAAAGGCTCAGCGTGCCGTGCCGGAACCAGATTAGGGCCTGAAGCCATCCTGCGGTGTTGCGGCCAGGTCACAAGAAAGCGAGTTGAAGAAAGGAGCTCAGGGGCACTGTAATTCACAAACCTGCAGAGTTATAAATGACAGCTATCGTCCAAAAATAGACTGAAGTAAGGCTGCCAAGAGGACTTGAAAGCGGGGCAGAATTGCAGGAAACCGATTTCAGGAGGTAGACTGGAATTGCATTGAAAGCATAGGAAAAGAGGCAGAACGTCCACAATGATGCACTTGGCCAAAAAGGGCATATGCGTTTTTTCCTGAATATATTCAGGAAAAAACGCATACGCCCTTTTTGGCCAACCAAGCAAGCTTGCAAAGGAAATCTGCACTACAATGAAGTCTCACTTCCCCCGGTCAAAAGGGCCATCTGAAAAAAGTGTAAAATCCAGAAAGGCAGGACAGGCCATGGAGAACTGGGAGCCTTGTTATGCTGATGGGCGGGATGTAAATTGCCAACAGACACTCGGGAGAAGTGTATGGTGTTTCCTGAAACATCTAAAAAACAAAGCAACAGAGCCTAGGGCACTTCCACTTATGGTCCTATAGCTTAGGGAAATTAAAATCAAAAAGACACAGCCACCCCAAAGTTTGGGACGCCTCTGTTTACAAGAACCTCGTTTACAGTACAAGTTCAACATCGCAGAAAGTGAAAAATGGATAAAGAAGTTGTGGTATTTACTTATAAAGCAATATCACTCAGCAATGAAATCTATGTCATTAGGCCCTTAGCAGCACAATGAGTGGATTCAGGTATGATGATTCTAACTGAAATAAGTCACACAGAAAAAGAAACATCATAAGATATCAGTAATACACGGAATGTAAACTTGGCTACACAGGAACTGAATTACAGAACAGAACAGGGTCTCAAATTTAGAAAACCAACTTATGCTTGCTTAAGGGGAAAGGTGAGTTGGGGTGCTGCATAAACCCAGAGATTGAAATGAGCACAGATAAAGTTCCTTAAGCCAAATATGGAATAGACAAGAGCTACTCCTTGCTCAACGAAATGGACTCAACACCCCATATTAAACGCCTAAGAATGTACCTGACTAGTAACTATCTTAAAACCTATGGATTGCTATGTCTCCAAAAGAGAATCAAGCATGTGTACAGGAGCATAAACGCAGCAGTGATAGGATTGGAGAGGTTCGGTGAGCAAATGAAGACCCTTTGAAGTCATATTGCATGGTACCCATTCCACGGGTTTCAAATACACAGGTTTAAGGTATTCTTCCTTCAGCTAAAACATGCATGTGGAACCCAAGTATGATCAACCATGTGAACGGGAGACGTGTTCAAATATGTCTCAGTTTTCCTCCCCTGGTACTCGGGTGCAACATTCCAGACGCTTTACTAACACTCTCCCCATTTGGAGAGTCAGTCCCTTTAACTTCCTGTTTGGCCCAGTTTGCAATTTCTGTGGAAGATGAACAGGAATAGCGAGAACCAATGAGAGACTAGCTGGAGGTGTCTGGACGGGCAAATTTAACTCTCATTTCCCACCAGGAAGAGGAATTAACCAAAGGCTCAGCGTGCCGTACTGGAACCAGATTAGGGCCTGAAGCCATCCTGCGGTGTTGCGGCCAGCTCAAAAGAAAGCGAGTTGAAGAAAGGAGCTCAGGGGCACTGTAATTCACAAACCTGCAGAGTTATAAATGACAGCTATCGTCCAAAAATAGACTGAAGTAAGGCTGCCAAGAGGACTTGAAAGCGGGGCAGAATTGCAGGAAACCGATTTCAGGAGGTAGACTGGAATTGCATTGAAAGCATAGGAAAAGAGGCAGAACGTCCACAATGATGCACTTGGCCAAAAAGGGCGTATGCGTTTTTTCCTGAATATATTCAGGAAAAAACGCATACGCCCTTTTTGGCCAACCAAGCAAGCTTGCAAAGGAAATCTGCACTACAATGAAGTCTCACTTCTCCCAGTCAAAAGGGCCATCTGAAAAAAGTGTAAAATCCAGAAAGGCAGGACAGGCCATGGAGAACTGGGAGCCTTGTTATGCTGAAGGGCGGGATGTAAATTGCCAACAAACACTCGGGAGAAGTGTATGGTGTTTCCTGAAACATCTAAAAAACAAAGCAACAGAGCCTAGGGCACTTCCACTTATGGTCCTATAGCTTAGGGAATTTAAAATCAAAAAGACACAGCCACCCCAAAGTTTGGAACGGCTCTGTTTACAGGAACCTCGTTTACAGTACAAGTTCAACATCGCAGAAAGTGAAAAATGGATAAAGAAGTTGTGGTATTTACTTACAAAGCAATATCACTCAGCAATGAAATCTGTGTCATCAGGCCCTTAGCAGCACAATGAGTGGATTCAGGTATGATGATTCTAACTGAAATAAGTCACACAGAAAAAGAAACATCATAAGATATCAGTAATACACGGACTGTAAACTTGGCTACACAGGAACTGAATGACAGAACAGAACAGGTTCTCAAATTTAGAAAACCAACTTATGCTTGCTTAAGGGTAAAGGTGAGCTGGGGTGCTGCATAAAACCAGAGATTGAAATGAGCACAGATAAAGTTCCTTAAGCCAAATATGGAATAGACAAGAGCTACTCCTTGCTCAACGAAATGGACTCAACACCGCATATTAAACGCCTAAGAATGTACCTGACTAGTAAGTATCTTAAAACCTATGGATTGCTATGTCTCCGAAAGAGAATCAAGCATGTGTACAGGGGCATAAACGCAGCAGTGATAGGATTGGAGAGGTTCGGTGAGCAAATGAAGACCCTTTGAAGTCATATTGCATGGTACCCATTCCACGGGTTTCAACTACCCAGGTTTAAGGTATTCTTCCTTCAGCTAAAACATGCATGTGGAACCTAGAGTATGATCAACCATGTGATCGGGAGACGTGTTCAAATATGTCTCAGTTTTCGTACCCTGGTACTTGGGTGCAATATTCCAGACGCTTTACTAACACTCTCCCGACTTGGAGAGTCAGTCCCTTTGACCTCCTGTTTGGCCCAGTTTGCAATTTCTGCGGAAGATGAACAGGAATAGTGAGAACCAATGAGAGACTAGCTGGAGGTGTCTGGACGGGCAAATTTAACTCTCATTTCCCACCAGGAAGAGGAAATAACCAAAGGCTCAGCGTTCCGTACCAGAATCAGATTAGGGCCTGAAGCCATCCTGCGGTGTTGCGGCCAGCTCAAAAGAAAGCGAATTGAAGAAAGGAGCTCAGGGGCACTGTAATTCACAAACCTGCAGAGTTATAAATGACAGCTATCGTCCAAAAATATACTGAAGTAAGGCTGCCAAGAGGACTTGAAAGCAGGGCAGAATTGCAGGAAACCGATTTCAGGAGGTAGACTGGAATTGCATTGAAAGCATAGGAAAAGAGGCAGAACGTCCACAATGATGCACTTGGCCAAAAAGGGCGTATGCGTTTTTTCCTGAATATATTCAGGAAAAAACGCATACGCCCTTTTTGGCCAACCAAGCAAGCTTGCAAAGGAAATCTGCACTACAATGAAGTCTCACTTCCCCCCGGTCAAAAGGGCCATCTGAAAAAAGTGTAAAATCCAGAAAAGCAGGACAGGCCATGGAGAACTGGGAGCCTTGTTATGCTGATGGGCGGGATGTAAATTGCCAACAACCACTCGGGAGAAGTGTATGGTGTTTCCTGAAACATCTAAAAAACAAAGCAACAGAACCTAGGGCACTTCCACTTATGGTCCTATAGCTTAGGGAAATTAAAATCAAAAAGACACAGCCACCCCAAAGTTTGGATCGGCTCTGTTTACAAGAACCTCGTTTACAGTACAAGTTCAACATCGCAGAAAGTGAAAAATGGATAAAGAAGTTGTGGTATTTACTTACAAAGCAATATCACTCAGCAATGAAATCTGTGTCATCAGGCCCTTAGCAGCACAATGAGTGGATTCAGGTATGATGATTCTAACTGAAATAAGTCACACAGAAAAAGAAACATCATAAGATATCAGTAATACACGGAATGTAAAGTTGGCTACACAGGAACTGAATGACAGAACAGAACAGGTTCTCAAATTTAGAAAACCAACTTATGCTTGCTTAAGGGTAAAGATGAGTTGGGGTGCTGCATAAAACCAGAGATTGAAATAAGCACAGATAAAGTTCCTTAAGCCAAATATGGAATAGACAAGAGCTACTCCTTGCTCAACGAAATGGACTCAACACCCCATATTAAACGCCTAAGAATGTACCTGACTAGTAAGTATCTTAAAACCTATGGATTGCTATGTCTCCGAAAGAGAATCAAGCATGTGTACAGGGGCATAAACGCAGCAGTGATAGGATTGGAGAGGTTCGGTGAGCAAATGAAGACCCTTTGAAGTCATATTGCATGGTACCCATTCCACGGGTTTCAACTACCCAGGTTTAAGGTATTCTTCCTTCAGCTAAAACATGCATGTGGAACCTAGAGTATGATCAACCATGTGATCGGGAGACGTGTTCAAATATGTCCCAGTTTTCGTACCCTGGTACTCGGGTGCAACATTCCAGACGCTTTACTAACACTCTCCCGACTTGGAGAGTCAGTCCCTTTAACCTCCTGTTTGGCCCAGTTTGCAATTTCTGCGGAAGATGAACAGGAATAGCGAGAACCAATGAGAGGCTAGCCGGAGGTGTCTGGACGGGCAAATTTAACTCGCATTTTCCACCAGGAAGAGGAATTAACCAAAGGCTCAGCGTGCCGTGCCGGAACCAGATTAGGGCCTGAAGCCATCCTGCGGTGTTGCGGCCAGCTCAAAAGAAAGCGAGTTGAAGAAAGGAACTCAGGGGCACTGTAATTCACAAACCTGCAGAGTTATAAATGACAGCTATCGTCCAAAAATAGACTGAAGTAAGGCTGCCAAGAGGACTTGAAAGCGGGTCAGAATTGCAGGAAACCGATTTCAGAAGGTAGACTGGAACTGCATTGAAAGCATAGGAAAAGAGGCAGAACGTCCACAATGATGCACTTGGCCAAAAAGGGCGTATGCATTTTCTCCTGAATATATTCAGGAAAAAACGCATACGCCCTTTTTGGCCAACCAAGCAAGCTTGCAAAGGAAATCTGCACTACAATGAAGTCTCAATTCCCCCCGGTCAAAAGGGCCATCTGAAAAAAGTGTAAAATCCAGAAAGGCAGGACAGGCCATGGAGAACTGGGAGCCTTGTTATGCTGATGGGCGGGATGTAAATTACCAACAGACACTCAGGAGAAGTGTATGGTGTTTCCTGAAACATCTAAAAAACAAAGCAACAGAGCCTAGGGCACTGCCACTTATGGTCCTATAGCTTAGGGAAATTAAAATCAAAAAGACACAGCCACCCCAAAGTTTGGATCGGCTCTGTTTACAAGAACCTCGTTTACAGTACAAGTTCAACATCGCAGAAAGTGAAAAATGGATAAAGAAGTTGTGGTATTTACTTACAAAGCAATATCACTCAGCAATGAAATCTATGTCATCAGGCCCTTAGCAGCACAATGAGTGGATTCAGGTATGATGATTCTAACTGAAATAAGTCACACAGAAAAAGAAACATCATAAGATATCAGTAATACACGGAATGTAAAGTTGGCTACACAGGAACTGAATTCCAAAACAGAACAGTGTCTCAAATTTAAAAAACCAACTTATGCTTGCTTAAGGGGAAAGGTGAGCTGGGGTGCTGCATAAAACCAGAGATTGAAATGAGCACAGATAAAGTTCCTTAAGCCAAATATGGAATAGACAAGAGCTACTCCTTGCTCAATGAAATGGACTCAACACCGCATATTAAACGCCTAAGAATGTACCTGACTAGTAAGTATCTTAAAACCTATGGATTGCTATGTCTCCGAAAGAGAATCAAGCATGTGTACAGGGGCATAAACGCAGCAGTGATAGGATTGGAGAGGTTCGGTGAGCAAATGAAGACCCTTTGAAGTCATATTGCATGGTACCCATTCCACGGGTTTCAACTACCCAGGTTTAAGGTATTCTTCCTTCAGCTAAAACATGCATGTGGAACCTAGAGTATGATCAACCATGTGACCGGGAGACGTGTTCAAATATGTCCCAGTTTTCGTACCCTGGTACTCGGGTGCAACATTCCAGACGCTTTACTAACACTCTCCCGACTTGGAGAGTCAGTCCCTTTGACCTCCTGTTTGGCCCAGTTTGCAATTTCTGCGGAAGATGAACAGGAATAGCGAGAATCAATGAGAGGCTAGCTGAAGGTGTCTGGACGGGCAAATTTAACTCTCATTTCCGACCAGGAAGAGGAATTAACCAAAGGCTCAGCGTGCCGTGCCGGAACCAGATTAGGGCCTGAAGCCATCCTGCGGTGTTGCGGCCAGGTCACAAGAAAGCGAGTTGAAGAAAGGAGCTCAGGGGCACTGTAATTCACAAACCTGCAGAGTTATAAATGACAGCTATCGTCCAAAAATAGACTGAAGTAAGGCTGCCAAGAGGACTTGAAAGCGGGGCAGAATTGCAGGAAACCGATTTCAGGAGGTAGACTGGAATTGCATTGAAAGCATAGGAAAAGAGGCAGAACGTCCACAATGATGCACTTGGCCAAAAAGGGCGTATGCGTTTTTTCCTGAATATATTCAGGAAAAAACGCATACGCCCTTTTTGGCCAACCAAGCAAGCTTGCAAAGGAAATCTGCACTACAATGAAGTCTCACTTCCCCCCGGTCAAAAGGGCCATCTGAAAAAAGTGTAAAATCCAGAAAGGCAGGACAGGCCATGGAGAACTGGGAGCCTTGTTATGCTGATGGGCGGGATGTAAATTGCCAACAGACACTGGGGAGAAGTGTATGGTGTTTCCTGAAACATCTAAAAAACAAAGCAACAGAGCCTAGGGCACTTCCACTTATGGTCCTATAGCTTAGGGAAATTAAAATCAAAAAGACACAGCCACCCCAAAGTTTGGGACGCCTCTGTTTACAAGAACCTCGTTTACAGTACAAGTTCAACATCGCAGAAAGTGAAAAATGGATAAAGAAGTTGTGGTATTTACTTATAAAGCAATATCACTCAGCAATGAAATCTATGTCATCAGGCCCTTAGCAGCACAATGAGTGGATTCAGTTATGATGATTCTAACTGAAATAAGTCACACAGAAAAAGAAACATCATAAGATATCAGTAATACACGGAATGTAAACTTGGCTACACAGAAACTGAATTACAGAACAGAACAGGGTCTCAAATTTAGAAAACCAACTTATGCTTGCTTAAGGGGAAAGGTGAGTTGGGGTGCTGCATAAACCCAGAGATTGAAATGAGCACAGATAAAGTTCCTTAAGCCAAATATGGAATAGACAAGAGCTACTCCTTGCTCAACGAAATGGACTCAACACCCCATATTAAACGCCTAAGAATGTACCTGACTAGTAACTATCTTAAAACCTATGGATTGCTATGTCTCCAAAAGAGAATCAAGCATGTGTACAGGGGCATAAACGCAGCAGTGATAGGATTGGAGAGGTTCGGTGAGCAAATGAAGACCCTTTGAAGTCATATTGCATGGTACCCATTCCACGGGTTTCAAATACACAGGTTTAAGGTATTCTTCCTTCAGCTAAAACATGCATGTGGAACCCAAGTATGATCAACCATGTGAACGGGAGACGTGTTCAAATATGTCTCAGTTTTCCTCCCCTGGTACTCGGGTGCAACATTCCAGACGCTTTACTAACACTCTCCCCACTTGGAGAGTCAGTCCCTTTAACTTCCTGTTTGGCCCAGTTTGCAATTTCTGTGGAAGATGAACAGGAATAGCGAGAACCAATGAGAGACTAGCTGGAGGTGTCTGGACGGGCAAATTTAACTCTCATTTCCCACCAGGAAGAGGAATTAACCAAAGGCTCAGCGTGCCGTACTGGAACCAGATTAGGGCCTGAAGCCATCCTGCGGTGTTGTGGCCAGCTCAAAAGAAAGCAAGTTGAAGAAAGGAGCTCAGGGGCACTGTAATTCACAAACCTGCAGAGTTATAAATGACAGCTATCGTCCAAAAATAGACTGAAGTAAGGCTGCCAAGAGGACTTGAAAGCGGGGCAGAATTGCAGGAAACCGATTTCAGGAGGTAGACTGGAATTGCATTGAAAGCATAGGAAAAGAGGCACAACGTCCACAATGATGCACTTGGCCAAAAAGGGCGTATGCGTTTTTTCCTGAATATATTCAGGAAAAAACGCATACGCCCTTTTTGGCCAACCAAGCAAGCTTGCAAAGGAAATCTGCACTACAATGAAGTCTAACTTCCCCCCGGTCAAAAGGGCCATCTGAAAAAAGTGTAAAATCCAGAAAGGCAGGACAGGCCATGGAGAACTGGGAGCCTTGTTATACTGATGGGCGGGATGTAAATTGCCAACAGACACTCGGGAGAAGTGTATGGTGTTTCCTTAAACATCTAAAAAACAAAGCAACAGAGCCTAGGGCACTGCCACTTATGGTCCTATAGCTTAGGGAAATTAAAATCAAAAAGACACAGCCACCCCAAAGTTTGGAACGGCTCTGTTTACAAGAACCTCCTTTACAGTACAAGTTCAACATCGCAGAAAGTGAAAAATGGATAAAGAAGTTGTGGTATTTACTTACAATGCAATATCACTCAGCAATGAAATCTGTGTCATCAGGCCCTTAGCAGCACAATGAGTGGATTCAGGTATGATGATTCTAACTGAAATAAGTCACACAGAAAAAGAAACATCATAAGATATCACTAATACACGGATTGTAAACTTAGCTACACAGGAACTGAATGACAGAACAGAACAGGTTCTCAAATTTAGAAAACCAACTTATGCTTGCTTAAGGGTAAAGGTGAGTTGGGGTGCTGCATAAAACCAGAGATTGAAATGAGCACAGATAAAGTTCCTTAAGCCAAATATGGAATAGACAAGAGCTACTCCTTGCTCAACGAAATGGACTCAACACCGCATATTAAACGCCTAAGAATGTACCTGACTAGTAAGTATCTTAAAACCTATGGATTGCTATGTCTCCGAAAGAGAATCAAGCATGTGTACAGGGGCATAAACGCAGCAGTGATAGGATTGGAGAGGTTCGGTGAGCAAATGAAGACCCTTTGAAGTCATATTGCATGGTACCCATTCCACAGGTTTCAACTACCCAGGTTTAAGGTATTCTTCCTTCAGCTAAAACATGCATGTGGAACCTAGAGTATGATCAACCATGTGATCGGGAAACGTGTTCAAATATGTCTCAGTTTTCGTACCCTGGTACTCGGGTGCAACATTCCAGACGCTTTACTAACACTCTCCCCACTTGGAGAGTCAGCGCCTTTAACCTCCTGTTTGGCACAGTTTGCAATTTCTGTGGAAGATGAACAGGAATAGCGAGAACCAATGAGAGGCTAGCTGGAGGTGTCTGGACGGGCAAATTTAACTCTCATTTCCCACCAGGAAGAGGAAATAACCAAAGGCTCAGCGTGCCGTACCGGAACCAGATTAGGGCCTGAAGCCATCCTGCGGTGTTGCGGCCAGCTCAAAAGAAAGCGAGTTGAAGAAAGGAGCTCAGGGGCACTGTAATTCACAAACCTGCAGAGTTATAAATGACAGCTATCCTCCAAAAATACACTGAAGTAAGGCTGCCAAGAGGACTTGAAAGCGGGGCAGAATTGCAGGAAACCGATTTCAGGAGGTAGACTGGAATTGCATTGAAAGCATAGGAAAAGAGGCAGAACGTCCACAATGATGCGCTTGGCCAAAAAGGGCGTATGCGTTTTTTCCTGAATATATTCAGGAAAAAACGCATACGCCCTTTTTGGCCAACCAAGCAAGCTTGCAAAGGAAATCTGCACTACAATGAAGTCTCACTTCCCCCCGGTCAAAAGGGCCATCTGAAAAAAGTGTAAAATCCAGAAAGGCAGGACAGGCCATGGAGAACTGGGAGCCTTGTTATGCTGATGGGCGGGATGTAAATTGCCAACAGACACTCGGGAGAAGTGTATGGTGTTTCCTGAAACATCTAAAAAACAAAGCAACAGAGCCTAGGGCACTTCCACTTATGGTCCTATAGCTTAGGGAAATTAAAATCAAAAAGACACAGCCACCCCAAAGTTTGGGACGCCTCTGTTTACAAGAACCTCGTTTACAGTACAAGTTCAACATCGCAGAAAGTGAAAAATGGATAAAGAAGTTGTGGTATTTACTTATAAAGCAATATCACTCAGCAATGAAATCTATGTCATCAGGCCCTTAGCAGCACAATGAGTGGATTCAGGTATGATGATTCTAACTGAAATAAGTCACACAGAAAAAGAAACATCATAAGATATCAGTAATACACGGAATGTAAACTTGGCTACACAGGAACTGAATTACAGAACAGAACAGGGTCTCAAATTTAGAAAACCAACTTATGCTTGCTTAAGGGGAAAGGTGAGTTGGGGTGCTGCATAAACCCAGAGATTGAAATGAGCACAGATAAAGTTCCTTAAGCCAAATATGGAATAGACAAGAGCTACTCCTTGCTCAACGAAATGGACTCAACACCCCATATTAAACGCCTAAGAATGTACCTGACTAGTAACTATCTTAAAACCTATGGATTGCTATGTCTCCAAAAGAGAATCAAGCATGTGTACAGGGGCATAAACGCAGCAGTGATAGGATTGGAGAGGTTCGGTGAGCAAATGAAGACCCTTTGAAGTCATATTGCATGGTACCCATTCCACGGGTTTCAAATACACAGGTTTAAGGTATTCTTCCTTCAGCTAAAACATGCATGTGGAACCCAAGTATGATCAACCATGTGAACGGGAGACGTGTTCAAATATGTCTCAGTTTTCCTCCCCTGGTACTCGGGTGCAACATTCCAGACGCTTTACTAACACTCTCCCCACTTGGAGAGTCAGTCCCTTTAACCTCCTGTTTGGCCCAGTTTGCAATTTCTGTGGAAGATGAACAGGAATAGCGAGAACCAATGAGAGACTAGCTGGAGGTGTCTGGACGGGCAAATTTAACTCTCATTTCCCACCAGGAAGAGGAATTAACCAAAGGCTCATCATGCCGTCCTGGAACCAGATTAGGGCCTGAAGCCATCCTGCGGTGTTGCGGCCAGCTCAAAAGAAAGCGAGTTGAAGAAAGGAGCTCAGGGGCACTGTAATTCACAAACCTGCAGAGTTATAAATGACAGCTATCGTCCAAAAATAGACTGAAGTAAGGCTGCCAAGAGGACTTGAAAGCGGGGCAGAATTGCAGGAAACCGATTTCAGGAGGTAGACTGGAATTGCATTGAAAGCATAGGAAAAGAGGCAGAACGTCCACAATGATGCACTTGGCCAAAAAGGGCGTATGCGTTTTTTCCTGAATATATTCAGGAAAAAACGCATACGCCCTTTTTGGCCAACCAAGCAAGCTTGCAAAGGAAATCTGCACTACAATGAAGTCTCACTTCCCCCCGGTCAAAAGGGCCATCTGAAAAAAGTGTAAAATCCAGAAAGGCAGGACAGGCCATGGAGAACTGGGAGCCTTGTTATACTGATGGGCGGGATGTAAATTGCCAACAGACACTCGGGAGAAGTGTATGGTGTTTCCTTAAACATCTAAAAAACAAAGCAACAGAGCCTAGGGCACTGCCACTTATGGTCCTATAGCTTAGGGAAATTAAAATCAAAAAGACACAGCCACCCCAAAGTTTGGAACGGCTCTGTTTACAAGAACCTCGTTTACAGTACAAGTTCAACATCGCAGAAAGTGAAAAATGGATAAAGAAGTTGTGGTATTTACTTACAAAGCAATATCACTCAGCAATGAAATCTGTGTCATCAGGCCCGTAGCAGCATAATGAGTGGATTCAGGTACGATGATTCTAACTGAAATAAGTCACACAGAAAAAGAAACATCATAAGATATCACTAATACATGGAATGTAAACTTGGCTACACAGGAACTGAATTACAGAACAGAACAGGGTCTCAAATTTAGAAAACCAACTTATGCTTGCTTAAGGGGAAAGGTGAGTTGGGGTGCTGCATAAAACCAGAGATTGAAATGAGCACAGATAAAGTTCCTTAAGCCAAATATGGAATAGACAAGAGCTACTCCTTGCTCAACGAAATGGACTCAACACCGCATATTAAACGCCTAAGAATGTACCTGACTAGTAAGTATCTTAAAACCTATGGATTGCTATGTCTCCGAAAGAGAATCAAGCATGTGTACAGGGGCATAAATGCAGCAGTGATAGGATTGCAGAGTTTCGTGAGCAAATGAAGACCCTTTGAAGTCATATTGCATGGTACCCATTCCACGGGTTTCAACTACCCAGGTGTAAGGTATTGTTCCTTCAGCTAAAGCATGCATGTGGAACCTAGAGTATGATCAACCATGTGATAGGGAGACGTGTTCAAATATGTCTCAGTTTTCGTACCCTGGTACTCGGGTGCAACATTCCAGACGCTTTACTAACACTCTCCCCACTTGGAGAGTCAGCGCCTTTAACCTCCTGTTTGGCCCAGTTTGCAATTTCTGCGGAAGATGAACAGGAATAGCGAGAACCAATGAGAGGCTAGCTGGAGGTGTCTGGACGGGCAAATTTAACTCTCATTTCCCACCAGGAAGAGGAAATAACCAAAGGCTCAGCGTGCCGTACCGGAACCAGATTAGGGCCTGAAGCCATCCTGCGGTGTTGCGGCCAGCTCAAAAGAAAGCGAGTTGAAGAAAGGAGCTCAGGGGCACTGTAATTCACAAACCTGCAGAGTTATAAATGACAGCTATCGTCCAAAAATAGACTGAAGTAAGGCTGCCAAGAGGACTTGAAAGCGGGGCAGAATTGCAGGAAACCGATTTCAGGAGGTAGACTGGAATTGCATTGAAAGCACAGGAAAAGAGGCAGAACGTCCACAATGATGCACTTGGCCAAAAAGGGCGTATGCGTTTTTTCCTGAATATATTCAGGAAAAAACGCATACGCCCTTTTTGGCCAACCAAGCAAGCTTGCAAAGGAAATCTGCACTACAATGAAGTCTCACTTCCCCCCGGTCAAAAGGGCTATCTGAAAAAAGTGTAAAATCCAGAAAGGCAGGACAGGCCATGGAGAACTGGGAGCCTTGTTATGCTGATGGGCGGGATGTAAATTACCAACAGACACTAAGGAGAAGTGTATGGTGTTTCCTGAAACATCTAAAAAACAAAACAACAGAACCTAGGGCACTTCCACTTATGGTCCTATAGCTTACGGAAATTAAAATCAAAAAGACACAGCCACCCCAAAGTTTGGAACGGCTCTGTTTACAAGAAACTCGTTTACAGTACAAGTTCAACATCACAGAAAGTGAAAAATGGATAAAGAAGTTGTGGTATTTACTTACAAAGCAATATCACTCAGCAATGAAATCTGTGTCATCAGGCCCTTAGCATCACAATGAGTGGATTCAGGTACGATGATTCTAACTGAAATAAGTCACACAGAAAAAGAAACATCATAAGATATCAGTAATACATGGAATGTAAACTTGGCTACACAGGAACTGAATTACAGAACACAACAGTGTCTCACATTTAGAAAACCAACTTATGCTTGCTTAAGGGGAAAGGTGAGTTGGGGTGCTGCATAAAACCAGAGATTGAAATGAGCACAGATAAAGTTCCTTAAGCCAAATATGGAATAGACAAGAGCTACTCCTTGCTCAACGAAATGGACTCAAAACCCCATATTAAACCCCTAAGAATGTACCTGACTAGTAAGTATCTTAAAACCTATGGATTGCTATGTCTCCAAAAGAGAATCAAGCGTGTGTACAGGGGAATAAACGCAGCAGTGATAGGATTGGAGAGGTTCGGTGAGCAAATGAAGACCCTTTGAAGTCATATTGCATGGTACCCATTACACGGGTCTCAACTCTCCAGGTTTAAGGTATTCTTCCTTCAGCTAAAACATGCATGTGGAACCCAAGTATGATCAACCATGTGAACGGGAGACGTGTTCAAATATGTCTCAGTTTTCCTCCCCTGGTACTCGGGTGCAACATTCCAGACGCTTTACTAACACTCTCCCCACTTGGAGAGTCAGCGCCTTTAACCTCCTGTTTGGCACAGTTTGCAATTTCTGCGGAAGATGAACAGGAATAGTGAGAACCAATGAGAGACTAGCTGGAGGTGTCTGGACGGGCAAATTTAACTCTCATTTCCCACCAGGAAGAGGAAATAACCAAAGGCTCAGCGTGCCGTGCCGGAACCAGATTAGGGCCTGAAGCCATCCTGCGGTGTTGCGGCCAGGTCACAAGAAAGCAAGTTGAAGAAAGGAGCTCAGGGGCACTATAATTCACAAACCTGCAGAGTTATAAATGACAGCTATCGTCCAAAAATAGACTGAAGTAAGGCTGCCAAGAGGACTTGAAAGCGGGGCAGAATTTCAGGAAACCGATTTCAGGAGGTAGACTGGAATTGCATTGAAAGCATAGGAAAAGAGGCCGAACGTCCACAATGATGCACTTGGCCAAAAAGGGCGTATGCGTTTTTTCCTGAATATATTCAGGAAAAAACGCATACGCCCTTTTTGGCCAACCAAGCAAGCTTGCAAAGGAAATCTGCACTACAATGAAGTCTCACTTCCCCCCGGGCAAAAGGGCCATCTGAAAAAAGTGTAAAATCCAGAAAGGCAGGACAGGCCATGGAGAACTGGGAGCCTTGTTATGCTGATGGGCGGGATGTAAATTGCCAACAACCACTCGGGAGAAGTGTATGGTGTTTCCTGAAACATCTAAAAAACAAAGCAACAGAGCCTAGGGCACTTCCACTTATGGTCCTATAGCTTAGGGAAATTAAAATCAAAAAGACACAGCCACCCCAAAGTTTGGGACGCCTCCGTTTATAAGAACTTCGTTTACCATACAAGTTCAATATCACAGAAAGTGAAAAATGGATAAAGAACTTGTGGTACTTACGTACAATGCAGTATCACTCAGCAATGAAATCTATGTCATCAGGCCCGTAGCAGCATAATGAGTGGATTCAGGTACGATGATTCTAACTGAAATAAGTCACACAGAAAAAGAAACATCATAAGATATCACTAATACATGGAATGTAAACTTGGCTACACAGGAACTGAATTACAGAACAGAACAGGGTCTCAAATTTAGAAAACCAACTTATGCTTGCTTAAGGGGAAAGGTGAGTTGGGGTGCTGCATAAAACCAGAGATTGAAATGAGCACAGATAAAGTTCCTTAAGCCAAATATGGAATAGACAAGAGCTACTCCTTGCTCAACGAAATGGACTCAACACCGCATATTAAACGCCTAAGAATGTACCTGACTAGTAAGTATCTTAAAACCTATGGATTGCTATATCTCCGAAAGAAAATCAAGCATGTGTACAGGGGCATAAACGCAGCAGTGATAGGATTGGAGACGTTCGGTGAGCAAATGAAGACCCTTTGAAGTCATATTGCATGGTACCCATTCCACGGGTTTCAAATACCCAGGTTTAAGGTATTCTTTCTCAGCTAAAACATGCATGTGGAACCTAGAGTATGATCAACCATGTGATCGCGAGACGTGTTCAAATATGTCTCAGTTTTCCTCCCCTGGTACTCGGGTGCAACATTCCAGACGCTTTACTAACACTCTCCCGACTTGGAGAGTCAGTCCCTTTAACCTCCTGTTTGGCCCAGTTTGCAATTTCTGCGGAAGATGAACAGGAATAGCGAGAACCAATGAGAGACTAGCTGGAGGTGTCTGGACGGGCAAATTTAACTCTCATTTCCCACCAGGAAGAGGAATTAACCAAAGGCTCAGCCTGCCGTGCCAGAACCAGATTAGGGCCTGAAGCCATCCTGCGGTGTTGCGGCAAGGTCACAAGAAAACGAGTTGAAGAAAGGAGCTCAGGGGCACTGTAATTCACAAACCTGCAGACTTATAACTGACAGCTATCGTGCAAAAATAGACTGAAGTAAGGCTGCCAAGAGGACTTGAAAGCGGGGCAGAATTGCAGGAAACCGATTTCAGGAGGTAGACTGGAATTGCATTGAAAGCATAGGAAAAGAGGCAGAACGTACACAATGATGCACTTGGCCAAAAAGGGCGTATGCGTTTTTTCCTGAATATATTCAGGAAAAAACGCATACGCCCTTTTTGGCCAACCAAGCAAGCTTGCAAAGGAAATCTGCACTACAATGAAGTCTCACTTCCCCCCGGTCAAAAGGGCCATCTGAAAAAAGTGTAAAATCCAGAAAGGCAAGACAGGCCATGGAGAACTGGGAGCCTTGTTCTGCTGATGGGCGGGATGTAAATTGCCAACAACCACTCGGGAGAAGTGTATGGTGTTTCCTGAAACATCTAAAAAACAAAGCAACAGAGCGTAGGGCACTGCCACTTATGCTCCTATAGCTTAGGGAAATTAAAATCAAAAAGACACAGCCACCCCAAAGTTTGGAACGGCTCTGTTTACAAGAACCTCGTTTACAGTACAAGTTCAACATCGCAGAAAGTGAAAAATGGATAAAGAAGTTGTGGTATTTACTTACAAAGCAATATCACTCAGCAATGAAATCTGTGTCATCAGGCCCTTAGTAGCACAATGAGTGGATTCAGGTATGATGATTCTAACTGAAATAAGTCACACAGAAAAAGAAACATCATAAGATATCAGTAATACACGGAATGTAAACTTGGCTACACAGGAACTGAATTACAGAACAGAACAGTGTCTCAAATTTAGAAAACCAACTTATGCTTGCTTAAGGGTAAAGGTGAGTTGGGGTGCTGCATAAAACCAGAGATTGAAATGAGCACAGATAAAGATACTTAAGCCAAATATGGAATAGAAAAGAGCTACTCCTTGCTCAACGAAATGGACTCAACACCGCATATTAAACGCCTAAGAATGTACCTGAGTAGTAAGTATCGGAAAACCTATGGATGCTATGTCTCCAAAAGAGAATCAAGCATGTGTACAGGGGCATAAACGCAGCAGTGATAGGATTGGAGAGGTTCGGTGAGCAAATGAAGACCCTTTGAAGTCATATTGCATGGTACCCATTACACGGGTCTTAACTCTCCAGGTTTAAGGTATTCTTCCTTCAGCTAAAACATGCATGTGGAACCCAAGTATGATCAACCATGTGAACGGGAGACGTGTTCAAATATGTCTCAGTTTTCCTCCCCTGGTACTCGGGTGCAACATTCCAGACGCTTTACTAACACTCTCCCCACTTGGAGAGTCAGCGCCTTTAACCTCCTGTTTGGCCCAGTTTGCAATTTCTGCGGAAGATGAACAGGAATAGCGAGAACCAATGAGAGACTAGCTGGAGGTGTCTGGACGGGCAAAATTAACTCTCATTTCCCACCAGGAAGAGGAATTAACCAAAGGCTCAGCGTGCCGTGCCAGAACCAGATTAGGGCCTGAAGCCATCCTGCGGTGTTGCGGCCAGGTCACAAGAAAGCGAGTTGAAGAAAGGAGCTCAGGGGCACTGTAATTCACAAACCTGCAGACTTATAAATGACAGCTATCGTCCAAAAATAGACTGAAGTAAGGCTGCCAAGAGGACTTGAAAGCGGGGCAGAATTGCAGGAAACCGATTTCAGGAGGTAGACTGGAATTGCATTGAAAGCATAGGAAAAGAGGCAGAACGTCCACAATGATGCACTTGGCCAAAAAGGGCGTATGCGTTTTTTCCTGAATATATTCAGGAAAAAACGCATACGCCCTTTTTGGCCAATCAAGCAAGCTTGCAAAGGAAATCTGCACTACAATGAAGTCTCACTTCCCCCCGGGCAAAAGGGCCATCTGAAAAAAGTGTAAAATCCAGAAAGGCAGGACAGGCCATGGAGAACTGGGAGCCTTGTTATGCTGATGGGCGGGATGTAAATTGCCAACAACCACTCGGGAGAAGTGTATGGTGTTTCCTGAAACATCTAAAAAACAAAGCAACAGAGCCTAGGGCACTTCCACTTATGGTCCTATAGCTTAGGGAAATTAAAATCAAAAAGACACAGCCACCCCAAAGTTTGGGACGCCTCCGTTTATAAGAACCTCGTTTACCATACAAGTTCAATATCACAGAAAGTGAAAAATGGATAAAGAACTTGTGGTACTTACGTACAATGCAGTATCACTCAGCAATGAAATCTATGTCATCAGGCCCGTAGCAGCATAATGAGTTGATTCAGGTACTATGATTCTAACTGAAATAAGTCACACAGAAAAAGAAACATCATAAGATATCACTAATACACGGAATGTAAACTTGGCTACACAGGAACTGAATTACAGAACAGAACAGGGTCTCAAATTTAGAAAACCAACTTATGCTTGCTTAAGGGGAAAGGTGAGTTGGGGTGCTGCATAAAACCAGAGATTGAAATGAGCACAGATAAAGTTCCTTAAGCCAAATATGGAATAGACAAGAGCTACTCCTTGCTCAACGAAATGGACTCAACACCGCATATTAAACGCCTAAGAATGTACCTGACTAGTAAGTATCTTAAAACCTATGGATTGCTATGTCTCCGAAAGAGAATCAAGCATGTGTACAGGGGCATAAACGCAGCAGTGATAGGATTGGAGAGGTTCGGTGAGCAAATGAAGACCCTTTGAAGTCATATTGCATGGTACCCATTCCACGAGTTTCAACTACCCAGGGTTAAGGTATTCTTCCTTCAGCTAAAACATGCATGTGGAACCTAGAGTATGATCAACCATGTGATCGGGAGACGTGTTCAAATATGTCAGTTTTAGTACCCTGGTACTCGGGTGCAACATTCCAGACGCTTTACTAACACTCTCCCCACTTGGAGAGTCAGCGCCTTTAACCTCCTGTTTGGCCCAGTTTGCAGTTTCTGCGGAAGATGAACAGGAATAGCGAGAACCAATGAGAGACTAGCTGGAGGTGTCTGGACGGGCAAATTTAACTCTCATTTCCCACCAGGAAGAGGAATTAACCAAAGGCTCAGCATGCCGGGCCGGAACCAGATTAGGGCCTGAAGCCATCCTGCGGTGTTGCGGCCAGGTCACAAGAAAGCGAGTTGAAGAAAGGAGCTCAGGGGCACTGTAATTCACAAACCTGCAGAGTTATAAATGACAGCTATCGTCCAAAAATAGACTGAAGTAAGGCTGCCAAGAGGACTTGAAAGCGGGGCAGAATTGCAGGAAACCGATTTCAGGAGGTAGACTGGAATTGCATTGAAAGCATAGGAAAAGAGGCAGAACGTCCACAATGATGCACTTGGCCAAAAAGGGCGTATGCGTTTTTTCCTGAATATATTCAGGAAAAAACGCATACGCCCTTTTTGGCCAACCAAGCAAGCTTGCAAATGAAATCTGCACTACAATGAAGTCTCACTTCCCCCCGGTCAAAAGGGCCATCTGAAAAAAGTGTAAAATCCAGAAAGGCAGGACAGGCCATGGAGAACTGGGAGCCTTGTTATGCTGATGGGCGGGATGTAAATTGCCAACAGACACTCGGGAGAAGTGTATGGTGTTTCCTGAAACATCTAAAAAACAAAGCAACAGAGCCTAGGGCACTGCCACTTATGGTCCTATAGCTTAGGGAAATTAAAATCAAAAAGACACAGCCACCCCAAAGTTTGGGTCGCCTCTGTTTACAAGAACCTCGTTTACAGTACAAGTTCAACATCGCAGAAAGTGAAAAATGTATAAAGAACTTGTGGTACTTACGTACAATGCATTATCACTCATCAATGAAATCTATGTCATCAGGCCCGTAGCAGCATAATGAGTGGATTCAGGTATGATGATTCTAACTGAAATAAGTCACACAGAAAAAGAAACATCATAAGATATCACTAATACACGGAATGTAAACTTGGCTACACAGGAACTGAATTCCAAAACAGAACAGGGTCTCAAATTTAGAAAACCAACATATGCTTGCTTAAGGGGAAAGGTGAGTTGGGGTGCTGCATAAAACCAGAGATTGAAATGAGCACAGATAAAGTTCCTTAAGCCAAATATGGAATAGACAAGAGCTACTCCTTGCTCAACGAAATGGACTCAACACCCCATATTAAACGCCTAAGAATGTACCTGACTAGTAAGTATCTTAAAACCTATGGATTGCTATGTCTCCAAAAGAGAATCAAGCGTGTGTACAGGGGCATAAACGCAGCAGTGATAGGATTGGAGAGGTTCGGTGAGCAAATGAAGACCTTTTGAAGTCATATTGCATGGTACGCATTACACGGGTCTCAACTCTCCAGGTTTAAGGTATTCTTCCTTCAGCTAAAACATGCATGTGGAACCCAAGTATGATCAACCATGTGAACGGGAGACGTGTTCAAATATGTCTCAGTTTTCCTCCCCTGGTACTCGGGTGCAACATTCCAGACACTTTACTAACACTCTCCCCACTTGGAGAGTCAGCGCCTTTAACCTCCTGTTTGGCCCAGTTTGCAATTTCTGCGGAAGATGAACAGGAATAGCGAGAACCAATGAGAGGCTAGCTGGAGGTGTCTGGACGGGCAAATTTAACTCTCATTTCCCACAAGGAAGAGGAATTAACCAAAGGCTCAGCGTGCCGTGCCAGAACCAGATTAGGGCCTGAAGCCATCCTGCGGTGTTGCGGCCAGGTCACCAGAAAGCGAGTTGAAGAAAGGAGCTCAGGGGCACTGTAATTCACAAACCTGCAGACTTATAAATGACAGCTATCGTCCAAAAATAGACTGAAGTAAGGCTGCCAAGAGGACTTGAAAGCGGGGCAGAATTGCAGGAAACCGATTTCAGGAGGTAGACTGGAATTGCATTGAAAGCATAGGAAAAGAGGCAGAACGTCCACAATGATGCACTTGGCCAAAAAGGGCGTATGCGTTTTTTCCTGAATATATTCAGGAAAAAACGCATACGCCCTTTTTGGCCAATCAAGCAAGCTTGCAAAGGAAATCTGCACTACAATGAAGTCTCACTTCCCCCCGGTCAAAAGGGCCATCTGAAAAAAGTGTAAAATCCAGAAAGGCAGGACAGGCCATGGAGAACTGGGAGCCTTGTTATGCTGATGGGCGGGATGTAAATTGCCAACAACCACTCGGGAGAAGTGTATGGTGTTTCCTGAAACATCTAAAAAACAAAGCAACAGAGCCTAGGGCACTTCCACTTATGGTCCTATAGCTTAGGGAAATTAAAATCAAAAAGACACAGCCACCCCAAAGTTTGGGACGCCTCCGTTTATAAGAACCTCGTTTACCATACAAGTTCAATATCACAGAAAGTGAAAAATGGATAAAGAACTTGTGGTACTTACGTACAATGCAGTATCACTCAGCAATGAAATCTATGTCATCAGGCCCGTAGCAGCATAATGAGTAGATTCAGGTACGATGATTCTAACTGAAATAAGTCACACAGAAAAAGAAACATCATAAGATATCACTAATACACGGAATGTAAACTTGGCTACACAGGAACTGAATTACAGAACAGAACAGGGTCTCAAATTTAGAAAACCAACTTATGCTTGCTTAAGGGGAAAGGTGAGTTGGGGTGCTGCATAAAACCAGAGATTGAAATGAGCACAGATAAAGTTCCTTAAGCCAAATATGGAATAGACAAGAGCTACTCCTTGCTCAACGAAATGGACTCAACACCGCATATTAAACGCCTAAGAATGTACCTGACTAGTAAGTATCTTAAAACCTATGGATTGCTATGTCTCCGAAAGAGAATCAAGCATGTGTACAGTGGCATAAACGCAGCAGTGATAGGATTGGAGAGGTTCCGTGAGCAAATGAAGACCCTTTGAAGTCATATTGCATGGTACCCATTCCATGGGTTTCAAATACCCAGGTTTAAGGGATTCTTCCTCAGCTAAAACATGCATGTGGAACCCAAGTATGATCAACCATGTGAACGGGAGACGTGTTCAAATATGTCTCAGTTTTCCTCCCCTGGTACTCGGGTGCAACATTCCAGACGCTTTACTAACACTCTCCCCACTTGGAGAGTCAGCGCCTTTAACCTCCTGTTTGGCCCAGTTTGCAATTTCTGCGGAAGATGAACAGGAATAGCGAGAACCAATGAGAGACTAGCTGGAGGTGTCTGGACGGGCAAAATTAACTCTCATTTCCCACCAGGAAGAGGAATTAACCAAAGGCTCAGCGTGCCGTGCCAGAACCAGATTAGGGCCTGAAGCCATCCTGCGGTGTTGCGGCCAGGTCACAAGAAAGCGAGTTGAAGAAAGGAGCTCAGGGGCACTGTAATTCACAAACCTGCAGACTTATAAATGACAGCTATCGTCCAAAAATAGACTGAAGTAAGGCTGCCAAGAGGACTTGAAAGCGGGGCAGAATTGCAGGAAACCGATTTCAGGAGGTAGACTGGAATTGCATTGAAAGCATAGGAAAAGAGGCAGAACGTCCACAATGATGCACTTGGCCAAAAAGGGCGTATGCGTTTTTTCCTGAATATATTCAGGAAAAAACGCATACGCCCTTTTTGGCCAATCAAGCAAGCTTGCAAAGGAAATCTGCACTACAATGAAGTCTCACTTCCCCCCGGGCAAAAGGGCCATCTGAAAAAAGTGTAAAATCCAGAAAGGCAGGACAGGCCATGGAGAACTGGGAGCCTTGTTATGCTGATGGGCGGGATGTAAATTGCCAACAACCACTCGGGAGAAGTGTATGGTGTTTCCTGAAACATCTAAAAAACAAAGCAACAGAGCCTAGGGCACTGCCACTTATGGTCCTATAGCTTAGGGAAATTAAAATCAAAAAGACACAGCCACCCCAAAGTTTGGGACGCCTCCGTTTATAAGAACCTCGTTTACCATACAAGTTCAATATCACAGAAAGTGAAAAATGGATAAAGAACTTGTGGTACTTACGTACAATGCAGTATCACTCAGCAATGAAATCTATGTCATCAGGCCCGTAGCAGCATAATGAGTTGATTCAGGTACTATGATTCTAACTGAAATAAGTCACACAGAAAAAGAAACATCATAAGATATCACTAATACACGGAATGTAAACTTGGCTACACAGGAACTGAATTACAGAACAGAACAGGGTCTCAAATTTAGAAAACCAACTTATGCTTGCTTAAGGGGAAAGGTGAGTTGGGGTGCTGCATAAAACCAGAGATTGAAATGAGCACAGATAAAGTTCCTTAAGCCAAATATGGAATAGACAAGAGCTACTCCTTGCTCAACGAAATGGACTCAACACCGCATATTAAACGCCTAACAATGTACCTGACTAGTAAGTATCTTAAAACCTATGGATTGCTATGTCTCCGAAAGAGAATCAAGCATGTGTACAGGGGCATAAACGCAGCAGTGATAGGATTGGAGAGGTTCGGTGAGCAAATGAAGACCCTTTGAAGTCATATTGCATGGTACCCATTCCACGAGTTTCAACTACCCAGGGTTAAGGTATTCTTCCTTCAGCTAAAACATGCATGTGGAACCTAGAGTATGATCAACCATGTGATCGGGAGACGTGTTCAAATATGTCAGTTTTAGTACCCTGGTACTCGGGTGCAACATTCAAGACGCTTTACTAACACTCTCCCGACTTGGAGAGTCAGTCCCTTTAACCTCCTGTTTGGCCCAGTTTGCAATTTCTGCGGAAGATGAACAGGAATAGCGAGAACCAATGAGAGGCTAGCTGGAGGTGTCTGGACGGGCAAATTTAACTCTCATTTCCCACCAGGAAGAGGAAATTACCAAAGGCTCAGCGTGCCGTACCGGAACCAGATTAGGGCCTGAAGCCATCCTGCGGTGTTGCGGCCAGCTCAAAAGAAAGCGAGTTGAAGAAAGGAGCTCAGGGGCACTGTAATTCACAAACCTGCAGAGTTATAAATGACAGCTATCATCCAAAAATAGACTGAAGTAAGGCTGCCAAGAGGACTTGAAAGCGGGGCAGAATTGCAGGAAACCGATTTCAGGAGGTAGACTGGAATTGCATTGAAAGCATAGGAAAAGAGGCAGAACGTCCACAATGATGCACTTGGCCAAAAAGGGCGTATGCGTTTTTTCCTGAATATATTCAGGAAAAAACGCATACGCCCTTTTTGGCCAACCAAGCAAGCTTGCAAATGAAATCTGCACTACAATGAAGTCTCACTTCCCCCCGGTCAAAAGGGCCATCTGAAAAAAGTGTAAAATCCAGAAAGGCAGGACAGGCCATGGAGAACTGGGAGCCTTGTTATGCTGATGGGCAGGATGTAAATTGCCAACAGACACTCGGGAGAAGTGTATGGTGTTTCCTGAAACATCTAAAAAACAAAGCAACAGAGCCTAGGGCACTGCCACTTATGGTCCTATAGCTTAGGGAAATTAAAATCAAAAAGACACAGCCACCCCAAAGTTTGGGACGCCTCTGTTTACAAGAACCTCGTTTACAGTACAAGTTCAACATCGCAGAAAGTGAAAAATGTATAAAGAACTTGTGGTACTTACGTACAATGCAGTATCACTCAGCAATGAAATCTATGTCATCAGGCCCGTAGCAGCATAATGAGTGGATTCAGGTATGATGATTCTAACTGAAATAAGTCACACAGAAAAAGAAACATCATAAGATATCACTAATACACGGAATGTAAACTTGGCTACACAGGAACTGAATTCCAAAACAGAACAAGGTCTCAAATTTAGAAAACCAACATATGCTTGCTTAAGGGGAAAGGTGAGTTGGGGTGCTGCATAAAACCAGAGATTGAAATGAGCACAGATAAAGTTCCTTAAGCCAAATATGGAATAGACAAGAGCTACTCCTTGCTCAACGAAATGGACTCAACACCCCATATTAAACGCCTAAGAATGTACCTGACTAGTAAGTATCTTAAAACCTATGGATTGCTATGTCTCCAAAAGAGAATCAAGCGTGTGTACAGGGGCATAAACGCAGCAGTGATAGGATTGGAGAGGTTCGGTGAGCAAATGAAGACCCTTTGAAGTCATATTGCATGGTACGCATTACACGGGTCTCAACTCTCCAGGTTTAAGGTATTCTTCCTTCAGCTAAAACATGCATGTGGAACCCAAGTATGATCAACCATGTGAACGGGAGACGTGTTCAAATATGTCTCAGTTTTCCTCCCCTGGTACTCGGGTGCAACATTCCAGACGCTTTACTAACACTCTCCCCACTTGGAGAGTCAGCGCCTTTAACCTCCTGTTTGGCCCAGTTTGCAATTTCTGCGGAAGATGAACAGGAATAGCGAGAACCAATGAGAGACTAGCTGGAGGTGTCTGGACGGGCAAAATTAACTCTCATTTCCCACCAGGAAGAGGAATTAACCAAAGGCTCAGCGTGCCGTGCCAGAACCAGATTAGGGCCTGAAGCCATCCTGCGGTGTTGCGGCCAGGTCACAAGAAAGCGAGTTGAAGAAAGGAGCTCAGGGGCACTGTAATTCACAAACCTGCAGACTTATAAATGACAGCTATCGTCCAAAAATAGACTGAAGTAAGGCTGCCAAGAGGACTTGAAAGCGGGGCAGAATTGCAGGAAACCGATTTCAGGAGGTAGACTGGAATTGCATTGAAAGCATAGGAAAAGAGGCAGAACGTCCACAATGATGCACTTGGCCAAAAAGGGCGTATGCGTTTTTTCCTGAATATATTCAGGAAAAAACGCATACGCCCTTTTTGGCCAACCAAGCAAGCTTGCAAAGGAAATCTGCACTACAATGAAGTCTCACTTCCCCC